>NC_090313.1:16850000-17475000 GCF_039906515.1 Pseudorca crassidens
TTTTTTCTTTTAAATGGCTAGCAGATGTGTGCTTAGTGTCATGATAAAAAACTGTCATGTGGGACTTCGCTGGTGGCACAGTGGTTAAGAATCCGTCTGCCAATGTAGGGGACACGGGTTCAAGTCCTGGTCCGGGAAGATCCCACATGCCGCAGAGCAACTAAGCCCATGCGTCACGACTACTGGGCCTGCGCTCTAGAGCCCGCGAGCCACAACTACTGAGCCCGCGAGCTGCAACTACTGAAGCCCGTGCACCTAGAGCCTGTGCTCTGCAGCAAGAGAAGCCACCACAATGAGAAGTCTGTGCACCTCAACGAAGAGTAGCCCCTGCTCGCCGCAACTAGAGAAAGCCCGCGTGCAACGAAGACCCAATGCAGCCAAAAATAAATAAATAAATAGAAAAAAAAACTGTCATGTTAGACTCTGAAGAATAGAAAGATACACCTCTTGCTATCATTTATCCAAGGCCTATTCAAAATAAAACAGACCATTCTTTACTTCCCAGCAACTAATTATAAGTCCAGAAGTGCTCTGAATTGAGAAATAAATGATGTTTCCTACACTGTAAACATATACCTATGAAGAGCATATTATTTTCCCTGGAAAGGGAAGGGTGATAGGCAGTAAATGGGGACATTCTAAAACACGGCAGAGCAAGATGGGATCTGAGCCATATGACCAAAGAGCCTTCCTTGTTCCTTGCTGGGCAGACCTGGTGTCCAAGTGTTAACAGAGAAATGATCACTTCTTGGGTTATTAAAAAAGACAAAAATCTTCTCCAAGGTTGTCTCCCCTTTGCCAAAGGCACAGAGATTTTCTATCAGTTTAGGAATAACGGTTCTTATTTCTTCTCTTTTAGCTGGAAGGAATTTTGGTACATAACCAACTATGTAACCTTTGGTTCAGATGCACCTACTGTGTTTCTAACAGAAATTTTAAAAATCTTTTCTTTATGCGTTCATGTCAATTTAAAAGATGGGTCCTCTACAAAACACCCAGCAAAAGAACAGAGTAGAATCTCACCATATTTTAACTTGGAACTGATCATGAAACATTAAGGCCAGAATATTTTCAGAGAAAGCCTCTGAGCCATTTCTGAAGTGAGAATTTTTCCTCTGGGCCCGGCCCAGAGGCCGGCTTCTGTGCTCCCGCTCCCCTGCCCCCAACACCCCCCCTCACATTCTTACCCCCTCTCTCCACCCCGAAGTCCCTTGTACATTTCCATTTCTTGTTCTTCCCTCCAACCTTTCTATAACCCCACTATTGCACCCTTTGCTTTTGTTCTATCGCTTTGAAATGTTCTCAAGTGAAATCTGTGGCATGCTGAAAGAATTTTGGCTGTGTGTTTAATAAGAGGATTCACTGAATAGGACTGCATTTGACTAAGTTCCACCAAACTACTTCATTTGGGGAAAGAATGCAGGAAAGAAATGTCTGCTTCTGGGCCACTAGTTATTTATTCATTTGTTTGCTCCTGATTACAAAAGTATGGATAATACGTGGTCACAATATAGAAAAACAAAAACAAAACCTGAGTCAGCCATAATCTCACCACAGCGATGGTTAACCATTGTTCATATTTCAATATATTTCATTCCTTTTAATTTCTCTGCCTACCCAAAGAGTCTTAAAAAAGTATCCCGTAATCCTACTGTTTACACAAATTATAATCTGCTTATTTATTTTAGTAAAATGCAATGAACATTTTCCTATTCCATTAACTGTCCTGAAAGCATAAACTTTGCTCTTCGGATGCATAACTATTACATAATATGAAAATATCATAATGTATTTAAGTAGTACTTATTTTCTAAATGATCACTGTTGTAAGTAATGCTGTGACACATACGCAGATGATTTCTTTAGATGGCTAAGAAGTGGATTCCAGTGAAAATACTACATTAAGGTCAATTAGAGTAATAAAAACAAATATATATATATATATATATATGTCTTCTAGTGATGACTCTCAAGAATGACCTTATTTGGTATTTTAAAAATTTTCTAGAATAAGTATAATTTCCAAACTTTGAATGGTATAAACTTTTTAAAATAATGAAGTAGCTTAGTCTAAAGGAAATAAAGTACAGATTAATTTCCAAAGGCTCACAGGTTGAAAAGTAGAAGGTAAGCTTTAATGGGGAACTGGACAAGATAATGTACTTAGTGAGAACTAATATATTCCATATTTACAAGCTGATGGGATTACATAAAGTGATAAATTGCCACTCAGAACAAGGACACAGGAATCATTAACATCTGTTTTCTGAAGACAGAAGTTCAATGCCCCACTGAGAGCAGGGAGATGTGGATGTATTGAATAATACTCAACTCAGGAAAAGACCCAGGGGTTTGGAGTACGGGAGAAGCTCGGCTAGCATGCTCGTGGGCATGGAGATGCGCTGCATGAGGCGATTATATAACATTTGGAGGCTAAGAAGAGATTTGTTTGAGGTCCATTAAATCATGAATATGCTTTTACTAAATGTTCAGTGAGGAGACTGGAATTTGCGAATGAATAAAAATAAGTATATTAAGCAATGAACATGAAATTCAAGGAACTCACTGCATATGAATATATATGGCCCAAGAATATAATAATCACTAAAGAACCATGGATACAACATCCATTCATATTTTAATGAAGACGATAGTTCCAACCTACTTGCCTTCCAGGTTCATTCTCTGACATTTTCCAGGTTTGTAGTGAAAACATGTTTTATCCTGAAGTGCAGCTCACAGATCAAGTGAAAACAGGTGTGAACCTGTTTTAGTTGGCAAGTAAATATTTTCCTTAGAATTCTGTAACATCTCACCTCTCATGCTTTTCTCTTAATATACTAAAGCTGATGAAACCACTGCTAGTGCTGAAATTCTTAGAAAAATTCTGTTAAACAATCTTCCCTAGCAAATTATGCCCTGTTTTGTTTTTCTTCTTTTTTTTTCCTTTAGTCAGTCAACTACAATCTGACAGCAATTAGTGAAAGGCTTTGGTCCCTATAGCCCCTGGCTAGCCCTGAAGGCCGAAAAATAAAGGGTGAGAGATAGGAATGACCTAAAATCTTGGTTTTCTTAACAGGATCTAGTCAGAGAAATAAAAATTAAATACTTGAAAAAATTAGTTTATCAAAATATCCAACTAGATGTGTTTTAAGCCCTCCCTATAAAACTCATTGTGCTGTTTTATTCCTGAAAACAAATCTGTATGTCATGTGACTTGTATCACCCCTTTATTAAACAATGTCTTGATATACTTTGAGATCTGAAAAATGAATGCAGAGAATGTTACTAATATGTCCAAGTGGAAGGCAGGCTTTGAGTTCTCCTGCTGGTCGTCCCCAGTTAAACAAGAACCACTTACACGTGCCTTGGACCTGCCCTGGTGTGATGAAGGGAGCAACCTAGGACTGCAAGATAGCAGCCCAACAATTACAGCTTCTGACTCTGAGCACATACACTTGTACAAAGTTTTAATTCAATGACTCATCAAAAACTCACCCTCAGTGAGGTAAATAATATTGTCATCCCCATTTTTTTTTATTGGAGCATAATTGCTTTCCAATGTTGTATCAGTTTCTGCTGTACAACGAAGTGAATCATCTATATGTATACATATATCCCCTCCCTCTGGGACCTCCCTCCCACTCCCCCCTCCATCCCACACATCTAGGTCATCACAGAGCGCTGAGCTGAGTTCCCTGTGCTATACAGAAGGTTCCCACTAGCTATCTATTTTATACATGGTAGTATATATATGCCAATCCTAATCTCCCAGTTCATCCCATCCTCCCCTTCCCCCACCTGTGTCTGCATGTCCGTTCTCTAAGTCTGCGTCTCTATTCCTGCAAATAGGTTCATCTCTGTCATTTTTTAGATTCCACAAATATGCGTTGATATACAATATTTGTTTTTCTCTTTCTGACCTGCTTCATCTGTATGACAGATTCTAGGTCGATCCACATCTCTACAAATGACCCAATTTCATTCCTTTTTTATGGCTGAGTAATATTCCATATGAGGAAATGATGTCTTAAATATGGTGCTCAAAGGTGGATAATAAGCATGATAAGCAGTAGAGCCCTACATCAAGCCCAGGCAGTCTGAATGCAGCGTGCCTGGCACACACCTTTCTATGCTGAGCCACACTTACTCTCAGTCAACAGTTGCCCGAATCCCATCTGTGTCCTTGCCGCATTTCCCCTTGCAGTGGAGGACACGTGTTAGGTGAATAGCATGGCTTCCCACAAGAGTGGGTGTGTGGGAATGAGAAATGAGATACAATTGTGAAGGCAGCATGGGAGAAAAGAGATAATATTCCTTCTGAAAAAAGCATGCACTATTTAACCCCACTTATGTAAAAGTATACATATATATGTATGTATGTATAAAAAAATAAGACATATGAAAGGACAGTGTCCAAAATGTTAACAGTGGCTGCCTCATCAACTGTATTCCAGGGGACCTTTTTCCTCTTCCTTACATCTCTGTGAATGATGCACATGCTTTACAAAGAACACACATGACTTAAAGAATCAGAAAAGAAGTAATGCTATTTTAATTCCACCCACCACAGCCCCCCATAAAAAGGGAAAATATTTTGTCATAGGAAAATGTTTCTTTCACTGCTTTTATTCTGTCCCTTCTCCCTAAAAAATGGCTATAGAATGCTTCACCTTTCGTTTGTTCAGAGTCCCTACATGCTATTTTATATCATCAGTTTTGATCCTTCCATGGTAGGAAGCAATGTATTTTTTTGGTAAAGAGCACACGTTTAGGAAACAGACATAAATTTCAATCTCTACTTACAAGGTGTATAATCTTAGGGAAGTTATCCTTTCTAAGCCTCAATATTCTTCTATATAAAATGGTGATAACCTCTGCCTCATAGGTTTGCTATGGAAAACAGATAATGTACCTGGCACACAGTAATTACACAATGATTCATCATTTATTATTGTTAATTATTATTATCATCATCATCATCTATAGTAACTTTGACAGTGCACTAGCATACTCTCCAATGGTGTGTGCTATTGCAGAGGGCTAAAATACGTGTTTTTAACTTTTTTTGTGCCGTGGATCCTTTTGGCATTCTCCTGAAGTCTATGGACAACTTCTCGGAATAATGTCTGAAAAAATGCCTAAAATAAAACACATATTATTACAAAGGAAACAATTATGCTGAGTTGAAATTATCAAGACATTTTTAATTGTGATAGATGTGGTTCTTTATTAACACATTAAACAATAAGGTCTGGCAGCAGAGTTAATTGCTAATAATTATTGGGAAGTAGTGATGAGTGTTAATGACATTTTGAGATATTTGCACCTGCAAATGTAATGTACTATGAATATATGTGTGAATTCTATTGGTGATAAAGTTACAGCTACCGTTAATTCTATAGTTGTTTGTTGTCTACTTTCATAATTAATGAAAATGCTAAATTTCTAAAAATAAAGATGAAAAACTTCCCATTCCAGATTGCAAGATGTGTGAGCTCTGTCTACAAATCCCCTCAGCTTTAAAACCCTGAGGATATAAGATTACTTTTTTCAAGAGATCACTCATTCTGGCTTTGCCATCCAAAAAATGACAATGATTTTAAACTTGGCATCATCCATGACTCCTCTGCTTCTTTCACAGGGGAAAACTAAACTGTCACTAAACCTTGTACAATCTAGTTCCAAATATTTGTAGAATATGACCATTCCTACTACCTTCGTGATCCCACCAGGAACCAAGCAACCACCTTCTCCTACCTAGTTTATTTCAAGGCCTCCTGACTACTCTCCCTGTTTCTACTCTTGACCCCAGCCCCATAATCTAGTCTCAAAATAAGTCATATAACATTATGGATCTCTTGATACTTTGCTATAATTCCCCACTTCTCTCGGAGAAAGTTTCAAAACTTTCATTTCTCCACAAGGCCCTACATGATTTTCCCAGGTTCTTCAAGGATTCTCATTTCCTACTATGTCACCCCACCCGACTTTAGCCACACTGGTGTTCTTAAAGCTTAAGGAATATTCCAAGCATGCTCCTGCCTCAGGGCCTTTGCACTTACTCTCCTCTCAGCCTGGGATACTGTACTCAATATCTCCTCCAGGGAGGCATTCCCTAAGTGCCCACTTGAAAATATCATCCCTACCCCCTTCATTCTCCCCCCATTCTTGCTTTATTTTTCTCCATGTACCTAGAATTATCTGACAAACTTTAATTTTTAAATTTTTTATTTCTTTATTGTTTCTTACTTTCACTAGAATGTAGCACCATGATGGCAGATCATTCTGTTGTTCTTTTGCTTTTTTTTTTTTGTTCTGCTATAATCCTTAGTATTTAGTTCCAAAAAGGGAGCTAAATAAGTGTTGACTGAGAAGATGAATATTGCTATTAACTTATACAAATATTTTTGGAATAAGTAATGATTATCATAGGGAAATAAAACTTAGATAAATATTAACCAGTTATTTTGACACATTATTATACATGTAAAATGAACTTTATACCATTTTCTATGATTCCATTTTAAAAACCCATTCTCAAGGTATAAGCAGTCATCGTTGATTTTCGTATACAGCTATAATTTGTTGTCACCTTTAATCAAGTTCAACTGTAACTCTGACACTTGTTTCCATGATAAAACCTAAAATGCCTGCAAGTCTGAGACACAGATGGCAATGAAAGGATCTTATTAGAGCTGTTAAGCTAAAATGACTAGTGTATTTTGGAAAGAGAGTACAGGTGCTACTGAAAGAAGGTGGTTACTTTATGTCCAAAGACAGATAATGCTATTCATTTTCTTTTTTAATAAGATTCAAACTTTTCAATCGTTTTTACATTTTCAAAATAAAGAAAAGACTAAATTAATTGAAAACACAGTATTGGCTAAAAAAGTAATCATGACAAATTTTTGCTTTTGTCAAAGTTTAGACTTTTGAATATATACATGAATATGCATGCATGTATATGTATACATATATATATAACATGTATATAAATAATCTATTATCTACATCTATGAAACATCATTAATCAATTAACCTAACTTGACTGTTGTGAATATGTGAAAGCTTGTAAAAGGGTTATGTCTCAACAGAGTATGTTAGTCCCAAGGGAGTTACATATCACCAAATGTCATATCACTAAATGGTACATGCATTTTGTTGATCTCCTTGACAACTTCAGTGCAATTTTACAGTAGTGTGATAAGAACATTCTCATAAACATCAAACTCAGATGCATTTTAACTACAAGCTAAAATGCAGCATTGTATTTCTATGGTGTAGATGAAGGTTACATTTTGACTTTGTTATTGGATTTCTTTTGGAAAACTCAGCAATTTGTGAACTTTGAAAGGTCTGTTTTTTAAGGTGAGTAACCTGTCTTGCATCATCCAAAATAACTTGAGCAATCTGGACACCACTGGAATGTCCCCATTTGTCATAGCTAATATGACAGCCACATATGGAGGTCATGTTGCCTGAATATCATTCTTCTTTCAAGAGAATGTTCTTCAATCAAAATCAACCTATTCTAGTAATTCATTTTTAGTTGAGAATTTCACTTTCAGGTGGCAAGATGTGTTGACTTTTAGCAGTCTTCTAAAACAGTGCAAAGATTCATTCCTAAGTCCACTGCCTGCAAGGACCTTATTATTTAATTACAACTGTACAGAAGATGCGAATGCTTAACCTCACCATTTCTCCAGGAAGCACATTTCCTATAGAACTCTACCTGGGGCTTCTGCATTTAGGACACTATCCGAAAATAATCTGTACTATATTTCACCTGTGTAGCCTGAGATGATAAATCTTCCCTTGAAAAGTATGAGGGGAAAGGAAAGTAAGGAAAGTTTCAAAGGGCCTATATCACAGTGCTTATGTGAATTATTCTGGCAAAACATCGCAGCAAGAGACCTCTAGTTATTCAGTTTTATCAGTTTTCCTGCAGTCAGCAATTACTTTAAAAGATTTTAGGGAATGAGAGGCTCAAATAGTCTGCCAAGAAGCACAAGCAATTATAAAATGTGCCACACAGAATAATGTTCAAGTCCAAAAAGTCAATAATGGTTTATTACATCCCCAAAGTGAATAAACTATGTATATAACCTATTCTATGGATATCCTTCCTTCTCATATTGCAAAGGGTTAGTATAAAAAAGATGATCTTTGTTTAAGAAAATGTTAGCATCACCTTCTTGGTCGGTGGCATTTACTCTATGCCTGCCCATCACCCCCTCCAGATAGATAAACCTGTTTTAACTCCAAGAATTTCCACGCATCATAAGGAGGAAAAGACACAGCATTTTATATTCCCTTGGTCCTCTTTAAGTTATAAGGTAAAATGTTTCCATTCAGAGCAGTTAAGATATATTCCACTAAGAGGAGAGAGAGGAAAAATTATACCATTATTCTGGGCTTTTTGAAGCAGTCCAGTGAGGATGGTACCCAGTTTTAAAATAAGAAAGCATAAAAAGTTCCATAGTAGTCAGTTTTGATGAAATAACAAATAACCCTAAAGTCCCAGAGACTTAAACAATAAAAATGTATATCTAACTCATGAACTTATTTCTTATTGATGTTTCAAGTTCATGCTGTGAATTAACGATTTCAACTCTGCCCTGCTCTCTTCTCATTTGGGGACCAGGGTGAACAAGCTGGTCTAATTTATGGCATGTCATTCTGTAGCACAGAGAAAGAGCAAGAGAGATGGTGGAAACACTCAATGGTTCTAAAAGCTGCTGATGGGATGTGGCACATATCCTGTCTTCTCACTTCTTTTGGCCAAAACGAGAATCAGGCCAACTCCAAAGTCAACAAGGGTGGGTATGTCTAATGCTCCCAGGGAAACATTGCCTCTCACATGGTAACAGGCAGGAACATGTGATAATATATCATACTACACTTCCTTGTAGTTAATTCTGCCACTACAAACACTGTTTTTCTTGAAAATGCCCCAACTAGCTTGAAAAGCAGGTCCAAAAAAGGAAATTCAATCAAGGATATCCATTGAACAAACTATTAAAATTGCTTTGTTTTCCATTATTTATTGTTGATTTCATCCCAACAGTGCTTTGACCATTGGTGGAATAAATACCTCACTGACCTCAAAACTCAAGAATAATGTAGATCTATTATTTACAAACTATTACTAATATTTATAAACTAGCATTTTATTAAAATCTCATATCATTCGTTATTATAACTTATAAACAGCTTCCATCATTTATTTGAACCAAACGACTTTGACATTATTCTAGCTTTCTACTCTGACTATCATCATAGCCTAACTTCCTCAAAACATTGCTCATTTAGCCCATCCTGGGACACTGTCAATAAGTACACTCTCTCTTGTTCACTCCAGGTGCTAGAATTATGTAATATGGAGCCAGAAATTTGGAAGCCTTGTTGAAGGATATGCATGTATTTTTTGAGTAGGCAGGGCTAGTCCATGTGGGTGAATGGGGCCAGAGAGAGGAGAGGGGCTTGGGGAAAGGGCAAGGAGTTCTTTCCTGCACCAGAAAGACTACAAAACATAGGCTCCGTAAGTCCTGGAGCTCATCCACAGAAAACTGGTAACATGTGTCACTTACAGGATGGAGTAAAAAACTGTGGGACTATGAAAAGATATGTTCTGTTCTTTCCCAGTGATATCATAGTTGAAATAATGTGCTTAGAGTGAATCTCACCAAACCATGCCAGGAAAATCAATGGGCAGATATCACTGTGGGATTTCTCTGATGCAAGACAGATTGCTATAGTTCTCAGCGTTGCTCTGAGTATGCGTTTAATGCAGAGAAGTTGCACACTTGAATTAACATGTACACAATGGCACCAAAACCTCTCAGGTCTTTTTTGGGGATGTGGATCTGAACCCATATTTGCAATTCGTCTAATTTTTCTAGGTGTTCTTTATTTCTTATACTATTTGTGATGAACTTCAGAGATCCATCCTCCACTCTAAATGAGAATTTCTACCACATCAACCCTGGGACATTTGCAATGACCAGAGGCTTATTATTTCATGATGAAATTTTCTCTACCATGGGACAACTCTGGGTATAATGTGTCAACACATCATGAAAAGTCCTCAATTTCTGAGCCTATAAAAATGTAAAATCATCAATTTCTCATAAAATAAGGATGTTTCTACAAATAAGTAATTCAAAACAGCTTCAGGTTTTGTATGCAATTTGGGGGTAATAAGATGGGGCTTAAGATGGAACTAAGTAAAAAATTCCATTATGCTAAGTTCAGCTAGATTCAGATTTGTGAGAAAACTCAACATTCTCCCCTGAATATATGCATAGACATGTGTTTATCCCTGGATAAGTATCACTAGTCATGATGGGAGAATTCTTACTGAGCTCACTGTGATGTCAAGCAGTTTTCCTTAGGCTCTACGCTTCATTAATCTCATGTAGTAAAACTCTGGGTTGGTCTGTGGCAGATTTTATAGTTTTGCTTATTCAAGATCGTTCGTACTCCTTTCTTTGTCTTCTTTTTACTACAAGAAAGAAAAATCCCACTTTCTCATATTGCCTCAGAGTGGTCACATGTCACTGTCCTGGCCAATGAAGTGCAGGTAAAAGTCTGCTAAGAATTTGGGGGAAAGTGTTTGTTTTCCTGATAGATGTTGCTTCTTCCTTCTCCCTTCCTTTTCTACTATGTTTTACACCTCCTTCCTGCTTCTAGGAACTTGAATGTGATAGTAAATGATTCAGCAGCCATATTGTATCCATGAAGTAAAAATCAAGAAAATTACAGACACATCCACCGGACATTCTTGACCCACAGAATATATGCTCGGACTTGGAAATATTCTGACCTCTTGTTAAGAGAGAAGAATAAAATATCAAATTTTTTTAAGCCACTGTTTAGTAGGGTTTTCTGTAACTTACATATGAACACAAACTTTAACTGTTTAGAGGTATAAATGGTTATGGTCAAAGACCTAGCCTGACACCATTAATTGGGACCCTTGGCCATTCTCAACCATCTTTTTAAAAAATTGAGTCATAGTTAATTTACAATGTTGTATTAGTTTCAAGTGTACAACAAATTAATTCAGTTATATATACATATGTATATTCTTTTTCAGATTCTTTTGCATTTTAGGTTATTATAAGATATTGAATATAGTTCCCTGTACTATACAGTAGGTTCTTGTTGTTTACCTCTTTTATACATAGTAGTGTGTTCTGTGTTAGTCCCAAACTCCTAACTTATCTTTCCATTCTCAACTTTTAAATGGTTAGTTTGGCCCACCAGATTAGACCGTGTCTTCAGTGGAGGACAGATAGGAGACAGTGAAACCGATAAAGGGACAGGTAATGTCTTGTCTGGAACAAGGATAATTGGGTGTCTGAGGTTTCTGAAAACCCTGATTCTGTTACAAGCATATCAAAACCCATTCTGTATTTCAAAGGTCTTTCAGAGCTGAAAACAGAAAGTGCACACTTAAGAACACACTTATTAATTCAAAAATTAAAATAGGAAAGCAGTCCTTGCATCCCCCTGTAGTAAAGTTTATATTACCAGATCATTTTATAAAATGTAAACTAAGTAGCATGTTAAAGTTTTCATGAACAAATAGTAATTTGCATCTTCCTTTAAAAACTACTCTTCTACATCCAGAGGAAGCAAAGCAGGGGGTGGGGAGGAACATATGTTTAGTAATTTGAAATTATGGGTTCTTTCAACTGCACAGTCCTAACTCTTGATTAAAGATTTCCTGGGATGTAATTCCTCTCTAATACTATAAAAATCAGCAGCAGCATAGGCTGAAAAATTTCAAAACATGAATTTAAAATCCTCAAAAGAATGTAAATCATAACCTGATTTGCTGTTCTTTTATTTCCTACTCTCAGCTCTTTCCATTCCTGTTTTTTAATTTTATTTATTTTTGTGGAAAAATAAAAAAACTTTAGGTATTGGTTAAAGCCAGGAACTATCTTGCCTCTTCAATGGCAAAAGAGCTATCTGGAAAAGTTATGAAACTTGGGTCAGGGGGAAAATGTGAAATCTACAATAGTCACAGTGTCCCATCATCCTGAAACTAAAAAGGCTGTCTTTCATCTATAAAACTCAATTACCTCAAAGTAGCATTTTCATTTACTCCTCCATGTAAATTCACTGAGTAATCAGTTCTCACAAGTCTGACCCATGAGAACACATTAAATACAGAGTTCAACAAACAGATAAGCAAAGCTACTCGCCAAATTATAAATTGGCAAAGGAAAATAACTTGGTAGGCATCAATTTTGGAAAACCAAATTCTTATGGAAAAATCTCAACACAACAAGTTACTCAACTTCTAATTTGTCCCTACTTGATATGACCAGGAGAGCTTATTATATTTTTGTTTTCTGGCTTATCTAAACTCAGACCGAAATACTTTCAACGTCAATAATGTTTATCTTCATAAATAGCTCTTTGATGTTTGGTGCTTGAAATATGTAAATGATTTTGTATTTACTCAAGGCTAATTTGACATGTTTGGGAAAAGGATGCTTACTTCGGAGGAAGGTAAAGTTACAGTGTTGGTAACAGAAAGCTGTGATTTGGTTGTGTGCATATCACTGTATATAGTGTACACATATGGGTACACACACACACACACACACACACACAACTTGGCTATTTGGAAAACACTCATTTTCCTCTTACTTCATTATTGTTGAGAGTCAGACACTGCAAATCTCATACCTCTACTGTCAACCCCTGTGATATACAATGGTGCCTATGTTAAAACTTCAGATATTGATAAAAGATTTTCAAAGACATGGTAAGTTTCTAAATTCATATCTCTATATCAGATTTGAGGCAATCACATGTTTTAAACCTTGCAGTACCTTCTTTCTCTGTAAACTTTTCATCAAGGTAGACAAGACAAATACTTTGGAAGCAGAGATGATATGTCAATTTTCAATAGGCTCACGAAATCCCCTTTCAGGATCTCACCCCTTCCCCTCTTCTCACATCACTCAATAATCAACTACAGCAGAGTTCTGCTAACAAGGCATATCATGATATAGAAACAGAATTGCTGAGAGTATGTACCCCAGGAAATCCCAAAGTGAATCATTCTATTCCACTGAAAATCACTTGCATCTTTAATACAAACCCTATATATGAGTATTTAAAATCAATCTGAATATTTATCAAACATCTACTATCTTATATATTTGAAGAAGTATGCCGGATACTGTGGAGAACACACACATGGGTACATACGCAAGCAGGGAAGACGTCACTTATATCCCTTTGGGACTGGTGATTAGTTTGAAGAGATAAAATTCATGAAAAACATAAAGTGAAACAAAAATACAAGATGACTGTAAAGATCCAAAAATCCAGAGTTATCAGGAAAGGTTTCTTAGAAAATATTAGATTTAGAGTAACGTTTGGATGGAAAGTGTATTATTTTGCTGTAAAAAAGTACCACAGGCTGGGTGACTTAAACAACAGAAATTTATTTTCTTACAGATGTTAGGGCTAGAAATCTGAGGTCAAAGTGCTGGCAGGGTTGGTTCCTTCAGTGAACCTCTCTCCTTGGCTTACAGATGGCCATCTTCTCCTTGTGCCTTCACATATGTCTTTGCTCTGTACCTCTCTGTGCCTGAACACCCTCTTCTTATATAAAGACACCAGTCACATTAGATTAGGACCCACTCTAATGACTTCATTTTTAGCTTAATTACCTCTGTCTCCAAATAAACTCATATTTCGAGGTAGTTGAGGTTAGGACTTCAACATATAAATTATGGGGGGAAAAACACAGCCCATAACAAGAAGAAAAGTCAGAAAGTCAGATGGAATTTATACTACAATCAAGTATATGATTTTAGGAAAAAAACATAAAAGTATATTGGCTTTTATTTATTATGGGATTTTATTGTGGTTATTGATATATATGATCCATTGCCAGTCACATAAAAGAGTTTTTCTCATTGCATGGACCAAACCAAAAAGCTCAGATTTTTAATACCATGTAAATGAATCTTTCTTAAGAGTGCAAATACTGTCTCCTGAAAAAATCCTACATGTTTTTTTGTAGGAAGGAAATTACTTTTTAGAGCTTATACATTACTTCATTGATTGAAGGATCCTTTTATTCACTCAGCAAACATTTATGAAACACCTAATTTTGTGCTTAGCAATGACCTCTATTAAAAGAATTAAAATACAACTCAAATGTGACGCTTGACTCATTATATAGATGGCAAGACTAGAACTAGCAACCAGTTCTGCAGTATCAGCCCATAGCTGGCCTCGCTCACTATGTAATGCTGTCTCTATGACACTTGGTTTCCACTGGGGACCCATTGAGAATTACTGAACTGAGAAGACAGTCTCAATATAAAATATCTTGAGGAACTAAAGTTGTGCTACATGCATAATCAATCAGGCCAACGACTAGTCCAATCACTGAAAAGAACAAAATAAATCGTGGACATATACAAATGATAACAATACCTAACTACGGGGGACCATGTGTCTTTTTGAATTATGCCTTTCTCTGGGTATATGCCGAATAGTGGGATTGCTGGGTCGTATGGTAGTTCTATTTTTAGTTTTCTAAGGAACCTCCATACTGCTCTCCATAGTGGCTGTATCTATTTACATTCCTACCAACAGTGCAAGAGGGTTCCCTTTTCTCCACACTCTGTCCAGCATTTATTGTTTGTAGATTTTGTGATGAGGGCCATTCTGACTGGTGTGAGGTGATATTTCATTGTAGTTTTGATTTGCATTTCTCTAATAATTAGTGATGTTGAGCAGCTTTTCATGTATTTGTTGGCCATCTGTATGTCTTCTGTTCATTGCAGCACATTTACAATAGCCAGGACACAGAAATAACCTAAATGTCCATCAACAGAGGAATGGATAAAGAAGATGTGGTACATACGGTGGAATATTACTCAGGCATAAAAAGGAACGAAATTGGGTCATTTATCAAGATGTGGATGGACCTAGAGACTGTCATACAGAGTGAAGTAAGTCAGAAAGAGAAAAACAAATATTGTATATTAATGCATATATGTGGAATCTGAAAAAATTGGTAAAGATAATCTTATTTACAAAGCAAAAATAGACACAGACGTAGAGAAGAAACGTACAGATACCAAGGGGGAAAGGGGGTGGGATGAATTGGGAGATAGGGATTGACATGTATACACTATTGATACTATGTATAAAACAGATAACAAATGAGAACCTACTGTACAGCACAGGGAACCCTACTCAGTGCTCTGTGGTGACCTAGAGGGGAAGGAAATCCAAAAAAGAGGGGATATATGTATACGTAGAGCTGATTCACATTGCTGTACAATAGAAACTAACACAACATTGTAAAGCAACTATACTCGAATAGAAATTTAAAAAAAAAAAAAAAAAAACAACCTAACTTTTATTCTGCACTGTCTATGGCCAAACCTAATATTGTCTGCCTTCTAGCCATCATTTGATTTATTTTTCAAAATGACCCTGTGAATTAGGTACAATTATCCCTGACATTTTTATAGATAAGAAAGGTGAAGTTTATAGAGTTTAGGAAAAATACCTAAGATTATAGCAGCAGATACTTATGCTTCAGGTTCTATATTAGCCATTGTTACAGGAGGCACATATTAAAGAGATAAAGTCATATACTCTTCTTTTCTCAATCAAAAAAGAAAAAAATGTGGTGCAGGGAGAGGAATGCTATGACTTTGTGGTTGATTGTATTTTCATGTACATATTATGAATACAGCCATCTCGTGTGTACAAGATTGAGCAGAGAAATCTGATTTATTGTTATATTTAAATAGTGGGATTCATTGAATTTTACCAGTTGAGGTCTTTATTTGTTTATTTTTATTTATTTTTGGCTATGTTGGGTCTTCGTTGCTGCACGCGGGCTTTCTCTAGTTGCGGCAAATGGGGGCTACTCTTCCTTGCGGTGCGCAGGCTTCTCATTGCAGTGGCTTCTCTTGTTGGGGAGCACGGGCCCTAGGTGCTCAGCCTTCAGTAGTTGTGGCACGCGGGCTCTAGAGTGCAGGCTCAGTAGTTGTGGCGCATGGGCTTCGTTGCTCCGCGGCATGTGGGATCTTCCCGGACCAGGGTTCGATCCCATGTCCTCTGCACTGGCAGGTGGATTCTTAACTACTGAGCCACCAGGGAAGCCTCCAGTTGAGGTCTTTAGATGTAGACATAATACATGTTTTGTTTTTTCTTAACCTAATGTCAGGACAATCTATTACATGTCTAAAAAAGCATATAATGTTTCAAGTTAATTTAATCTTTTCTAACTTTATACTACTCAATAGGAGCAACTATATTACCCGACTGTGAGTCATAAAAATTAAAAATAAATAGATTTCACTGAAAACTAGACTCTTTCAGAGGTTCACTTAGGCATAGCCTCTGTACGCTTTGAATAAAAAGATGCACTGTCTTGTTGCTAGTTTCTATTAATGGTGTTTTTTTATAAACATTGTAAGCCTGATTATTCAAAAATATATGTGTTATCTATCTTTCTAATAGACATAGTAGGCTACAAAAAAAAAGAAATAAGAATTTCCAGATGCTGTGGGAGACCTTATATGTCTAAGTGTAGCAAACGATGCTGTTCCAATTTTCAATATATTTACCAGACTTACTATCTACATAAACAGACTGTGTGTTTAACCTTTTCCTAAAGGCTTTCAATTTTGCTAAGCAGAACTCAAAGACTGTCTAGCCAGACTTAAAAAGTCATTTGAAGTAAATGGATTCTTGGTGATAAATAATGATGACTTTTTAAAGTAGCTTTTTTTTTTCTGGCTGGAAGTACCATTTTGTGTCTCATTTTAAGTCCAGTGACTTCTTCCCATATAACAAGGAAAAACTTCTGCAAATTGGGCCTGACTTATTTGGTCCTTCTACCTCTGTTTCTTTCCAGTAATTTTGTGCCAATGGCCTCTACCCTGAGTTCTGGGGTTTTCTTTCCTTTTCTTTTCTTACAACCTTTGTTTCCCATGCTTTTTCATAAAATTGTTTTCAAATACCTTTGAATACCTTTACTTTAAAATGAGATCATAAAATTGACTCAATATGGCACAGGAAAATACTTCTTTAAAAAATCTGGGTCTTATCTAAATGATATCTTTAAAGTATTTTCTTAAAAACCTATATCGATGCCCTCATTTAAATATCTTTATCCGAAATCTGACTCCCCTTCCTTTGGTCATGGGAAAGTCATGGAGGCAAAATTCAACACAGCTCAGAATCCAAATAGAGTCATTGACCGGAATCTTTTCCATTTAACCATTTACATCAGCCCCAATGTAATGCTCATTCGACTAATGCGCCACAGACAGCTGGTCCCAATCCTTCAATCCCATCTCAAAGGCACTGGGAAGACTCGGCACCAACCCCAGGCCCTCTAACACATGTAGAAATATTTGAAAAACACTGACACAGGTATCAAGGAAAACCTCCCACCTAAAGCCCCTGTGAAAGGGTGCATATTGGTGGACCATGTGTCCCCTGTCCCTTTTACCCTAGAGTAGGCGATGACGACGTGGATCAGAGCATGACGGAGGAGGAGGCCGCCTCTCCTCCCTGAATTTGAACTTCAAGCGCCATCACCATCTGAAATGGATCTGAACCTGGAAAAGCCACAACACAGAATGCAGCTGGAGAAACACATCAGTAGAAACAGAGGCAGAGGGAAGATTAGATAGATAGAGAGGTAGCATTTGAGTGAGGATGTGTGGATGCTCTGGCTGTGGTCCCCAGGGCACCCTGGGTTTATTCTGAGGCTCTCTCGTATCCCCTCATTTGTTCCCTGGGTGCCAGCTGTTCTCTTGGTGCAGTTCCATTGCACCGCCTACTTCATCTGTCTGAAATGCTCTTCCCCCAGGTCTCCACGGGCTTATTTACTCAAATAATATCAGCCCAGTCAGGTCTTCCCTGGCAGCTCTCTCATACGTCTTTGTTCCCAAGTCAAAGTTCTCTACTTTTGTCTTCCCTTTACCACTATCTTATATTTTACATAGTTTACTTGTTCCCTTACTTTTTGGTACAATTCCTAAACAACACTGTGAGCTCCTGAAGGCATGGGCTCCGATCTATTTCATTTCCGGCCATATTTCCAACTCCTAGCCCACTGGAGGCATACTCCATTTTTCAAATTAATAAATAAATTTAAAGCCAAAGTATCATGGACTGTCTATAGTTACTCATTTATTGTCAGGGGCCTGAGAGAATAAAAATGATTTTTCAAAAACAGACTTCTATATATGTGTGTATAGGTTCACAAGGTCAAGTTCAAGGGTGTTCAACCTGGGCGGCAGCATAAGGTCTGGCACTTACACAATTTCTGGGCTTCGTTTAATGATCAGTAGTTACTGTGTTGAAATTCTTAATAATTTTTCAACAAGGAGCCCCACATTTTTATTCTGCACTAAAGCCCAGTAAATTAGGTGGCCAGTCCTACGTACATGTGAACATCACAGCTGGGGTTCAAATCCTAAATGTTACTTAGCATCCTGTTTGCACGAATTGAATAAATTTATATGGAAAGCATTCTATATTCTTAATTTATCTGCCTTACCTACCCAGAGGAAGTTCAGAGAGGCAGCACTGCTGTGTCACTAATGCACGGACTCTAAGTCAGTAGAGCTGGACTATGGTTCCATCCCAGCCTGTGGCTTAGCTGCGTAACTGCTGACTTCACTTTCCTGACTTGTAGAAGGAGGCACTTGAGCTAAACAATCTCTAAGTTACCATCCAGCTCTTCTGTGTTTTAATGCTTTCCTAAATAAAATCATATTACATCTTTAAAAGTATCATAAAACATTTTCTCCCCACGTCTTCAGCAAACTCTTTTACGCAAGGACGGGGAGGATTAAAGAAAGCGCAAACCCCCTTCTCATTTGACATTCTTGCAATATGAATTCTTGTTCTGATTTATGGGCCCTTAAAAAGGTTCAGTTTTCCATATTTATTTCTGTGCTTTCCAACTAGGTACTCCCACCTAAACCCAAGCAACCAATAAATTGATTAAATGTACTCTCATTTTCTTGGCTACATTCACATGATCAAAGAACTTAATCCCAATGTAGTCTGAGTTTCCTTAAACTGATTTTAGTGAAATTCAAAGAGCTGTAGGAAGCCAGACCTCTCTGTGGCTCAAGAACATTTGAGGGGTTGCAAAACAGGTTACTCAAGGCAACTTCAACGTAGATAACAACACTGAAACCTCATTTCTCTACATACGTCCACCAGAATTTTAAGCTCTTAAAAACATCCCTACGATTGTTCAATTGACTAAGAAATCTATGTGTTGAGGAATATTTAATAAAATTGTCTTTTCTTCATAATTATAATCAATTTTGCTATTACATGACAAATGTATTTTAAAAAAAAAACTTCGCTGTGCAAGATTGTGTGATAAAAGCTGTAGGGCTTATGAAAACAATAAAGTTAGGTGCACAACACCCAAACATTTCAACAATGACACACAGAAAAGAACAGAAACCAATTAACAGCAACACGGTTTACATGTGTCGAATGGCTTAGAAAGTGAATAAAGACTACAATAACAACGGCACTTTACTTGAAAAAGCCCTGAATTTTGTTTGTAGAACTGGTTATTGGAAGGGGTGCAGCTTGTGAGTCACTGTGACGTGGTGGAAGGAGGGTTATCTGAAAATGGAGGGAAAGTTGTGACACGAGGTATTAGATGGGATGTGGCTCTTAACACAAGCGACGAACTGAGGTTTTGAGGCAGGGCCAGCTTCCTGGGTGTGTGACCTGTATGCAATCCCTCAGGACCCAAGCTTAGAAGGGCACCATATTGGTTTAACATTCGGCTGTGGCCATCTTGACATTTTTTAAATTTTTGCAACAGGGAGTCTCATACTTATATTTTCACCAGGTCCGGCAAATTTTGTAGTCAGTCAAGGTTTGAGAGGTATCTTTTTGTGTATTCTGACAGGGCACCTCTCAGCTAGACGCAGCTTTCCACGTTAAGGTCAGAATGTTTCTAGCAGATGAAATTCTGCATAAGCAAATTCAAAATTCTCAGTGTATTCAAATTTCCCCCTGATACATACCCATCATGTTGGAACAACAAAAAAAAATCATGGTTTCAAACTAAGCATGCTAGCAGAACTAGGTGTACTTAAATTTTAGGAAATTATTACTAATCTGAGGTGAAGCAAGAGAGACAGAGATCGCACACACAATGAAGGAAGCAGTGCGTTCCCTATAAATCCAGGCTAGTCTCACCACGGGACCCCACATCGTAAGTGGAGAAAGTCAAGGTGTACTAACTCCTCCAAAGATAAGGTTGGAACCCCAAAGAAAAAGAGGAAATTTGCATAAAAAATGATGTATGCTATTTACTGAAGGTTGCTCTGGTTGCAGTTCTATTTATAATAGCCCGGAGATGGAAACAACCTAAGTGTCCATCATCGGATGAATGGATAAAGAAGATGTGGCACATATATACAATGGAATATTACTCAGCCATAAAAAGAAACGAAATTGAGTTATTTGTGGACCTAGAGTCTGTCATACAGAGTGAAGTAAGTCAGAAAGAGAAAGACAAATACTGTATGCTAACACATATATATGGAATTTAAGAAAAAAAAATGTCATGAAGAACCTAGGGGTAAGACAGGAATAAAGATACAGACCTAGTAGAGAATGGACTTGAGGATATGGGGAGGGGGAAGGGTAAGCTGTGACAAAGCGGGAGAGAGGCATGGACATATATACACTACCAAACGTAAGGTAGATAGCTGGTGGGAAGCAGCCGCATAGCACAGGGAGATCAGCTCGGTGCTTTGTGACCGCCTGGAGGGGTGGGATAGGGAGGGTGGGAGGGAGGGAGACACAAGAGGGAAGAGATATGGGAACATATGTATATGTATAGCTGATTCACTTTGTTATAAAGCAGAAACTAACACACCAGTGTAAAGCAATTATAATCCAATAAAGAGGTTTTTTTCTTTTTACTCTTTCTCCCAGGAACTTTAGCCTGAGGCCTTGGGAAAAGAAGTGGAAGGAGGAAGTTTTTTTTAACCTTCTGGGCAAATTGCTAGAGCATATGGTGGACAAGTCAGGGAGAGCATCTCCTATCTGGAAAGGAGTCCTGGTGCAGGGCAAGAGGCAGCCAGACAACCAGGGTTCACACAGGAAACAAGGAAGCAGGAGGACACCTTTCAATCTGAGACAGGAGACAGCCATCAGACAAAGGATTGGAGAACTGAGAACACAGCCGAGGTAGGACTCACATCCCCAGCATAGGACACCCTAGTCCAGCAGAATTTTAGACAGTCTGAGGATTTTCATTTCCATAGACAGTGGCTGAGCTGAGAAAGTATTCTTTTATCATTTTTTTTTTTTAACTAATCCTCAGGCTAAAATCCCCATTTTGAAATTTCTCCTATTTAATGGAAAGTAGGGAAGATCTTGTTTGTCATAGAAGAAATAATATTCATCCTTTTAAATTAAATTTCTCTCACCATACATACATACGGTGAAATTAAAAAGTATAGCTGAGTACAGGTAGATGATATATATAGTCTTTGTAAAATTTCCACCCAATGCATTTTATTTTTTACAGAATAAGGAAAATTCCAAGCAGAATGTTTAAGTTATTTAACTCTAAACCACAAAGGACAAATAATGTGATAGAAAACATTCTGCCCAAAACACCTTCGCTCAGAGCTTGAGTCTCCCTCCATCCGCATGTTACCTAGAGACTTTAATTCTATCACTTAATCTCAATCCCAGGATTAAATTTTCTCTCTGGAAATCCCCAACTCTTAGTTAGGCCTTATGAATAGATTTATCTCCTTCATATATATAGGCCAGCTCTTAGCTCTTGGTTTTTTTAAAAGCACTACTTTGTGATGATAAAGGCTACTGATGTGTTGATTTACGTCTTTTGTTAAGCCATTCACGGTGAGCTTTGGCTCCTTTTCTGCACATCTGGTTATCAGGTGCTATTAAGAAGTTCATTACCATAATTTATTATTTATGTGAGTGTAACGTTACACATGTGGTTTTTCTCTAAGTGCTGCACACCTGCCATTTTATTATTTCTTTATTAAAGATCATTTTTGTACTTTTACAGGAAAATCAGGAAGAAGCTGGTTTTATTCTCCTTTCTTCATCTTGCATTTCCATTCACAATGAAACAGCTCTTAGTGCTTCTGGTGTGAAACCGAGTTCCAGATAACAGGGAGTGAAATTCAGACATACAAAACCCTCCTTTTGAAATGAAAATCTTCTTCATTTCAATACTACAGTCAAGCCCACAGTGTTTCAAATGTACTTTAAAATGAGGCAATTGGTTTCTTCCCCTGAGATGTATTATTTTAATCTCTTAAATCTCCTCATATTCGCTGTGTTGCTAGTTACTGAGTTTCCCATTAGCTTGTCCACTGCTAGCTCTCAGATCAGACAAGGCCAGTGGGAGAAAATTCACTATATTGGCAATTCTCCACATGTATGCTCTGAGAAGCTACACCTATGTCTGAAAGACAGTGGAAAGAGAAAAAAAAAAGAAACTAGACTTCTTGTACTCAAGTACTAACTCAAGAGTTAGTACTAACTCAGTATTAACTTGGAGAATATTAACTCTGAGAATGTATTTCTTCTAATAAATATTACTAAAAAGCCTCGGTCACTCAGGCTGGGGGAGAGAGTAGGGGGATCATTCAGAAAAATCATCCAGCACTCTAAGTCTCTAATTTGAGGATGAAAGTCTGTGTGTGTGTGTGTGTGTGTGTGTGTGTGTGAGAGAGAGAGAGAGAGAGAGAGAACAAGAAGAGAAAGGGAGAGACAGATACTAAAATAGAGAGGGTGGGAGTGAGACGCAAGAGGGAGGGGATATGGGGATATATGCACACATATAGCTGATTCACTTTGTTATACAGCAGAAACACACTATTATAAAGCAATTGTACTCCAGTAAAGATGTTAAAAAAAAATTGATTCTGGATTTAACCTATACCTTAACAATTTGTCTTTCCTGTCTCTTTGAACAAATTTTACTTAGCCTTCTTTTTTGTGTGTTATGCGGGTCTCTCACTGCTGGGGCCTCTCCCGTTGCAGAGCACAGGCTCCAGACACGCAGGCTCAGCGGCCATGGCTCACGGGCCCAGCCGCTCCGCGGCACGTGGGATCCTCCCGAACCGGGGCACGAACCTGTGTCCCCTGCATCGACAGGCGGACTCTCAACCACTGCGCCACCAGGGAAGCCCTAGCCTTCTTAAAGCTTCATTTGCCTCACCTGTCAAGTGGTGGTCATCATGGAGCCCAATTTGTGAGCTTGTTAGATATCAAGGACTTTAGCACAGTGCCTGGGACATGGTAAGTTCTCAACAAATATTAGCAATTAATACTGCTGTAAATATTTGTGAGAGTTCTATTATGATGTGACACGTGCAATTGTGTGACAGCAGCAAGAGGTATTTACTTCTCCTTTTACTCTGAAACTTTCAAGCAAGCTGGCACTGGTTTTCCAAAGTTGCCATCTAATAAGAATCATGTGGGAACTTGCTGATCCTGATTCCAAGGGCTCCACCAAGAAGATTCTGATTTGGTAGGTTTGGGGTACGTGCAAGGATTCTTAATTGGGGGGACATAACTCAAGTGATGCTAATTATCAACCAAGTTTGGGAAACACGGCTCCCACAAGATTTATCATGGATAATCCCATTTTTATGGGCTTATTTTAATAAAATTATAAACTATGCAATGACTGTGGCAAAGACAGTGGTGTTCAGGAAATATTCCACGTGCCTGGACAATTCCTAGCCTCCCTTGAAGTAAGGTAGAGGTCATGTGACTAAGCTTGGCAAATGAGTTGTGAATAAGCGGGCGTGGACCACTTCTAGGTCACTGCAGTTAAAGATACAGGAACCCCCTTCTTAAGGTGAACCTTGACAGCATGTGTTAACTGCCACATCATTGACAGGAGCCCTTGGCAGCCTGGCTCTTAAGTAATTATGTAGAGCACAGACCCAATCTCAACCTCTTCCCCCTGGAGCCGTCTTATTCATGTAGCATGAGCAAGAAATAAAACGTTCTTGAAATGAATCACCACCCTATTACAATGGGAGAATTCTTTATTCATCAAAAATAGCCTGAAATAAAGGAACAGGCACAGGGAAACGACTGTTCAATAAACATTTTTTGATCACACATGGAAAAAAAGATAACACACAGGAGTACCGCCCAGTGAGATGAAAAACAATATTGACTCATCAAATCATAAATAAGTGAAGGAAGTGCAGTTGTCAGCAGTATATGAAGTAAAGGTTGAAGATAGCAGGAGATGGGTGGAAGTGGGGAGATTGGTTATTTCCAAGGAAAATAGCTACTAACCCACTCTTTGCACTCTGACCAACCCTTTACTCATCAAAGGGACTTTTGCTTTGAGTAATCAACAGTTGTTTTGTAAAACCACAATAAAATGAAAAATCTACTAGATTTTAAAAATTCGGACAGGTGTCTGGTTTCCAGAGAACAGCTTCAAATATTTAAGCTGCTAACATTAGACCAACAATGAACTTAATGGTAATTGAAAACATCTTTTCAATAAATAAAAACACATTCTGCACACTTTATTTAAAAAGTTTACTCATGAGCTAGACTAACACAGATGTGGTTTAGAGACATTCTATAGCTAAAGAAAAATGCCAAAGAGGAAATGAACTGATATGATTTAAAATGCAATATTATTACCATCGTAAATTATGTCAGCCACGGCTGCCTCAAGTTGAATTTTACTTGATTTAAAGCCAAACAAGGCCACTGAATTATTTTCAGTTAATTATGAGCTAGCCATATGTTGCAATGAGAACAATGTGCTAATCAGTCAACGTTGACACAGTGGTGACAATTAAGATGGTTGGTTTCTATCCTGCTGGACAAAATGTATCTCAGAGATAGAAGAATAGAAACATCATATATTTTGGTAGAGAAAATCTTATTAACTGATTTGGGAAATTTCAAAAAGATGCTAAGTCTGGCTGCGGAAAAGATTCAACATGGAAGTTTATGATTTAAAAAAGGTTTAACATCCTTCTGAATGGTGTGATAAGTCAGCAGTTTGGAAAATCTTAAAGTATGAAGCATATCCCTTCTGCAGAAGTAAACTTCTCATCTGCTCTGTACCAAGGGCATAGTGATAATACTTGGAATGTATTCAATATATAATTGAGCAATCTTATAAAACAATGGCATAGTAAAATCCTATATTAAAATATAAAAATACTCTGCTGTATTATGAAAACATAAAATGTAAGAAATACATTTTAATAAAACACACACATGCATACACACACACACACACACACACACACACACACACCAGAAGTAATCTGTATTTAAAACCAAAAGACACAAGCATTACAAAACTGAAAGATGGATTTTTATAAAGACATTTAAGGAACATAGACTTTTCGTTACTTTTGTAATTATCTACTGTAAGCATTCAGTTTTAGAGCTGTGATACCGAAGTTTTCTTCTCTTGTACAATAATCCATGTAGTCAATGTCTCAAGCAATATTGGAAAATCAGGAAGTAGGATGACTTAGCCATACATTCGGTGCATTTAAGCCATTCCTCAGATGAGGGGATGTCTCAACTGAACTCATATGCCCATAATTCAAACTCTGCATGTTGTAAAAACACTAGACAAATCAGCCCTCTTTCAAAAGGATGCAGTGTGGATAATGAATGATTTGTTACTATTCAAACACGTAAATCCTTGTCTACCTTAATTTTTAAACATGCGTTGATGTTTTCCAGTTGATGGTGCTAATACTGAAATATTTTCAATAACTCCTAGAATAGTTAATTATAATACTTGAAGCATGATAAATTTGTCAAGGTATTTTAAGAATAAAATGGACTCGCAAGTAGTGCCAGGCGTGAATTTTTCACCTTCTTCCAGCCAAAGTGTAATTAGAGATGTTGGGTTTACCAAGGCTCCTTGGACATCTGTTTTGCTAAGCCCTCTCTTTAAAGCCTTGATCTTTGCCTCACTAATTATACATCTTATCAAAGCACTTTTCCTACTCTCTCCTAAGCCCTGTACAATTGAGGATATTCTGATTGTGATGAATATGTGAGGCTCATTGATTTCACTGAGAAATTTCTACCAGGGCAGAATTTAGCTGTACAATTCTTGATTGATATTACTTTTTATGATCAATTTATTAACCTATGACTTTTCTAGCCCCATGCCTATCATTTTTATTTATTTTATTAAGATACATACATGCATACATATACACATATATATTTATATATGTATATATTTACGCATCGGCACAACATGCATATATATATATATACATATGTGCATATATATGGATAAAAAATTGGATTCTATGCTCAATAAAATTTAAAAAATGGTGACTAGGGAAATAAATCAATTAAAATAGATATTTATAAATGTCAGCCAGCTTACTTTAGATGTAGAAAAATTAAATGTTAACTTTTCCACAATATATTTATGTGTGTGTATATTCTTTTGATTTTTTCCCCTAAGGAACCAGAACAAGATTAAAATTTTTATGTGAAACAGAAATCTCTTTTTAACAATAAATGAGCAGTAAGCTATTTCCTATGTTTAATAACAATATCATGAAAAATATATATGTAAAGAATAAGACAAAATAATTTGGGAAAAGAAAATCATATATTAATTTTGAATACATTAATTATCATGGCATGTGTAGTAACCATAAAGATTACAGTAAAGGGGTTATAGGCCATTTCTCTTTTATAATTTGTCTTCCGAGAATAATTTCTCTGAAAACAAAACGACCTATCAGAATACCCTAGAATGTCTTTTTCCTCCTGGGTACCAAAAATATATTGAGACTAGGGGTCTTTCAACACCTGAGCTCCACTGTCTTTTACGTAAAATGAGAGGATCAAACTCAGTGATGGTCAAGCGGCATTACAGAGCCCGGAAGTCCATGCATGTGTGTCCAAGGCGCTTCTTGAGGGCCTGAGCGGGCTGCTGAGCCCTCCTGCTGGTGCTCTAACCAGAAAAATGTTGCTTGTATTGGCTTCATTTTTTTCAATTCATATTTATTGAGCACTTCCTTGTGCCAAGAACTTTTCTAGCCGCTGAGGACACAGAGATGACATAGGCAGACCTAAGCGCCTTCACAGACCTTGTTAAGTTAATTTTTTAAAGGTTTATGTAGCTAAAGGAAGGAATTTGAAAGCTCCTGGACTCTGTGTCTAATCTTCCTTCTAACTTTAAAATTTCTTTAAGTAAAAACTGAGTAAGTAAAAACTTGGCAAGCCATTATAAATAGTCAAGTTGAATCCCTGGATTTTCAATAAGATTTCTTTTCCTTCATGACTTCCATCTATCCTCCATGTTACCCCAGTAACCTCTGTGCTCTTCTGGTGTGGCCTAAGTATAATTTTAATTCTGGTATGGCTTTTAGACAGTTCCCATTCTATGCATAAGACTATTATAAAATGTTTAAGCGAATGTAATTCAAAGGAGGTTAAAACTTTCAATCCATTTCAGCAGAAAATAAACAAACTGTAACTGTGGAAGTTTATGATGATGTGTTATTTCCTTTTGGTTAAGTGATCACACACTGGAGAATAATCATAGGTATTTTACTAAAGTTAATAATTACTTATGATTCGAAAAAAAAAGAGGGAGCAAGTTAATGGTGTTGAAAGTTCATGACTAGTCCTACATACCTCATAAACGTGTTCTTTGGTTGTGGGAATTGTGGTTTGTGTTTCTTTAATCTCTGGGTATTCATAAAATGGTATTTTAAAGGGAGCACTTGTTATTTCAAGTAATGACTGATATATTATTTAGTATGGTTCTTGCCTGTGCGTTTACTAGTTATATTTGAAGGATCCGTCTAACATTGTATGTCATTAACAAGAAACACTTCTTCTTACCCTCCGTAATCTGTTTCTTTGACTCTCGCAACTTGAGAAAATATTTAGCCATCTAACCAGAACTTTAAACATTGAAACTAAGTTGATTTTTCTACCAGATGTGTTTTCCCCCAAATGTAAAGTTATAGGCAATTGTTTCTATTAAAAAAAAAGACTGATCAGTGGTCTAATGACACATATTATAAGACACAACCAACTTTCCCTTGGTTGGTAAAAAATAAAAATTTCATAATTGCTCACCTCCGATAAATTTTCATTGAAATATTCAATACATCCTCTTCCCCCCACATTAATTATAGTCTGCTAATTAAGAATTTATATTCTGAACTACATAACAATTCAAATTATTATCTTTATAACAAAATAATTATTATTATAACAACAAAAAATTGTTATTTTTATAGAATGGGCCAATTAGCTGCATTTATGTTTTGAAAAGGAAGTGAGAATAGAAGAGCTTATCTGACAGAGATTTTAATTCAATTTCTTACCTGTTTCACAAAACAAAGTGAAACTCAAAAGGCTAAAGAGACAAATTTCTTACGTAAAAATAAAAAAGCAATTAAAACACAGATGACATATTTTTACATACATACATGTTTATGTGTTTATACTGAGATGGTCCTTCTTCAAATACCCAAGAAAGCTTGGGCAGAAAACAGGATTTTGCTTCTCCCCAATTTGGATTTCCTTTAGTTCAGTTACTATTTACTATGCAGTTACTATGTACCAGGCACCATAGACCATTCATGTTAGCTCATTTGGTCACTGCTAATGAGCTAATAAGTAGCTGATTTTATTTTCTTTTCCTCTTTTTATAGATGAGGAAATTGAGGATCAGATTCAATAAATGAACAGGCTTAGAGAGAAGGTCAGGAGACAATGTGAAACCTGTCTTTGTAACTCAGAACATCCCTCTATGAATATTCCCGTGTCACACAGCAGACTGTATAAATGCATGGATTGAGGTCCTTGTACATAAAGTGTTGTTCTGGAAATTTCAGGGGAACCTGTGTTATAAAGAGTTTTCTTTTCTAGGGTAACTGCACTGGATGACATGTGATCTACGTAAGAGCATTTGTATGGCAGCTGCCCAAACAACCCATTAAAAACACAATGGTTAGGGAAAGAGAAAAAAAGGCACAGAAGATATGGTGGATACATAAACCACCTGGCATCAGTTATTAAATGTCTTTTTTATTAACTATCTTATGGAAAATGTGATAAAAAATGATGGCATCAATCTTCTCAACAAAAAGAATCAATATAGAAATCAAAAGATTAATGCCATGACCTTAGGAGGATCAAGTACTTTTCTAGCAGGATAAGACGCTAACTTTGGATAACATTCAATTATGCTAATTTTAAGTCTATTTGATAATTCACATGATTGTGATTGATAAGTAAAATGATTCTTGGTAGTTTGGAAGAAAACCTTGGTGGGGTTAGATTCTAAGAAGCATACCTACCAGATTCCAACATGGGAAACTTTTATTGGCCTACATTTATTTCTTAGGAAATGGAGATTTGAAGAACTTTTTTTTTTTTTTTTTTTTTTGCGGTACGCGGGCCTCTCACTGTTGTGGCCTCTCCCGTTGCGGAGCACAGGCTCCAGATGCGCAGGCTCAGCGGTCACGGCTCACGGGCCCAGCCGCTCCGCGGCACGTGGGATCCTCCCGGACCGGGCACGAACCCGTGTCCCCTGCATCGGCAGGCGGACTTGAAACCACTGCGCCACCAGGGAAGCCCGAAGAACATGTTTAAAGTAAACAAAAATTATACAATGTTATTAAACATCTGAATCTGTGTTCTGTTTTCGCCAGAGTCTGTAAATTGAAATGCATGGGGAATCGGTGACCTTATTCTTACCCCTGATATCATGATGGATAATACATTATTAAATTGTAGATGGCAAATAATGAAGCAATTGTATGAATAGAAAACAGATCATCAAGTCAAGTATGTTCAGAGGAAAAAGGAACATGATGAGCGAGAGGAAAGAGAAAGCAAAACACGATGACAAGATTCTTCACTCTGTTTAGGAAAACGTTCTGTCTTTGGTAACTATTTTAATTTTATAAACAAAAAGTATCATGCTTCAATAAACACATTTTTCTTTGCTCTTAGTATTTTATTAAGAGATATTGTACCACACTCTCTTCTTTAAAATAAATAAAGAATAAAAATCAAACAATTATATTCTTTTCTTTGAAAAATAAATTCTGGATTGATGTATTTCCTTCACTATTTGGGAACTCTGACTACAAGTATTTAATATTGAAAATAACTACAGCTCGCATTGGTTGAATGCTTACTATCTGTCATCCATTGTTTTCTTACCACTTCATTTAATCCTTACCACTGCCCAAGGAGCTAGTTTCTATTATTATGCCCAATTTGCATATGGAAAAAAACTGAGGTACACGGAAGTAATTTGCCCAAGCAAACAATAGAGGAGTTTGTACCCAGACTTCTTAACCCATGTCCTCAACTGCTTGGCAATACTGATCATATAAACTTTATCTGAATCATTTTGGTGTTTGCATATCAGATTTTGGACATAAAGAAAGTCTCTAACAGTGTAATACTATATTTTTTTCTGGGCTGTTACATTGTAGTTTAGTTTTTAAATATTTTCTGAGGAGCTATACACAGTGATTCACTGTGTCTAGGAAAATAACACTTATGGTAGCATGGTCAATAGAGAACATTAAAGTTCTGACATAGTTTCTAATAATCCACTATCTAATCAAAAAAATACAAAAAATGGGCTTCCCTGGTGGCGCAGTGGTTGGGAGACCACCTGCCGATGCGGGGGACGCGGGATCGTGCCCCAGTCCGGGAAGATCCCACATGCCGTGGAGCGGCTGGGCCCGTGAGCCGTGACCGCTGGGCCTGCGCGTCCGGAGCCTGTGCTCCGCAGCGGGAGAGGCCACGACGGTGAGAGGCCCGCGTGCCACAAAAACAAAAACAAAAACCAAACAAACAAAACAAAAATACTTGACGAGGGAATAAAGTCTGTTACGCCTTGAACATAAATGTACAAGGAGACCGACAGTTTTACAGCATTTGAGGTTTTGGACACAATAACTGTCGTATCAGATTGATGTGTGATCTAGTCAATTGCCCACCAATTGTCTCAAATTGACTAGAACCAGGCAATTTCTACATTTTATAGACCACAATGAAAAGAAACATCACTTCCACATCCGCCCGTAGATCAGGAGGCAAAGCCTACATTTTAAGGGAGAACTGGTTCTCTGTGAAGTTGAGATCCAAAGATATGGAAATCCAAAACACCAGAGGAGAGAAGGGAGGCCTAGAAATGAGTGGGTAACAAACTCCTTCCCTAAATGTCTTCTCCAAGGACATACTCTGAGCGATGGTTTCTGACGTAGAGCAAGAAGCAAGTTCAAACAGTGAACTCCTTGAGTAGTAATGACAAAGCAATCAATATAAAAAACTACAGCCTTTCTAGGGAAAATTTGATCAAAAATTTGAAAACCCAGAAGTGGCATCAGTGGCATCAGTGGCATGTGTGTGTGTGTGTGTGTGTGTGTGTGTGTGTGTATGTGTGTATCACAGAGATTGAAAGAGACAAATAATATGTCAAAGCTCCATATAAAGCATGTTAAGATGAATGTTACTGTATAGCAAATATTTTCAACAGACAGCTGGTTCTGAGGCTCCCTAACCCTTTGTTTCACTCCTACGGCCCAGACTCTTCCACCTTTAAGCCTAATAACCAAAAGAAATCACTTAGCTGAGTTTCAGATACAAACTAAGAAATTAATGCAGACGACCTGATATGATTGTGGCTCTTTTACTTATATCCTCATGCAGTACTTGCAGTTCTCAAATGTTGCAGATTGTGCCCAAGGGGTGGTGACATTGGTCATAAAGGATGAAAGAGTAAACGGGGGTCGGAGGGGGGTGTAATTTGCAACTTAATTTTGGTATGCCTCTTTCCTGCCCACTGTTTCTACATGCCACTGGCAGCTTCTTTGAAGGGTATTACTAGCACACACACATGAAATAGCAAATGAAGCCGAAGGAGGACAGAGTCTATGCTTTAAAGCTAAAACGTTACACCTGGAAGGCAAAGCATTTGGAATGAATTCCACCATTATACCCAGTTAAGGGTCTGTGGAGACGTGGATTTTTAGGAGCAGTTTCCCTCATCCCTCTTGCCTTCACTACTCCAACTATTTCCATCGAAAAAGATGCAGTCACACTCATAAACAACCAAGTTCAACACATACATACATACATACACACCCCTTCTATCTTGACATGTAGTGAATGAATGATGGAAAAATACTTTTTTTCCTATGTCTTTGAAGATAAATGAACTTAACATCAGATTTTTTTTTCTTCCTTCGTTTACTAATAGCATTTTTGCACCTTCTGGTCTAGAGCAGAGACTTGGAACTCTATTTTAACCTCTGATTTCTGGCAAGTTCCTATGACACTGGAATTCTAACCTAAAGTGCATAGTCAAATGCCACATGAAGTGTTTTACAATCTATTTTAATCTATAATAAGGGAACCGAAGCAACACAACTCACTTTATGCTTTAAACCACTGTAATTTATTTTTTTGAGAGGTATTATCATACATTTAGATAAGCAAAAGACACTTTGTTGATTATAAAGTAACAAAGTTGGATACTCAGTATCTTCACTGAGCAGTTTGGATATTATGCTAAATTTTGAAGATTATGGTTTGCAGCTCCTCTGGCAATTATGTGTCACCTTTAAAAATGATAAGCATGAGTTCAATTTCATTAACTGTGTGGTTTATCAATAATTAAATCTGCCCTATGTAACCTCATAAAGGGTAGATCTAAATATTCATATCAAAAAGCATCTGTTCATTTGGTTAGCCTTACATAATTATTTTATTATAATTAAAAGCATTCCCATATATGACATAATGGCTTCTTTAATATTCTAAGTACAAACATAAAAACAAAGTTATGTATTATCCAGACATTTCCACTGAAGGAAATAAATTTTTAAAAATACCTTTAAAGCAAAAATACTACTTTATTCTACATAACTGGTGATCCACTTTATTGGTTAGACTGTGGTTTTTATTTCAGTAACAGAAACACAAGTCTCATCCTAATTTTGATAATCATGGATTGAACTGGAACGCCCATAATGCTTTAGAATTTTCAAAACATTTTAAACTTTCCCCGGGATGTTAACATGATTTGTGGCTCTGTACTGAGTGCTTTAAAAGATGAAATATATCTGTAGCTTCAATACGGAAACTATACTTCTTTTTTAATTAATCTTTAGGAGATATACACTCAGTGAACTTTTTCAATGGTAGAGACTATAATGAACATGAAAAGGAGCTAGATTTTACCGTTTCTTTTTAACATGCCATAATGTAGATATAAATCAGTTGTCAAAGTTGTAACTGACTCACATTCCAGTCTTCCATAAGAAGCCACTGCCATTGTTTAAAACTTACCATTGCCTTAATCTCAAAAGTTGAGTCAGAATTCTACCCTATGGAAAGGAAATCTAAACTTTAGATAGCACTTGAATGAGTGATTTCTCATGTAATTATACTTATGAAAATGTTCATTTCATTGCAAATGAGATTTTAGACTCTTTAACAATTAATAACTGATGAAGATCATGAAATTAAACCTATGATTCTAAATGAGAAGTTTGATGAAACATGGGCTTTTCATGCTACAGCTATCTACCATTAATTGTATGCAAATAATAATATTCTGAAGTCTCTGTCTACACAATCTTAAAGGTACTGACTGTGGTGACACATTTTACACTTACTAAACCAGTGTTTTTCTGATTGTAAGTCTCAATGCACTGATGTATTATGAAATCAATCCAGTGAGTTGCAACCAGCATTTTTTCAAAATAAAATAAGACAGAAGATAGCAGAAGAGAAGAAATATCATAATTCATCACATGGTAAAGGTATGTATTTTATAAAGCTTTTTTCAATTATATATGTGTGTATGTACATATGTGTATATATAATATATAAGTATAGGAGATACATATTATATATAAACATATAGTATAGAATATATATGTGTCTGTATATATGTATATACATATGTGATACACATACACACACACACACACACACACACACACACTCTTCAACCATAATTTATCTCAAGGTCACTCATGATCTCCTAATATAACATATCTCCTTTGTTTATCATTTATCTTCCCTGAATATAAGTGATCACAGTATCACAGAGAGGCTTGGTGAATATTTATTGAATAAACGAATCCAGGACTACACAAACACACACACATTCTGTGTCATGATGTAAAATATATTTTTCAGTAAGTTGATGACAAAAAAAAAGCTAGAAATCTCACCGATCAGAACCAAACCCTGCTCTTCTGAAAGTCAGTTTCGTTTAAAATTGACCTCTACCTTCCCTTCATCACTACTGTCCTCATCTCCACCTAGCTAAAATTAAAACTTAAGAAGTTTCTTCCACTAAATCTATAATAACACGCTATGAAGAAATATCTAAAGGGAAGAATTCTGATCTCATAAAATCAGTGGCCCGGATAAGGGCCACCAAAATGTAAATGACTTACCTCATTTATTCAGTTATTCATTCAATAGCCATATTATTGGGTCAGACTGAGAGTAGACAGCTGCAGGAGAGAAAGGCTTCAGGCGAGAAGTACTGAGAGAAAGGTGGGGAGGTATAGGATTGAAACCACTACACCATAAGGAATAGGGAAAACCAGACTGCAGCAGCTTTTTTGATCACTGTATCAGAAGACAATCTTGTAAGTAGGGACAAAATGTGAGTTGATACCATGAGTCTGGATACTGCAAGAGGAAAGAAAGGAATGAATACAGGGTGAGGAGAGATTAGTAGAGGACAGGCAGAAAGAAATGAGGCTCTAGATAACTAAGAGAAAAAACAGGAGCTTTAAACCTCCTTGCTGGGGGTGGGAGTGGGGTGGGGAATGAGATGGGGGAGCAGGGGACAAGGAAAGGAGCTACAACAGGGTTTAACAAGGGAAAAGAAAATAATCAGAAATTTTTAAAAAGACCAATCAGGCAGCAGCACTGAGCACAGGTGGGAAGGGTTTCAACCTATTGGCAAGTAGATCAGTTAGGTGAAGAGAGAATGAAGGAGGCAGTGACAAGAGCAAAGAAGAGCAGATTTGATAGACATTCGGAACGAAGACCATGAAGACTTGAAGACTGACTGGATGGAGGTGGGATGGAGAACAAAAGCAGAAGTGATTCAGGGGAATCTACGGTCACTTTTCAGTTTGTAGCTTGAGAACCTGGGCTAGCATCTAAATATTTATGTGTCTATCTTCACCACTAGTCAATAGTCAAAATTAAACTATGATGTCTTATTCATAGCTGTATAGGCGGCCTGTTACAAATACTGATACATAGTAGGTATTCAACAAAGGCTGACTGAACTGAAAGAGTAGAAAGAAGTAGGCTGAATCTCAAAGATTCCTGTGAAATTAAATACAAGGAACATTTGCAGAACCTGTTTCAATGCACTTAGTGCTCTTTCTTACCTCTATTTCTTGGTAATACTCTCACTCATCACCTCCCATCCTCTCTGTGACCCTGGCAGACCAAGGGTTAAATTGCACAAAGTTCTCCTCTGTTAGGACTAAACTTTTTCTCTAGGACTTGCCTTCATTTCTAGGACAACTTACGTGAAAAGTGCTATTGGAAGACTATGTCTTTTCAGGGCATACACGTTCATGTTTGGGAATTCTGTTGAATTTTCTTTTTTTTTTTTTTTTTTTTTTTTTACAAAGAAGCTTACTTATTCAAATAGTTTGGGTCAACGGAGCAAGATTAAAAGTGAATAGTAACACTAATTTCAGTCACCTTTAAAAAACAGAAAAACAATGTAGGAAATGTGCTGCTTAAAAATATTTTATATTTAAAAAATAGTTTTGAATATACAAGAAATAAAGAATAAATATAATGTTGATTTACTTAATTACCTTTTCCTTTGAACTACATGATAATGACATATTAATTGCTTTTCTCACTTTCATTTTTTAGAATAAGAAATACAACCAATGTGAAGATATGGGAACTAAGGTGCAAGAAAGAAAAAATCACGTATCAGTCATAGAATGGTAAATGGGAACACAGTCCATAAACATTGACTACCAAGATGGACTCCTTCCACTCAAGAGATATTTCCTGGTACTTTCAAGGCAATATGCATCCACTTCGGTGGGCTCACAGAAAGGCAATTCTGGCTTAGCCTCCTTAGTCTAATGGGCTAGTATTAGTTAATGGGCAGGATTAGTTAAGAACATCGATAATCAGAATAAAATATACAATTCCATAAAAGACACCAGAAGAAAAGCTCCAAGTGTTACAAGAGTACTTCGAAGAAAGAAAAGAATAAATATACTGGGGAGATCAAATAAAGAAGGTAGAATTTGAAATTGATTTGGAAGGAAAATCAGTGTTGGCAGGTAGCAGTGAGGGCTCTAGGGAAGTATGACTGTGGCAAAGTGCCAGTCTGTAAAGCAAAGGCGGGGAACATGGAGTACGTGTCAGTGATGTCATGGGAGCTGAGGTTTAAAAGGAGTTTGAGGCCACACAGAGCACGGTGATAAAGCCTGTGAATTTGAACACTGCGGGCTCCAAAGGAAGCGCACTTGGCTGACTGGGGGATTTTCCTACTAAAACAGGCATTGGACCTTTTCACCACTACCATCTCTAGTCCGCCATGACTCTCCCTAGGGAGGTACCCACTGCCTGTTAAACACAGATACTCAGTAAAAATAGGGGAGCTCCATGTGATGCAGGAATACTGCGAAGAAAATTCCTCTCCAGTTGGGTGTGAATCTGCAAGAGGGGTTTCAAGCAAAGCACTTCACAACTCTCCTACAATTCAAAGAATGTATGAGCTTAGCTCATAGTACTAGAACATAGTAGGCACTCAATAAATAGCTTACAAACAAATAATTCCCCCAACTGAAATATATCAGTGACTGAAGCCAGTGAAGGCAGTAAAAAGGGGAAAAGAAAGCATGCTCACGGTTTTTTAAATAAAACCTAGATTATTTGTAAACAGTCACTAAATTCATCAAATATAACCTTGAGTCCTAAAATATTTTTCTGGTAACTGACATAGTTCCAAATGCAAGTTTTGAAAAAAAAAATAATACACATATTGGGGAAAACATTCATATAAAATAGATGTTTTATTCAGGTCTATTATCCAAGTAAGACTTTATGGCCCCCAAATTTAAAAATAGTCTCTACTGGTAGGAGGGAAAGAAATGGCTTAATAATTAATTCAGATTATATCATGAATTTCTAGGTCATTCAGTCTGAGGAGGTAGAGTAAACATATCATAGTATTTTCCCCCCTGAAAATATTAGGAGATGAAAAAGAAGTCAAGTAGAAAATATTAGATTATCTGTTTCAAAAAATATATGTATTCTATTTTTATTAAAGAGCTATGAAAAATAAAACTATGTCAAAATATTAGTACAAATCTCCAATGTGTTCAGGCTCTGCTGGAGCTTAATTTATTTGTAAATAAATCATTTAGATTTATTTAGAGCATTTATAGTTGACAAATAGGAATGTTAAATTCTGAGTTAATTTTTGTTTTGGTTTTTTAAGAGAAGTAGCAGGTAGAGCAAAAGAAGCTATTTAGGAAATGGGATCTATTAGATTACATGTAATTGATGTAACAGTGTATGGCTAATCTAACTTCCAATCCAGTTAATGAATCATCCCTTACATTGAGGCATTGTCCTGAATCAAATTGAATATTTCCAGTAACATCAACTCATAATTTCGAAAGGCAGCCTCTTTCATCTTTCAAGAGCTCTAATACTTGTGCATTTGTCCTACGGTTAACTTAAATGTGCCTCTTCTGCATCACAATATATTTAACCTTATGTGGGGTAACCATATAATTTCTTGTCCAAACAGGAACACTAAGTTAAACACTAACTGATAATTACACAGACATAAGCTGACTGTCCGGAGAAACTTGCACACGTGATCTTTGGCAATAGCTGCATTTCCTGATTATCAAACACCAAGTTTCTTTGGTTTTCCACATGAACAACCTTGACATACTTGAAAACTGAGTGGCCATGTCTCTTCCTCCCATTCATTTATGTAACAGTTTTTAACGAAGGTCTATATGCCCTGCACACGGTGTGATTAGGAAGTGGATACCAACCCATTGCCCAAGCAGGTCACATTCTATTTTATGGATGTTCCTCTTAAAACAAACTGCCCAGAACAAGACATAATATTTCTATGACAGCCTTATAAGTGTAAAGTGAAACTTGACATCATATGATCTAATGGTATTAGCTAATTATAGTTAATATTTATTGGGTACTTACGTATGTCAGGCACTATTCAAAGATATATCTATAACTATATCTATCTCTCAATTTAACTCTCTAGTTATAATATATATATAATAGATATACATGTATATCTATATGTGTATATATAAATAGAGAAAGCAGAAGAGGGAAAGAGAATTGCATCATCATATTTTTCCTTCATGACTTTTGACAAGATATTTAATCTTTCACTTGCCTCAATTTTCTCATCTATAAAGGAAAGGAGAATCATAGTTAAGATGATTTTTTATATATGTATATTTATATCTTCTCTCTCTCTCTCCTTTACTCTTTCAGTCAATAAACATTTATTGAATATCCAACTAAAGGCTAGACTTTGTGCTCAAACCTAAAAACATGATAGGGAAACGCATTCCAAATTCTTATCTGGAACATACAGGTATATATGCTTAAGAGATAGTAGGGTTTTTTTGATTTTTTTCCATCTTACTTCAATAGTTCTTCAACTTTTTTTCTTTTTTTTTTTGTACGTGGGCCTCTCACTGCTGCGGCCTCTCCCGTTGCGGAGCACAGGCTCCGGACGCGCAGGCTCAGCGGCCATGGCTCACGGGCCCAGCCGCTCCGCGGCACGTGGGATCTTCCCGGACCGGGGCACAAACCCGCGTCCCCTGCAGCGGCAGGCGGACTCTTAACCACTGCGCCACCAGGGAAGCCCAATTCTTCAACTTTTTATTCTGTAAACCATTCACAGGTGCAACTCACTCCCATCCATAGCCTCTTACTATAAGTAGTGCTTCTCAAAGGTAAGGCAGAACGGGGTGAGCTTCAGACAGTGATGCTCTGATGGTAGGTGTGTGTGTGGTAGCGGAGGGTAAAAGTGCAACCCCTCAGGGTGCGAAGCCGAGTTTGGGGAAAGGCAGTTACTGATTGGTTGAAAATGTCACCAGATGATTCTGATGCACTTGCTTATCCTTCATTGCAATTAGCAGATCTATTGAACTAAAAAGTATCAAAAGTCAAATGAGATAATTTGGTGTGATTTACCCTCGGTGAATCCATAGAGAACCCTGGAGATCATCACTTTTCTTTTAGTTTTTATTATTCCATTTGAGTTTCTCGCAAGGAACTGACACTGAACTTACCTGTCTACACTTTACATAGTGTACTCCCCGCCCCGACATTTGAATATCAAGAATTTTTCCTGTTTTTATTCTCCTGGCATTTCTCCTAATTTTTTTTGCAAAGATTATGAGTAATGGTTTTGTTATCATACTGATTTATGTATGTTTTCATCTGAGCTCACAGATAAATGTATTAAAATAACCCGTTGCTGTCTTCTTCTCACCCCACCTGCGTTTGAAAAGACATTTATTTTTAATAAATTATGTTTCTTGTATCTAGATACAGAAGAATAAGCTAGTATCCCTTGTCTAATAATTATTCATCTGTTAGCACTTAAGGTATAAGTTGCACGTATGCATGAATGCATGGTTAAGTGTGAAAATCAGTCCTTAAATTCTTAATCCTATTTTACAATTAGTTTTATCCAATTAAGTGACAAACTAGTATACGGTGCTTAAAGAAGACGGGCTCTGGAGCCACAATGTATGACTTCAGAAAAATTACTTACTTAACTCTCCCGTGCCTCAGTTTACCCTGAAAAATTGGGTAGTACCCATCTAATTAAATGTTACAAAGATTAAAAGAGTTAACAGGGCTTCCCTGGTGGAGCAGTGGTTAAGAGTCCGCCTGTCGATGCAGGGGACACGGGTTCGTGCCCCCGTCCAGGAGGATCCCACATGCCGCGGAGCGGCTGGGCCCGTGAGCCATGGCCGCTGAGCCTGCGCTCCGCAACGGGAGAGGCCACGGCAGTGAGAGGCCCGCGTTCCGCAAAAAAAAAAAAAAAAAAGAGTTAACATACGGAAAGTTCTTAGAACAGTGCATGACATATAACAAGCATCAAGTGTGTTAAAGCATCAACTATTTAAAGCAATTCATTGTAATACTAAAATATATGAATGCATGTCTAAAAGTTTTCAGTGTCAGTGATGTAATGTGGTTCACAGGAAAGAGTCATGATTCTATAATGAAATGGAAGATAACTTGCTACAAAGGGTTATATTTTTGCACTGCTTTAGTAAGCATTAAGTGTATCTCCAAATTTTAGTATGAGAACAATTAGAAACTGAAAATTTAAGGTTACTTGCATTTCTTGAAATATTCTGTGTGCTTAACAGTTACTCTTTGCAACTTTTTTTGGCAATAAGAGATATTCATTATGGCATTTAAATAGTATTTAAAAATAAAGCAATGAAAGAAGTAGTCCACGTGTATATTTAAGTTTGGTATCCATATTTTATATACTTTGTATGATTTTATCAATACTACACAAAAATAAATTTAATACAGAGACTGACGCTTCACAATTCATTCTATCCTCTCATCTGCCCTCGAGATTATTTATTAGTGAGTAATCATTTAAGTTTGTTTCCCTTACATAGAATGTCAGAAAGTGGGTATGGAAGAATATTCTGGAAAATAACAGCACTCACAGGAATTGGACTTTCCTAGCGTCTTTTCACATTCAAGGTTAATGCCAAACTAATTATCTTCCCAACGGAAATGGCAATGAGGGATAATCAAATTGTAATTCAGTCATCTTTATTTTAATATTTCAGGAAAGTTCAGTAGAGGGTCCCTGAAAATGATGTTTCCTCAATTCATATCAAAAACAGTATTTGTATTGGTTGAGAAAATTTAAAACTGTTCTCCAGAGCCATTGTGGAATTTTGTTGTTGTTTCTGACCAATAAGAGTCTAGTTTGGCCTAAGAGCTTGAAGTCATTAGTTTTGAATATTTTATTCTTCTCAAATAGACTAGGAGTATAATCATGATTTGAATTGATTTCCATAGACAGAACGAGGTCTGACAAGGTACCTTTTCCTTTCCAATTATTTCTTAAAAATGAGGAGACATTTTATTCTACAGAATGTCTACTACGGGTGATGCATGCCGGAGCTATTAATTTCACCAAACCTTACTATCTCAGGATAAATAGCAAAATGGAGAAAGGTCCTTATTAATAAGTCACTCGAAAGGAAAAATTATGTAAATAGGATCTTAGGTGGAGTGCAGGAACAAAGGAGATGACGAAAAGCTGAAATCTGGACAAAATTTTAAAAATTTACTTTAGTTTTATAAGTTTCCTCCATTACAAAGCTTTTGGACAGTATTTAATTGACAGAAGAGCTTTCTCTCCCAAAAGGACAAGAAGCCAGATATATATGTGTACGTATACACATTCATGTATCTCAGCTAAATCACCAGCTGGAATATCCTGACATCTGGGTGCCCAGCTACACATGGTAGGTACTTGACAAATAACGGCTGAATAAAGAAATCTCTAAATTTACTTGCAGTCAAATGAGACCTATAAAAATTGTTAGCCCATGAGTGACAATGTAAAATGATTTTATGTAAGATGTTCAATAAGGGTGGGGATGAAGAAGCAAGAGAGAAGGGATGGGAATGGAATGTTTTCCTGCTGATAAAACACGTGGTAGAGAATGTATTACCCAATGGATTGACGACCCACTGATTCCAATGGATGGAGTAAGCAGTCAAAGTATACTTCCTGCCCAGGTTTCTCTTTTTGAAAGTTCCTTATTTTTGTCTAGTCTTTCCTCCTAGTGAAGACCAGATTAGTTTGACACTAGGCTTCCCTGTGCTGTCAGATGTGTGGATGTAGAAGAAATACTTTTTAAATGGAGGAAGAGACAAAGGAGGGTTGATCAAGCCTGCTGGTGGCACATTTTTAACTCACTCACACTCACTCACTCTAGACCTTTCTCCCCAGATCGAGCCTCCTTTTACAACCAGACTTTGCTAATCCTCTGTACCCTCTTTCTGGAGACGTTTCAGATAGGTCATTTTCCCCTTAAAGAGTTTAACATAGATGAATCCTGTTTAAAACCATGGTTGTGTAGTCTCACAGGATGTAAGCCACGATGCAGCTCAAGATCATCCCCACCTCTTTTCCACAAACACTTCAACAAATGCTTTGACCCGTGGTGAACTTACTTTGCTCTCTGAAACCTCAATTGTAATAATGTTAGCAACTTGCCACTTAGCATTCATTGTTTAGCATCTTGTCAAGTTCCTCTGCTAGAATGGACTCCCAGGTACCAGGAGCTCCTATGAGCCAAGGTGTTAGCAGAATCTGGATTCTATTTCTTCTCCCTGCCTGGTCCAGTACCAGATAAATGACAGTACTTATTTATTGTAATACTTGGTTATTTAAGTTATTATGTTTAATTGCATTGAGGTGAAAGATGGCTATTCCACTATTTTAAGAATAAGAAAGAATAACTAAGAAATTTACAAAAAATTAGCTTATGGGGATTCCTTCAAACAATCTGTCCCAGGAAGCTCAATCTTATAAAGGTAGTTTTAAGGTGAATTCTTGCTGAAAGCTGTTTTATAAACAAAATTTTTTGATACATTTAGGTGAAAATGGAATGAACTGCTCTGTAAATGAATTTGTTACGGAGTCATTTGTGAAGTGTTATCTTTCCTTGATTCCATTTTCCATTTCCTCTTCTTCTATTGATATTCTTATGGTTATTATTTTTTTAATGGATTGAAGTGATTTTAAAAAAGAGTACTAAATATGTTGATATTTTAAATTAAGCCACCACTCATTTTGGCATTTTCATTTTTACTAATCAATGATAAAGGACAACAACGGCACCTTATGAAGATATCCTTCATCTCTACTGCCCAGGGTCGGCCTGCTTCTCAGCCCCCTGATTCCTCACCCACCAGGCCATATCTGACCTTACACTCTACAAGCCCAAGCTGCCCCTATAACCTTCAAAGAACTCAGGCAGGACCATGTAATAGCTGCTTCTTGAACTTATTCCTTTCCCCCACTTTTTAGACAAATCAAAAAAGCAGGATTTTCAAGAGTAAGCAGAGTGTAGTGACTTCAATTCCAGCAGGCCCTCAAAATGCTCTCAATTTCATGCTTCCTTGATAAGCTTTATTTGTAAGAAAATAGATCTCTATGAGAAAACACTTGGACTTTATTTGTCAAAAAATCTCAGCAATATTATTTTGGGGCACTTGCTAAAAATTTTTGATGTCTCTATTTTTACCCATATTTTAGGAGCAATCTAAGTGATATTTCAAAATGAAGCCTAAAAAATCAATAAAATATGTATTTCTGTAAATAACTCAGGGGCTCATTTTTTCAAAATGCATTCATATTCAGCAAAGATTTCTACAAGTTCTCATAGAGGTTTAGTGAATAATTTGAAGTGAGTAATTGTAAATATAATCGCAAGGAAATCGCAGTTTCTACCTTCTATGTTGTAATGATAATTCTTCGTTAGCAAAGATTTTTAATGCTTTCTAAATTTTTAAAAAATTTATGAGTAGGATATGAAAAGTAGAACTGTTGCAAATCCAGGTATCTCAGACACAAGGGTGACCCCACAAATTATGGTGATTTTAGAGTTTCCAATATTTAATCTTTATTAGTGAGGAAAAAGAACTAGAAGCTGTGCTAGGAGCAAGACGTTAGAAAGAAAATGACATCCACAGCTTTTGAGCTATTAAAAGTCCAGATTAATTTCATCCTATCTCAATTAGCATTTACTTGTATTGGATAAGAAATGAATGATTTGTTGGCTACAAGTTTGATCGAGGCAATGTGGGAAAGTCAGAAAATGTTGCAGGAATAAGGCTTAGTTAGGCTTGAAAGCTCTACAATTCTTAAAAAAAAAAAAAACACGTTTGCTTTGAGACTCACTTTCTTATATCTCAAAATATGTTTAATAATGCTATATCCAGCCATATGAAATTATTGATTTTGTGAATCTACAATGCTCAAATATCATCAATTTCATATGGTTCAACCATGTAATCAAATGAGACAATGTATGTGGAAGTGCTCATTAATTGGAAAGGCTAATAGAAACATAAGGTGAAGCCATGCACTTGAAATACAAAGTGGTGCTGTGAATCCCATCTCTTACTAGGGGAACTTAAGGAGGGGAAGGATAAAAAAGCAAAGGACAGGACTTCCCTGGTGGCGCAGTGGTTGAGAGTCCGCCTGCCGATGCAGGGGACACGGGTTCGTGCCCCGGTCCGGGAAGATCCCACATGCCGCGGAGCGGCTGGGCCCGTGAGCCGTGGCCGCTGAGCCTGTGCGTCCGGAGCCTGTGCTCCGCAACGGGAGAGGCCACAACAGTGAGAGACCCACATACCACAAAAAAAAAAAAAAAAAAAAGCAAAGGACAGATTCTGAAGGCAGAGATGATGTGAGGATAGGACACATACTGAATATTCACAACACAGATACCATGGAATATATAGAAAGACCCTTGACTCCATGTGTAAACATAATGATTATGCTATAATTCATAAATGTGTGTCTTCACAAAGGTAGACGGCAGGAAGCGCAGATTCTCATTAGATGGCATCCTCAACTTCTTGAATTCTTTCAGGATCTCATCTAATAAAAGAGGAGTAAAACCAGAGAGGTACAATGGCTTTTGCAGTACTCACTTTTGCAACTTCACACTCTCCACATGCAAAGGTAGTCCCTTCAGGAGATTCAATCTGTGGCATTCATTACGACTTTGATCTCCTCATGAGGATACCGTGCCACGGTTAGTTTTATGTGTCAACGTGACTGGGCAATGGGGTGCCCAGATATTTGATCAAACATTATTCTGGGTGTGTCTGCAAGGGTGATTCTGATGAGATTAACATTCAAATTGGTAGATTGAGGAAAGCAGATTGCCTCCCTAATGTAGGTGGACCCATTTCAATCAGTTGATGGCCTGATTAGAAGAAAAAGGCTGACCCTCCCACAAGGAAGAAGGAATTCCTCCTGCCTGACCGGTGAGCTGGAACGTCAGTATTTTCCTGCCTTCAAACCCGAACTGAAACATCCACTCTTCTTGGGTCACAAGTGTGCTGGCTTTCAGACTGGAACTTACACCATCACCTTTCCTGGTTCACAGGCATTTGGATTCAGACTGGATCTGCACCATTGGCTCACTGTGTCTCCAGCATGGTGACTGTAGATCTTGAGACTTCTCAGCCTTCAGAATTACATAAGCCAATTCCTTATCATAAATCTTTCTCTCTCTATCTCTCTCTCTCTGTCCCTATCTATCTATCTTTCTATCTACATTCTGTTTGATTCTGTTTCTCTGAAGAACCCTGAATAATGCGTGCCCTCTGGGCCTAAAAATCAACATTACATTGGCAAAGACTTGTCTGCTCTGCCCTTGCCCTTAAATAGCCAGGAATGTACACCTCTTGCATTACACCCTTGCCAACCCAAACACCAGCTGTTACAAGGCAATCACTCAATATCCTCCCTAACTTACCCCATTCCCCCCTGCCCAGACAATTCTCCTAATAGCACTTGCTTTAATCTCCCTGGCCCCTCTCCCTTCTTTGCTCTGTGTGCCACATCCATACCTGCCTCTAGCCTTCCTGGATTTTGTGAGCACGCAAACACTCTCTGGATCTGCTGCACTCTGGTACCACCTGCATGGTCTCCTCCACTGCTCCTCTTATTGAGGAGCATGGCATAGAGGCCTCAGGCATCTGATTCCACTCCCCTGCCTGATCTGAGCAGTCAAGGACAATTGGGCAAACATAAGCCCTTTCTAGAGAGTTGAACCATGCAACATGTACATGATGTAAGTAGTGCTTATCTGCCTTAGGATATAGGATGTTTAATATAAAATAACGGACGGTACTCCTATATTTTCTATGCTCCCCAAAGATTATGCCATATAGTGGATGTGCCTATTAGTAAATAGATATAATAAGGCTTTAATTCTATTAGACATATATGTATATTTTTTTAATTGAGGAGGCACTGTAATGCCACCTATTTGAGCATTCATTTTGTTGGAATACACGATAATCCTGCTGTATAATGATAACATAGACACATGAAATCACTTAACATTCTCTGTAATATATCAATCAATCACACATTTTAAAATTACGTGATACTGAAGAACAAAATGATGGCTAGATAGGACATTATGTCTCCAGTTTGATAGTTTCATTTAGGTTGCTCAGCACCTGTATATGTACTATTAGCAGAAATTAGATTTTATGGAATGAGACATAGGAAGATGACTATACATTATTTTATACATTGGCAGAGAAAAAAAAAACTAATATATATAAGCCCTGGAAGTAGTTATCCAATACAAATTCCCTCTTATCCTATACTTCGCTGAAATTCAAAGAGAAGATACTATATCAAATATCAACTTAGTTTTGCAATAGCATTGGGCAGAATTGTTTCCAAAAGATTATTCTGTGATTAGAAAAGAAATTATACTTTTGTTTATTTTAAATGATTAATGCTAAATAGCCCCAGGGGTCTGCCACAAGGGCTTTAAAGGAAATGGAGTCTGTCCCTTTGAGTATTCTAATTGCTACATCTTGTGTAGGGTTCTTAAAGTCTTGATTGCCAAATTATATAAATTCTCCATTGGATGCGCCAACATTAGTTTTATTTGCAAGAGAGACATATGTAAATGCTTTTGTGGTAGTTGCCTTGGTGAACAGATGAAAGGAATTATGAAAACTTTAGAAGACAAGTTATTCTATATGTTGAATATGCTTATAAAAGTTGGGTTTCAGTTACAAAGATATTTTTAATCATAATATGTTTACGCAATGATATCCTGCAATATAGATCTAAAAAGACTCAACAAGTGATAAAACTAATGTACGTATTTCAAGTACTTGATCAATTCACCATATAGAACTGAGCACAAAAGCACTTCAAAAATAGTTTCTCTAACTCATATAATGTTTTAATATTCTTAATTTTTCTGTTTGGTTTATTCTTAGCTTATCCATCCTAATGAAATCCTTTAATATTCATGTAGAAATATAAACTTCACCATCAGTTTTAATACCTATCATTTAAATCAAAAGAGGCTCTCTGTTTTTCTCTTACACAGATTCTAAATCTAAGTAAACTCCTAGCAAACTACCTACAGTTAGAACGCCAAAACTGTAGAATATCATTCGTTCACCACATTTTGTTTGATTAAAAGACTGGAAAGTCATGCTGATCTTTCCCTTTTATTAGCTCATGAGAGCATGACCTATTTTCCTTGGATGTCTTATTTTACAGCCCTGACTACAGTAGACACAGTATAGACAGGCTCCAAATGACTCATTTATTGAAGGAATGAGCGAGGAAGTTCAGACACAATACTTTTAAAAAATGTTCATTGTAAAAATAAATATTAATAATCCAATCACATGGTAGGCATTAAAAAGTATAAAATGGCATATAGTGAAAAGTATCCCTTCTATGTTTATGCTCAGTTCCCATCCTTTCTAACAGGTAAAGATTGTAATTTCTTTTCTTCTCTCCCAGAGCAATTCTGTTCATATAAAAGCCAATATATATGTGTACACACATACATACACAAATGTATATATTTTCCACCTTCCCTCTTTACACGAATGGTATCATAATAAACATATTTTCTGCACGTAGCTTTTTCCATTTAACATTTCAGTACAGAGGAAGTTTTTTTTTTATTGCTATATAGAATTCCATTGTATGAATGTACCATAATTAATTTAATCATCCCCAAAAGATGGTCATTGGGGCTATTTCATATATTTTGATATTATAAGCATGGCTATAATAAATAACACTTATGCAAGTACACCTGCAGGTGTACTAAGGAGTGAAATTTGGGATTCTAAGAGTATTTGAATACATACACACCTCCACATACAATAATTAGAATATTTTCTACCTGGCAGCATATATTTCAGTGTTTCTAGAAATAAGTATCTATATACAATTATTATAGAGTATTCAATGCCTAAGTATACCTATTATACTAAATTTCAATTTTAATAATTGTTTATCTTCTCTGTCAACTGTAGTACAAATAATTTACAGTCAAAAAATAAGTAAAGTTTTAATTGTTAGTTTTGCATGGAATAAAAGAATCAGATTACATAGTGATTTTATGATTCCAGAGTTATACAGAATGTCACTTAGCCACACTTATTCATTATCCATCCACAAACACTAAGTATTCTGTATGCGTTTTTTACCATATTTGAGATTGATTTCATTTTTAATAAATTAATAATACAATACACAATATACAAGACATATGCATCAATTAAAATAGTCAAATTAGCATCCCTATTCACACAGATAGAAAGTAAAATCTATTTAAACCTTTCTGATTTGAAGTATGATAGATATAAGTACAGTCCTTCTTCAATTGTGTTCAAAGACAATTTAACAGGTATTTATGTCCCTTTTTTCAAAGATTCCCTTCTTTCTTTTCCTGAAAAGGCAAAGACCAGAACCTAAGGCTGTGCTGTCACACTCGTCTAAATTCAATAGATAGAATGATCTTTTTCATACTGTTCATCTGCCTTTAAAAGAGTTATATTCAAATTAATACATCTCAAAAACTCTATTTTACCTTAGTATTTAAACTTTAATTATTCTTTGATAAAAATCTTGTAGGGGGGCTTCCCTGGTGGCGCAGTGGTTGAGAGTCCGCCTGCCGATGCAGGGGACACAGGTTCGTGCCCCGGTCCGGGAAGATCCCACATGCCGCGGAGCGGCTGGGCCCGTGAGCCATGGCCACTGAGCCGTACAGCAAAAAAAAAAAAAAAAAAAAATCTTGTAGGGATTATTTTTATGTTCCTAGTTTATCACAACTCTTGGAAAGATAAGTGCTTTCAAATAACCAACAGTTCTATTTGTTAAAGACTGCCAGATTTTTCCTTTTTATAGTTACTAAATATGGATTTCTGGTCCCAAAGCTGTTATATATCTATCTATGTTTATTTCTTTAGTTTAATAGACATTTAGTTGAAAATAATCTCAGGTAAAATCCTCCAGAGGAAAAAAAGAAGCAAACATTTATTTTAAATAATAATGACACTCATTTACTATACTGCTATTTTTCACCTTATGAATAACTAGAGTTTATAAAAAATTTTCAGGAAATTCCAGATAGTTTGAATTGAACTGAATTTTAGAAAGGAAAAAATCAGGGCAATAACTCAAATATATTAATGAACAAAAGCTGTGGGACATGCTTACTTTAACTGTCGATTTGAAAGTAGTTTACATTTAACTTTTGATGTTTATAGAATATCATACTTAGTTTAAATAGCATCTTTGAAGAGGCTCTACAGAACTCAGCCAAAAATATACCATGAAATCATCAGTTATTTCAATGTACGTCCTCAATTGTTATCTGTAATTCTAAAATTCAAGAACTTTGAAAACCAAAAACACGTTCATTAATCCAAACTGTGTTAGCTAATAACTAATTTCCAAACTGACGGCAAGTTACTTATGGTCTATGGATCGCACAAAGAGGGAATATCCCTATGTTTTAATGCAGAAATATTAATATACTGGCTTGATTTCATTGGGGATGTTCTATTACATATTTTATAGGCAGTGAGTTAACTTCCTAAAATTAAAAAAAAAGCTGAATTCTAAAACATATCAGATTCTTACATGATGAGCAGCTGTGACCCTCATATTAACCCGGGGATCTGACTTAATCAGACCATATTTATTAATAAATATAATATTTTATCCTATAATATTAGTATTAAACAAGGTATCTATCTTTTTTAAAACAGTCATTCTTAATTATGTAAGCAACAGAGTTTTATGAACAAATCAATAACATAAGTTATACAACTCTTAAGAATTATAACCACAAATTTGTTAAAGCGTTGCCAAGTTTAAAGAAAGCCTATATTGAATTAAAGATAAAGGCATCTTGGTAACATTTTTGATTTCTATTAGTCATGTCTGATTTTGCAGCTTATCTATGAGTGATTCCCATATTCATGTATGAATATCTCTTTATAAAATTATGTATGGTATTAGTTAAAATATTCTTTTTAAAAAACTTATCTTTATCCAAAAATGCATAATTTTTTTTTTTTTTTTTTTTTTTGCGGTACGCGGGCCTCTCACTGTTGTGGCCTCTCCCGTTGCGGAGCACAAGCTCCGGCCTCACAGGCTCAGCGGCCATGGCTCATGGGCCCAGCCGCTCCGCGGCATGTGGGATCTTCCCGGACCGGGGCAGGAGCCCGTGTCCCCTGCATCGGCAGGCGGACTCTCAACCACTGCGCCACCAGGGAAGCCCCATAATTTTTTAAAAGTCAATTCATATATTCTTTCATTCAAGATAGAGTATTTAATAGAGAACAGAATTCTAAACTTCAAGCACAATAAAAAGAACAATATTACTAGAATATATTTTTAAAACACAACACTATACATCTAGGAAGCTATTATTCATAATCACACTTCTTTAAAATATAAGCTTTGATAGTAACACTCCCTTCTCATGCAAAATAAAGTCATATTTTAAGTAAATGGGAAAACTCTCGAGGTAAACACGTTAAGTTCTGCTTTCATTAGATAACAGGAACAAAAACTGACTATTTAGCTAATAGTTCTTAGCTAACAGCTTGGGTATTATTACACAAGGCTCACAAAACTATTAATGAAAAACTCACAGCTCTACGCCTCCTATTTAGCAAACTCCTATCTCTTTACTATAAATTACTAACTATAGTATAATTGCAAATCTAAATATATTCCCTGGTGATTACACATTACCGTCACAAATCCAAAAAGCTACAACACAATGCACTTTCTGCAGGAAAATTAATTATTCCAATTCTAGGCAGCTCAATAGTCAGAATTCAGCCACCAGCTGGCTAATAGGTACAGTCTGAGCATTTACCAGCAGGCTTATGCATTAGTAACAGCAAGATTCCATTTCACATAAGAATTCTGCACATGCGATGGATAAATGATTTGCTCTCAAAGAGTCCTTAAGGCATATGAGTTTTATCCCCTTAAATGTTCAGGCTAACCTGCTCCACATGATGTCATCAGGATTAATTCTGAAAGCAAACAAAAAGGTGTAATGAACTGCTCTGTGCAGAGGAATAGGACCAGGGATCCTATATCCTATAGTTCAGAATTTCAGCATCTTGGAGCCACAAGAAATTTATTCATCAAAGGGTCAAATGACTTCATTCCGTATTTCCAAAAACTAAGATTCAGAAAAGGTGACGTGATTTTCTGAGACTCCAATCAGAGAGAAGCGGGTCCTAGGTTATAGGCTTGGGTCCCTCCCTGAGATCAGCCTCCTTACAAAATGAGAGTAACTAATGCCCAGAAATGGGCTGCTTTGTTAGAATTTCCCAGACCACACCAAGATTTTCTATGATCTGACCATGAATTAAAATTATTTGATGGATAAATGTTATGGTTTGTAAATTATACAACAGTAAAGCTGCTCAAAAATCAATGGGTGGATGGATGCATGTATGGTTAGCTAAATGGATAAGAGATTTGTAATGGAACAAGTATAGCAAAATGTCAATGGAAGAATTTAGTCAGTGGGTTTAGCAGTTTTCACTGCAAAATCCAATTTTTCTGTATGTTTAAAAATGTTCTTGATAAAATATTAGGGAGAAATAAAAAGATAATGGGCATCATGTCTACAATTTATTCTCAAAAAGTTCAGAAGAAAAGGAAATGTGATAAAATGTTAACCATCGGGGAATCAAGATGAAGGGTATAAAGGAACTCTATGTACTATTTTTGCAACTCTTTTGTAAATTTCAAATTGTTTCAAAATAAGAAGTTAACAGAAGGGGAAAATACTTGGCAGAAGTTAGTGTTTTAAAGGCCTTTATTTTTTAAGGGAATTATATCATCTTAATGTCTTCCCGAGGTATATGATCCCATGCTCTCTCCACCACACCATACCTCTTCCCTGCTCAATTCCCCTGAAACACACAGAGAGGGCTTCTGGCTATTAAATTTTTTTAAAAAAAAAACCTTCACAAATCTATGATTGGAAGGTAGGTTTACATGCGCAAAAGCTAACCACTATGGGCGAAATTTTGAATGAAATATGTTAAGTAAATCTAAATAAATACAAACACACACAGACAATCTCAACAGCTACTATTTTTTTAAAAAAGCTGCTAGCAGTTCTTCTTATTTTTTAAATTCTGCATGGAGATGGAAAATTAAATTTTCCCTTGAGGGCAGTTTGTACTGGTTAAAAAAAAAAAAGTAAACATTTTTAATTAGCTTCTTCTTATGCAAGACTGAAGCAAAGATCCTTTTCTGGAATCCACAGATCCTTTACAAAGAAGACTTACATGGCTCTGTATCATAACTCAAAAGAATGGCAAAAGAATGTCTAGGCTGGGAGTGGAGGCTCAACTTCTGAATTAAAATTTTCTGGGGCTGTTAGAAACACCTGCTGTGTTTTTATCTCTTTGCCTAGAGGAAGGGATCCTAAAATCCCAGTAGGGGAGTGAGGCTGAAGGAAGTCCCTTTATGGAAAGATGTACTCCATCACAGCATGGTGGGCTGTAGGCTCTGGAGAGAGCTAAGCAGTAAACGAGGTTCTGAAGACAGCCTTTGATGTTACCTTGCGACAGTTTTAAATATGGAAATACGTTGTGGGCTCCCAAACCTTCTGTCTGGACACCTAAGTCTGGGCCAGTGCCCACCCTGGGTTGGAGGACCTCTGGGAAGCCTTTTCAGCCTGAAGGAAACCCTGGCTTGAGGCAACAAGAGGGGACCAGGAAGGGAGCAGAATTTGGGTGGGCTTCTGTGTATAAATCTTCTCATAAACCAGAGACTTCAATCAGAGAGAAGCAGGTCCTTCATAATAGGCCTGGGTCCCTATGAGGCAAGGAGCTTCCTGGGGGCTGGGAGCAGGGGAAGGTGGCCCCTGAGCACAGGGCAAGTCTGGGATATCTGGGTGGGCTGTGGGCAAGGAATAATATGAACTATAACAAATGCTTTCAGGCCAACACCACAGTTGAAGTGATTTTCCACAAAAATATGGCACTATGAGCTTGTCTTTTTAGTCCTTAAATTAAATAAAAGAGCTGGAAGAAGTCTCAGATATTATCAAGAAACTCTTCTCACTCTGTATATAGGTAATAATAATAGTGTGTGACCTGTTCATAATGCTTATGTGCCAGGCATTGTTCTATGGTTCTATGCATACATTTGCATAGATATTAACTCTCATAGTCCTTCCAATAGCCCTGTGATGGAAGAATGATGCTATCCCCGTTTTATAGATGACAAAACTGAGACACAGAGAACATAAGTAATTTGCCCAGGGGCTTCCCTGGTGGCGCAGTGGTTGAGAATCTGCCTGCTGACGCAGGGGACACGGGTTCAAGCCCTGGTCTGGGAAGATCCCACATGCCACGGAGCAACTAGGCCCGTGAGCCACAACTACTGAGCCTGCGCGTCTGGAGCCTGTGCTCCGCAACAAGAGAGGCCCTGATAGTGAGAGGCCCGAGCACCGCGATGAAGAGTGGCCCCCGCTTGCCACAACTAGAGAAAGCCCTCGCACAGAAACGAAGACCCAACACAGCAAAAATAAATAAATAAATAAATAAACTCCTACTCCCAACATCTTCTTAAAAAATAATAGTAAGTAATTTGCCCAAAGTTGTACATCTAGTAAGTCAAAGATGAGAAACTGAGGCACAAGCAGGTTCAATCACTTATCCAAGTACATTCAGCTTCCTATTAGGGATCCAGACCACAAACCAGGTCCACAGACCATGAGTCTGAATCTGCTTCTAGTGCACCATGTCATCTACAGATCATATTATGAAAACCAAATAATGTCATGCGTCCGAAGCCCCAAAATCTCACCATAAAATGTTCACACTAACATGTCTACTTCACAGAATCCCCAATACTGAGCACTGGTAAATGAATGAAAAGAAGCTGTAACTAGTGTAGTACAGAAAATTCAGTGTAATATGTAAATTATAAAATTCATCTTTTACTGTGGTAAGATCCTGGAAAATTCAAAATGTTCTTGTTTCTACAGCTGGGAAATTACTGTAATTAGATGAAACAGAGGAAGAAATAAGGAAAACTCAAGACAGAAATATTATTGTTCCTGCTCTAAGAATCTGGTGCAGCGGCAAGACAAAGATGGTTTTTTCCCTAGAACAAATGATATACTGTTACCCATCTCTTCATTTTAAAATGAACAGCATTGGGTGATATTTACCCTTCGCTGATTCCCCAGGGCCTGTCCTAATTTCTTTCCCTAATTTAGAGAAATAAAAAAATAATTTGTAAGTGTTCTCTCAAAAGTCTTAGTAATGGATGCATCTGTGTTTCTTGATCAATGGTTTCATAATTCTCTCTAGGAGAAATTATTGAAGGAAAGCAAAAACATTAAGGTACAGAAATGCTAGAAATATCAAAGCCAAAGTCAAAATTTCCTTTATTATGCAGTTTCTAAGAGTGCGAACAATTCTTCTCAAACATCTCAGATAGCACTTAGCAATGTAATTTCAGCATTTAAAACACCACTGATGGACAGAAATCCAAGGTCAAAATGAAAAGACTACCTCTTTATGTCCGGCTGAATGGCTTCTTTTTGGCAGGTGGAGCAAATCTTGAAAATTCTGAAGTTAACTGTCATTATACAATATCAAAGTTCTTTTTTTTTTTCCACAACACACACCAGGTAAGATTCAGTGAACATTAATATCTTAAACTTCTCTATAAACTTTTAGCCTTACTGATAAAAGGAGATTTTTTTTTTTATTAAGAGGAGAAAAGTTGAAAAGCAGTTGTCATTTTCTGTTCATGATTTGATTGTGAGCGCCCCTAAAAATACTAAAAACATGCAGCTGAAAAGTGACGTAAAAAGAAAAGTTTTCTTAGCAGCATGAACACATTCTCCCAGAGTTGAGGTGCTAAACTCTGAGACAAAAAATATTCTCATGACATTTCTTTTCATTTGTTTAATCAAATGACCTGTTAAAGAATAAGGTTGGATTTTAAAGTCTAAAGATAAAATGCAATTATACTTCGAAACAGCAATTTTCAAGAATTTTGGTCATAGGACCTCTTTATACCCTTAAAAATTATCAGGGACCCCAGAAAGCATTTTTTTTAATGTATAAGAAATTGCAACTGAGATGTGTTTAAACAGATAAATAGACAAGCACACGTTCCATTATCCTTCAAAGCAAAGATTTCACACATATCACATAGCCTTTGGAAATCTCCACTGCATACTCCTGAGAGAAAGGAGAATGAAAAAGAGTAAATGATGTCTTATAATTAGCATGAAAATAGCTTTGATCTTGAAGAACCCCTGATAATGGTCTCTGGAACCTCCAAAAGTCCCTGGAGAAGATGCTGAGAACAGCTGCTTTAGTATACCACGTCATTTCCAATTTAAAATCAAAGTGTTAAAAATGAATGTATTTCTCATCTCCCAAAAGAAATACTGCCACCCTCACTCACCCCATTTAATCTTTGATTTTTTGAAGCCGTTGTCACCACAAAATATTCAATGGCAACAAGCACTTGAATCTTGGGAAGGAAGGTAACTGACTATTAGTTGTGCACCAATATTCACCCTCCCTTTTCACGATAGAACTTCTGAGTTTCAACCAGGCACGTGTCTATCCAGCTCGACTGCGTTTCCCAGACTTCTCTGCAACTTAATGCATGTGACCATGATCTGGACAAGTGGAATCTGAACAGATGTACACCACTGCTGCCTTTTACCTTTCAAAGGACTGGGAGGCTCTCCCTGGCTTTTTTCTCTCTTCCCACAGGTTGGGAGACAGCAACATGGTGACCACAGGTTTAGAATATCAGTTCTCAACTGCTCACTACGTGGGTTGCCATGTAAGAAGTTACCTGGCTTGTATTTTATTTTAGCCTCTTGTCTCTTAGCTTCTAACTCCTGAAAGAATGTTCACGGTGCTGAAAAGAGGCATTCTACATTAGGCAGGCAGGTTTATTTCACACACACACACATGCACGCACTAACACACACACACCCCCATAATGTGTTTTACTTTTAAAACAAATTCAGAACCTGTAAAGAGGAAACAGATACAGAAGGTCGAGTCTCCAGAGGGAGAAGAAGAGATGATAGATAATTTGTTGCTCAGAGTTAGTAGCATTCGTTTGTTATTTAGAAATTAATACCTGTGTGTCCTAAAAATCAGCTGAATACCAGCAACAAATACTGCATCAGTGGGACACACCTAATCAGTTTGCCAAGATATTTTTCTCATTTCATTATCTGGGATACCCTTCAGATTTATTTATTTATTTATTGAGGTCTACTTGATTTACAATATTATATAAGGTTCAGGTATACAGCATGGTGATTCACAATTTTTAAAGATCATGCCCCATTTACAGTTCTTATAAAATGTTGGGTATGTTCCCTGTGCTGTACAATATATCCATATAGCTCATTTATTTTATACTTAGTAGTTTGCACCTCTTAATCCCCTACCCCTATCTTGCCCCTGCCCCCTCCCTTCTCCCCACTGGTAACCACTAACTTTTCAATAAAGTAAAGCATCTGTTAAAGTGTGAATCCGTTAGAGACCCATGTCGTTGTGTTAAAAGTACCCTAAAATTTCACCATGCTTTACAGTGCAGAACTCTGGGTTCATTTTTGAACGTCTGAACAAATTCAGGGATACTTTCTGAGCAAAAAGGCATGATCCCATCTAGACACCAGAGAGGAGAGTCCTCCTCTATGAGAAGGCGGGCTGGGGGCTGGCTACCCATCAGCCTTGACAGCACATCTGGTTTGCACTGTTCCTGGTACAAGCAGCCTGAGCCCCCATGCGCCTGAAGACCAGAAAACGCAGCTCTGCTCTAAGGTAAACGTGACCGTGAAGGAGCTGATCCAATAGCAGAGGTTCCCAAACACCAGTACTGTCAGCTCACGAAAGAGGTCCCTGGCTTCCTCAGGAAAACCGAGAAAAATAAAGACAAACAGGATAAGTATTCGATCAAGCTAAATATGTTCCATTTAAAGGTCTGTTCTTAGGTCTGAGATGATGTCCTTCCTATGCAATGCAGTTGATAATGAATACAGGAGCCTCTTTAAAAATGTATTGTCTCAACAAAATTTTAAAAATGGGCAGCTCTATGCCAGTTTCCAGATTCTGAAATTGAATTCTGTTGATCTCTTAAGTCTAAACATTTGGAAAACATTGCTCCAGGGCCCACAGTTTGTTTCTCTGTTTGTTTTCTAGTTTGTAATCTACAGCATCGAAAGACTGCCCTGTCTTACGACAACTTTAGTTAACAATTAAACAACCTATACAAACAGCATATTGAGAGAAATAATGGTAATTAACATTTGCATAGCACTTTACTATCAGCAAAAGATTTTCACTTATATTCTATTATTTGAAACTCAAGAGAAAAATGAAAGTCCTTTGAAGGTATGGCCCTAATCATTGATTCTTGATCGCCAGATAACCAGAAAGCTATACACACTTGAACCCTCTCTGTCTGGGCATCCAGAAAAACTGCTTTAATCCCAATGTATTTGAAGCCCTTGATTTCCACTGATATCTTAGGTAAGAACTCCCGTTGGTGGTTTGTAAACATTGCTAAAGGTGGTCTCTATTAAGTCAGTTCCATTCATGATACATTCTACCGAGGTCATAATTCTCCTCAGCTGATATACCTATTGCCCTCTAAGGAAAAAAAAATGTGAAATCCAACATCTTTCTTTTTCCCAGGCTTCTAAGGGCACAAAGGAAGTTAAGGACACAGTTACTATGGCTCTCTCCTGACAGATTTTTTTTTAATTAATTAATTTATTTTTGGCTGGGTCTTTGTTGCTGCGCGTGGGCTTTCTCTAGTTGTGGCGAGCGGGGGCTACTCTTCTTTGTGGTGCTCAGGCTTCTCATTGCGGTGGCTTCTCTTGTTGTCAAGCATGGGCTCTAGGCGCGCAGGCTTCAGTAGTTGTGGCACTCAAGCTCAGTAGTTGTGGCTCACGGGACCTAGAGCGCAGGCTCGGTAGTTGTGGCGCACGGGCTTAGTTGCTCCACGGCATGTGGGATCTTCCCGGACCAGGGTTCGAACCTGTGTCCCCTGCATTGGCAGGCAGATTCTTAACCACTGCGCCACCAGGGAAGCCCCTGACAGATATTTTTAATAGAACTATTTTCTTTATTTCTGCCTTACCATCTACATTTTCTTTTTTATTAAGCATTAAATTGCTTTTGCCAGTAAAATTATTTGTGCTAATTCTGACTTTGCCACTTAATTAAGAATGAAACTTAAGGAAAGAATGCTTTTCTGATCTCAATGTCCTTAACTGTTGAAAGGTATAGCACTAGCAATACAAGGAGAGAAAAGTGTTCAGGGGAGATGGGAGGATTCCCAGTGTGTCCCGATGTTGCACACTCTGCTTTTGTGAAACAAAGACCCTGAATACTGATATCAGTATGAAGCATGACTCGGTGTATGGACTTGGGAATCAGTCTCATTACTACATCATGTGACCTTCAGTATCTTGCAAAATATGTCTTTTAGAAATTAAATCTTTAAAAAGCAATTGAAATGGCTCAAGATTGCTAATTTTTCTAATTCAAAATCCTCAATACTGTTAATGTGACAAATCCTCTTACTTCTATAAGTGATATAAACATCTAAGACAAGTTTACATTTGATTATATAGTATGTTATATATTCAGAACAATACCCTTTCTAAAAATGTTATTTTCATGCTATGCCATTGATGCTGGCTGGAATGATTTCTATTTAAATGTAGATTGTTGTTGCAACTTAAAGCCACTCTAACTTTACCAGAAACAGGAGCAAAAATATGACTTACATTTAATTACAGGTATACCTCGTTTTACTGCGCTTCACTGATATTGCGTTTTTTACATATTGAAGGTTTGTGGCAATCTTGCGTCCAGCAAGTAAGTCTATCAGCACCATTTCTCCAAAAGCATTTACTCACTTCTTGTCTCTGTGTCACATTTTGGTAATTCTCCCAATATTTAAAACTTTTACATTATTACTATCTTCGTTATTGCTATCTGTGATCAGTGAGCTTTGATGTCACTATTATAATTGTTCGGCGGTGCCACAAACTGCACCCCTATAAGATGGCAAACTTAATCGATAAATGCTGTGTGTGTTCTGACTGTTCAACCAACCAGCTATTCCTCCATCTTTCTCCCTCCCCTTGGGGCTCCCTATTCCCTGAAGACACAACAATACTGAAATTAAGCCAATTAATAACCCTGCAATGACCTCTAAGCCTTCAAGTGAAAGGACTCACATGTCTCTCACTTTGTACCAAAAGACAGAAATGATTAAGCTTAGTGAGAAAGGCATGTGAAAGCCAATACAGGTCCAAAGCTAGGCCTCTTGTGACAAACAGCCAAGTTGTGGATGCAAAGGAAAAGTTCTTGAAGGAAGTTAAAAGTGCTACTCCAGTGAACACAAGAATGATAAAGCAAAACAGCCTTATTGCTGATATGCAGTTTTAGTGATAAAACCAGCACATTACCTTAAGCCAAAGCCTAATCCAGAGCAAGGCCCTAGCTCTCTTTAAGTCTGTGAAAGCTGAGAGAAGTGAGAAAGCAACAGAAGAAAAGTTTGAAGCTAGCAGAGGTTGGTTCATTAAGTTTAAGGAAAGAAGTCATCTCCATAACATTAAAGTACAAGGTAAAGCAGCAAGTGCTGATGTAGAAGCTAAAGCAAGTTATCCAGAAGATCTAGCTAAGCTAATTAATGAAGGTAGGTATGCTAAACAACAGAGTTTCAATGTAGGTGGGAAAAAGCCTTCTATTGGAAGAAGATGCCATCAAGGACTTTCATAGCTAGAGAGGAGAAGTCAGTAACTTCAAAGCTTCAAAGCTTCAAAGGACAGACTCTCTTGCTAGGAGCTAACACAACTGGTGACTTTAAGTTGAAGCTACTGCTTATTTACCATTTTGAAAGTCCTACAGCCCTTAAGAATTATGCTCAATCTACCCTAACTGTGCCCTATAAATGGAACAAGAAAGCCATGACAGTACATTTGTTTACAGCATGGTTTACTGAATATTTTAAGCCCACCCACTATTGAGACCTACTGCTCAGATAAAAAGATTCCTTTCAAAATCTTACCACTCACTGAAAACGCACCTGCTCACCCAAGAGCTCGGATGGAGATGTACAATGACATTAATGTTGTTTTCATGCATGCTAACAAAACATCCATTCTACAGCCCATGGATCAAGGAATAATTTCTACTTTCAAGTCTTATTATTTAAGAAATACACTTCCTAAGGCTATAGCTGCCACAGACAGTGATTTTTCTGATGGATGTGGGAAAAGATAATTGAAAACCTGGAAAGGATTCACCATTCTCGATACCATTAAGAACATTTATGGTTCACAGGAAGAGGTCAAAATATGGACATTAAAAGGAGTTTGAAAGAAGTTGATTCTAACCTTCATGGATGACTTTGAGGGGTTCAAGACTCCAGGGAGGAAGTAACTGCAGATGTGGTGGAAGTAGCAAGAGAACTAGAATTAGAAGTGGAGCCTGAAGAGGGGACTGAATTTCTATAATATTGTGAAAAAGACTTTCACAGATGAGGAGTTGCTTCTTATAGATGAGCAAAGAAAGTGGTTTCTTGAGCTGGACTTTACTCCTGGTGAAGATGCCGTGAAGATTGTTGAAATGACAAAAAAGGATTTAGAATATGACATAAACTTAGTTGATAAAGCAGCAGCAGGGTTTGAGAGGATTGACTCCATTTTGAAAGAAGTTCTACTGTGGGTAAAATGCTATCCAACAGCAATGCGTGCTATAGAGAAATTGTTCAGGAAAGGAAGAGTCAATGGATGGGGAAAACGTCATTGTTGCCTTATTTTAAGAAATTGCCACACCCATCCCAACCATCAGCAACCAGCACCCAGATCAGTCAGCAGTCATCAACACTGAAGCAAGACCCCCCATCAGCAAAAAGGTTACGACTCACTGAAGGCTCAGTTGATAGTTAGCATTTTTAACAGAAAAGTATTTTAAATTATGATAGGTACTTTTTAAAGACATACGGCATTGCACACTGAATAGACTACGTTATAGTGTAAACATAACTTTTAAATGCACTGAGAAACCAAAAAATTCACTTTCTTGTGATATTCTCTTTATCGTGGTGGTCTGAAACCAAACCTGCAATATCTCTGAGGTATGCCTGTATAAATGAAAAGCTTCAATCCAAGGCTAAATTAATTTTAACAACAGATAAACGCTAGCTAACCAAGAATAAAATGACAATATTTTGTTTGTTTTCATAAAGAAATATACTAGAATGTATAGCTCCACAAAGCTAAGAATGTGTGTTGTGCTCACAGATGAATCCACAACACCTGGCATATAATAGGTGCTGAATAAGGACCTGTAAAATGAATAAAAGGTTTTTTTAAAAAAGACAGATAACGACAATAGTGTGATTCCTGCCATGTGCATAATATAATATTCAGGAGGGCACATGTGCTCTTTCTGATTGGAAAATACACCTGAGACATTTTTTTAAAAAAAATTTCTTGGCCATATAATATTTAAGAAATGAAAAGTAAGCAAGGTAAAATTTTAACTGTTAGATCACCTTAAATATTTAGATAGTCTAACAGGGGCACTTTAATTTATTTATTCACTTTAATCTTTAAATTTTTATACAATTTTTAAAGGTTACTTTCCATGTGCAGTTATTACAAAATATTGGCTGTATTTCCCATTTTGCACAACACATACTTGCGTCTACACCACAGTTTACTTTGGGCTATTCTGAATAGTGCTGTCATGAACTTTCAATGTGCACATCCTTTAGGACACATATGTACACCTTTCTATTGGGTATATACTTAGAAATGAAATTGTTTAGTCATAAGACATGCCTGTGTTCAGTTTTATTTTATTTTTCTACATTTTCTTGAATGAAAGAGTCTTTAAACTCTATAGTGCTTTACAATTTCAAAAGTTTCACACACATGATTTCATATATTCCCATAATCAGTCTTTTTTCACTCCTATATTTCCCCTCCCCACTGGTAACCACTGGTTTGTTCTCTATATCTGTGTCTGCTTCTTTTTTGTTATATACATTAGTTTGCTGTCTTTTTTTAGATTCCACATATAAGTTATATCATACAGTGTTTGTCTTTCTCTGTCTGACTTACTTCACTTAGAATAATGCCCTCCAAGCCCATCCATGTTGCTGCAAATGGCAAATTTTTGTTCTTTTTTATGGCTTAGTAGTATTCAATTGTGTGTGTGTGTGTGTGTGTGTGTGTGTGTGTGTGTGTGTGTAGTCCCTGAAAAAGGGACTATAAAAAAAGGGGCACTTAAAAAATGTATTTGGGGGCAAATCTTTTTAGTGGGTTATAGACAATGAAAAAATGGAAAGTATATAAGGGAGCAGAATTGTCAGACAGTTAGGGGTTCCAAAATTTACTTTCAACCTATTACTAAGAAAGATGGATATCGTCTTTCTAACTCAGCATATTAATCATGCCATATCTCATCTCATAAGCTGCTATGAACTGAATGTATCCCCTCAAAACTCACATTGTATCTTGAACCCTTAATGTGATGGTTTTTGGAGATGAGGCCTTTGGGAGGTAATGAAGGTTAAAAGAGGTGATAGAGTTATAGGACTGTGGCCTCATAAGAAGAGAAAGAGAGAGAGAGAAAATTTTCTCTCTCCACCATGTGAGGACATAGAAAAGGCAGCCATCTACAAACCAGGAAGAGAGTCTTTGGACTTTCCAGCTTCCAGAGCTGAGAAAAAATAAATTTCTATTTCTTACGCCACTCAGTCTATGGTATTTTATCATGGCAGCCTGAGCTGACTAACACGTAAGATTTCAAGAATTTTAGACTCCCTGTTAAAATCATATGAAACAACTGTAGGCTTCAAGCGTCTTAATCAAGTCTCTTTTCTCATCCTTTCCCTTCCAATCATACTCAAGAAACAGACCAGAAAAAAAGAACAAATCGCACAAAACCATATATGTCTGACTGTAATTTCAGGTCTAGTCAGGACCTGGTCTTTATAAAAGAAACAAAAATTAACCTTCTTCTTTCAGCTTAGGTGTATCATTTATCCCACCTGAAAAATTTTCATCTTTCTTTTTCTTTTCTTTTTTTGGTTCTCCATCATATTCCTGAGCTATATTTTATAGCAAACGTAGAGACAGACTTCCCATGAAGTCAATGTACTTAAGCCTTCACCTCACTGGCCTGGGTTTTGCCCCCAAACCTCGGAAGAGTCACAGCAATATAATCACATAGCTGTGTGTTCTTGTAAAATTTCCAAAAGTGGGAGTGATGATCTGCGGTTAGATCAGATGTTCCCCTTTGTGTCAAGTAATCTTAGAGAGCCTATGGGCATGTTTGGAATGTAAGAGAGAGCTGGCTTGGGAATACTTGTAATTTGGGTTCAATAAGGTCTATTTCTATAGCGCCCATAACTTCTGCATAAAGTTGAGTTATTACTAGTGTAGTAACAGCAACCTAGATTACTCCCAGCCCACTCAACTTTTCATGTGAAAGGTGCCAGGCTAGAGATCATTTCACCACAAACATGTCCGGCAGTGCCCAGCAACAGAAGTTTATGGGTAGCTGAGGAAGGAATAAAAGTGATTCAAATGCATGGAGTTAAAGTTCATCTGTAGAAAATGTATCCAATCATGAGATAAATATATAGTATAAAAGTATAAGTGGAGGATTTCGTTTTTAATGAAGTCTAATCAAAGAAGTTCTCACCTATCTAGAATATAATCAATAACACAATATATACAATGACAAATGTACCATACATCTTTTCTTTCTTTATACAAATAATATGAAATTAAATTGATATAAACATGTTTTTGTAAGGCCTAAATGTGTATCGGTACTATTAAAAGACGTGAATGTAGTTGGATGAAGTTGCATGTTTTATTGTACCCGGATGGACTGCGTCCTAGCATTACCTTGTCAATAATCAGATTTGAAGCTGAAAGAAACTCTTCTGAACTATTGTAATAAAAGACAAATTTCAATCAACCATGCTAGAGAAAAGATAATATTTACTTTCCAGTCTCTGTATAAAAATGTTACAAAACCCATGTCATAGAAGATACCATCAAAGAGTAATCAGCTCCAAAGTGCAAAGACAAAAAAACCCACAGGTGTGTTAGGCCGTTAATAAATAAAAGTAATTTCTCCAGATTGTGTGATCTTTCATTTTTCTTTGATTTGTTATTATTACTGTATTCATCCTAGGTACCCACGTAATACGTAATTGTATGTTTTCTTATAAAATATAAAATAATTTTGTGTTCTTTTAATTAAAAGAGGACACCCTCCCTCTCCTTTTACATAAGCTTCAGACCTCACAAAACTTGGATCTGTTACTGAACAAATGATCTGCTTTGACAGTAAAATGTTTTAAATTAATATTAAGTATTTACTCTTACTATAACAATAAATCTACATGAGCAGCTATGAGTACACAACACAGTAAATAGAAGAGACAATGCAGTTCAGGTGGTTCTTTCAATCAGGCCAGAAATAAAGGAGATAAAAACACATTCAAGCAAAGCTAAGTTAATGACGAGTCGATGATTTCAAGAAAGTGTTTTGTATTACCGATGCAGCGAAGACTTCGACCAATCTGCGCACATTTAAGCAACTGGGTCTCAATCTAGCTTGGTGGGTGAAAAAAGAAAAAAATTGCTGGCAATTCTCAGCAGCTTTATGGATCTGAGACTTCCTTAAAATATGGCAAGTGACTAGGATCTCAAGAAGGCATGCAGCACAGAGATAACATTAAGCTGATCGATTTTTAAATTTTATCCTGTAAACCAAAAGCTCTCAGGAGATGTAATATTCCACAGAAGGCATGGATGATAGTTATCAAAACTTAAATGCAGCTTTCAAAGATGTACTTGGACTAAAGGCGACTCTAGGTTAAGAAACAGTAATCTTCCTACTTCTTATGAGACACTGAGAAGAAGCATGATGCAGAAGAAAAACAAAGGCGTCTTAACACTACCAGATGTGGCTTTTGGTTAAAGCTGTCATTCTCAAAGGATGGTCCAAGGACCAGCAGCAGTATCTGGGACCTTGTTAAGGGTGTAAAATTTCAAGCCCCCCAGCAGAGGCCTACTGAATCAGAAACTCTAGGGTTGAGGCCCGGCACTCTGCATTTTAACCAATCCTAGAGGTGATTCTGATATGTATTCAAGTTTGAGAACCACTGAATTAAATAAAGGCCTGGAATAACATCCCCTTAGATATCCCATCAACAGCATTTTAAGGCCTGTCATAACAGACAACTCATGGCTCCTTTCAGCACTTCCTTGTTGGCCAAAAAATATATTCAGCACTTCCCAGGGTTTGTCATCACATGTGGATAGCCTTTGGGGAAAATTAATTTGATGTTAAACATTAAAACTGTACCACATGGATGAACCCCCCGCAAAACAGTATGCTAATTGAAAGAAACCAGAAGCAAATAACTCTATGTTTTATGATTTCATTTATATGAAAAATTCATAAAAGGCAAATCTACGGGGACAGAAAACAGATTAGCAGTTGACTGGGGCTCAGGGCAAAGAGGAACAGGAACTGACTGCAAACCAACAGGAGGAATGTTTTGGGGGTGATGGAAGAGTTCTAAAACTGCATTGTGGTAATGGCTGCACTACTCTGTAAATTACTAAAAATCATTGAATTATGTACTTAAAACTGTTGAAGTTTATAGCATGTGTATTAGTTTTCTAGGGCTGCCATAACAAAGTACCACAGACTGGGTGGCTTAAAACAACAGACATTTATGGTCTCACAGTTTGGGGGCTAAAGTCTGAAATCAAGGTGTGAGTAGGGCTCTGTTCCTTCTGAAATCTTTAAGGGATCATCCTTCCATGCCTCGTCCTAGCTTCTGGGGTTTGCTGGCAATCCTTGGAAACCCTTGCTTGTAGATTCATTCTCTAATCTCTGCTTCCTTTGTCACATGACCACCTTTTCCCTGTGTGCCTCTATCTTTCCTTATAATAATACCAATCATATTGAATTAAGGACCACACTACTCCAGTACACCCTCATCTTAACTAATTACATCTGCAACAACCATGTTGCCAATTAAAGTCACATTCTGAGGAACTGGAGGTTGGGACTTCAATATCATTTTGGGGGACATAATTCAACCTATAACTGTATGCAAATTAGACTTCAACAAAGCAAATTAGACTTCAATCTTTACAAGATGTCCACACAAAAGTTCACATGATACGCGAATGTGTGCTATTAAAAACATCTCTCATAAAAACAGTATTCTTGGCAATTGTTGCATTATTACCCATTTCTTAACAAGACACACCATGGGGATCCATGCTCTTGAACTCAATCCTGGTAGAGAATGATATTCACAATATAAAGAACAATGGATTACGTATCAGTATATAAAGTTTAATTCCTACAGTAAGCGGTAGAGAGGAATGAGCAGATCAAGGGGGAAATGGCAGAGAATGGAATTCTTTTTTTTGAGAGTTACCTTTTAGCATCCATCAGTTTATGTAGACTTGTTGAGAGAAGGAGGTTCCTATTAAAACACAGCCACCTTCTGCAGCAGTAGCCAGGAGTCACACAAAGGAGGCACCTGGCTCTGAACTCTGTTAATGAACTAGGTCTAGGCTGCTCAATTTAACCCAGTTGCTAACTGTTAATTCTCTCATTTCATCCATGTGCAAGGTTTCTTGGGGTTATTTTATTGTTATTGCTTGTTTGGTTGGTTTTGAAAATTCCTTCTTTGTAACAGCTTGATTCCCATTAAAAGAAATATTAAATTTGGGTTTCCTTTTTACACGTTTCCAGATGTTCAATTCCAATAGATTTGTCAGGTTCAGGGTGTACTGGTAAGTGGAGAGCCACTGCACCCTCACAAGTTCATTCATTGCTAAAAATTGCTGGATAAATCTATTCTATCAAACGAGGGCCTATCTCATATAACCTAACATATTATCCATAACGTGTCTAGTTGGAATTGCCCCACCATATTCCCTTTAATGGGGTCTTCTTAAAATTTCTTCCACAACACCATCAATTTCCAATATATCAATATTTTATAATTTACTTGTTTACAATGTTTATTACATACCATCTGTCTCCCTGAATATAGTATAACTTACCAGAGTTGTAATCTTTTATTATTTACTGATAAATATCTGAAGTGCCTAGAAACTTCAATGGCATATAATATGCATTCAAGAAATACCTACTGACTTCACTGAATAGTTTTTCTGTTACGACTTGAAATACCCCCAACCTTTTCCCCTGCCTTCTCCACCACCTCAGGTAATGGCTGACTTTGACCTGATGGACCCAGGACAATTTCATCTTAATTGACCTGCCATCTCCATAACATTGTGAACTTTCTTTTATAAGGTTCTATGCACAATTTAGTCTTCCCTCTGTAGTCATGAGATATAAGGAATTTAACATAAAAGCAAGAACAAAACACTTTTTTGAGGTCTCATAGTTGAGCACAGAGCAAACTGTTTTGAAAATAAAAAGCTCTGGCTTAACAAAGCTTTTATTGAGACCTAAAGGTTCCTTCTGAAAGACCAAGTACAAAAGATATCTATTCAACTAATCTTCACAAACCAATTAGAACTACTATCTCTTAGAATTTATACCTTTCTACACTTTTTATTTCTCTATGAAATAATAGTTTCTAAATAGTGTTTGAAGCTTAAGAACATACAGCAGTGGTTCTCAAACTGTCACCTGCATGAATAGCATCAGGAGGGTGTGTTGAATCACAGATTGCTGGGACTTACCTCCAGAGTCTCTAATTTAGTAGGTCTGGGGTGGGGCCCAAGAACTGGCATTTCTAACAAGTTACCTAGTGATGCTGTTGCTGATGATTCTGGAACCACAATTTGAGAACCTCTAGTAAATGTCATTCCCAAGTTCTCATTTGGTATTTTTGTTTGTTTGTTTGTTGTTTTTTTCTCCTAGAGTCTCCCAGATTTCTGATGTGGAACAGCACATCCATAATGGTTCCAAATCATGAGTTAAGCAGCCCTCTACAAGTCAGAAAAAGCACTACAAATGCATAAGAGTCATCAAGCCCCCATCCAAATCCCTTGAGAGTATACAGAAAACCCCTTGAGGGACTTCTTGAAAGTCTACAGCTATCTCTTCAGCCTCTTTTAATCGAACCTGGACCACATTCATGATGAACAACAGCAAATATCTGGGGCAGTTGTGAACCAGTGAAAGAGCCCTAGATATGGATTGTGATTAAGGTTTTTGGCCCAGTTCTAGCTTGAAGTTTCAACTATCCTGATTTCCAAACGACAGTGGTATGTCAACTTTGTACAGTTATAACGAAAGTAAAACTAGATCATAAAAAAAAATCATATCATATATATATTTTTAAAGTATATAAAGGTGAGACCAATGAATCAATAATTTTCTGTAGTTTAATTTGTAAATAAAAGGGCTCATCTGCTGGTTGGCTCAACAGAAGTTATCACCCAAAATCTTCGTTCCCATCTCTAACCGAAATGTAAAGAAAATATCTAATGTATGCAAAGGTAGAGAAAAAAATATTGATGAAAGATTATCATATAAGCCTCAAATTTTATGCTGCCGAATGAGTTTAACTTAAAAAACAATGATTTGATCAATAAGCCAAATTTTGTAACACTTCCTTTAGATTAAAAAGAATCAATTTAAGTCCTTTTTAAAAACTCTAAATCGCTAAATGCTGTCCTACATGCTTATTTCCTCAATGCAGATTTGAATACCAACTACAATATCACATCTTGAAACATTCATTGGAAAGTCAATGGATTTCTGGAAAATTATAAATTTGTAAGAGGCATAAAATTATGCAAAACAAATTCTTAATATCGATTTTCTGGTATATTAAAGTCTTAAGTGAACCAATTTCAACTCAGATAATGAAAACAAGATTTCCCTCCATGCAAATTTACCAGGGATCAAAACATTCTAAATTTAATTCTCATGTATGGATAGCTAATCAGTAGAATTAGAGCTCTCAAATTGGGGCAGCAATAAGAAGTGTGTGTGTGTGTGTGTGTGTGTGTGTGTACGCGCGCGCGCACACGCACGCGCAGTGGGAAGAGCTGAGCTTGGGAGGAGGACGTTGGAGAAACGAGGCAGTGATGAGCTAAACTCTAGAACAGCAATTTTTAGTGTTGAGCTGGACAACCATCATAAAAGCATATCATTATACTCTTGAAAGAGAAAGGGCTTTTGCATATTTTACTGCATTAAAATTTACATAAAGTAAAATTTTTAAAATCTTATCTGAAAACTATATAACCACAACCATAATCATAACTACACAGAGAGATAGATAATCTCACCCATATATAATCACCCCAGAAAGATCTTAAGGCTTCTTTTCAGTCATTAGGCACTCCTCACACACATTAGAGGTAAATCATGTCTCCCGCTTCACTCTCCCACACAATACAGGGCAGGATTCTTCTCTCCAATGCTGACATTAAAACTATATTACAGGGCTTCATAGATGATTCAAATGCTTGATTCATATTTCACAATTTTAAATAAAAGTCTGCAATGAAACAAATGCTAAACACAGAGAAAGATATCAAGCCCCGTATTTTAACATACTGGAGACCAACATCAGGACTCTCATCAAGCCAACAACTGACTTATGAATAAGTAATTATCATTCATTTTAATTATAAAATACATTTATACTTATGGCCTCTTGTTTCTCTCTGCTTTATGTATTGGGCTTTTGTGTAATGTTCCGTTTGAAAGGATTGTTTCCTATTGCAAATAATTTGAAAACTACTGCTTTACAACATACCTGAAAGGAAAAAAAAAATTGAGTTTCTTTGTAATCGTGTCTAGCACTGGCAAATTCACAATTCCAAGAGGCAGTGCTAAATGGGAAAATCTTCTTTGTTAACGTGTATAAACCTTACTCCCTGTAATATCCATGCATTCACTTCTGTTTCTACTTCATCTACTCCACAAAGCTACACAGAGAAAAGTTACTTTCCTAAACAGTGCTTAGTGCCTAGAATATTCTCCCTCTGCTCCCACACCTGTCATACATCTCCACATAAATGACTATTTATATGATGCCAAATGGTACAGCCATTACAACTGCATTTTGTAAGTCAACATAGTAACTGCATAATACAGAAAAATCTCTGCTGTAACATGAGGGTCTCTCCATGTACTGACAAAAAGCAAATTTACCTAATGCATAGCAGGTACTCACTAGTGGTTACTGATGATAATTATGTAATGATAGTGTAATTAAAATTCAACCCTCCACAATCAAGAATGGCAGATTTCACTTATATACCATCAACCCTAATTAGGTCAATTAATATAGAATACACTCTAAAATAGATATTTATGTCTCATATTGTACTTGACAGTCCTTCTTTTCAAGGTAAGAGAGTCCAGGATGATATGGTTTAACGGCAAGATTTTCCTTTTTGATGATTTGCAGTGCACTAGAAACTTAAATATGCACGGAAAGCTAGCTTTCTCCTAGGACTCTGGCAGTTACGTGACATTTGAACAGCCCCATCAACATATTCAGTGACATTAAATAAAGTGATATGTTTAAGGAAATAACCCTTTTAGAGACAGCCAAGACATCAACAATACGCAATAACTAATTCAATTAATATCACTTGAAACCCTTATTATGTCCAATGAATATACAGATGTTTCATATTTTAAAGCTAATTCAAACACTGGGACTTAAGATATGTTCATTTTCATACAAAGTCTGAATAAGAGATATTTCTTATAATATATTTGAAACTTCACCATCCCAGATTTTCTTGTCATGCTCAAAAAATGTGCAAAGATTGTAATACATAACTAAGAAAACAGATTTCTCCTCACTTTCTTCTTCTTGTTATCAGTGAGTTAAATTTTATACCAGAGTTAGGAAAGCACTGAATGCTTGCCTTTAATTTATAATTCCGCTAAGTTATGGAAATTACTCGGTGATCCCAGGGAAGCATGTTCCTTAATCCGAGTATAAAGACTTACAACCGTGGGTAATGTGGTGTTCAGTAGCTCTTAGTCATTGCCAACGCTTGCTCTCCATGCTTTGAGTAGCAGAGATTATAGTGAAGGAGAGGATTTCTGTCTTTTCCTTTAAGTTCAATCTCATGACTTCTCAATACTTAGTTCAAGAATGGGAAAGGATAAAGAGCCTTTATTTAATATCATAAACATGAATTGATTTATCTGTATTATCATTAACCCAATATAACAAATGTGGAAATTGAGGCTCAGAGACGTTCAATGACTTCTTGGAGCCATAAGCCAAATAAGCGCTAGAGCTAAGTGATTTACAAATCAAAGCTGATGCTCTTTCTTCTAGAGTGTCTTCACCCTCTTTGTTAATGCTGACTAATGTTCTATTTCATTAATGATCTCACACTTAATTACCATCTTATTTATCTTTAGCAATAGAGAGTCATGATACAATGTTCACATCTACAATTATGGTGGATTCCAAATCCATTGTGTGTAAATGAAGGGATCAAAAGTATTTAAAACAAAGCTAACTTTGGGATCTTAGGAAAAAGTCTTGCCTGAGGCTCTCCTTGCCTGAGGCTCTCCTCAGAGCATCTCTCAGGTGCTCAAGTATGCTCTATAAACGTGCATCAGGATTAGAGGCAGACCTGGCATGAGGTCTTTTCTTTATCCAGCCAAGTTTTAAATCGAGCAGTTACCTCTAGAAACTAGTCTGGGATAAACAGGACCTGAATTCAAATTAAAAAAGAAAAGACATTGAAACGTACGTGCAAGCCAATTTCAGTCCAAAAGTGATAGTAATCAGTTAATGAAGGAGTAGAAATGTTTGTTTTTAGAAATAACAACGAAATCAATATTTTTAAGAAAAATAGTATATTATTGAACATGAATGGGTGACCCTCTTTAGAATGCAAGATGGAGACACCCTCAGGTTACATTAAATTGCAGAGATTTGTTGTAAGGATGTTTATGATTTCACACAGATTCTCATCTCAGTAACAGATACCTCTCAACTTTTGAGCTCCTCTATTTTACTCACTGCTTTAGCTTCCATGGTTCCAGCCCCTAGTAATTGTCTTCTTTCAAATCCCTCTCTACTTTATACCTCATGGCACTTGTGTGGAACATAGGGTCTCATGGATTCCGCCCTTCCTTTCCCTTCTACCCCACCATCCACTGCTCTTGAATTCAACATCTCCAGAGAGAGATTTGTTCACTACTCCACAATAATCACTATCAAGTGATTGCTGAGTGAAGCTCATGACCAATCTCAATACTTATAAAGAAAGATATTGTCTTTTCCTAGTTAATAAGAGTCATGTTAATCAAATGGTTACAAAAAGGCACAATGAGTACTTCTAAAAGTGGAATGAAAATTGTGCACAGCCTATTAGATTATCAGTGCAGGTAACTACTACCCCTTTGGAGAGAAGCTCTGAATCCTTTGAGTTTATAAGATCCAATTCTGAAAGATGTCTTCAAATGGTCCTGTCTTCTTATTTAAGTCCCTTTTGCTCATAGAAAGTTTCTAATGTCCGTTCTACTATTGATGAACTAAAACATACCAGATATAAATAGCACTATGGAGGCATTTGTATTGTTTACTGGTTTCTTCATCAATATTCTTAGCTCCCTGTGGGGGAATCCTATGAGCTCTGTCTGTTGTTGGGCCATCTTTTCTTGGCTGTTAAAGGAGCAGTGGGTCTTAGAATATCTGACCATGGTGAGCCTCCAAGAAAGCTGAACTACCAAGTTTTATAGAATGCCTTTAATGACATCTAAATAGCCTAATTCCTGTGCTTCTAAATAAAATAAATGTTGACCAACCTAAAATGACAGTTTTCTTCTGACAACGAACAGGGTAGGACTTCACTGGTATTTCAAGTTCACCTCAAAAGAAATGTGCTGGAACATAAATCTCTAATCTAAAAGAAGTGTAAGAAAGTCATGCCTTTCGATGCAGCAACGCCTCAAGAATTTTCCAGTCTGAGTATACAATACATATCAAAATAGCATTAAAGGAAAACGTAATTGCAATTATTAGACCCTATAGTCTCCCTTCAAAGTAACCAAGTGATGGAGGCTGAAGTGTTCCCACATGTGTTCTTGGTGAAAATGAATCAGATCAGACAGTTTTAGGTGAAAAATTGAACTCCAGTGTTTATGATACAATAGAATCATGTAGAATCATGAAATGTTTAGAGCTGGAAGAAATCTCAGGGTTTATATAGTCCAATATTTTCACCTTTATTCTCCAATAGAACAATAGTCTAATTAGATTATTTTATTTCTCACAAAAAGTCATGGGGGTCAAATATATTTTAAAACATTGAATACTTTCTCCCCTTTCCTCTGCTTAGAATAACCATTCCCTCCTTCTTCATCTAGTAAATTCCTGTCCCTCTGCTAAAATTCAATAGAATCCATCAGCTCTGCTAAGAACTCTTTTGACCAAACCAATAAAGGTGGTCACTCCATCTTCCTTGCTTCCAGAGTACTGCTTATGTGTTTACTATAGCACAGATGGTGTTGTTACTGTAGTTATCTGTTAACAAGACTATCATCACCGTGACAACTAGCTTATTCATTCGGTTCGAGTCATCTTAAATATGCATCTCTGGTATGAAGGAGGGGGTTCCACAAATGTGATGACTTAAATGCTTCCCAGAAATGCACCAGTGGAGTATTACCACTTTTAATAGAGAAGAAACTCATTGCTAAGTTTCTGTAAGGCATATTGACAATATACAAGATGTTTAATTAACATACGGTTTGAGGACTTAACTCTGAGAAAATAAGACCTACCAACATATCTCGCATAAGCTACTGAATAATATTCAGGCAGTAACTGCCCTTGCAGCTATCAGGATCAGTGGCAACGCAGTTCATTTATTGCGAGGAGAGGTAAAAATTCTACAGCACATCTCTGGCTCTCCATCTTTCTGATCTCTTAAATGCAGATAGCACTGCCTTATGTCTGGTAGGAGGTCTGCTTACTGTCACCTCTGGTCCTAGTTCAGCCATGAGGGCATCTATCTTTTGAAGGTGATTCACCCTCACTGTTTTTCCCTCTTCTCTCCTAAATCACTGAAGCAACCACACTGACTAGATGTGTTTTTAATGAGCCTATACTCGTAAATATTCTCAGAGTCCCCAGATAAAAGAAAACATCAATATACTTTTCAAAGCCCACTCGAGTAGTGATGTCCTTAAAAATCAAGAAAACACACACTTCCTAGCAAAGTCAAGCTCAAGATACTGTCAGTTATTGGAAAAGGCAAAGAGTTGAATGAGAAGTTTAAATTTGTTAATTCAAAGGATATATATTCCTTTATCCCTGAGGAAGCTTCTTGTTAAAATGCTGCCATATAAGCAATTAACCAGTACACACTGTAATTCCTTTCAGGGTTTTCCCTACATGCTTCTCATTTCCAAAATTGCAGAGTGACCAGCACCTGCCAGAGTGGAGCAGATATACAATTGAAGTCTTAAATTGCAGAATGTTACACTCAGTGTTGCTCTTTCCCACTGACAACAGAAAGAAGGAAAGAGCAACACAGAAATGGAGACACAGATCAAGGGAAGATAATGGTGTTGAAGTCATGCACGTGGTCTATGAGATTGGGGGCATCTGGGAGAAAAGAATTGACTAGAAGGAAAGAGATGTGCAAGAAAATGACAGTGAAACCAATATGTTGACAAAGTTGAAGAAGGACAATCAACTTGTAAAAATGCTACATTCTGATGTAAAGTTTGTCTTGCTTGACTTTCTTAAATCTCCGGTTAGGAAAATCTTCAAGTTTGCATTAGAAATAGCACAGGAAAAGGTAGGAAAATTTAAAATATTAAAAGCAACGGTATAGGGTTAAGGAATAGACTTAGGATATTAATCAGAGGTGTGGGGTAGTGAGCAATTCCCAAGACATAGCTCCTATTAACACCTTATTTGGTTATGCAAAATCTTTAAACAATGAATTGGCCGCTTCCTGGAATTAATTCATATGACATAACATACTTAAAAAAGAAAGAGTACAACATCCAAATGTCAAAGTCATTCACTTCTTAGAAGGTAAAAAGTATTCTTCAGAGGAGGAGAAGAACATGTTTCACTGAACTTAAAAGTGTTTTCATCATTGACTTTGACATGAACGTGGTTATTTTGAAATGAGAGTAGAGAGTAGGAAAACAAAAGACTTTCACAACCTGATTCCAACACCTTGTTAAGGACTAAATTCGAAGATTAATGATTTTCTTTAGCATAGCTGCATTTATTGTATTTAAAAATATATTTTTGAATAGGTAGTCCCTATATATATATATATATATATATATATAAAATCAAACATTCAAAAGGTACAAAAGTATATACATTGAAATGTCTTTTTCTCAATCCTGTTCCCAGAAGCTGATTTCATTCCCCAAATAAAATACCGTTACCAGTTACCATTATATACAACAAAATCTACTATATCTGTGTATATATATATATATCTGTAAACAGTACCTGTTTGCATTTAAAGCAAAATTTGAGTTCACTGGAAGTTTACAAGACTGTTAACTAAGAATAAGAGAAAAAATATTAGCAAAATCAAGGGTACCTATTTTTAGGTTTTATAGAATCTTTAGAAACTTGACAGTAGTCCCCACTTATCCATGGTTTTGCTTTTCTTGGTTACAGTTACCTGAGGTCCAAAAATATTAAATGGAAAATTCCAGAAATAAACAATTCATAAGTTTTAATTTGCACGTCATTCTGAGTAGTATGATGAAATCTTTCACTGTCCAGCCTGGGGTGTGAATCATCCCTTTGTCCATGGTTACCACACGCATTAGTTACTTAGTAGCCACCTAGCTGTCATAATATTGCAGTGCTTGTATTCAAGTAACCGTATTTTACTTCATAATGGCTCCAACGTGCAAGAGCAGTGATGCTGGCAATTCGGATATTCTCTTACTGTGCCTAATTTATAAACTTTATCATAGGGACGCATGTACAGAAAAAAAAGAAGCAGCAGTATACACAGTATTTGGTACTATCCGCAGTTTCAAGCATACACTGGGGGTCTTGGAATGTGTCCTCCTTGGATGAGGGAGAACTACTGTATTTTATCCTTAGTTTAAAATAGTGACGTTATCACAAACTACACCATTTTCTTCATGAGCTAAAGTATGGAATATGTAACAAAATTTTGCACTAAAACTCTTGTTTTTAATGTTTTGTACAATTCAATATAACTCTGGCAACTTGCAACTCCACACTTTTGGGATGATTTCCTAAGAATAAGCAAAATGCACCTTTTCCGCTGGTAGTATCTCCCTCTCTTTGGTTCCTAGCCTCCCACCTGCAGATACAGGATCCCTGATATTAGCAATGAAGGACACAAGAATTTCTAGACCCAAATGCCATACTTGCTACTATCTGGGTCGGAATTTGGGGTACCAGTTCTGGTTGGGAAATGTGTCTTATTTATTGTGTCTGAGATTCTATCTTCATAGTGATCTCATATGCCAAGCTTTAGATGTAAGTTCTGTTTCACTCTTAAACTGGGATCCTCTGTGCCCAGGACTGGCTTTTCCCAAGGGTCAGCTGTGTCTCTGTGTGGCTTGACATATCACTTGTGCCTGAATCCCCCGTGCCGTCACTCTCCTGTCTGTAGAGAATCCTGGTAACTTTGCAGAGAGGTAGACTGTTTAGCCAGACTGTTGGTGGTGACTATACTTTCTAAATACTGTTTCTCCCTACCCTCCTGCCATGTTTAACTTGTGGCACCTATAACTAGATCCACCTTGGCACAGACATGTCAAGTTTAAGGTTACCATGCCTTTTTACGGTAAACTGAATCATACCCAAACATGCCCAAGTAAGAATACCAAAGCACAGACTTAGTCATGAAATAACGATTACCACTGAAAATATAATAAAATATAATTTTAATAAAATGAATCCATCTACCAACTAGCTAGAGTCCAGGGAGTAGAAAAAGCTACAAAGTGATGGTAGAGTCTCCTAACTTCCCACATATAAACTTTCACTTCAGAAACAGAGTTCAAATACTTCATTTCAAGGTAATTTGATTTGCTTTCCTTGTGGGAGAAACTACAACTTACTAAAGAGTTGGGGCTGGATTCAATCCCAGCTCTGTCTCTTACAAGCTATGTGAACTCAGACAAATTACTTACGTCTTTAGGCAAGAACTTCCTCAGCTAGAAAATAGGAATAATAATAGTAATACCACCTACCTCATTGGATTGTTGCGATGGCTACATGGGATGTAAAACGCTTTGTGCCTGGCACAAAGTATAAATAAATATCAGCTATAATTTTTTGAATGTATGGGAATGATCATATTTATTGGGCAAGAAAATTAATTCTGGCTCAAAAGAGAAGCAAGGGAATGCAAAACCTTTCCACTTACCAGAAAAACCTCATGAACGTTATATGGCTCATGCGGCAAAGAGTGAAAGCTAACCATGGGCCAGGCATTAGCATAGGTGCTTTATGTTTACTGTCTCACTGCAACACTCTACGAGGCAGCATTTGTCATCCTAATGGTCTGAGATGGAGAAACTGCAGTTCCATCAGGCTGCCCACAGCCATGGAGGTAGAAGCAGCAAAGCAGGGCCTGGGTTTGAATGTCTGACAGTCCGAATAGAGTCAGGTCACAAGGATACGCAGCCTACGCCCTGCTCTGTAACCACTGCTTTCTCTTTCCCTTCAGCCCGCTAGGGACAGTAAATAAGTACTTTCCTCAGTTTATCACGCACCGCAGGGGAAAGGCTCTGTCACAAACGGTGGTTTAGGTAGGAAAATAAACTTGGATTCAGCAAATTAACTTTCAACGTAGCTTTCAATGACTAAGGTCTCGGACTACTAAATTTGGAATTTCAGAAACACGCTCCAGCAAAGAACAACAGCTGCTGCTGGATCCCAATGCACACAAAGAACAGCAGTTACAGTATCTGGGCCAGCAGCTACCAGAGAAACATCAGTAAATAAGGGGAAAGTCCCCATGCAATGTGACCCTTCAGAATCTTCTCTCCAAGCCAGCTCTGCGTGGCTCAAAGGTACCTACACAAAGAAAGGCAAATGGCGTATTTTTTTTAAATGTCTGTTCAGGCAAGGAGCTGTGACCTCTACTCTCTATTGGTGGAATGGATGCTGACATTGCCAGCTGGAAGTAAATGGAGATTTTAATTGAAACACATGCAACTATCTACAACTGGGGCTGGGGGGAAGCAAACCAGAGAGTCTTTCTAAGTTATCTAATGAGCACCCAGCATGGCTCAGCTTTCCACAAATGATCCTCCATTATCCTGGGCTTGTTTTGCAAACAAATACTCAAAAAGAAAACCTTTCAGCTCTTGTACATTTGGCACTGTTTCCCAATACCAGCTCTATTAGCTAATGTAAAATACAAAGTGTAACTCAGGATCCTGTTTATTTTTGTTTCCTGGGGAAAATGGAAAAGAAAACAACATTGGGACATAAGAACTGCAGTTGAAAAAACACAACAATGGGTTACTCAATATGGTATAATATGCAATTATTGATATAAATGCAGATCGATCTCATTTAAAAGTATTTTTCATAAGCACATTTTTCTTTATTTTTAATACTTAAAACAAATATCCTCTATTCCTCACACCCTAGTATTCCAATGGGAGAAAGTAATTATAGTCTTTAAATTAAGTATCTTATCACCTACTAAAAAGAAAGGTCTTCTTCAATTTGAAATGCTACATATCTAGCTTTATGGTTTACTCCATGTGCTGGTGTTTGTTTAGATGTCAAAAATTATTTTGTGAAGAAAAAATGTTATTAGTCACCGTTGCTCAAGTTAATTAGCCTTTCTAAAGGTTACTGACGCTTTATTTCTTTCAATATATTACTTATGTTAAAGAGATATCGTTGAGATATTTGACAACAGTGATGTCTCTTTATTGTTGTCCAAATACTAAGAAAGATGTTTTACAATGGACAATGAAAGCAGAGAATAAAGCCACATTTAGGGTATTACATTAGCAAGAAAAATAGCTGAACTTTCTGCTTTGTTATCAAGGTAGCTTTTATTAAGCTCCCACTAAATCATAGTACTATGCTATTGAGCAAAGTTCTTATGAGGAAGGAAAACATATTGTTGCTTTTTAAAAAAAAAAATCTATTCTTCAACTTTGCCTAAAACTGATGACCCTTAGAACATACTTCATTCAAATGAAGAATGGAACAGAGCAGAATTGGATTCATCCAACAGAAGGCCCTTAATGAAGAACCTTAGAAGATGGCTGCACTCCCTAAATCAAGTTCTGGCATTTTCTGTGTAGACTGTGTAGTGAAGGAACAGCGTTACTCATTGGCAAGAAATACATTTAGGTGTGCAGGTGATGCCCGGTTGATGTTTACGCCAAGGAATCTTAATGTTTTGGCCTCTTAAAGAACTCTGCACAGATAGACTTGGTTCAATATTAACCACAGTGAGTGAACCTGGGGATAAGAGTTACCATTAGTCATCCAGTGATGCATCATTCATTCACCACTGGCAGCAAGCCAAGAGCACACCATGCTATTGTGGATCAGTCCGTTTCTAATAACTTGAACCAGTGGAGATTTTAGCTGCATTTAAGAATTACACATTTTAAATGAGGATTTAAGGGTGTTAAAAAAGCAACTCGGAAAAACCAACAGCAATTTAATAAATGCTATATAAATGTACAAGAAATAAATATGAATGTCTTTATATAATGTAGACTTCTTAATGGAGGTCCAGAGGCTCTGGGATTTTCTGTGATAGAAAGGATTTGAGTGCACAGAGATATTTGTATTCACCAGCTCCAACGATCTAGATAGTAAATCAGTTGTATACTAAATTGTTACTGAGAAAGTTCACCTCATTACATGAAGTGGGCAATTATCATTAGTTATACGTCCACTACTGTTGCTGATTGGAATATTTATAGCAGGGTTCTTGTCCTATATATTTGCATGTAACGTTGTTGCAGGAACTTTTATGCTAGATATTTGAAACAGAAATTTAACATTTTATTAAATATAACAATGTGAAACTTAACAATTTTAAATACAAATTCGCTTTTGAAATTGGGACCTGACACACTCATGAGAAAATTTCCACAGGACAACTCATTTCAAGGGCTGAGATATGTTGTATGCAGAAGGGTTTTAGGAAAGGTAATCTTCATTTCATAATCCGATGAACCATTTAACATTTTCTGTGATTCTAACAGTAACACACATTCACTGTAGTGAGAAACCAGAAAGTAGGATAGCAGAAGAAAAGTCTATACTTAAACCTACCATTCCCCACAAATCACTGTCGAAACTTTGTGCTCTGAGGCAGAACCAACATTTTCGCAGTCCTAATGTAAAGAATTCTCATACGTGCACCACACATGAATCAAACTCAATCACAGATGCCTGGAAGTTCACTGTTTATTTACAAATATTATTATACAGATGCTCACACTGAAGGATCTAAGGAATCAACTGAGTTCATTTTGTTCTCTAATCCACATGTCTGCTGTCAGCCATTAATTAAACAGAACAAACTCCACAGTGTAAACTTTGTTAGTTGTTGTTCAACAGGGATTTTAACTTTTGTCAACAAAACTACAAAATCAACAGTCAATTCAATTATTTAAATGAAAATAAAAAAGAACACCTGTTCATTTTCAGAGAATAGACTGATTTTTCCACTTTTTAAACATACTCAAGGACCTTAATAATGGGTCCAACTCCTCTTTCGTTCAAGCACCCTTTGTTCCACAAACAGAATTAAGCCTGTATTCTTAGATTCCCCACCTCCATGCCTTCCTTCACATTTACACATCCTTCCGAACTGAGGTCCAAATCCTTCCTAATTTCCAAGACAGTTTTCATTGTGTCTTTTCACAGAGTTGCTTATGGTCTCCCCATCATGGAGGAGTAATTTCATTCCCTTCTACCACTTTCTCTGTATTTTCACTCATGGCACCAATCTGCGTTACTGCTACTTAGGCTCTTGTCTAGGTGGCTCTGGGGGACTGTCAGTTCCTTAAGGATAACAACGTAAGCACAATGATGATGACCAGAGTGAAGAGCAGGGGAGAGTCAGCACGGGCTTCCCTGGTGGCGCAGTGGTTGAGAGTCCGCCTGCCGATGCAGTGGATACGGGTTCGTGCCCCGGTCCAGGAAGATGCCACAGAGCGGCTGGGCCCATGAGCCATGGCCGCTGAGTCTGCACATCCGGAGCCTGTGCTCCGCAATGGGAGAGGCCACAACAGTGAGAAGCCCGCGTACCAAAAAAAAAAAAAAAACAATACTCACTTTTTGCTAGACTCTCCCTAGGCTCCTCATGTATATCTTCAAAACTACGATTATTACAGTCATTTTGAAAAGAGAAAACATGGAACCCAAAGATTTCAAGAAACTTCCTAGGTTACTTTAACAAATTGCAAATCTTATATTTGAAATCTAGTCTGCTGACTCCAGGGTCTGTGCTGCTTACATGGCTTTTTTAAAAAGTAATATTTGCCATAGTGTCATGAACAATGTAGACCCTTCCTCATCTATGGGGAATGAATGAGTGAATAAAGAAAAAAATGGAGGGCTGGCATTAAGCACCTAGAATCTACATGGAAAAAAACAGACTCCTGATTTAGAAGCATCAAAGGGAAAAATAATCTCAAACACTGGAAAACAGAAGCATACATACTTCTGGGGAATGTATTTAGCAATTTAAAAATGTGTAACACTAATATGAATTAAAGTTTGTTCCCAAACTTCTTTGATCTCAGGACAAAATCCAGAGTTCTATGCACCAGAAAAGAGCTAAACCTTGAAACTGACAGGAGGTTGTGCCCATGTGCAAATCCTCTGTCTGTGGGACTTGGAACTCTCCAGGCCTGACAACGGTGATAGAAGCCACTTCCTGTAGTAAAACGTATCAGGGCACTGCGGAGCGAGTGACAGCAAGCCTGGCTGACCTAATGATCAGCTGAACAAAGTCCGTAGACCGTAGACTACTATTCCAAGAGGACATTAAAATTTGTCATATTATTTTCCTTAAATCATTACTTTGTGAGAAGGAGTCATCCTAATTACATCCTTGACCTATTCGTTAATATAAATCATGATTTATTACACCACTCAAATCTTCAGAACTACGTTGTCACAGTTCTGATTACACTCTCAATAAAGACCAACTCAATTATAGTAAAAGTGGCCCAAAGTTTTATTGACCAAATGTTATGAAGTGTAGGGAAATATTATCCCCAGAAAATAGGAAATCCCCTCCCTCCTACAGACACTGGGTTCTGCTTTTCATTTTATATTTATAAACTATTAAACACAGGAATTAAGAGTTCCAACTCTTAATTAAGAGTTCTTTTTTGAAGTTATTTGAATAAGCTTTCATGACAAACCAAATATTAGTATTATTACATTTTTACCTCAGTTTTCTCAGAGCCAGTTTTTTTTCCCCCCAAGTGAGCATAAATTTAAAGTAACTTTTTCTTTAATGCTTTAAAGTTAAATAATCCAAGTTTTCTATAATAAACATATAATACTTTAGAATCAAAAAATGCTATTAAAAATAAGTTACAGGGGCTTCCCTGGTGGCGCAGTGGTTGAGAGTCCGCCTGCCGATGCAGGGGACACGGGTTCGTGCCCCGGTCCGGGAAGATCCCACATGCCGCTGAGCCTGCGCGTCCGGAGCCTGTGCTCCGCAACGGGAGAGGCCACGACAGTGAGAGGCCCGCGTAACACAAAAAAAAAAAAAAAAAAAAAAAGTTACATTCTTGGCTTCAGAAAACATCACCCAAGCCAAAAAATAAAAAAAAAAAAGAAAAAAATTGAAATGTATTTTCTAGATGGTGAAAAATAAATATCTGTTAGATCCTATAAACTAGAAAATAAAAGAGGAAAAAGAAAATAATTTTTTAGCTCACAGATATAAAAAAATTCAACTGAATTATAATTTTGATCAGCAAAAGATAAAATGAGTTGTGGATCTGGAGTGTAATACACTGTCAAAATCCGAAGGAGAAACTTGCTTAATGTGTAAAATCCACCATTTGGTCAAAAGATGCTTGAATCCCACCTTACATAGTGGGGACGTTTTATTGGCAGACTTAAACTGACTTTGACATGATAAAGCAAAGATTTAAAAGCCGCTGTCATTCTTCTCTGACTCAGATCTACATCCTGATCACTGATCTCTCAACTCCACTTAACCAGTGACACTCCAAGTGTGCTGACCCAGAGATGTGAGATGCTTAAGCAAAATGAAGATTTCTGAGTCCCTAGGGGACCACAGAATCAAAATCTCCAGTGTTTGAACACACAAATCTGTGGGTTAACTGGTCTTTCAAGTGACTAGTTGTACCTTAACCCCACTGTACTCATGTGTATATACCTGTGTGTGTGCGTGTGTGTGTGTGTATATGTGTGTGCACTCATCCCGCTTTTTGAGGTAAGGGCCTCTATTTCCACTCCAAATCAAGACTATCTTCATTCTGGGAATTTAAAATGAGTTCCATTAAATCCACTGGAATAAATGCTGCTCAAATCAAATATGACTTCCAGGTTTATGGACCCTAAGAGTTAGTAGATAACTAGAATTCAAGGCTTCCTATTTTCTTCTATCGTATTTATTATAGGAACTTAAGTAATTCATCGGACTGGTCTGTGCCCTTGGGTCTGTGCAGGTCGGTGCCACAGTCAGACAACACTGCAGCATTATTCAATATGCTCCACATTAAGTCAAGTATAGGAAGATAAAATAGAAATAGGAAACTTAATGAGCTTACACTTCAAGAGGGACTACGCAATAGATCATACTTTTTTTTAAAAGAGTAGTATTAAAAGAACACTACTAAATAAGTGAAAATGATAAGATGTCAACTACACAAGCACTGAGGAGAAGGAGACAGGAGGGCAAGAGGACCAAAACCTATAATGACCACGCACTGTTCTTTCAAAAGGAGAAAATATGCAAAGAAATTTTCAGAAATAAAAAATAGGTGGAGAAGTACAATTTCTTCCAGCATGGAAAAGCCTTGGAGGCCCGATTTCCTGCTATCTTCCTTCAAAGTTTGCTTTTCATTCTCAAGTTGTTTGGACTCAATTAAACCACTAGGTAGGGAGGAAACAGTGTGAAGATCATGTACTACTATATATAATCATCTGAAGAACAATATTTGTCCATTTAATGAATATAAAAAACCCTTTTGAAAGAACAATAAATGGAAAATTCTGAAAGTGTAATCAGTACTTTTTAAATTTGTTTTACAGTTTCTCTGAGTGTCGTGAATCATGCAGGCTTATTAGCTGGTTACCAACTCTACCTCCACATGTGGGATCAGGATTCTCCTCCTGTCTAATGGAATACATGGAATCATATGGAATTAACTGTTCAGACAAGCTGTCTCTTCCTTTGGGTTTGCTAAAATGCCAAACTCCCAGAGCTCATGCTGGTTGTCATTCAACCGAGAATCACTGGAGGACTACCTAGTGATATAGAAATGTTATTTACAATGCATTTATAATATATGCTTTACATTTTCTTCTGAATCTTGCCAAAGTTTGTGTTTGAATAATCTGCTTGTCTTGCTGTCCATACATCTTCTAACCAAGAGTTTGACATTTTGAATCACACTTAACAGGAAGATCTAAGGATTAAGCCTCATTTTAATAGGTCTGTTCCTGTGGATAAACTAGAGATGCCACTTCTAGCAACACAATAATAAAATGTTGGGTGGAAGCAGAAGCTAAGTGGCCTTGACCTGAGTTAAAAATCTCTATAAGTTGTGTTCATCTCTGCAATTTGAAAATGGTATGTCCTGTGTAATTTACTACTGTTGAATTCGCAAGACAGAGTGGCAATACCTGTTGGCATTGTTCTATATCTAGAATGAATTCACAGTCTGGAAATCTTCATCCTGTATGTGCTCAAGTCAGTTCTCTCTTTTTTTAAAAAAAATTTAATTACATACATTTAGAAATCACCCAAAAGTGAGAACATTATAATAAAGCCCCACGGACTCATCAACTAGCTTCAACCGTTATCACATTTATGCCCATCTTGTTCTTTCTATCTGCCCACTTCAGGGACTCCATCAGGACAAGGTACGTCATTTCAGATAAAGATTCATCTGCACAATTTTCTTTTGAATCTTAGAAAAGCATACAAACACTTTTCTTATTCCTTTACCCTGTTATTTGTTTGGAAAAGGGAGATGTTACATTGTCTCGGTGAAGGAAGAAAGCCCGTTTTTATTCCAATTCCATATCACTTGAGAAATGATACAAAATTCCAGTTAGAGAGTGAGGGCTTATACTGTTTCCCACTGCACATCACACCTAACAGGAGATAATGAGGTCTCCGTCATCTTTACACACACCATGCAGCTGAACCAGTCCACACTGAGCTACTGTGTTCTCAGGTTTGAAGACAAAAATGTTTCCACTGAGCTCTAATTTACATACCATTAAATATTTTTCTTGATTTTCATTAAAATAAGAAAACCTGTTTTCTCTATCCAGTGGCAGATCAATTCAACTGAAATAAAATTTCTCCTGTAATTTAGCCATACTTACTCAAAGGATTAGTGAGCGACTGTCAGGGAACAGACACTTGTCTGCTCATTAATATTCAGGACCAAGACCCCTTCTGGTAGGCTGGTTTCAGCCTCTGATAGAGTAATACTTGAAAGAAATCGGCTTGTCTGTGAAACAGCTGCTCAGCCAACCCACCATACAAGGGAATTGGTGATAATAAGATGATAATATTACAACTACGCTGAGAGCTTAATGTTTTCAGTTACTCGAAGGTGTGTGGTACGGGTATAACAATTAGAAAATGATTGGTAGTCCATCACAGAGGACACACAGCTGCTGATCAGTGGTGTTTCCTTAGTTTTGAAAGATCTGTCCAAAGAGAAGAAAGAAAGTGAGAGACAGAGAGAGAGAGACAAATTTCACTTGTACAAAGATCTGGGTTCTTCGTGCACTGCAATTTAAAGAACGCCCTGCCATGGATCATCTATTCCCACATCTCAAGCCCATGGAAGGCACCTGTGATTTGTAAATCTGCTTACTAGTTCTGGCGACGCTCAATCCCTGGCTGCTGATTCTTGTTTCTGGAAGGTCTGCCCTGTGGGAGAATTGGCAAATTACTTTCCAATGCCAGTGAGACCATTTCTCCAATTTCTAAAACCCAATTCAGCACATCCTGACTTCCAGAGGAGTGTCTTCCAGGTGAAATACATGTCATTGAGGTGGTGGCCCAGCAAACTTCAAGGAGGCATTTGGCTAATTACTTCCTACGCTGATTAACATGATAACCCTTACGAATTACAGTTAGCTTGTTATTCTGTACAATAAACAAGGGGGCTAGTAGCAAAATAAATGGAAATATCACGTCTATTTATTCTTGAATAATATCATGGAAGTGGTGTGTGTGTTCTGAGTGTGCTTGTTAATGTGCTAGGATATGGGACGTAGTCTATAACGGGTGTGTTTGCCAAACTGTGCTTTGTTTAGAAATTACTTATTACTCTCAAATTCCTAGAAAATCTGCCTCCCCCCACCCCTGTCCCCCTGCCAAAAATATATATATATATCACATGTCAACGTGGAAGGTAAAACGTTGTTTAAGGAACAGCAGTCAGTCGAGGACTGTGGTAGATTAGGATGTAGAATATCCACTCCTTCCCCCATCTCCACACCTCCATGCGGATTCTATACACCCTGCCTGTCAATTTTGGGAATCACCATGAGATGTGCCTTGGTCAATGGAACCTGAGAAGACCACCTGCCAATTCTAAGCTAGGTCCAAACTCCACCGTGAGAAGAACGTAGGCAGAGAGCTGTTTCCCAAAGACGTCTAGAACAGACCAGACCAGATCCGTGGTTTAGAGGCAGGCCTAGCTGAGCACAGGCCAGAACAGCCAAACTCCAGCCAACCCAAAGACGCATTCAAGGAAAAAGACACGCTTCTTGTTCATGCCCTGAAATGTTGCGGTTAGTTGTTACAAAACAATAGCGGACGGATACAGGACCAAAAAGGTTTCTACAGGTTATCTACGTCGTAAATGTAGGCCGAATGTCAATAAGGTAACACTGTTGGGGGACAATCAACGGTAACTATGTTTGCACGTCCCAAGGACTCTGTGGACATGCAAACAAAATCTCTGGTGCCTGTCACCTCTTTAACCATCACCACCTTAAGTCACTCTTTAAGGGTCCTGTGTGTCCCATCTTCCAAAAGTCTTCTCTGGTGCCTCTCAATAAAATACTTGACTCCTTCCTTTCTGTTTCCATTGGACTTCTACTTTATGGCATAGTTGATTCTGCTTCCTTAGTGTTAGTTTTATACTTATGTCTCCCCAACAAGGTACACTCTGTGACAGACTGACCATATTTTAGTCACTATTAGTCATATTTGTATCTACTATACACTTAGTTAAGTGCCTTCTATACAGTAGGTTCTGAATAAATGTTTCCAAATTGAAATCTCACTCACACACACACACACACACATATCACCCATGTGACAGGAAATACAGAAGATTCTACTACCATAAGGAAAATAACTTAGGAATTTTTGCTTCTCAAATAAGTGTATTCTGTGAGAAAATTAGACCCTATTTTAAAGATATTATTACATTATTGTCACCTCTACAATATATAGATGAGAAGTGATATTTAAAAAGAAAACACATGCAGATCTGCAGCACAAAAATATTATGCCGCCATGTATAAATTATTCCCGCGTTCAGTAAAAATGAGAAGTCTGAGGGTGTTACCATGGAATAAGTTCTTTGGGAGGATTGAAATTACTGCTCAACGTTTTTTTTTTAATTTGCTTTAAAAAATATACTTGCTGCCAAAATCTCCGGACAAATGTGTATCATTAAAACACGCAAAGAAAAACCAGGAAGGAGGGTAAAATAATAAGGCCGAGAACATACTAAACAAAAAACCTCATATCGAGCTTCAGATGTGAATAAATACCAGCTCAAATAAATCTGAAGAAAAAACTGCCAAAAGAAGATACCCCTTCAACTAAATGTTCCTGTCTCTGAATAATCTATACTCCATACAGGATTCTGGAGAAGAGGGTACTGGTACCTACATCGAGAGAGAAGCTACCAGGCCTTCGTGAGGTGAGAAAAATAAATAATATGCCTTCATTGATTTAATAACATTTTTTTTGCACAAAACACTCACGTCCCTTTAATTTAGGGACAACCTTCAATGGAATAAAAATATGGCTGGATTCTTTACCTAAAAAAATATGGCTAGATTCCAAAAATATGGCTAGATTCTTTTCCAAAAATATGGCTAGATTCTTTACCCACCAATATCACTATTTCCTTGTTAAAAGAATATCAGTAATTTTTAGCCAGTGTCCACTCAAAACAAATAAAAGCTGAGTTAGAATTTCAACTGAATATCGACTTGCTATCACATTACTATTTATAAATCTGATGTAAGTCAAAAGCATCAAGTTACAGTCTTGGTTTCATCTTTCTTGGTGGAAACTTGGCAAGTCATTTACTCTCTCCGGGCTCCAGGTTCCTTGAGGGGTGGACTATATTTAGATGGGTAATTTTCGTTTTTTAAGGATAAAAAAAAAAATCTCTTTCCACTTTTCTCTGTAAGACATTTCCACCTCCTCCCCACAATTAATGGGACAGAACTGGCAGCGGGAGACAGAGGAAAAGATGTGGCTGATGGTGAAATCTCAGCACGTTTGGGGGCTGGAAAGCACGAGAGAGATTATGGGGTAGTTACAGCTAAGAGCAAGGATCCAGGAGTGCTCAGCCTGGGACGGGTTGCTGACTCTGCCATTGAGTGTCTGTGTGGCTTTGCCCTGCAAGTCACTTGTGTTAAATAGGTTAACATCTGTAACGGGCAAGGAACATGGCCAGATGTTGCCTATTATCACCATTAATATTATCAGAGTATTGGATTGTTCTCTATTTTCCTAGGATCCTAACAAATTAGACACTTAGAAGCATGACAGCCATTACGATTTAGATACAAATACCAATAGGACAGGTCAGACAGTTACTAAACACAAAAATGCTAGGAAAATGAGTGGATACACAAAGATGCCACTTTTTCTGTATTTTTATATGATCTGTTTATTTGTTTATTTACTTCTGGCTGTCTGGGGTACTTGGCAGAGGTGAGAAAGGCAAGAAGTAAGGCAACAGAGTTGTGATCATTCTTCCAGGTGTACCTGGCTGGGTCTTCATCCATAATTTTAACCACTGGGTGTGTTAGAAAACCTGGACTTGGTTACAGAGCAAATTGAGAGCATCCCTGTGTATTCTGAGGGAACATTTGCGGTGGCCAGGCCCTGGCCAACAGGTGAGGGGCTTGCAGAGATGTGTAACGGCAGCCAGAGGTGGAGATTTGGCCAGAAAAGGCAGAACAAACAAACAAATAAAAACCTTGTAAGATACTTGGAAAAGTACCAGTGCCAAGAACATAAACTTTTATTTTATATATATTCATCATATTTCAACTCTCTGTTTAAAAAGAAAAAGAGCTGCTCAGTTATAAGGAAATTCTCTGCCAGAGAGGGGAAATTTCTGCAATCGATATTATATAGTTTTTCAATTCACTGCCTCTCAGCTACCCTTTTTTGCTATTCATTGCCTCTCAGCCACACATTTCGGCTAATGGGGCTATGGAACAAAGCTGGGCCATTTAAGAAAGTTGGGGAAAATTCATATTCATTCAGGTTTAGCTTCTGACCATGCAATGAATATTTATAAATTTATACAGTATCTTCTAAATATTACTAAAGATATTCATAGAAAATGGGAAAGAATATGACAATAAATATAATCTTATGTTCTGTTACATGGTTTTGAATTTCAAATTTTAAAAGTCACCTCTGCCCCAAAATGACAAGCTAAATGGAATCAAAACATTTCTAGTATAATAAGGAATGCCAGGATTATAGACTAATGATTAACAGTGATAGAATCTAGCCTCTCTGAATAGAGTATGGACTGAATCCCATATATTAGGTGCAATTTAATTAGTTGCTGTACTTATTGAAAATAGGAAGGAAAGCGGTCACCTTCTCATATGATACAGTCGTCTTTCATATAATAAAGAACACATAGCCAGCAAAGACCTGTAAAATTCAGATGAGAAATCAAGATCTCTGAGAAAGTGGGACCAGAGGCAGAAATGCAAAATGAACACGTTGGAATCCAGAGATCCCAGCAATAATGCAAAATGACCCACAGAATAGGAAGCTACTAAAAATAAACCTGAAGTCTCTCAAAGCACCATTGGTCTCAGCCGGGAAAATAAAACTCAGAGGGTAACATTCCGCAGCTGATCCTAGACAGGGCTCCTCTGCACACCAACTGACAGTCATCAATAAATGCCACGAGAAAGTGGTTAAAGAAAGGTAAGGGGACAAATGGAAAACTGCCCACATGAATGTACCAGCGTTCCTGAAAGGTGACTTAGCAGGATCACCTTTGTGGGATAAGAAGATAAATCATACAATTGCATGGCTGACCTTCATGAAATTGCCTAATGAAGGATCAGAAATTATAATGGTGACTTTTTAATTTATATATTTTTATAATTTTTTAAAGATAGCTCTTCAGAAGCTGAGCTCACCAGGATCACATTTAGATTTTAGCTGAAAGCTTCCTTGAAAAAAATCTTCTCTCCCATCCCAGCCTAATGCAACTATAATGAAATGCACTGTTGTTAGAGAATTCATCACCCTCTACGTCAGATTGAATCTTAGCAAAATCAATGTCTTGTCAAACCAATTGACAATAATACCCCTAAGTACATTAGAAAAATTTAAAACGTACCTGTACAGAGAGAGAAAGACAGAGAGAGAGAGACAGACAGACAGAGAGGGAGAGAGAGACAGACAGACACACACACACACACACACACACACACAAAGAGAGAGTGGTTTCTTTAGTAAGAGTAATGAGATCTGGGGTTACCAATTATAAATTCAAAAATATTGAAAATCATTGATAGGAGAATACAGGAAGTACCTGGCTCAGTCTTGCTGAATAGCTTTACTCATTAAAAAATACAGAATCAACTCCCCATAAATCTACCTTAAGTCTAATATTTTTATTTAAAGGAATATATATTATGTACTGTGAATACTGCTCTGGAATTATTCCTACTTAATTTTGGAGCACAGCTTTATAAAAGCCCTAAGAGTTGTTTTCTAAAGAAGTAGGTAGAAGTCAGAAGCAGCAGATCACCCTCAACTGCTTTTTGTAACAAAGAATAAGACCTTTCAATTTGCCTCAGTTTGAACCGATACATTACAGTTCCTCAAACACAGGAGCCCCTTCAGGGGCTCCTGAAGGTCACTGGATTTGTAATCTGTCAATCAAGGCCAACTCCCAAGTACTCCTAGTTGCATTTAAGGGAACAACATTTGCAGCATCAATTCTAAATAAAGTTATTTTCATATACGTCCACATATACAGTTGAACACAGAGCGAGAGACAGAGGAAGAATGTGAAGATGCTGAAACATACTTGCAAAAATATAAGTCCCTTTAATTACACGGAAAATGTCACGTTATCTTGAGTACTGAAACACCACCAGGTGGACCAGCCTTTTAGAACCTGGAGCACTGATTTAAAGAAATTGTTGTGGCCAGTTTAAAACAGCAATGAAACAGAACATTTTGCCTACTACAGAGAGTATTAAAAAAAAAAAAAAACCCAAGAAAAAAAAGACGAACTTTGGCAAGGTTTTTCTGAACTGGCTTTGTTGTGCATTGATTGGAAACGCTGGAGGAAATGAATGAAGGTTCTGTTGCCCTCGGGCAACTTCCTAAAACCAAAGGCGCACAGAAAAGGGTCCCTACGAATTTGCAAGTCTGGTTTACAATTTGCAAGTCTGGTTTACAACGAGCCATAGTAAGGTGCATTCATTTCACAGAGCACTGACAACTTTCACCACCTAAGAATATTATTTTTATCATTTTTATTGTTCATTCAGTTGATAAAAGTCAGATTGCTTTTGATATCTTTCTGAGGCTCTGACGGGAAAATTCAATGCTGAAAACCTAGTAATAATTACTTTCACCCTTTGTGCTTTCTAATACAAAATGTTTATTTAACAAATAGAATACAGAAATGCAGTCGACTGCTTATTATCAAGAAATAAATGAAGGGTCTAAACCTTCTGCTGGATGCATTGCAACTACAATATAAAATGTAGTTATACTATAGGAAGGGAAAACTCTAAAATAAAGGAGTCTATGTCACTGGGCATTTTAAAACAAGCCTGTCCTCTTAAAAGTGATGTTCTATTTCAAATAATTTTAAATGACATTTAATGACTTCAAAGCAAATCCCTAGATGGAAACTGAAGACAAGCTATGGTGTGACAAAACCTGACTTAGAATCACTCTAATAATGAGAACGTAAGCCAAATCATTCAGAATAAATCTCACAGGCGAACCACAAATGCCAAACAGCTCTTTGTTAACTCAGGTTTTTTCCAAGACATAAAAATTGTCAAGAGCGCTCATGCCTTTTCTAAAAATAGACACAGTTATAAATGTTTAAGAAGGAGAGAAAAGCTTCCACTTAAAGAAAATGTTTTTCATATAATATCAAGACTCTCGCATCGAAAAGCGCACCCAGAACAACGAGAAATAAAAACTGTCACCTACCGTCAAATTTCTTGTGCCTGGACACGAAAGTGGTGCGCACGAAGTGACTCGTCTCCTCCACCAGGTTTTCAAACTCCAGTTTGCTTTGCTGGCTTAGCTTGTCTTCCATTTCCGTGGTGCAGCACGTGTACTCCTGAGGACAGATTCTTAAGTGTTCCCCTGCAAGGAGTACGTAAACGTCAGCATGGAATGATAAGGGGTTCAGGGAGTTTGCTTCTCTGACATCTCCCTCAAATCCTGGGGTCCTTGTTCCACCAGCCCCCCAGCCCTCCCCATGAACTTTTATCTGGGCCTCAGGGTATCTAACCTTCCAAATACTCCAGACTGAAGTTGAACCCACCCCATGGTTTGAATGTCTATGACCCCCCAAAATTCATATGTAGAATCCTTACCCCTAAGGTGATGGTATTAGGAGATGGGGCCTTTGGGTGGTGATTAGATCATGAATGGGATTGGTGCCCTTCTAGAAGAGACCCCAGGGAGCTAGTTTGTCCCTTCTGCCACTTAGGGACACAGCCAAAAGATGGGGTCTGTGAAACAGGGAGCAGACCCTCACCAGACACTGAATCTACCAGTGACATGATCTTAAACTTCCCAGCCTCCAGAACTGGGAGAAGTAAATGTTTGCTGTTTATAAGCCACCCAGTTTATGGTATTTCTGTTGTAGCAGCCCAAGGGGACTAAGAGACCTGACATTTAGTTCCAGCCCCTGTCATGTAAGTGAAAGTACATTAAAGACCCCAGAAGACCACGACAATTTTCCTGTTTTCATCTGAAAGGTACCCAGTAACGCCGGGTGACAAGAGATGCAATACAGTTATAAATGTGCTTATCTTTGGAAACCTGAAGTGAGGCAAGAGACATTCAGCCCCATCACCATAGTCTGTTAGACAGCAGGGCCAAGAAAAGATGGCAATCATTCGCTGTGTTCTGTTTCTGCTCATCCGACCGTCAGAATGCCTCAGCTTTCCTCCCAGTGAAAGCAAGTGTGATTTTAATGGCTGGTCTCCTGTGCCACATGTTCCCTCGGTTAACATTTCTTGTCAGAGAGAAAATGTTCTCCTGCAAGGAGGAAGGCACTGATGGGTTTAATTAATGCTTATGTTGTATGGAAATGTAAAGCAAAAGGTAATGAAAGTTTGGGGTTTAATTCAATAGATTTATCTCTCGATATACTGGGCCACTTCTTTTGACAATATTGCTTTCTTCGGTGCTATCTGCAAGTGGAAGCCAAGCCCTTGCTTCATGAAATTAAAATGGTCTGTTATTGCATAAAATGTGAATTTCCAATTGATTCAGCTCCGTCAGTGTCAAAAATGCTTAACGGAGCCAGCAGAAGGAAGAAGGAAAATCCACCCAACATCTTGCTAAATAAAACCAACAAATTGTCCCTGTGATTAAAATCACTGTAGGGCATGGAAAAACCAAATGAACGAGTGCTTGACGCGATGATTACAATTCATTTATAATGTTTAACAGCACTTATATAAAACTATGTCCCCATGACCCTGTTTGAAGTATAGGGTGTCGGTCTCATGCAGTTGGATGCTTTAGTGCCTACTTAAAACAACCCCAGAATAAAAAAGAATCACGGGTCTGTATTAAAGTTAGATCTTACATAATTCCTGGAAGGGAAGGAGACCATAAAATATCTTAGGTATATATTTTTTTTAAAAGGAAAGGAAAATGCATTGTACTTGAGAATGATAAACATCAAATTCAAGATAACAGTTTCCTCCCAGGAGGAATTAGGATTTGAGAGAAATGCTCAAATACTTTTATCTATAATCTTTTATTTCATAAGTTGCTTGATAGTTACACGGTGTTTATTATATTACTATCATTACTCTTCTACACATTTAAAATATTTTGTAATAAAAACTTGGAAATATGTCATTAGAAAGTAATGGCCACCACAGTGGTGACAGAAAGGAGGGCAGGGGGTAGATATTCAGAAAGAAAAAACAAGCTGCCCTTAACATTCGGAAGCCAGCCTGCCCGGTACCCACAGCCAGGTCACCGTAACTATTACACCTAAACAATCTCACAGAACACCCACCTCAGACAAGATTACCCTGAGATGAGGATGAAATGAGACAAAGCAAGGCCACGTCAAAATTTTGTCTCAGGGGCTTCCCTGGTGGCGCAGTGGTTAGGAACCCGCCTGCTAATGCAGGGGACACGGGTTCGAGCCCTGGTCCAGGAGGATTTCACATGCCGCGAAGCAACTAAGCCCGTGCGCCACGACTACTGAGCCTGCGCTCTAGATTCCGCGAGCCACAGCTGCTGAGCCCATGGGCCACAACTACTGAAGCCCGTGCACCTAGAGCCTATGCTTCACAGCAAGGGAGGCCACCGCAGTGGGAAGCCCGCACACCGCGAGGAGTAGCCTCCGTTCGCCGCAACTGGAGAAAGCCTGCGCGCAGCCAGGAAGACCCAATGCAGCCCAAAATAAATAATAAATTAATTAATTAATTTAAAACAAATTGTCTCAGCACAGACAGAAACAAGGTGATTGTGCCATCCCCAAAGTACCTTCCTCTCTCAGGCAAAATGAGCCTCTGTACTTCTTTACCGTTTACAGACTGATCTTCATCCTAGTCTCCCTCCTTGCTGGTCATATTTATTGAGATACCTTATTATAGAATTACCTCTGCTTTCTGACAGCCTCCGATCTAGGGTGAGGCCCTGCTTCTTGGAACCCTTCCCAACATCACCCACCCAAATCCAAATCCTACAGAAGAGTCTGTTGAAGTCCCTCTTACTGAGAAACCCTTTGGTTCTCCATGGTGTATCCTCACTTGTTGCATCGAGTGGTAACTCAACTTGCTCAACTACAGGTGCGCTCCTGATGAGTTCCTATTTGAAGGTATTGACCATGCCAAAAAGAGATGGGATAGAACAATGTGAATTTTGAAATTTTCCCACATGTGATTCTGATACATCCCATTCAGAAAAGTAGTTCTAGAGTTGAAAACACTGGGAAGGAATAAGTATGGCTTTATCAAAAGCAAATGGTCCACAAATCACTAATTTTCTTTTTATAAAATACCAAGGCTAACTGATAAGAACAACTCTCTTTTTCCAGATTAAGTGGATATTTAATACTAACAACTTTACAGAATGTTCCTTTCCCTGACCTGTTATAAACCATTTTCTTAAATCCCCCTACTCCGTTTCCTATTTCCCCCTACTCCATTTCCTACTATATTATGCACAAATGAAATGTCCATTTCTCAAGATTTAGTACATCAGGACTGCATTCTACTTCTGAATCATTACAACTGAGTTTACAACAAAATGCATGGGACTTCCGGTGAAAAACTGACCAAGAGAAAATAAACATTTTATGACCTGAGGGAAATAGCTGTATTCAGGATACTTGTGGAAGAAACCCTGTAGATCTACATTCATGAAATTAGATTGGATTGGAGGTCTGATAATCTCTAATCACTCCAAGAAAATCAGTATTTTATGTCAAGTGATAAATAAAAAGAGAAAGATACTTCTTAGTGGGACAAATTTAAACCAAATTTATTTCTTGTGTGTGTGTATATATAGTCATGGAAATATATGTAAGAGGCTGACCTATTAACTCAAAGCAGTGTTCGATTTTTTTAATTGAACTAAAGTGTCCTTAAGAAGTCAACTCATGTCTCCTCCTCTGTACGGGTCCCTGGCAGAGAGATAATGAAAGAGACAGAGAGACAGAGATAAAAAAGATGGGAGAGAGAAAGTGAACAGATGGGGAGATCACCAGAATGTTGACGAATCGTACTATAGGAAGAGTAACTCTTCGGTGCAAAGCTCTTCTTAGAGTTCCTAGGAAAAGACGACGACGATGTCCCCAAACACACAGGACCAGCGCCCATGAAACCTGTGGTCCACTGAGACTGAGCCTTGCTTCCTTCCTAACACATCACTAGGTGAGAAGGCTGTGGAGGAATTAAACTCCTGAACAGCTCCTCTCTCCCCCTAATTTGAGGCCACTGCTAACTGCCAAAACAACCTGATGACTTTGAATGGCCAAAAAGACTCAGGACAACTGGACAATTTGTTGTGAGTAGGTTCATTTACTTATTTTAGTTTGGGCCCTAGAACAGGGGCGTGCAAACCATAGCCTCTGGGCCAAAGCCAGCCTACCATCTGTTTTTGTAGGACCTGTGAGCAAAATGGTTCTAAAAAAATCAAAAGAATGATATTTTGTGCTATGTGAAGTTTTATGAAATTCCAATTTAATTGTCCATAAATAAAGTTTTTTAAAAAAATTTTTATTAAAGAATAGTTGATGTACAGTATTATGTTACAGGTGTACAGTACAGTGATTCACAATTTTTAAAGGTTATGCTCCATTTATAGTTATTATAAAATATTGGCTATATTCCCTGTGATGTACAATATATCCTTGTAGCTTATTTTATACATAATGGTTTGTACCTCTTAATCCCCGACCCCTATATTGCCCCTCCCCTCTCATAAATAAAGTTTTATCGGAAAACAGTCCCACCTACTCATTCATGCCTTGTCTATGGCTGCTTTAGGGTTAGAACAGAAGAGTAGTTAGACAGAGACCACAGGGTCTGTAACACCTGAAATATTGACTTTCTGAAATCAGACACGACAGCTACTTGGCTGTATAAAGAATTACCTCTCACCCTTCCTGTTCCAATTTCTCCAAAGAGCAAGAATACGAAACTTTTCTCAGTTTAAATACTTCCTGATACTTAAGAGTATTTGTATTAATAATGGGATTCTTCCAAAGCTGTAATTTATGAGGGAGAAAAATATGTTGTCCTTTTAGATTTCCCCACCCACACTCCTTTCTCAAATCCCCTTAGGTTCTCTAGATGTTATCTATTACATAACTAGATACAATATTTAGCTCAACTGGAGTACCACCAGGCACCTCCAAGATCACTAATAATAAAGATACTAAATAGCTGGTTCCAGGCAGAAAATGTGAGATTGAAACTATGATGACTGTACCCTGACATAGCAAACATGTATTGAAAAATCTATGTGCAAATCATGATGATAGGTTCACATCCCGCAAGATGAGACACAAGGTCAGGAAATCAGCTTACACAGGTGCCTGCTTTCTTAGGGCACCTGAAGTTCATGCCAGTGAATTCCTGAGTCCCTGTGTTTTTATAGAAATCTTCATTAGCTCTAAAATAAACAAAAGAAATCGAAAATGTGGAAGAGAGGTGTTCCATCAGGAAGTTATGGAGTGAGCAAAGGCTTGGGGACATACAATCAGACCATAAACTGTCATCTGTTTTCCAAGACAGAAGAGATGGGGCTGCTCCTCCTACATGTTCCTTTCAACTATGTGTCACTCTTTACAATGCCTTTCCCCAAATGCCTGCCCAGGTGTTTGTTTTCACTCCAGGATGCTGAGGTGACAGCAGAAATGTGATTTCTGCCAGATCGAGCTCCCTCCAGGGATGGCCCAGGGTCTGAAAGCTGCCAGGAATAGACTTGGTGAGTGGCACGGTGGGAAAGAGCAGGAGACAGGAGGACCTCATTAACCACAGGAGTCAGCTTCTGTGGGTCGCCTGCAGGAGACTCTCTGCCCTCGGAGGTGACACGCAGGGATCTCAGAATGCACATTCCAAATAAACAAACAACAAAAATGAAGTACCCCGAATGAGTCACATTTCACAGACTATAGACAAACTCTTGGCTTTTATAGTGTTGGGAGTGTGGAGGGAAATTACTACCCTGGCACCTCCTAGAAGGTAGGTAGGAAATCAAAACACTTTAAAAAGTACAAAGAAGATGGCAAGATCTCACAACACAGAGCACTTCAGCGTCTGAACCTCCAAATACCATTTGATTAGAGTGCAGTATTTGTCTTAGACTTGGCCCTCTTCAGAGCATACGTTCTATGCCAAAGTTCTCTCATCCTTGAACTATTAAAACCCCCGCAGTCAATTAGCTGTGTCTGGTACCAAGCTAGAGTCTCATCATTTGATATGTCACCTCAAATAAACAATCATTTTGTTCATCTAGTGCCTGGGAAGTTGACTGAAGCAAAGAATCCAAGGAAACAGGTTTAGGGAAGTAAAATACCCTAGAATAAGTGAACTTACAGCTAGAGTTTCTGATGGCTAAGAAAATTTAAATTGGAGTTAATAGCTCTGGACAGTTTTTGGTGTCATAAAGTTCCTATATGGGCTAATAAGAAGTGGCAGACCTTAGGAAAGCCACATTTTTCAAATGTATGTTCTAGTTCATTCTTTAAGTTCAAATTCCCCAAACCTCCAAATACGCGCTTCTTCAACATTTTTCATTGTGAAGCGTTATTATAAACGATCCTTCCATTTCGTGAAGGGCTGCTTTTCTTTAACAAAGTTGTTCAGTACCATGATGAAAAATCTTCAAACTTTTACACAAGTTCTAAGAAATTCAATTCATGTTCAGTATACTTCAGTGGATCTTATCACTCAAGTCACCTATAATAGTGTCATCCTTGATGTTGTCAACTTGCTGATAAAGACTTTACGTACTAACGCTTTTAGTTATAAAATTTTCACTCTGCATTTTGTAAAAATAAATCCTTTGAGTGGCACCCATGAGTTAATTGTTTAAATCTGTTCCAAGAATTGCAGAGAAACGATTTCAAACATTCTGCTCTAGATGGTATAGATCCCACCTCCATAGATCTTCTGCCAATGATTTGGGTCTTTACCATTTCCTTGCTTCTGTTATTTAGAAAAGCTGATGGTCTGGGGGGTGAAGATGGGGCATAGAATAAAGAGTGGTTAGAATTAACAAGGGGTGAGGGGTCTGGGGGATAGAGAACGGGCACTGCTTGAATCAAGATGGTCTTACAGAGCATGCAGCAGTGAGAGTGCCAAAAGTGATCTTTCCTTCTTCTCACATCTTACTTTGACTCAATATATTATAAAATTGTTACCTCTGTCGATAGTTTGATCATTTTTAAATAGAAGAGGTTTCTCCTTGTCTTAACATGACATGTCTTACTTAATTCATACATGTAAAATTTTGAGACATTTAATGAAAGCACTGTCCTAACACAAACGATCATCAGTAATTTGTAAGTGTAGACACATATGCGTGCATACACATACACACACACAAGAATACATAGCATATTCTTTCCCAGTATTTGTTTAAAAAAGTAAAGAATAGAAAGATTTCAGAAAAAAAAATTATTTGCTGCAACTTGTCTTCTTTGGCATAGGAAATAGCTCAACAAAATTGTGGTTAAATTTCACAGGGACAACAGCAAATCTTAACAACGATGTGATTCCACAATTCAAAATATGTCACAAAATAGCCACACAACTTATTACACCATTTTTTTCGTAAAAAAAGTAATGCAAAGCCAATGTAAAATGTAATCTCAAAGCTAACTGATGAATCACAGTGTTGTAGTTGACTATTCTAAATCCAAAGGAGGAAGGATATTTAATAAGAGTAAAAGTTTTTTGCACCTAGGTCACGGCAAAAGGGAAGAGATGAATTATTTTGTCATTCCTTGAGTTTTCTCAGCCTCTTCTCATCATATCTCTGAATCTTGTTGTCATGGATAAAGAAGATGTGGTACATATATACAATGGAATATTACTCAGCCCTAAAAAAGAATGAAATTGGGTCATTTGTAGAGAAGTGGATGGACCTAGAGACTGTCATACAGAATGAAGTCAGAAAGAGAAAAACAAATATCGTATATTACCACATATGTGTGGAATCTAGATGATCTTATTTGCAAAGAAGAAATAGAGACACAGATATAGAGAACAAACATATGGATACCAAGGGGGAAAGGGGTGGGATGAATTGGGAGATGGGGATTGACATATATACACTATTGATACTATGTATAAAATAGAAAACTAATGAGAACCTACTGTACAGCACAGGGAACCCAACTCAGGGCTCTGTGGTGACCTAAACGGGAAGGAAATCCAAAAAAGAGGGGATATATGTATATGTATAGCTGATTCACTTTGCTGTACAGCAGAAACTAACACAACATTGTAAAGCGACTACACTCCAATGAAAATTAATTTAAAAATTGTTTCAAGTATTAATATAATCAGAAAAACATTGGAGTGAGAAATGATCAAAGGGCAGTACCCACCCCAGAGGTGTATTGAAAATGAACTGGGGAAAGATGGACAGTGGAATTAATGAGCGTGCCTTCCCAAGAGATTCACCTTCTGATAAATAGCCATTCTAATAAACTCAGCAATCTCCCAAGGGGACCTTTCCTTTCCTACTCCTCTGAGTACTACATTCACCAGGTTGTATGTTCAATATAAAATGCTCATATAGGAAGCAGTTAAATGATAATAAAATCTCATCAACATCCAAAAAGTTAATTTTTAGTTTCAAGATAGTTCTCCGAGAGTGAAGTCCAGTAAAGAAATCTTGATCTCACTATTTCTGTATTTCAAAATCAAACTGAAAGTTATCTAAGTACAGAAAACTTCAGTTATAATCTGTAGGTGTCTGAGAACAAGATAACCAAAAAGCCAAGTCAAGGTATCAGAAACCTCACGCCCTCATCTCCCCTTTCGTTGTGATACACCTGTCTTTTTCTTACATTCTATGTGTATTATATTTTCAAATGGCTACTAAGTTCTTCAGGGTATAAATAGTGAGTTGCTTGAATTTAACAAGAAGTAAAATAGTATTTCCTCTAGCCTAGGAGCATCACAGAAAAATTACTTTTGTGTCAATGTGTCTAGGCTATGGTACCCAGTAATTTAATGAAACATTAATCTAGGTGTTGCTGTGAAGGTATTTTGTAGATGTGGTTAAGATGTCTGATTTTTAAGTAAAGGAGATTACCCTCTATAATTGGATGAGGGCGGGCCTCATGCAATGGACTGAAAGCCCTCATGAGCAAAAACGGAGGCTTCCCTGAGAAAAAGACATTCTGCCTTAAGACTGCAACATCAGCTTTGAGTTTTCAGACTGCCTGCCTGCCCTACAGATTTCAGAACTGCCGGCCCCCCAAACACATCTCTTGAGCCAGTTCCTAAAAATAAACCTATCTCTCTCTCTGTGTATACACATACACACACACACACACGTGTAGGTTACACAGTATGTGTGTGTGTGTATATATATATATATATATATACACACACACTGTACACACATAAATATGTAGGTGGTATAGCATGTATGTGTGTGTGTCTGTGTATCTCTCTTTATATAGAGAGAGATGGTTCTGTTTCTCTGAAGAACCATGAGTGATACAGACACTAAGACTAAGAACTCCATGAAAAGAGAACATATGGAAACCTGTGTACTGGCTCTACTATCTCCTAAACCATCTACAATGGCACTTACTACGATTGGCTATGATTACCTGTTTACTAAAGTGTAGAACCATTGTTTATTCTTTTTTTTTTCCCTTCTCAGTGCCCATCAATCCCAGTATCTGAGATATTGGAGATGGAGTCAGCGCTGTGTTGGCAAGTGTTTAACAACCAGCTCTAGGTTTTGAAGGGGAGCCCCGACTTATAGTTTTCCAATTTCCAAGGTATAAATTCTCTCATTTCTAGTTACCAAAATGATGTTACTGAATTTCAAGTTGGGAACAGGTGTGCAGCAACACACCATCACATAACACTTCCTCCATACAGATATGAAGACCTCAAGAGTGTAACAAATAATAAAATGATTAGAAGGTGATAAATTTTGAGAATTTATTACCCTATTCTTAACAATTAATTTAACTGTAAATTTATACAATGTGGTTTTTAAATAATGACTGTGCTTAATAATAGGTTCCCAAAATTCCTGCAAATTTAAGTGAGTTCTCACTGGCTAGTATGTGCCAGTTCAGGTGCACCATGACATGAAGTTCAAGTACTGTATGTTGTTGGTTGGCTTTTTCTTTCAATTAGTTAAGTCCCCAAATTCAATTAAAATGACCCTAGACCAGTGGAATCTGCCATTTCTGCAACCCACATTGACATCTATGGGCCAAATACCTATTTGCCTCAGAAGAAAATTGGCTCTTCCCAGCCATTTCCAGCTACTAACGTACAGTAAAGAATTCCCCAGAGAGGCGAAAAGGAGTGAAATAGAGTAGTTATTACAGGAACGTTGGAGAGTGGGGACCATGGCTAATAGGTGTGCTTAAAGGAAAAGTCACCATGAGTCACAAGCAGGGCTAATGTCACGGAAAGGTAAACCAAAGTGATTGACCCACATTTTGCAATCTTCACTCCCAGACTGTGGCTGCTATTCCAGGACACAGGGACAGAGTTGAGAAGGAAGCTGTTCCTCTATGCTACTGTTATGAAAGACCTAAGGTTCATTATCCCACAGCCATTTGCTCATACCCACTGCTATTATACCCCAAACCAGCCATTATGAGCCTGTCTTATTTACCTTTGTAGTACTCACTGTCCTAGCATAGCTGCTGGCACATGGAAAGTTCTGTAATAAATGATGAGTACATCTGACTCTTTTGTTCTCTTCAGTCGTTCATCCATCCATTCACTTATTCAATTACCATTTATAACATAACAAGTAACAGGTTAAGTACTATGCTTGGTGCTAAGGGATAAGAAGAGTCTGCTTAAGAAGCTTGGAGTCCAGCAAGGAAAGATATATCTATGAATTAAGACTACCTTACAGATAAGCATAAGATCTGTTGTAAAAAGCACGTAATTCTCACCATTCAGTCACCTTCCAGCCGCTAAGGACTCTTACAGGCACAGCGTTAATTACAGAAGCTCTTTAATTGTAACTTTGCCTACTTAATCTCTAGGCAAGCAGTAGTGGTACTGCCTATCTTTCATGTTTCAATAGCAAGTAGGGACATCCAAGTAAAGGTTTCACCTGTTTCTCTCACTTCACCCTGGCTTGCATATCTTTCAAACCGCAGGACCTGAAATCATTTAGCACATGTCCACAAGCATTCATGTTTAAAACAGAATAGAGTATTTCAGAGCTCATCCTATGAATTAAGGGTAAGTGTTTCTTGTGAAGGTTTTGCTACCGTTGTGTATTGCATGTATGCGCTGCTTTGTAATTAACAATGTTATTTCTTACAGTACATTGTAGGCAAAAAGTTTGGAAGCCAAAGTTCAATACTGTGTTGAAGCAATAATAAAGAGGGCCAAAAGCCCACTTACTAATGCATACTTGTGAAACTATAAATAGCCAATGCTTCTTTAGGTAGGTTGAACTGATCCTATGCATGTTTTCTTCTTCGATGATATCAAGATGTCCTGCTTAGAAGTATTCTTAGAGATGTCTGAGACATCTTTACCATTCTTCCTAAAAAATTTTATACAGGCTTATTTTCCACTTGTGTTTCATAGACACATTGTCTTGGGACCCATAAGAGAGACCCATAATTGCTAATCTAGAACACGGGGTTTTAAGTAGCACTGATAAATATGTTGCCAATCTCACGCCGGCTCACAATTCATTTGCCATGTTGTCTTAGGAACTGCCAAAAAACTTCATATTCAAATGTTCAAAGATATCTACAATTCTACAGCCTGAATGGCATCATTATGGGCATGCTTTGTAAAAATCTAGTTATACTGTTTCGAGACTGCTTGCCAATCCAGATGCCAGTTCCAGTTCCAGTTCCAGTTCACCAGTCACCAGTTCCCAGTGACCGTCTGCATGTCAACTGACCAGAGATGCTGACTTATGTCTCTCTTGTTCTGTAACCCATAAGCATATATCAAGCCAACTGCCACCTACAAATTCATCCAGAGATGATGATGAATTTCAAGTTTATTGCATCTGTAATCCCACACCCGTGTTTGCTCACTCAAAGTTAGCAGTTTTTACAATTGAATTTGGTGATCCTGTGGTGATATACAATAAACCGACCTACAAAGGGCTTGTTTTTGACCCTGATAACAGCAGATCAGCATTCTTAATAAATTATATGACAGCTCACTTGAGAACTTAGGATTTACTGTTCAAAGCCCAATGGCTGTAAACTAGGGCAGACCAATTTCGTAAAGGGGCCGAGGCTAGGTGAGAGTGATTAAGAACCTAATCAAACTGAACTGCATGTAAGCCAGGATGAAAAATTATTTTTCTTTCCCATAAAATACTGCAATTTTAGTAGGCATCTGTAAAAACCATGATTGCAACACTGATCATATCATATAGAGTAAAGTAATAAAAGGCAAAGTGACTGGAAATGTTGGAAGATCTATGGTACAGTCTATAACTGTATATTTCTTTAAATGTCTGCCTTTATGACAATGAAACTCTGTAATATCTAACCTTTTACAACTCACAGAGCTGTAAATTGTTATAATTTATAATAATTACTTTAACTCCCACTAATCATTTAAGATGGATGCCCATAGGTAAATTTCACTCAGCCTCTATTTCACAGGTGAGTGATGGGAGGCCTACAAAAAGCAGATAGTCCTTTCCCTTGGTGTCACTTTTGCAATTAATAAAGGGCAAGAGGTCTCTTTCTAAAATTTGTGTATGGGGACCTAGATTTTAACATGATACCACTTCAGATGCTATAATAAATTCCATCATCCTTTCCAACCTGGGGCTTTAAAATGTCAGTGTTCAGATGACAGTGGTATAGTCAAGCATTATCATTCAAAAATTTGTGTGATTAAAGCCCAGCCATGGTTTTAAACCAAAAGGAGTACAGAACCTCGAAGAGAAAGGAACAAAAACTCTCCTGAAATTAAAGCACATATCCCTATATATTTAAAGGAGAAATGAAGACCAAATTGAATTTTAAAGAACATACCGCTTAAAGACAATTTAAAAATGCCTTTACATATTGTTTTAAAGAAGTATCTTATTTTTAACTTAAAACAGACCTCAACAGGAATAAAAACTCAATACTTAAGGGACACTAGGAATAATGACAGCCTTTTCTTCTTCATAGTCTCTTTTTTGAGAATATATTTCTCATACTGGCCTCAAAGGACGTAGAATCGATAGTTTCCTATATCCGACAATGGACATGAAAACCACGTGTAGTGTTGCTTTTACCCAGCCCTTAAAATCCAAATATGCAAAATAACTGATTAAATTGATTAAATCAATATCACTTAATCTAAGGAAATACTTTATTTATCAGATTGGCTCCTGCAGAGTAAGATATCAGTGGAAAATGGGCTTGAATCAGGCCCTAGTTTTGACGAAAAGGCTAGAGTGGGATGATTAATCTTTGGAGGGCAGATGTGGCTTCAAAATGTAACTTTCATCTATGTCTATGCACCCCTCACGGTTATTTGTCATTAAGTTACATACTCTGTCGTTAGACTTCCTATATTAAACATTGCTGTATTAGGAGAAGAGAAAACATACATAAGCACATGTGTAGAGCATCGAGTACACATGGACGATAGAAGTCCAACTTAGCCCAATTTATTATATAATAACAGTATATGCATAAGTTCTTTGATCTGGGTTACTGAGTTTGTCTTCCCAGGACTTCTTCATAGTTTTTTGGGTAATAATTTGGGGGGGTTCACACTCTTAATTCTTGAAAAATCCCCTGAATTTAAATAACTTCTCCTCCAAGAAATGTACGCTGTTCACCTCGAGGCTGATCTAACACGTCCCACATAACTGCGTTACTTTCTGGTCTGTGCATTTATTATAGTGTTCATTCCAATGCATCTGAGTTGCCGTTATTTATGGAGAAGCCTAATTTCCATTCATCTCTTGCCACACTCCTCCTTAAGTCCTGTGCCAAACACAAATACTGGGAGCACAAAATTATCATGCTCAGTTATACTCTGGACCTTGGCAATGCTATTCTCTCTAGATGGAAAGCTATGAGCTTCTCTTCTGCACCTCTTCTTCTGCCCCTCACCCCTTCTCATCCATCAGGTCTCAGCTTAAACACCACTTATTCTGAGCCTTCCCTGACTCTTGAGTATAGGTGAAGTGTCACTCCACTTCCTGCTGTCCCAGCACATGTGCACATGGCCCTGCATTACACTGCACTGCAATGACCAGTCTGTCCATCCATGTCCTTCTCAGGAGCACAGCCTGCTTGAGGAATAGGACTGTGTTTTCTTCATCAGCTGTGCCTCTACTGCCTAGCTCAGTACCAGACCCATAATGGCACACAATATATTTTGGTTCAGCAAATAAATAAAATTAAAATTGACTCAATAATGTAAGTAATGGACTTTGCACTAAGTAGAATACAAGAATATTAGGACACTTAGCTTGCTTTCATGTCCTGGCTACTGTAAATAGAGCTGCAATGAATACTGTGTGGATAAAGAAGATGTGGCACATATATACAATGGAATATTACTCAGCCATAAAAAGAAATGAAATTGAGTTATTTGTAGTGAGGTGGATGGACCTAGAGTCTGTCATACAGAGTGAAGTAAATCAGAAAGAGAAAGACAAATACCGTATGCTAACACATATATATGGAATCTAAAAAAAAAATGTCATGAAGAACCTAGGGGCAGGACGGGAATAAAGATGCAGACCAACTAGAGAATGGACTTGAGGATACGGGGAGGGGGAAGGGTAAGCTGTGACAAAGTGAGAGAGTGGCATGGACATATATACACTACCAAATGTAAAACTGATAGCTAGTAGGAAGCAGCCTCATAGCACAGGGAGATCAGCTGGGTACTTTGTGACCACCTAGAGGGGTGGGATAGGGAGGGTGGGAGGGAGGGAGACGCAAGAGGGAGGAGGTATAGGGATATATGTATATGTATAGCAGATTCACTTTGTTATAAAGCAGAAACTAACACACCACTGTACAGAAATTATACTCCAATAAAGATGTTAAAAAAAGGTTTTTTTAAATAAAATTAAAAAGCAAGAATATTCGGTTCACTCATAAAAAATACTTTAAGAGAATCATTGTTGAATCATGGCATATCTAGGAGAAGGCAGCAAAGCTGGTAAAGGCCCCAGTAACTGTCACAAACGCAAAGTCTGTACTAGCGACTTTTAAGTGGATTGAATCAAACTTCCTTTTTTTTTTAATTTATTTTTTTGGCTGTGTTGGGTCTTCGTTGCTGAGCACAGGTTTTCTCTAGTTGCAGCAAGCGGGGGCTACTCTTCGTTGCGGTGCCCGGGCTTCTCATCGCGGTGGCTTCTCTTGTTACGGAGCACGGGCTCTAGGCGCGTGGGCTTCACTAGTTGTGGCTTGCGGGCTCTAGAGCGCAGGCTCAGTAGTTGTGGTGCACAGGCTTAGTTGCTCTGTGGCATGTGGGATCTTCCCGGACCAAGGATCGAACCCGTGTCCCGTGCACTGGCAGGCAGATTCTTAACCACTGCACCACCAGGGAAATCCCCAAACTTCCTTTTTTAAGTAATTAATTTGAACTCCCATTTACATTCCTTTATAGAAATCTATTGGTAGTATAACTGTCCATACACATAATTTTTAAATGAATATAATACCCCAACCGGAATCTAAAGGAGAAAATTTGAAAGTATGTCATCTTGTGCCATGGCTAAAGTTGAGGTAAAAGAAGTATTCCAGGGGTTTTCCCTGGTGGCGCAGTGGTTGGGAGTCCGCCTGCCGATGCAGGTGAAACGGACTCGTGCACCGGTCTGGGAGGATCCCACGTGCCGCGGAGCGGCTGAGCCCGTGAGCCATGGCCGCTAGGCCTGCGCGTCCGGAGCCTGTGCTCCGCGGCGGGAGAGGCCACGGCAGTTAAAAAAAAGAAATAGTCAGATATTTGACCTACAAGTACTATCACTACAAACACAACAGTATACAGACAGACTAACAGTGGTACATTAGGCAAGCACATCACGTATTACAAATGGCTCCCACTGATAAGATTTTCTGGAAAAAATGAACAGTTCTTGACAAGATTTTCTGGAAAAAATGAACAGTTCTTGACAAAAATCTCCAAATGAAACAAACACAATTTTCTCTTGGATTTACATCATAATCATATTCTTAGAAAATTCAGAGTATATTAATATTGCACAACAATACTTCATGTTTCTAGTAGGATGGATTTGGGTTCTGGGCCTATTTCGCTGTAAACAGAATTTTTTTTTTTCAGAGAATCCGATAGGATGTTTAAAAGTTGTGCAGGATGGTGGACAAGTCTGCATTTGGCAGGAAGCTCTCACTCATGGATGGATATCTCTTGGTAACTACCTACCAACTGCCAAGACTAGAATGTTCTAGAAGAGATATCTGCCCTGGAAGAGAGTTGGACTAAATGAACTTAATAGCCCTTTTAATGCTAGGATTCCTACAATATTTTACATTCTTTATCTAGACAGAAGATATTTAAGGCAAATACATAAGTGTGAGTACAGTGTGAACCACTGAGCTGAAACCATTGGTTCTTTTTTCATTCCTCAATTCACAACACCTGTACATTCATCCACTCGTTCTTTTAGTCATGTATTTGAGTGTCTGCTGTTACTTCCAAATAATTAACCGCCTTGGAATTTTCTGCAGAAAATCAGCCTTGCACTCCAGTTTGAAAATCCCATTGATTGACCCCGAGCTCAACCATCATCCCAGGTGTCTTTCTGCTGAGTGCTTTGAGGTCGGTGGAGAAAAAGAATTCCTCCCGAACACAGGAAAAATTAGTTCAGTTTCTCATTTAAAGTGCCCGGGAGATTCCAATCCTTTACACTGCATAATACTTCCAATTTCCTGGAGAAATTCCCAGAAATAAGGCAGGGAGTCAGAGGTGAGTGAACCTGTACAAACATATTAGAAGAACATCTGACAGTTTTCCCAGACAATCTCCTAGAAGCTAATCTATTTCACTGACACTCCGTTTCATTTTCTTTTCCAACACACACTCTTAGACAATGGGTTTCTGATAGCACATTTTGTGAGAAGAATCTTTAGCTACCTCTTGGGGAGCATGTTCCTGACACTTTGCCCAATGCACCGTGGAGAGCAAATGGTAGAGCAAGAATTTGTTTCATCACGTCGCTGTGCAAATGGCTGTAATTTACGTTTGGAAGCACACATCTTCTTAGGATTCACAGCAAATTCTCCTTTCTTCTCCCTCCAAATTAATTTTGCTTTTCATGATTGCCCTGCCATAGGATAGAGACATGGTATGTACAAGGAACGGGGAATCTAGCCATGCTTGCAACTTCCATAGGCGTCATCCTTAAACAAATCCTGCTGAGAAGACCACAGCTCTCGTTCAAGCCAACAACCAGATCTGAATTTTACTATTAAGAAGGGTCTAGGCCATTTTCAACAAAAATGACCTTTAATTGCTCATTTCTAGTTCCTCTGAAGAAAGTCTTCTGTTGAATTACCACCTCTTGCAGAAGTATTGTAACTAAAATTGCACCAGCACATGGCAAGGAACACACCCACATCCAGTGCTGGTTTGAGTAAAGATACTGTGACACTTCACACTGTGAGAGAGAATTAAAGACACCAGACTCTTGTGCTTGAAAGGTCATAAAGGCATCAGCCCGCCTCCATTTCACAGAAGTCCGCATGTAGCCAAGCTCATTCTCTCTTCCAGCTTCAAGCATGATGGCTTCTCTTTCTCTAAGATAACCTTTGGGTGTAATTGTCTCAATCTTTAAAAGAGTGTCTCAAAAGCTAAGAATACTATTGGATTCAAATTAAGAATGGTATTTGGATGACTAAAGTGACTTGAGTAAACAGTGTGTACAAGTATAAGGCCAGCAAGCATGGATCTCATTCTCCACGTTAAGGAGTAGACCAAAGTCAGCTTGTTCAAGGCTATGCCCTGGGGGGAGAGGTTAACACCAGGACTGAGGAAATAATACAGAAATACAGTGACCATAATTATAATGAACAATAATCCAATAAACAAAGGAAATAATACACAGTCTTCTTCGTACCCTGCAAGCTCGCCTCACTCCAAACCTCCAAGCTAGGTTTTATTGTACCTATTTACTCATCTGTAGGGGTGAAGCAACTTACTGCCAAGGCCCACCCCTTCTTGAAACTGCCTTCACTTAGCAAGCGTGCTATTTTTTCCCTTGATTGCATGCCTATTTCTGGTGATCTGTGGTTAAGGGGGCGGGTGGAGATTCTGGGTCCGAGACAAGAGTAAAAAGCAGCTTGAAGTTACCCGGTAGTGCTGTCATGAGTTATTTCAGTCCCTCCTTGCCCTAAAAAGTTGAATATTTTTATCTTTAATTTTTACTAGTTGAAGGGAGTGAGGCCCAAGGTCAAAGAGCTCCTCTGTAGTGAGCCCAGAATTCAAACGAAATTGGTTTGTACTCCCGTGAGTGCTTTCTCATCTGTGACTACCCCCTCTCTCTTTGCCCAAGTCTAACAGAAGTATCTCTCTCCAACTCTCTTGGGTTCTTGAGCTCTCACAGTTTTTGCCCAGGTTGCCTCAGGCTTATTCCAGATTCAATTCAGTCGGAACCCACCCCCCTCCCAAATCCTGAAGTACAACTTGTCTCTGGGGGCACATGGATCCTGGTATAGGTTTTGAGAAGTTATTCAAAATAAGACAAAGTAGAAAATTTTCATAAGTTCATGCCTGTAAGAAACAAAAAAGAACAAAGAAAAAATACCCAAGAAATGGAAGAGCTTTAGCAAATCAACATTAAGACTTCTGGTCTTTGAAATCGTGGAGGCATGAGTTTGAATCCTTGTACTCCAACTTAGGAGCTGTGTGACATGTAAAATCAGGCATGATACAATACTCCCAATCACAGCCTTGCAGGGAAGATATAATAGAACAACCTATAGGAAAGTGTCTAACTTATATTTGGTGTGCAGTTATACTTTATACATACACATATGTATTTGTTTCTTTTCCTTCTTGATCCAAAGCCATAGACGGCATTAGAGCTGTAACTTTCTCAACATCAAACCCCTTGTTCCTTTCTCTTCCTTCAGCCCTGATGCTGAAGGAAATCACTGGAATGTTCTTCCAAGTAGCAATTCAGATGTGAACCACCAGCTTCTCCCTTTCTAGGCTAACGCATATTTTGGATTTCACCTCTTTTCATGGCAAAGCATAGGTTTGCCTCAGAGCTGCCAATTCAAATTTGATAGCCAAGAAATGCCTCCAGATTTCAGCCTTTTTGAAGAACACAGGGAAGGAATGGGTGAGAACTGAATTACCCACACTACCTACATCCACAGACTTTCTTTTGATGACTTAGCACTCATCTCCCTGGAACGTGGTCTTTCTGAAAGCCAGATTATCATCATTTATCTAGCAACACCAGAGTACAATACATATGCAGTATATACATCTAAAATGTCTGCCCCAAAGAGAATTATCAAAGGATAACTTTTAAAAGGGGGTTAATAAAAAAGGGGGGTAATCATGAGTTCTACAAACATAAGATAAACATTTATCAAGGATCATATTTAACTAATTAATTAATGAGAGAACCGGTAAATAAGATGTTATAACTGGTTCAAAAGTTAATTCAAAGAACCACACATATACTAGCAAGAAAGAATGCTGAAATGAATTACAAATAAATATAAAACTGGCTTATTCTGGGAAGAGGGTTCAGGGTAGGGCTGGAAGTTGAAAATCAGTTGTATTTCCTTGGGACAAAATTAATTTGTATGTCTATTGTCAAGAATAATTTGCATTGTTATCAATTATCTATAGCATACAGAGTTATAAAATAGCTCAAAGATAATAAGATGGGACCCCACAGAATCAGATAACCAAGGAAACATGCCTAGATACTGCCTAGCTTTCCAGTGAAGACACCCAGCAATTATTTTCATCCATTTCAAAGTTTTTCACAACTTTTTTCCTAAAATATAAATTTAAAATAAAATTAAACAGAATACAAGGAGTTAATTGAGACTTTTTTTTTGCGGTACGCGGGCCTCTCACTGTTGTGGCCTCTCCCGTTGTGGAGCACAGGCTCCGGACATGCAGGCCCAGTGGCCACGGCTGACGGGCCCAGCCGCTCCGCGGCATGTGGGATCCTCCCGGACCGGGGCACGAACCCGTGTCCCCTGCATCGGCAGGCGGACTCTCAACCACTGCGCCACCAGGGAAGCCTCAGAGACTTATTTTAAGAGGAATGTTAAGCAAAAAAGAAGCAGACTCATAGATATAGAGAACAAACTAGTGGTTACCAGCGGGGAGGGTGGGAGCAGCAAGACAGGGGTGCAGAGTGGGAGGTACGAACTATTGGGTGTAAGATAAGCTCAAGGATGTATTGTACAACACGGGGAATATAGCCATGATTTTGTAACAACTGTAAATGGAAAGTAACCTTTAAAAATTGTATAAAATTTTTTAAAAGTGTTCAACATTAAAAAAAATAAAATGTATATATATCCAGTAGCAGTTAAGCAAAATTCTTGAAGGAATATTCCATTGCAGGAATAAAGTTCTCCTTCCTATTATGTCTGTCCTAAAAATGTTCTCAATCCTTTCTTTCTTTTCTAATTTAGTGACATGCCTGATGTGTTGAGGCAGCGTTATCAATGGATTAAAGAGCTTGATCCTCAAATAAATAAATACATACATAAATCAATTAAATTATGGGAATGGTAAAGATAAAGTTGACTTAAACAAAACCTCGTAATTCTACGGGCATCTAGTACAGACTAAGAAATGAAAACAATGAAAAAAGAAAGTCTATTCCAAAAACCTTAAGGGTGATAAAATAAACTGTACATCCTGCCCTCTTCCCAACTTTTGGAGTTAGCCCACCATTAACGGCTGCCTGAAAACCCAACCTGATATATGTCATTATTCTTTTTAACATGTCACTGGGCAATGAGCCCAACACCACTGGAGAATTCGATGAGTATCACATTAAATACTGTTGTGCCACCAATCACCCCATGAAACCACATTGCCATGTATTATCTTAGTGTTTGTCACAATCTATTAACATGTTTCAGGAGTGACTGTGCTGTATTAAGAGCCATGCAGGCCCATGGGGCTCCCTCCTGCAGAAATAAGGCAGGTGTGGTAGACAGTTCCAAGCATTAGTGACAAGTGTAAAACCAATAGTTAATCAGCCTGCAACACAGTCCACCGGTGCACATAGGCACCTGCCAACTTAAAGCAAGAAAGTTCTGAAACATTAATAGGTCCAAGATAGTGTACTGCTCAAAAAAAGAATGGATGTCTCATTTAAGTAAATGGAATTAGTGTATCGAGTAGCTTTACCAAGTATACTGATCTACTAGCATCAAGGAAATTCTATTTAGTACCGATATTTTCACCTTAAAAATAAAATCTCTCCCTGGAGTTGATTCTTCGACTCCTTTCTCTCTCTTTGAAAGGAGAGGCAGTATCACTCCAGTTTAGGACTCACAAAATAGACTCATCAAATTCTTAAAACCTGTTCAACAAAATGCCTTATAGGTGATTGTTTTCCGAGAGCTTTGTATTCAGCTAAAAGATTTTCTTAAACTTCCTGAAATTTCAAGCCTTTAATGGAAATGTTCCTCAAATACAAAATCTAATATATATATAATATATATTATACATATATATGTAAACACATCCTCATGTCCATTAAAATCACAATCAAAGTGTTAAAATTCTGATATTTTAGATGAAAAAGATAGGGTAGAGATTGCTTCATGTGACCTCCACGCTATACAGATAAAATCCTGATGTCCAACTCATTGGCTCCTAAGCCACAGATGCCTCTGTATCAGGTGGGCTCCTGCCCCCGATATAGTGCCCTCTCTATGTCTCTGTACTTTGCCTCATTCACGTAAGTCACCTACTATAAAAGGTGCTCCAGATTTATGACATATTTTCTTTGTGTATATTACATACGTGCTACTCATTTACAGAAAATTACAGAAAAGCATGTGCTATTATTTATACGTGCTAAAAAAAGGACTAAAACACAAAGAGCCTTAATATCTTCAGTCGATTTTTTAAAAATTATTTTTTTTCCAAAAATTTTCATGTTTCTTTTTAAATTCTCAAGTTTTGTAAAAGCCTATTTCAGTAAATTGGCTTTGAGAGTACTTACTGATTTCTTCAAAGCAAGACTAGTACTTAATAAAATGTTATTCAGTTGCAACTGGCCCTCTGATTAAAACGCATTAATGAATTTTTTTGAGAAAGTGACTTGTTAACAGGTCAATCTGTCACCTGGCAATGACTTTAAGAAACCTGTAACTCCCAAGCTAATGGTGAAAACCAAGCCTAGAGCAGCAAGTAAAATTTGTAGTCGACCAGCGCTCCTCAAATCAAGGGAGATGGACCATCTGCTTCCTGGATTGGACAATGCTATAATTTTACAGTCACCAGTAATATATCAGCTGTGCTCTGCAAGTTGGTGGTATTCTGATAATATTTTAACCTGCTTCTAACAGCTGCAAGTCAAAGCTTTTTATGGTTCTTGAAAATGAAAACTAGAGCCTTCCCAGTTGGCCTGGTGTGTCTTAATCATTCATCGTAAGTTTACATACTAAAGTTTAGTAAAAGCTCTATGATGAACGAAGAGCTGATTCTTTCTACCTTAGAATAGGCAAGAAAATTAAGATGTCAAATATGTGTTGCAGAGGATGGTTACACTGTCTCATTACAATATTCAGTTTAATACATTTCTTTAGTTTTAGTTGATGACAAGATACGCTTCAATTTAAAAACAAAAACTATAGTTCTTTTAAAGACTTTGAATTTTCACGTTTTCTGTGTTTCTCAAGGAATGTACAGTGACTTAGAGATACGACTTTTAGATTTTTCTTTTAATTACAGACTGAATCAGGTCTGAAAGGGCCCCTTCTATCTAGGCTCTATTAGGATTGTCTCTATCACTAAGCAGCGAATACCGTCCTGGCATTCTGGTCTGATGGACTCCCTCAGAGTCCATCAGACCAGAATGCAATTAAACTAAAACATTTACTATGATATTAAGATGCACTTTGGTGCATGTATTCTTTTAACTTTCATAATCATACCAGAAAAATAATCTGCTTAAGTGCAAATTAAAGTGATTCCATTTTATTTTTTTCCCTCCATCAACAAAGACACTATTATGTAGAAAGTCATTTTGAGGTTGAAGATTAAAGTTTTATTTAGTGCTTATATCTTGTCCTTGAACTATCACAATGTAGTTTAAGCCCTTTTTACATTGATAATGTGTAGAAACTGCCTGACTTTTACAGGGAAATTCTTGGACGTGTGTCTAGGGGTATGTGTACATGTGTGTGTGTATAGGAACACATGAAAGTACACGTGTGCAGATGCAAGGTGTTATATAGAAAAATTTTAACTGTTCATTAAAATCATAACAGTTAAATGGATCAAATTTCATAACCTATTATATAATTTAATATACTTACTGAAGAGTAGACAGTAAGAATTTAGAAAGATATCCAGAAAGTTACACTTTTTTTGGTAGTTTTTTTAAGCAGAGATCAGCGAACTTTTTACAAAATGCCAGATAGTTACTATTTTAGGTTTCATGGTACATAAGATCTCCACCACAACCACGCAGCCCTGCCATTGTAGCCTGCCTGAATGCAGCCATACACAATATGTAACCGAATGGGTGTGGCCATGTTCCCATAAAGCTTTATTTACTCCTACAGGGGGCAGGTTAGATCTGGTCCACTGCATGCAGTCTGCCAACCCTGCTTAAGCATAACAATCTGCTTATTTTAAAGTGATGTCCCACACTTCTTTACCAATCAATACAATCCTTCATAATAAATATAATTTATCTTACTACTCAGAAAACAAAGACTTTCACATCTTTTATCTTGTAAAGCGTTCCAGTGAGATTCTGTGAGAATCTGTGAGAAAGGTCCTAGTGTATTCCCCATTTGAGATGAAGAAACTGAGGCTCAAAGAAGCTTAATTATCAGCCTCAGAGAGTCCACATGGAGTGCTAGCTCCCCTCTGCCAGCATTCTTGTACAGTTCACTGTGAGGAAACTCAGTGCTTACAAAGGTAATTGTTAGGGAAGTTTTCAAGTATACATATTTTAAATATTAGATTGTGATGCAGTCAGGGGGCCAAAGGCTCCCTTTTTAAGAAGTGGAGCTGGGGTAGGAAAGATGTCAAGGTAGTTGTGGGGTTTGCCTCAAGGCGGCTGACAGTGGGGTGAGCAACAGACCAGAAATACAGAGGAGAAGCAAGAAGGGGTGATGGGTCTAGACGATGGCGAGTCTGTGCTCAGAAGAAAGGGCTGATGTTGTATAAACTGGACGGTAGCCACATAAAGGGAATAAAAAAGCCAAGAAGCCTCCAAAACAGAAGATACAAAGTAATCATCAAAACTGCCTTGGGAAGTCTCTAGAGAGGAAGCAGCATTGAACCACCACCATTTTCCATCTCACAGGCGTAAAACTCAGGAATCTGTGTCCTTGGACTCCCTTAAAAGAGTTTGAGTATCCCAGATAGAACTTCAAAAGCAAATTCACTTTGTTATAAAGCAGAAACTAACACACCATTGTAAAGCAATTATACTCTAATAAAGATGTTAAAAAAAAAAGATTTGATAAATGAAAGGATTTGACATTCAAAACCCCATAAATCTATGTAAATCTATGTAAATACTTCAATAAAAAAGGTAAATAAATAAAATTTTAAAAGCCATGAATCTACCACCTGGATGTAACAGACAACATCCTACACTCTTGCCACACATTTCTAAGTATTCTACACACACACACACACACACACACACACACACACACACACACATACAATGGTAACTATGTGAAGTGATGAACGTGTTAGTTAACTTGCTTGTGGTAATCATGTCCCTACACATACACACACACATATATACACATATATATATATATATATCATGTCACTATATATATACACACATATATATAAAATCGTCTCATACAACTTAAATATATACAATTTTTATTTGTATATTATACCTCCATAAAGCTAGAAAAAACACCAGGAAATTAAAAGCACCCTTCAACTAAAGTATTACTGAAAACTAAAATTACAGAGCATTTGCTGAAAAATGAAAATACCTACTGATTTTTAAGCATTACGTAGATAAAAACTGCTGATTTGTGTCTTTTCTAAGGATTAACCTTACCTAACTTTAAGGTCTTTTCCTGCCACTCCTTATCACTGTATCCAAAGAAAGGCTTTTATTCCCTCATCTGAGTTATCGAGAGCTCTTGTTCAAGTACAAGGATGGATGAAAACCCACAATGTGTTGATGGTTGGAAAAATTTATGAAAAGGTCATTTTTAAGTGAAATTCTAGGCTGATATAACTGAAAAACAACAATGGCCACTGAAGTTTAGCTGGAGTTAATTTTTCTACCAATTAATTCTCCAAAGTAAAACGTAAAGAACATAAAAACGCAAAGCATACCCAATATGAATGAATTAATTACGGTGAATGGAAAAGACTAATTCCAAACAAATGACTAACAAAACCTCTACAGAGTGATTCACATCATCTGAAAATTACAGTCACGAACTTCAAGATTAAATCCAAAGCAATTACAATCTAAAAGAAATTAATTTTTCCAAGTAGAGCATATGAAAATTTAGTATATCTTATCATCATGTTGCATGAAAGGAGAGTTAGCCTTGAAAACACATTGCTTTCAAGTGGCATGGAAATTAAATGTGGAACAGGGAATAGTATTATTATCTCACATTTTGTTCTTCCAAAGACTATATACAGTCTTCTTTAGATACTCCATCATTCTTGTGATGAATGAAAATGTTTCTAAGATAAAGGTATAGTAAGAAAAGTAGCAGGTGACTCTTGCTGCCTTACTAAAGCTCTTAGTTCCCTTTAGAGTTTAGTGACAATAGTACATAGTAATTCTCTCTACCTATGAATGTAGCTAAAAATAACAACAGGTGCGCTCAGAGTGCTTTTCATTTAAAATCCACTTTTCCCTTTGCAGGTGAGGGAGAGCTATGCAGCGCCTGGTATGGAAGATTTATTCAAATGTCCCTCACACTAATGGGTAGCTTTGGCCCTACTGCCTGTATCTTGACTGACCTTCTGAAGGTAAATGACCCTCCTATTCCAATAAGCCTGCTGGATCTAGAGCGGCCCCGAGGCAGGTAAGTTACCAATTTCTCCATTCAGTATATCAGTTCCTTATTCTCCTGCTCTTCTTAGAGGACAGAGAAGTATAACAATGCAAAATAAATATCTACTTGTCTTCACTTTGTTTTGCACATGATAACACATCTAAGATCATTCTATCCCGAAAGCATTTTTTCTTCTTCCTTCTGTAACTAAATGTTTTCTTATTTCCCAACACCAGTTCTTCCTGTTATTCTCTGGTTTTATTCGGAAACTTTTTACTGTTGTTGACAGCCTATAACTGTCCCTTGGAAAATGTCCTCAGGATGTTTCCAATTACCTGTGCTCCACTTCCTGGCCGAATGCTCGTGGTAATTTGACAGCACAAGAACTTCAGAAACCTGGGTGCTTCTCCCTTCATGTTCCAGAATGTTTTGACTCCAGGAACAGATTTGACGAATAGATTAAGCTCACTGTCTTCCGTACTAGGGTCTTTGCTCTCATATATGATGTTGAGTGTGAGACATAAGGTTGCTAATGAAACATGAAAAAGTGGGTGTGATGTGGAAGAACACCCATATGGAGAGGGTTGAGAGCATCAGAGCTGGGAAGATTTCTCCTTTGATGTGAAGCCTTCGGTCTACTTCTGACAACTGCAGAGCTGGCCGTGCTTCTAAAACACATTAAGACTTTTAAGATTTCAAACTTGCTGCTGATGAATTTTTCAATGGCAACTTTATAGTAGCCGGGTTCTGAAAGAGCTTTCACCATTGCTGAAAGTAAGTCAAGCTGTTGATCTCTGGATGGATTTTGATGGATCCGGCTAAAAAAATAGCTTCTGGTTTCTTTAGGAAATGACTTAACTGAGCTGCTATCTGAGTTCTGCTACTGAGTCTTTTCCTTGGTTTCCCATACGGACGCTTCTAGCTTACAGTGATTTTTCTATAGATATAAATCATCTGAGGTTTCAAGTACTTCGTTTGTGCTTCCTTAATAGTGAGTTTTACATGCCATATATATATATACAATATTTATTTATAAATGATTATTTGTGTTTTTATATCCTCTACTACAAGGTACTTGAGAGCAAGACCATTTATTTCACATGATATCTCAACCTCAGCCAGTATTTAACAGAGAGAAAGCTAGGAAATGCACATATTTTAAGTGGTCTTTTTGTGTGTGAAACTAGTAATTAATGGAAGCAGATCCAAACCTCAATCCATCTCCAAAAGAAGTTGCTAGATACATGTTTTTTTATATAATACATTATAAAAATATGCTTCATCATTCTTTGGTAGCATGTGTTACTTCGTGCAATTTTAAAAAGCTATTTTAAAAAACAGTAACAGGATTTTCTCTGTAATTTGCAGATTACCAACAGCCCCAAAGTTCTATTTCTCACTGAGACTGTAGGTCCAATATGGGTTGGTAGGGGGCTCTGCCCCCATAACCACTCAAGAATTCACATTGACCAATCCCTTCTCAAACCAAATCACACTCTAGCTCTTAAAACTCCCATATGAAGGCAAGAAAATGCATTTCCACTCACATGTCATTGAGAAATAAGTCACACAGCCACCCCTAACTTTAAAAGAAGCAGCGAAATAAAATTCTACCACCTGTCCATAGAGGAGAATGAGTGTATTTGCAAGCAGTTCTAATGACCACTGCATACGTCTACTTATGATGTGAAGTGCATTGAAATGATAAATCATACTCATTGTGCGTTTACATTCCTGGCTTGAAAGTTATTTGTATCAAGTAGCTGCTGGCCTCGTGCAGGCTCTTACCCTAAGACATTTAGAGTCTATTTATTCTTGGTTGATGAGGTTATGGAGTAGCTGTGGGCCTTATTTTGCTTTGGGAGGATCTTAAGAAAAAGGTGGGGCTTCCCTGGTGGCGCAGTGGTTGAGAGTCCGCCTGCCGATGCAGGGGACGCGGGTTTGTGCCCCGGTCCGGGAAGATCCCACATGCCGCGTAGCGGCTGGGCCCGTGAGCCATGGCCGCTGAGCCTGCGCGTCCGGAGCCTGTGCTCCGCAACGGGAGGGGCCACAACAGTGAGAGGCCCGCGTACCGCAAAAAAAAAAAAGGTGAAACAGACCTTGAGACTGTGAATAGCTGGCCCTTTTTTGTATTCTGTGATTCAGTGTGTTAAATCTCTCTAACCCACAGGGCATCTCTGGCTTCCCTCTTGGTACACAGATCTCTGTTAGATCAGTTTACTCAGAGAACCCAAGCCTTGGTGGTTACGATTTCAAAGATGAATGTGCCATCAATCAGCAAAGGATTCATTCCTGATTTTTGTCATGGAAGTTCATGCCTCTGGTGTTTGGGAAAATCATCAGTGAAGTTGATTCTTAACATATTGAAAGATTTTATTGAAGGACTATAAAAATATTAAGACTGCACAGAGTGGAGATTTAATCAGATAAGTCTGGCATCATGAAAACCACACAACTGTGCTCTTTGAGTGTCTTTAGAGACTCCAGGGGGCAGAAGGAGTAACTGAGTAATTACTTAAATCCCAAATCTGGACTTTAATTTCAGAATCTCTCTTCTGCGTTTGAATAAACACTGCAAAGCAGACGTGATATGACTCATTTTGTAAATACCAACATTTACTAATTACCAGCCACAGAAGTAAAACCTGGAATCACAGCATTTTAAGATCACAATGGCATAACAGCAATATATTTTCAGAGCAACGAACACCAATCAGATTTGGCTAGATTTATGCTGCATACATTTTACAATCATACAACTGACAAAAGGCAGAAGGTGAAGAGAGGAGAAAAGCTAAAAGGTAAACACGGTTGGTTTATAATCCCAGGGATATCTGGGGACTGGGATTAGGTGGTGAGAATTATTCTATTGAGGAAAGTAGAATATAGACTAAAAGGCTTAGCTTCATTAGAAAGGAGGGCAGTACACAAAGTGTTCACCTTGCCCGTCTTTATTCTCAGTACAGTCTCCACTGAGGAGAGCACCAGGGAAGAGAAGAGAGTCACCACTACCCTAGGGAATCAAGTTTTTCAGCTAGTCTACAGCAAAGGCTCAGTTTCCTCAAGGATAACAGCTAACAAAGTCAGGTCCTCCTGGCATCTGATGTACATCAGCCATGAGCATCTAATATAGCTAATTTACTCAAGTTAAATGGACACTTTGCACTGTAACGGTTTTTAAATTTGATTTTCAAATATGCCTTAGAAAAGGTAGCTCACTGTTCTTAGATGTATAATACATGTCTGATATTACGGACACCTGCTTTTTCGTGCATGGGAAACCCTTCCAGCCTGTTACTGTTTCACATCTGGAGAATATGCCAATTTTTTTTTTTTTTTTAAAACAACCTACCATTTAGCTACAAATTTAATTTCCTCCTAAAATTGATCCACTTACGGTAACCACATACCCTCAGAAATAACTAGTATGTTCTTCCTTCTCCTAACCAAAATGATGCCAAAATAGGTTTGAGGGGAGGAAAAAAACATTAGAGAGGAGACAGAAATTTTTTATTTCAGGAGAGCTGAAAAGAAACGACATTCAAAAGAATCCGGTTTATTGACAAAAATATGCCTTAAAGTGTAAATTACCTTCTCATGAAAGGAATTCAATTTATGATTCAACAGAAAAAAATCTGTGTGCTGAGAACTCTGCATCTGCACAGTCTCCTAAGAATCAGAAACCAACCAGAGCTGTCATAACTATTATGCAAAGCAAAAATGAATAACAAACTAGGCAATTTCCTAAAGCAAATTAAAATGCAATAGCAGGCATTTCATGAATATTGGAGATTCTCTTTTTCTCAATGATGAGCACCTTCATGTCTTTCACTACTTTTGCCGTTCAAAATGCACTGAGTAAATGGTGCTAAACCTTTACCCCAAAGGTGCCTGGGAAACACAACGGGACACTCATGTTTGAGGCAAGCTGCCTTGGTACTTCCACAGATATTTAGACAGAAGCTTTGAGAAGATAATTATCATTATGGATAAGCAAGTAATCTTGCAGGGCATTCTGATAACATCACTGGAAGGCATTATATTTACTCATGTTATTGTTCTAGAGTTTCACAAAGGGCTGGCTCTCAGATCCTGGGCTTAGTTAAATGAAGATGCACCCTTTCTTTTGTACTCAGTGGTAATCGGGGTCAAGAAAAACAGCAACAGATCCATGTGTGGTCCACGTTAACAAGGCATGTTATTTGGAGAGGCAAAGGTAACCCAGCTCCCATACACAGTTTTAAAGATTCATTTGAAATTTATACTAAATGGAGAACAGATTTCATTTTGGAACAGCTTTTAACGTGTCATTACACGATTTGTTGCCAGATAAATAATGGCCATTAATGTACTTTCACCTTTGAAGCTGTGCAATTGCAATGAATTGCTAAGGTAATGTTCTTTTAGCCTGAAGGTCTAACTCAGATGATTTTGACCTACATACACCTTCTAAACGCACGCGTTGATTTTCCCTCTTCCGTCCACCCCAACTGGCAGGGGCCAAGGCCACCAGGACCACCACTTCCCTCCTGCGCCCCAGGCTTGCTCTGCCATCACTGACCCTCCATTTCACCAGGGGAGCCGACTTTCTACAGATGACCCTGCTGCTCCCTTGCTTTCAAGTCTCTCCCTTGCTTTCAATGTGGCTCCACCACATTCTCGGGCTGAAGCCCAAACTCTCAGAATGACATACATGTGCTTTTTCCAGCCTCAACACAGTCCAGGGCCAGTCCTCACACTTCATGCTAAAACATCACACCACTCGTCCTCTCAGGGCAGCTCTCCCCCTACTTGGAATGTCTTTCCTCCATGCTTTCCATAGACGTCTACGAAGACACTTCCTGCCTACCTTCAGGAAGGGATTAATTGACCACCCCTCTATCACTTCTCCTATTGCACACTCTGCAGACAATATTCTCCAGTATAGTAGGCAAATCGCTTGTGAGCTTCATTCAGCACTTTCAAAGACATTCCATCTCGCTCCGAAGAAAATCCAGCCTTTGTGGCCCAATGCGATTTCAGCTTCGGCTTTCCTCCGACTTCATCTTGTATTACGCCCCTTTCTCTATTTCCTTTGGCCACACCACCACTTTGTCATTGATTGACCAAGCCTAGGGTGTTCCTGCCCCCCTCGGGGACTTTACACTCTGTACTCCCTTTGCCTAGAATGCTCTTCCCCTAGGTACTGACTGAACGACTTGTTCTCCGTTTCCCTGTTTTCTGCTCACATGTCACCCATCAGTGAGCCCTTCCCTGACTACCCTAGTCTAAACAATGAAACACATTTCCCTACTTCCAGGCAATCCCGATGACCCTGTCCTGTATACTCCACATACTACCAACTGACTGTCCCTTCTAAAGTCACACCTCCCATCACTCTTTATCCCCTTGCACTGCTTATTTTTCCTTATAGTATTTATCACCAGCTGACAATTCTATATGTCTTACTATATTTATTTTCTCTCTTCTGCTACTAGAATATAAACCTTTAAGTCAGAAGCTATACTCCTAGCTGGTAAAAACAGTGCCTGACACAGAGCCGCTCAATCCATATTGGTTGAATGGATGAATATTATACTTAAGTGTGCTGTCTTCTCTACTAAAGTTCTTAGACTTTTAACTTGCAAAAGACACCTTTTACATATGCTCAGTGGGAAGTATAATACTTGGTAGAGAGAAGCAATTTAATCAATGTGTTTATTAAGCAGAAAAACATTTCAGATTTTGATCAACCCCACCAAAAAAAGAGAAGTGATAATTTTCTACTTAGTTCTAAAAACATTCTATATATCAGAAGAGAAAAAAACCAATCTGTTAAGAATATAAATTCACCTCATATTAGGAATATTTTATACTCTACTGACATTTGCCAATACTGGCTAACCAAAAAGGGAAAAAAAAAGCACACAAATCACCTATAATATAGTTGTGTGATATCTATAAATGTCTAATATCTATGTCACTGTTCATAATATTGATGTTCCATTGACTGAAGCTCCATATTGGAATAAAAGTATTTAGTGAGTTGAGCTATAGAATTTAATAGCTATTTTAAGGGTTTTTCATAATAATATCAACTATCTTCCTGGATTTGAGGGAAGGAGGAATTGGTTTTCACCTTCTTTGATTAAAAGATTTGAATATTTGATGTATGATATCTAAGCTGTGATGTGTGACAAGAAGTAAAAAAAAGAAAAAACCTCACCAAATTATGGCACAATCACTGGAGGAAAAAAAAAGGAAAGAGAAGTAGACTTAGACTATAGCCTGACCCTTCTGACATAATCTAGAAAAATCTCAGTGATTTGGTCAAGTCTTCCGGATAGATAATGGCAGAGGTGCACTTAGAATCTCTGTTTCCCACCTTCATATTTTGCTCTCTATCCTTCTTAAGATGCTTCACAGAGGGACTAAATGGACCAGCCCTGGTTTGGAGTCCTGCATACACTCTAAGCTTTTAAAAGTACATTCTTTATAGTCTGAATGGAGGGAAAGTTAGAGTCAGGGTATTTAAATAGAAACCACCATGCTTATAAAATGGGTTATGGAACCATTAATTGTCTGTTTAGAGCTTCAAGTGTAAGATCTCTAGGTACCATTTCAAAAATTAAAGCTTAAAAGATACACCAGTAACCTGGAAGAGCTATTGTAGCCTCCAGAAATGCCTAACCTTCCCATACAGGACAGACAGTGCACATGGGGAAGCCGACCTCGTATAGAAACAGTCACCTTTTACCTCTTCCTTGCTTCTGGACATTCCAGTTTAGTGATGCTTTGAGTAATCTCCTAATACCTACCTTCATAGTGAACTCTTAGTTTTTCCTACTGAAATAAAACAAGGGCAATATTTCCCAAGAGAAAACAGATGATTTCTTACTGGCTAGCTGAAAGTCTTTACAACGATCTACTAACTATACAACCTAACAAATCTTGCAGATCCTCAGAATGAATGAACTCATTTTAGAACACATTCCGTAGACTTAACTGAGAGCCCCTGACCTTTATCTAACCCCATTAATGATGGATCTCTCTAGGCCCTGGGGTGGGTTTTGAGCCTTGCATGTAAGCAAATATACTGAACCACAGCCAATAAACAGGTTTCTCTCATCTCATCCCAGAAGAAACTGACTATAGCAAAGCTTACTGGCCACAAGAAATTGCTTAGATGACAATAACTGTATCCAGTAACGAGAGGAAAAGGAAAATGAGATAAAGGAGAGTAAGCACATGACCCAAATCTTAGGAATAGAAATAATGAGGCTATTTTATAATAGAAAACAGTCAATCCTCATTTTTTGCAGATTCTGCATTTGTGAATTCACCTAAACACAAACATATATCTGTCATCCCCAAATTAATACCCCTGGCACTTTCAGTCTTAGACAAGAACAGAGCAACACAAAATTTGAGTCACCTGACATACTTGTTTCCAGCTGAGGTGAAACAAGGCTACTCTCTGCCTTCTTTCAGTTCACATACTGTAAACAAGTGTCCGTTCTGAGTGCTATTCAATGTCACTTTTTTTTTTTTTTTTGCATTTTGTGCTTGGTGATGTGGCTATTTAACATCGCCCTCAAGTGCAGTGCTGAAGTGCTGTTGTCTGGTTTCCCTCAGCACAGAAGGCTGGGATGTGCCTTCAAGAGAAAACATATGTGTTGGACAAGCTTCATTCAGACATGAGTTATAGTGCCGTTGGCCGTGAGTTCAATGTGAATGGCTGAACCAAATGGTATCTTTAAACAAACCCACAGAAAACAAGGTTATGTACTGGCTGGTAGGTGAAAACGTTGAGAGCAGAGGCTCACAGGAACCTAACCCTGTATTTCGCTTAGGAGCCCTTGTGTTTCGCTAATACAGCAGGCACACCTCCGTTATAGACCAGAGCTACTGCAAATAATGAGGCTGAATCAAGGCCAAAGAATTATTTTAGGCCACAGCTAACATGAAATGGTAGCGAGTATGCTATATTAACTATATAGCTATAAAATTGTTATAACAATTATGGGTTTATTTTTAGTCTGATATTAACTCCAGATCAACTGCCTTTGGATTCCTCTCATAACCCTTTCCATAAAATACGTCTTGGAATAAACTATAGCAACAACACACGTTATCACATTGGCCCATTATCTTGTTAAATTAATCATCATGGTTTATTTCACACTCAGAGAGGTACGGGTTTACAGTGTAAAGAGAACTGAACTAGGGTAGATATAACTGGGGTTTGTGCCCTGCCTATATATTCACTAGTTACCTGAACCTGAACAAACAACTTTACTTTTCTGATCCTCAGCTTCCTGAGGTTGTCTGAGGAATAAATTACATGCTGTATAGAAAACTGCACCTGAATGGCATAGAGTAGGAGCTCCAATGTTATTTTCTTTTAGTTTACAATTAGTAATACTGTTGTTATTTTTCCTGTCAAATATAACTGGTCCTGATTTTCAACTGAAGCCTTCTGCTTTTTTTCTACTCTTCTCTCTAATGTCTGAGCCAATGCTCATTTATAAATTTAACTCACTTTAATGGAGCATTTATTCTGTGTCAGGCTATGGGCTCATTACTAATGACACACTGATGAATAAAACCCAGTTTTTACCCCCCCAAAAGACTGTAATCCAGTGAGGTAAAGCAGAAAAAATATAAGTATTACTTTTTTAATGAAGTAGGATAATATTGTGGCATATAATATTATATGCACAATGCTATAAATCGTACAAGGGCTGGGGGAATATAGTTTAAAAAAAAGTCATCCTATAAAAGGTCACATTTACTATTTCTTGATGTGAGTGGAAAATAGTCATGGAAACATCAAGAGGCATTTCACACAGAGGTTGCAGTGTATATAAAGACCAGGGGGCAAAAAAAAGAAAAGAAAAAGTGAGTTTGGGGTCTTACAAGAACTTCACCATGTAAGAAAGAGTTGAAAAATGAAGATGAAGGAGCCTTGAAATTCTTATGGTGCTGGCATTTTCTGTATAAGTCCCTCCACGGGGTAGCAGTGAAGGAGTGAATTAAGTGAAATAACTTGGGGTGGACATATTAAATTATTATGCTCCACCAATATTCTCTAGTTTAATAAAATTAGCAAACATTTACTTGAGCAAATAATAAAGGTCCAGAACTCTTAATAGGCTATAATGCATTAAGAGGAGAAGGCAGGTCAGGAGAGCATTGCCCAGGGCTGCTGTGAAGGGGCTGCGGTGGGTCCCTGCCTGGGGTGCTCTGGTGGGTCGGAGCAGCCTGAGGGCTTGAGTTCCTGAGGCATGAGGATGATTCCATAAATGCTTATGGAACATTAAAGTCATTGATTTCAAAGTGACCTACACCTGGTTGGTCTTTGCAGCTCTAGGGAAACTTTTCAAATTGGTGATCAAACGCTGTTTCTCTCAACTGCACTGTTTATAATAATAGGAGCACAGTCTGTGGAGCGAAACAACCTGAAGCAAAAACAGTTTGGGATTTTATACAGTATTTACAGCCTGTAAGAAAAGTGACGAGAGTTGAGATGAATTTTATTTGTTCTTTGATACTATTCAAGTCTACTGGGCCAGACACGCAAGGAAGGTGCTCTGATACATAAGCCAGCTGGTTAACAGGGAAGCAAGAAAATCTAGTTGTACTATATACTAAGCATAGTGTAGAAAACAGTTGATGCTACAAAATTCAATTGAACATAGTCTGGACTTTTTTCTGGCTTTCTTTCCTGATTCAGTTGACCTGTTCAAGACTATGTTATCTCTCTAGTTCTATCATTTCTACAAAATGCAGTACTATTTGCTCCACACATGTGCAGAGGGGCTAGTGAAAGTAAAATCAGGTCAACGTTGAGACAGTCACACTTTTACAATAAAACTGAAGTCTAAAGGACTGAAAATCAAATCCTGTTTTAGTGTTAGTTTTGTCCATAATCCCCCCATTTCTTGTTCATTTGTATAGCAGCTATAATAACTAATTGGTTTGTTACCATTTGACATTACTCTGAAGAAATTAACTAAGAAGCTATCAGCCTCAAAATGAAAGTGTTGGTAGTGAAATGAATGTCCGGCAAATTGACGCTAGGCAACATTCAAAGTGACAAATTACAGAAGTCGTTGTTCACTATCACAGATAGCAGGAGCAAAGTAAACACAGCGTCCCACATGATCTGTGAATAAATACAGTATGAGCAAGCTGACGGCAAAAGCAGTGCAATTATTAAACAAAAAAGAGAACATATGCTTCTTTTCAAAAGTCAAATGTTTGCTTAAGAATCGTGAAACCAACACCACATTGGCACATATTTTTGAAATGGAGGACTATCTCACACCTACTCAACAAACTTAATGAATGCCAAAGAGAACTGAAATGAACAATTATTATTACTTGAATAATTACTATAAGAATAACGATTATTATCATTAAAGCTAATAATGAGAGCAAATAACCTCTTAATTATTTCAGTACAGGATTAAGAAATATTCTGAAAGTCACCAAATCCTCTACTATTGGCAGATCAATACATTATCAGTAGTTTTTCCCCAGAAGAATTTTGGGATTTATGTCCTGCTGTTACAATAGGAACAGAGTAACAAAGGCCACAGTGATGACTGTTAGCTTAAGCATAAGCTCAAACATTAAATACATGCATTTGTAGATTACCTGCTTAACTCAGAATATGTATTTAGTAGACACCGGAAATTCTTTTCTGTGCTAGGAATAGGCGCTAAAGGATTAAATTTTTAATAATACAATATCAATAATTAAAAAGACCATCTATATTTATTGTATACAAAGCAAAAGAAAATATTAAGATTACATGATTCTTCGTTGCTTTATTTTCAAGAGAGATAATCTTTTATTCTTTTTTTAAGATTTTTTTTTGATGTGGACCAATTTTAAAGTCTTTATTGAATTTGTTACAATACTGCTTATGTTTTATGTTTTGCTTTTTTGGCCGCGAGGCATGTGGGATCTCAGCTCCCCGACCAGGGATCGAACCTGCACCCCCCGCACTGGAAGGCGAAGTCTTAACCGCTGGACTGCCAGGGAAGTCCCCCAGGACAGATAATCTAAAATTTAAATTTTTGTTAAAAAATTTGGAGGAATATTGGGTTGAGCAGATTAGCATGTTTCTCAGGAATATGGCACAGAATAATCAGGTGATAGTGGTGAAACACTGTATGTACCTTAAAATAAAAGCTGTAAAAGCTCATGATCTTCAGTATGGACATGCTTACAAGTTATCTGCTTTTGATGCCAGCTCTCATATAACACTCCACACTTGACAACTAAACGAGAGTCATAACATTTTCAATTCTAAAGAAGGAATCTGTAGATACTCCACCCAAAAGAGCAAATTAGGAAGCAAAAGACTATACCAAGAGTCATTACTTGTAATCACAACCAGAAAAGGGGTTTCATTATCTCCTTTTTTGGGAGATTTGTAGGGGGAACAAAGAGGGAGGGACTGAAATATTAGGCAGAAAAAGAGAAGGATAAAATATAACTCAAGCTTAAAATTAGTGAAGACTTCAGACAATTTTAGACTGATACCTTCTTTTTTATTTATTTATTTTTTTGCAGTACGTGGACCTCTCACTGTTGTGGCCTCTCCTGTTGCGGAGCACAGGCTCCGGACGCTCAGGCTCAGCGGCCATGGCTCACAGGCCCAGCCGCTCCGCGGCATGTGGGATCTTCCCGGACCGGGGCACGAACCCGTGTCCCCTGCATCGGCAGGCGGACTCTCAACCACTGCACCACCAGGGAAGCCCAGATACCTTCTTTTTTAAAACATGTTGACCTAAGTGCCACCTTTTCTATATGGGTTCTCCTCCCCCTTTTCATGATTTCCTGCACATTTGCACGAAAAACAGAGCCCATTTTTCAGTACTTTTCTGGCTCCTGTGACTTAGTCTCTACCTGAACCCTTAGTCCTTTCTTTGTGATATAAATCCAGTCACTGTGGAAATCATTCCAATGCACTGACAGAGGATTATAGCTTCATGTGGGCAATATGCAGCTAGGAATACTTAGCAACCCCAAGTCTACAACACAAAGTCCTGAGAAAATGAAACACAGAGTAGTGAAGTCACAGCTGCAAGATCACTATTGTTGCCACAGATTAAGGCTGAGATGTGATATATGATTTCTTCAATAGCTCTTCCTAAAATGAAGTTTTGTGGGTAACATCAAATTTCCATTAAGATATTTAGAGGGGCTTCCCTGGTGGCGCAGTGGTTGAGAGTCCGCCTGCCGATGCGGGGGACACAGGTTCGTGCCCCGGTCCGGGAAGATCCCACATGCCGCGGAGCGGCTGGGCCCGTGAGCCATGGCCACTGAGCCTGCGTGTCCGGAGCCTGTGCTCCGCAACGGGAGAGGGCACAACAGTGAGAGGCCCGTGTACCGCAAAAAAACAAAAAGCAAAAAAACAAAACAACAACAAAAAAGATACTTAGAGGACTATGGTAACTATTACTAGTGTACCTCCTGTGGTAAAGGACCCCGTCTTGAGTATTTCTTGACATAGGTAGGAATTCCAACTCTTCTTATAAGTTGTGAGACCCTCGACCAATGAAGACAGTAACATTAACTTTACAGAACTGTTGAGTTAAAATAAGAATGTAATTCAATAATCTATATTAAGCACCCAGCTCTGCCCCTGGAACATAGTGAGGACTGGCAGTTAGCATTATTATTTGTGGAAAATTAGGGTCATTTACCATATGCTACCCAGTTAACTGCCCATTCTTCCTATAGGTACTCTAATATTTTTGTCTTCATCTGTTAATTTAGGCATCAAATGCAGTGGATCCTCATTATTTGCAGATTCCATAAAGTGAATTTACCTAATTGCTAAAATGTATTTGTAGCATCAAAGGCGATACACACGGCATGCTCACCATCAACTGTGGACATGGGTAGAGCGGTGAAAAATTTCAGTCACCTGAGGCGCCACCTCCTGAACTGAGGTTGAACAAGGCAATGATCTGCCTTCTTGTTGCAGGCAGCTCTCATTCTGTAAACGTGGGTCCTTTTCCAAGTCTGTTTAGTGCCATGTTTTTTGCATGTGTGGTTTTTGTTGGTGATTTCACTGCTTAAAAGGTAGTGCTTAAGTGCTGCCTAGTGGTCCTAAATGCAAACCGGCTATGATGGGCCTTTCTGAGAAAATATGTGGGTTAGATCCATTTCTTTCAGGCAGGGGTTACAGTGTTGTTGTGCTGAGGTCAATGTTAATGAATCCACAATAGGGGGCATCCAGAAAAAGGAAGAGGACATTCTCAGATCTGTATGCGAGACTGATTTGAAAAGTGCTGGAGTAACAGTGATAGTGCCTAAGTTTGTGAATTCCTGACATGAGGATTGATTTATAAAACATATTGGATAGCACTGTGGGTATGGCTAAAAGCCAAAGAAACTTATGGCCACATCACCCAGGGTCAAAGAGACATTAAACTCAGATCAGCTAGTGTATTATTGTAAAGAAATACTACATATAATTACTTGTAAGATATATAAATATGTGTGTATATGTATGTGTGTGTGTGTGTGTGTGTGTGTATATATATATATATATATATATATATACACACACACACACACAGAAAGAGAGAGATGGTGTCTTTAAACAGAAGTACACATAAAACAAGGTTACTTACTGAACAGTTGACAAAAATGTTGTGACCAGAGGCTCACAGGAACCCAACCCTCTACTTCTCCTAGGAGCAATGAATAGCTCAGTATTCACTAATTCAGTGTTTGTGGTGACTTTATATTACAGAAGCACCACCCATAATGAGAAGTGATTCTATGTAAAATCTTTAAAGTAAGGACCACCTACCAATTCAAATCTCTACTATAGGACATAGAGTTCTCAGATACAAATACAAGACACCCAGTTAAATTTGAATTTCAGATGAATGGTAAATTTTTTTTTAGTAATAACTATGTCCTGTGTGATATCTGAAATTCAAATTTAACCAGGCATCCTATATTTTTATTTGCTAAATCTGGCAACTTAGTAGTGAAAACCAACTCTTAACCTGCATATCTAAATAACTGCCCTTGCTTTTACCATGTTCCATATCGTTAATCTTTAATACGAGAGAATTTTAAAATCAAAGGTATCATTCTTTTTAGCTTGGGCATTTTCTCTGTCCTGTTAAAAATCCTCCAGTACCTTAATGTTGTATTCATTCTTTTTTGTTTTGTTTACATTTTAAAGAATAAGTAAAATGAACAGTTTTGTAACTTGGCTTTCCTTGAAAATTTAACCTCCCCAAAATGCAAAATACCAACTTCCTTCTTCAGAGAACACTATATTCAAAAGATAATCTAAAGGGTTAATCCTGTTTCTCAAACATTTCAAGTGATTATATACCATATCTCCTATTATCTTAAAAATGAAAATGTCCCCATTGTCTACCAAAAATGTAACAACTGCTCTATAACTGGTTCTATTTTAAAACACAATACATAACACATAGTCACTGAACTTATTAGCATTCGATTTACTAATTCTGATAGAGATGTGAGCTTGCATCACTTGCTTTAACACTCAAGCCCAAAAATTCTGAGGCCCTTCTTTCATCGAGAAGATTTTTTCACAAGATTGCAGTGCTATAGCCTCCAGAATCAGGGTCTGATATTTACACGAAGGAAGAGGCAGCTCTGATAGGCATTATCACTATTTACCAATATCCACTTGGCCTCTACTTCCTGGCACACAGGAGGTTATTCTCACACCCCCTACTAAATTAAATGCGCCTGTGTGACTTGCTGTAGCCAATGCAATCAGGGTAGAAGTGGCGTGTGCCATTTCTGGATGGAAGCATTTAATTGCTGGTGCTCAACTCTCCAGCCCACTCGTTCACTGCCATAGTGATTGCCAAGGCACGTGCTCTTACAGGGAAGTCATAAGATGGAAACGGCCTGGGATGCTGAACAGCACAGGGAGGTCTGTCCTCCAAGAGCAGGGGTCAGCGAACTATGACCCAGGCACAAAATCCCTCCTGCAGCGTAGTTTTGTGTGGCTCACTAGATAAAAATGGTTTTTACGTTTTGAAATGTGAAATATGAAAATGACTCTTACTCATTCAGTAAAAATCGTTACTCAACTTTGCCCCTTGGCTCACAATGTTTAAAATATCGACTCTATGGCCCTTTACAGAGAAATTCTCTAACCCCTGCCCTAAAGCGTCACCCAGACTCACAGCACCTCTTGTGTGAGCAAGAAATAAACTTGTGTGAAGCAACAGAGATTTATTTGGTTATTTGTCATAGCTGATATAGGGACTTGAGTTCCAGTCCTGTCATTCAGCAATGATAACATCTCTGAGGCTCAGCTGTCCGCCTGTCAAATGGGTGCACATTAAATGACATAAAATATATGAATATATAAGTAGAAACAATAAATGATCCAGGACGGGAGATAAGCAGACCATGCTGAGGCCATGTTGAAGGGAGGTAAAAACAACATTCTGATTAGAAAAATGTCTTCTACCTGCTTGGCAGTTTTGCCCAAGCCCAGCCCCATTTACAATAAATTTGTCTGCAAATGTTTAAACTCTTCTCTTGAAGTATCGCTTCTTAATTTTTCCACCACATCTTTCAGTTTAACATTCGGTAGGCACTGTATCAGTGTTGTGGTCCAACACACACATTTCCAAACGGACAAAGTTATGCAAAATGCAAAATAAAAGCAAAGTAGCTCTCATTTTTGATGTCAACTTTGACAGTTTAAAAATTCAGAGGAGATTTCACATAAAAATTTTGCAAACAGTTTCTGTCTTATAAATAAGCCTATGGGACCTCAAGCCCTGATTCCTTCAGGGAAGGAATTTCCCTCACTACTTCTGGTTCTCCGCCTTATTTAAGATGAGAGATTTTCTGCTGGATATAATTCTTTGGGTTGATAATTCCCTAGGGAGCTACTTCTCTTGAGTCTGCATCAAATTACTGCCCAGAAGTTTGGGATTTATGTATTTTAGGAAAATACCCTCTATGACTTGAAAGGCCAATTCCAGTTACCCTTACATTTTCAGGCTTAGCAATCCTCTCCAATTAAACAACATATTCATCACAGGAAACAATGTAGAATCGATTTCATTGTACTTCTAATAATTCACTGATTACAGGTGGAAAATTGAGAAATATGCAGAACGAAGTCTCCATTTAAGGAGAGGACTGTGGCGTCTAAAATAATACAGAGAGTGTGCAAAAAGTAATGGGAGGTTCTTGTTTATAGGAGAATCACAGACTGGGAGGGAGGTAATCACCATTCTTAGGTGTAATTTCTAACACATTCACACGCATTAGTTCCTTGGGTGTGACATTTTGTAGGAAGCTTTCCTGTGGGAGGAGACTGGGCAACGGTATTAGGAGAAACAGGCCAGAATGCTGTTGCAAACTTAATGTTCTTAGCGCTTCTTGTCTATTTTTAACCATAACGCTTCCTATGCTCTTTAGAAAGTGACTATACGGAACCCCTTTCACTGTGTGTGAACAAGACTTTCATTATGGAAAAATGATGTTTACACAGAGCTGTTTAAAAACTTCAAAAAATATTTCTAGCATCCATCGGCTACTTTACATTTTATTCCACATAAAACATACGCGTTAACGTTGAAGATGAGCTCTGAGGATGCAGAATAGATATATGCCCACGGAATATTAAGCAATATGCAATTATTTTTTACAGTGTGGATGCTTTCACGTAGAAATGAGTCTGCTCACTACTGCACAGAAGCACAAATGGAAACGTCCTCCCTGCTGGGCCTGGCAAAACTTGCTGCCCTTGACTGTTCATCAAATGCTCCCTTATCCGAAGGTATGAAGCTCTGAATTTATTCACTGACCGCAAGCTTTCCTCTCTCTCTGTCTCCAAACCTCGTGTTTTATGTTCTTGTTCTTCTCCAAGTTCTTTCCAACCTCAGCCGGCACAGTCAGATCAATCACTTCATCCCACAGCTACTCTCCCGCCAGCCCCCCAGGCTCCTTGCTTCTGAGGAGGCAGGGAAGTCAGGACAGGGGAGGGAGGGCCCAAGCTCAGCCACCTCACGTATAGGCATTAGGCAGAAGGCAAAGCCACCTCCTGATTTTGCACTTAATGAGGACATGACACAGGGAGGAATGGCATCTAAAACAGAAACTTTGTAGCCCCCATGAAAACCGTGGAGCATGTGCAATAGAAGTGCACAGGTTGCTGACGACCCTGTACCACCTGCCACTCCACTATTTAAGGGAAAACAGCTCTTAGAGCACACGTAAGGTGGCTTCCGGAGGCAAATGCTCAGGACAAGAAGCTGATGCAACCTGGTGCAATCCAGACCACACCTCAACCCTCCATGAATATTCCACCCCTAATCAAAAAGACCCTCACCCATTCAAAGGGCTAAAAATAAGACAAAAAGGGGGATCAACAACCCTGCTGCAAGGACGCCTACACTCTCCTCCTTCAAGTGTGTGACTTTCACTTCTTCCCTAAACAAACTGCTTCTTTGTTCTCTTAGCCCCTCAGCCTCAGTGTGTGTGTGTGTGTGTGTGTGTGTGTGTGTGTGTGTGTGTGTGTGTTCCTTTGTGTTTTGTGTTCCTTGCCCAAATTCTTTTGGATGAGTTGAACAAGAGCTTGGCTTTTTGATAAAGCTTTTCCGGTATCACTTACACCAAATATCCCCCGGAATGGCTCGCATCATCTGTCTCATGGGCTCCTGGTGGTCTGGCCAAAGAACTCCAGGACATAAGAGGATGTAGCATTGAGAAAGGAAGAGAAAATGACAAGCACGAAGTGCCCTGAGCCTTGAGGAGCGCTGACTTCTGCTGGAAAATAGGTCAAGGCTTCACCAGGGAACTCAGCCTTGAGAGTGGGGAAGATTTCCATAAGCAGAGATAAAGCTGGGAAGATACTGGCAAAAGTCTGTGCAGACACCCATTTTTCTGTGTACTTTGAAATTTTAAAAGTTACAGTTTACCCTACTAAAATCTCAGTTGAACCACCTTTAACTTTTTAACACAAGAAAAGCAATTTGGGGATGTAAGAGTTAAACATGGACAAACCTAGAAAAAGAATCATAAACTATGAGTGACATGTTCATTTTTTTTAACTGAGGCTCCAAAAAGCTAGACCCTAGGGCCATTTGTGCTACTAAGAGTCAGAAATCTGCATGTTATCTACCCAGTGTCTATCTCCCTAAGGCCATTTCCTAAAAGTATCCCAATTGTCCTTGAGGTATTGACTCATCCCTCCAGCAGGAGAAGCTAACCCCATCCCCAACCCAAGTGTGGGTCCTCATTGGCTTAAGCCAATCAGTATGTTCCATTCTATTGCCTATTACATGACTGGCTTCCATTCAAGAGGGCATGTGCCCTAACTCATCCTGTCTCAGCACACGCTCAGAGGCCAGGACAGCAGTCCTCTTCTCATTAAATGAATATAAATATGGAAGATGGACACCCTTATGGCACCCAAAGCTAACCTATGACTTGGACAAATATTCACGTGTAGTCTAAGAGCTTTGCCTCCTCCTAACAAATTCTCTTTTGCCACATCAGGAACTTTTAGTTTAGAGTGGATTTGGATCTCTGATAAAATAACAAATCTGTAAACCAACTTTTCTCATATTTAAACCAGTAGGTCACATTATTAAGGAATCCAGAAGAATCACTTGGGATAGTCAGTGGACTTTGCTCATAAGTGACATTATGAGATTCTGTAGTTGCTTCTGCCCTTGAAATGAGAGAGAGAGAGAGAAAGAGAGAGAGAGAGAGACTAAAAAGCTTAAGGATTGTGGACAGCATCATGTTAACTTTTGTCTCCCTATTCTAAATACATTTCCAGGATCCATAAAACAACTGCTGAATGAATAAATACACAAATGAATAAAAAACAAAATGGAACACAGGTCTTTCTACATAGATATTTAAATCATCTGCCCTAAATTCTTTTTTCTGTTTGTTTTTTTTTTTTTTTTTTTTTGCGGTATGCAGGCCTCTCACTGTTGTGGCCTCTCCCGTTGTGGAGCACAGGCTCCGGACGCGCAGGCTCAGCGGCCATGGCTCACAGGCCCAGCCGCTCCGCGGCACGTGGGATCCTCCCGGACCGGGGCACGAACCCGCGTCCCCTGAATCGGCAGGCGGACTCTCAACCACTGCGCCACCAGGGAAGCCCTGCCCTAAATTCTAATACTGTTTTTAGGGTACTGAGGAATAATCCAGTTTAAAAAAAAATCATTTTGAGGGGGAAAAAAAAGGCTGTGATCAGGTTTTTGAGGTGCAGGCTCTTAATGGCAACGGAATTCAAAGCAATGAACAGATCAAGGCCAAGAAGAATGTGGCATGTACATTTCTCCAAGAGGAAGGGGAAATGAGACACTTAAAAATGCATCCTCAAGTGTTTGTAGGTATATTTAAGAAGTCAAAAGTGGTACACCCTCAATTCAAAGGGCAGCAAGACTATGTTATTTAAGAGTGCCCTGAGAGCTCTAGTGGAGAAACAAAGCAGCCCGAGTGACTAGCAGGAAAGAAGCGGAAGCTAAGCAAGTCACACCAAGCCCAGAGCTGGACATCGTTTGATCAGCAACTGCACAGGCTGAATAGTAGCTTCAGAAACTCGCACAGAGCAGAAGTAGGACAAATTGCCAAATTTAGTGAAACATGGCAGCCAGCAGATAGGACTTCACGGCTTCGAGCTATCCTAAAGCCATGGCCAGCGGGGGCAACTGGCCTCAGCTTTTCAGCAACCCAAGGAAGCAACAGTGGTATAGAAAGAGATGACACCCTTCTTCCTAGCACAGTCTATCCCAACATAACTAAGAACAGTGCGTTAGCCTGCCCATCAGCCTCCAACACACTTTTTTGGGGCAGACTTGGAATTGAACTACATCCAACATTCCCTATGGATCATCCTGGCTCTGGGACACTAGGAGATTTCTGCAATGACCTTTGGTTCACCCATTTGTCACGATCATCGTTACTGGTTCTCTGGCTCAGAAGACGCCAAGCACAAATTAAGTGCATATGAGACTTATTCCACAGTCAAAGATGCAGGCTCTGTTCCCCAACAATTTTCACTTGAATAATTTAAGGACCTGATATGTTATCAATTGCCCTTCAGCCTCTAACTATGTCAACATTATGTTCCTTAACATAAAAGTTTCATTTTAGTCTTTTATTCTCTGTGTTAAGTGGCCATACATCTCTGTTAACTGACCAGGATTACGCAGCATATGGAATGCCAGACCTTCTCTCTTTGAAATACAATTTGCTTCTGGCTTTTCGCCCAAACGCAGTTAAGTAGTATTAGCTCCCCAGGCAGACCTCATCGTCTTTGAGTTAAATACAGTAAGAAGTGCTGATGCTTCTAGTTCAGTAATATCTTTGCTCCATAATCCTTTATTTTATGACCTGCCCCTGGCTGCTCCCTGAGCTAAGAATTTGCTGTTCATAAAGCGGGGTGACAAGTCTCATCACATAATGATAAAGAAAATGGTGTTACTGTAGCTGGCACAGGAGCAATCAGAACACAATATGAATGTAGATGCTCTAGGCTACTATCTGATCCAATGTGAAAAGTGAAATATTACCCTTTCAACCAACATGAGAAAAATCTAGATTTCTGTTGTTTTAATCTTTTACTCATAAAAGAGACACAGACAGAATCAACCACAGAGAGTCATGTCTGAACAGCATGATGGCATCAGTGTCATCCTTTCATAAGCCTTTAGAGCCTTACTTGGATTAACACGCCAAAAGCACATTGAACAGAAATTCAGTTTGGGTTGGTGTTAATAATTTGCAAATTGCTTAGCAACGTTCAGATCAAAAAGGAAAAAATGGTTAATTCTAAATTTTTCTTCCTAACAGATCCCATCTTTTATTTATTATATTTAACACATACTGCTTATATAATAAGTCCTCAGTGCTAGGCACACTAATTTTAAACTATTACCTTATTAAATCTTCATAAGTACAGACAGTAGGTTCTAAATCATCACCAATTTTTACAGATGAAGAAGCTGAGGCACAGAGAGTTTAAGTAAGTTGCTCAAGGTCACAGAGTGGCAGAGCCAGACAGTCTGTCTCCAAAGTCTGTATACTCTACCCCTGTAATAGGTTGCCTCTCTCTATAAAGCAGTGTTGAATGTAAAACCCAGCCTTTAAAGCCTTTGATTAACACTAGTTAAAGCTTGTTAAAAGAGAATACTAGCGGACCAACTTCAAACCATGGACACAGAAAAAATAGTATTTACGTATACATATTTTTTACTTTGAAAAAGCCTTAGCAATATGATATGGTGGAGAAGACAGATTATAGATCTTTGTCTCTAAAATCTTCAATAAATGAAACACGTTCAACATTTAAATTTAAATTTCGTTTTGATAAGCTTCTTAAGTGACTGCTGTTGTTTCCCCTAGGACAATGATTTCACATCTTACTGTCTGTTTCTAGAAAACAGAGAAAGAAAAGTATCTGATTTTTAAATGCCTATCCTACTTCTCTTCTGATAACAGCACTGTGTCCAAATACAAATGATGTGGTAAAAGAAAAGAAACAAAAAGGGTTTGAACAGGGAAGGTGAGGGATCACTGTAAACGGTCTTAAATCAAGAATTTTGTTTTCCCTCAACTTCCTAGCTCTTCTATAAGCCCTCTGCCCTCCAAAACTGGTTGTACACCCATGTTACCTGTCTCTACTGTTTTTCAGCCTCAAAAACCCTTCCACACTTAATTTGGGGTGCCCTGCAACTGACACCTTCAGTTTTTAATCATTCCCTCTCTCTTTCATCCTCTCTACTGCCCTTCCCCTTTAAATTAGTAAAGGGCTTCTTAAATGTGTGTGTTCGGAGGACAACACAAGAATATTAATAAATTTATAATAACCAAACATTACTAGCAGGCCTTATGCTAACTGTCTTGCATAATCACCTCTTTTAATCCTCCTAACAGCACTTCGAGGTTAGGTGGTGATGACAGTCAAGATATGTAACACCAATTACCATGGCCACTGGTCATAAACAAGGAGTAAGGCTGGAAGTGTGCAAACTGCCAAATACCAACCTCGTGGTAAGTATGTAGATTACGTCCATTTCACAGAAGACATAGCTCAGCAAGTTTAAGTAACCTGGGTAAGATCATACAACTAGTTAGTGCCACACCTAAAATCACACCTGGGTGCGTATGACTTGGAGATGATTTCCAGTACTAGGAAGCTAACAGATCTTTGAAAACAGCAGTCAGTTAAAAAGTCTAGGAGACGTGGCATATTATATTTCCTGTTTTAGACATGCGTATTAGGACATTACAGGCTTTGAGATGCCCAGAAAGGAAGCCTGTCTTACTTTACTGAATCCAGAGTTTTTCGAATTTCACTAGTTAGAAAACTATTTCTTCATGCAGAACCTATTATCAGTACAGACGCTCCCTGACTTACGATGGTTCTACTTAAACTTTTTCGACTTTACGATGGTGTGAAAGCAATACACATTCAGTAAAATCTATACTTTTTTGAATTTTGATCTTTTCCTGGGCTAGTTATATGGGGTGCTATACTGTCTTGTGATGCCGGGTAGCAGTAAAGAACCACAGCTCCCCGCCAACCACACCATCATGGAGATAAACAACCAATACGCTTACAACCGCTCTGTACCCAGACAACCATTCAGTTTTTCATTGCCAGTACAGTATTTAGTCAATTACATGAGATATTCAAAAGTTAATTATAAAATAGGCTTTGTGTTAGGTGATTTTGCCCAACTTTAGGCTAATGTAAGTGTTCTGAGATGTTTAAGGTAGGCTAAACTAAGCTATGACGTTTGGTAGGTTAGATGTATTAAATGCATTTTTGACTTAAGATGTTTTCAATTTACTACGGGTTTATTGGGACATGACCCCATGTTAAGTCAAGGAAGACCTGTATTCCAAAAACACAGTCGGGGAATTGAGATTTTGGAAATATACGCGAGTTTCTCAAATATTTTCCTGGGCCTCTCTTTTCCTTCTAATGTAAAATCATTTTGTTTTGGTTTTGGGGGTTTTTTTGTATAATGATTTTGTTTTCTATTTCTGAGCAAGTGATTTCTCAGCCATTAATTTAGGCTTATGAATCAGGGAAACTAATATATATATAAATTTTAAAATTTTATTAAATGTATTAAATTTATGTCCTGAAAATAGAGATTACTTTTGATTTGATTCATATAAGGTGCATTGTGTTATCTGCTAGGATCGTCCATGAACAGATTTTCAAATTAATTGTAGTAGAATGTAGGAGAATATGACCCATTAGCTGGCATCTTACCTTTAGTGAATTAAATTTTTTTAAATCACACACTCACGGAGGCAATCAAGCAAGGGAAAGAAATAAAAGGCATCTAGATTGGAAAGGAAGAAATAACGATAACTCTATTTGCAGATGTATGATCCTATATAGTGAAAACCCTAAGGAATCCATTAAAAAAATAGAACTAATAAACGAGTTCAGCAAGGTTGCACTTGCATACAAGACGTATAAAAAGCACTTGCATTTCTAAACAAGTGATGAACAATTTGAAAATGAAATTAAGAAAACAATTCCTTTTACAACAGCATTTAAAGGAATAAAATACTTAGGGATAAATGTAACAAAAGAAGTGTAAGACTTCTACATAGAAAATTACAAAACGCCACTGAAAGAAATTAAAGAAAACCTAAATAAATGGAAGATATTTCATGATCATGGCTGATAAGACTTAATATTGTTAAGATGGCCATGCTCCCCAAATTAATCTATGAATTCAATCCAATAGGTGTCAAAATCCCAGCTGCCTTTAGAATGGACAAGCTGATTCTAAAATTCATATGGAAACGTAAGAGAACGCAAATAGCTGAAATGACCTTGAAAAAGAAGAACAAAGTTGAGGACTCACATTTCGCAATTTCAAGTCTTATTACAAAACTACAGTAATCAAGAAAACGTGGTACTGGCATAAGGACAGAAATAGAGAAAGATGGAATTGAATTGAGAATCCATATATAAGTCCTTATATTTATGACCAATTGATTTTTGACAAGAGTGCCAAGGCCATTCAAAGGGGAAAAGGCGGGCTTTTCAACAAATTGCGCTGGCTCAACTGGATATCCAGAAACAAAAGAATGAGGCTGGACTCCTGCCTCACACAATATGTAAAATTTATCTCAAATCATATAAATTTATCTCAAATCATATAGCTATAAGAGCTATAAGAGCTCTTACCTAAAGGTAAGAGCCAAAACCATAAAATTTTTTGAAGAAAACAAGAGTAAATATTCATGATCCTAGGTTAGGCAATAACTGATTAGATATAACTCCAAAAACACACATGACCAAAAAATGGATAAATCAAAGACTCCATCAACATTAAAAATTTTTGTACATCAAAGAACATCATCCAGAAAGCAAACAACTGACCGAATGGGAAAAAACGTGCAAACCATATTTCTCTTAAGCGGCTTGTATTCAGAATATATAAAGAATTCTCACACTTCAAAAATATAAAAGCAAATTCCCTAATTAAAAACATGGGTAAAGGATGTGAATACGCATTTCCCCAAAGAAGATACGCAAATGACCAGTACACACATGAAAAGATACTCAACAACATTAACCAACAGGGAAATGCAAGTCAAAACCACAATTAGGTACCACTTTATAACTACTAGGATGGTTAAATTCAAAAGGACAAAAAATAACAAGTGCTGTCAAAGATGCGGAAAATTGGAACACTTATACATCGCTGATGGAAACATAAAATGGCACAATTACTTTGGATCACAGTTTGGCAGTTTTTCAAGTGGTTAAACATAGAGTTCCCATATGACCCAACAGTTGGACTCCTAAACATATATTTCACACAAAAACTTGTAAAGGAGTATTTATGCCAGCATTATTCATAATAGGCAGAGAGTGGAGACAACCCAAATGTCTATCAGCTGATGAATAGAGAAGCAAAGGAAGTAGCCGTGCAATGGAATATTATTCAGCGATAAAAAGGAATGAAATTCAGATATGTGCTACAGCATGGATGAACCTTGAACACATTATGCTAAGTGAAAGAAAAAGAGCATTTAGATGAAATGAATTTAGATAAATATACAAATCCATAGGGACAGAAAACAGACTAGTGGTTGACAGGTGTTGGGGGGAGAGGGCAATGGGAGTGACTGCCAATGGGTATGGGGTTTCTTTTTTTAAAAATTTTTATTGGAGTAAAGTTGATTTACAGTGTTGTGTTAGTGTCAGGTATACAGCAAAGTGAATCAGTTATACATATACATATATCCACTCTTTTTTAGATTCTTTTCCCATATAGGCCATTACAGAGTATTAAGTAGAGTTCCCTGTGCTATATAGTAGGTCCTTATCAGTTACACATTTTATATATAGTAGTGTGTATATGTCAATCCCAGTCTTCCAATTTATCCCTCCCCGCCTTTACCCCTGGTAACCATAAGTTTGTTTTCTACATCTGTAACTCTATTTCTGTTTTGTAGATAAGTTCATTTGTACCCTTTTTTTTTATATTCCACATATAAGCGATATCATCTGATATTTGTCTTTCTCTGTCTGAATTACTTCGCTCAGTATGACAATTTCTAGGTCCATCCATGTTGCTGCAAATGGCATTATTTCATTCATTTTTTACAGTTGAGTAATATTCCATTGTATGGACCACATCATCTTTAACCACTGATGGACATTTAGGCTGCTTCCATGTCCGGGCTATTGTAAATAGTGCTGCAGTGAACACCGGGGTGCATGTATCTTTTCAAATTATGGTTTTCTCCTGATATATGCCCAGGAGTGGGGTTTCTTTTGAGGGTGGTGAAAATGTTCTAGAAATACGTAGTGGTGATCAATGGCCAACTTTGTGAATACACTAAAAAACACAGAACTGTATACTTTCAAATGGTTGGCTTTATGGTGTGTGAATGATATCCCAACAAAGCTGTTATTTTTTAAAATCACATGCTCTTGTTCAATACCTATTTTTTAAAACTCACCAGTATAATATAGCTTGACAGCAAAAGAAATATTTGTGCTGCAAAACCCTACTTTATAGTGTTCAGCTCACATTTAAGTAATGTTAGCCACTGAGAATAGAAAAGATAACCAAGATAAAAAGGATCATTATATTTAAGTGAATATTTCAAAACTACACCCTGGAAGTGTATGTAAGGAAATCACCATGATGTCTTTCCATGTTGCATTGAGAGTAATATTAAGGAAACAAATGCCCTCTAAATCAATGTGTATATATTACAGTTTAAAATGTTAATTAGTTTTCATTCTAAGCATTAATGTCCCTTGGAGACACAGTGACAAAAGCCACAGGTGGGGATGAAAGAAATATCGCTTATCAGAACTGAGGAATAATGTCTATGTTGCCAAAGTAACCAAACTGTCTCATAAGAAGTGTATAATTTGACATTCACTTATCAATATTTCTAAAATGCAACTCTTATCTTGCCTTTGTTGCAAATTTCATTTCCTAGTAATGACTTCACAGATCCCCTGCTTTATATGCACATCTCATATTATTTCTGTTTCCAGAATGAATTAAACCAGAGAAAATTGGCCCAGGCTGTCTCTCTCTCTCTCAGTCTCCATGGGAAATGAATCATTGTTTTCATCCAGAATAACACTATATGATAATTGATCACTCAATTTTCAGTCTCCCACCTGAACCCTCTTTTATAATGATCCCCAAATCATAGAACTGCTGATGGCAAAGGATCCTAAAGGTAATCTAGCTCAAGAGCACAAAGTATGATCGATAAATATTTACTAAATTAAATCCTCTACTTTTTAGCACTAATCATCCCTCTACAACCTGCCAGTGAAGCAACGGTTTAAACTCCAACAACGGGGAATGCATTGCCTCATGAGATTCTAAGTCCCACTTTGAACTGCTCTAATTGTTAGAAAGTTTTTCTCCCATGGACTTTTAATCTTTCAGATCCTACTTGTGTCTTCTACAGTCACACATGATCCTGCTTTTATGCTTTCCCTGTAAATATTTAGATAGGTTTATCATGTCTGATGTTGCTTAGCCCTGTTTTGTGTTTGTGTGTTTCCTTCCAAGCTCAGAACTCTGCACTTCTTCCTGCTAAAATTGACAAACTTAGCTCACCAATCAGGTTTGAACAGATGATTTTTGGATCCTGGTTCTTGAATCCTTCTTTGGAACTATGTATGGGCTGCCAAAGTCACATTTTTTAAATTTATGATAGATTCTTGACATATAATACTATCCCACTCTTCTTCCAAGTAGGTATTCTCCTTTTAAACCAAATATAGCTTTATTCTGGTTGCAAGGTCTATCCTTCAAACTCTAGATGTTATCTGGTTCAACCAGTCTCCAGGCAAATAATTCTTTATGGTTCCCTCATTCAAATAGCTTAAGCTCTAGTCCTGCAAGGACAAATTTCCCTTTCTGATTTTATCTATGTAGCCAGCTTGTAGCCAGCTATACAACACTTTTATATCCCCCTCTCTCTCAAAAGGTCCAACATGCCTAGGATTTAGTTGTCTTGCAAGGAATTTCCAAGATCACTTCTGATGGTGTTATTTGTCCTTTAAAGTAAAAGTAGAACAGGCTGCAGTGTTCAGTTTTGACAAGTTTTGGAAAGTGTTCCTCCGTATTTCACGTGCACTCCACGTAGACACATGATGCTCTGAATGGCCATGACACATCGACGTAACATACTTTCCTGTATTTCTCTAGCAGCATCTTCCTTACAATCTCCACCCACTCCACCACCATGTCTCTCGGGGCCAATACTAGGTGATCCCATTCTGAAATTCTCCTTCATGTCCTGTGGACCCAGAAGATCCAGATAAACACTTCATGGGAGGAGGGTTATTTTGAATTAACTGGGCCTCACCTACAGAATTTACTTATTCAATCATAACCATTTTAGGATGTGTTCAGTAACCTAAATCCATTGTCAATGCAATCCTGACAAAACGATTCACCCTATTCTGTCTCAGAATGATGTGTAAATGGGGATCTCAGGGAATCATCCATTTAAAATGTTCTTCTGCAGCATATTTTGCATGTCAAGCTCCACATTGCAACTAAAGAGGAGAACTAAAGAATAAATGCCTTCAGGGCCTGGGTCGTGTCTTATTGACTTTTATCACTGGAGACTAGAACAGTGCCAGAAATCATAGATTAAAACTCAGTCTCAGCATCAAACATATTTAAAGTATGGGTCTGTGACTGCTAAGCTATATTTTCTAAGAAGTGAAATCATTTCTTGGCCAGGCTTAATCATTTCCAATGGCCAGCATATAATAAGTGTCCCCCAAAATGTTCAATAAATGAGCTCTAGCTCTTCTAAAAGTCTCCATTTTGAAAGTTGTAATAAGAAAATAATGTACATATGCAGAAATAGACCATCTAAGTGCCATTACATATCTTATATATTAATAATTCTAAACAAGCTCTCATATTCAGTAGCATGTTAAGATTAAAGGGCTTCATACATTTTTTCTCATATTAAAAAGAACACCTGCTGCTAATGCCGTACTTGCTCTCTGCATAAGAATCGAATAGTTAAGGATGAAGTAATTACAGGAACTCTCAAAATCTCAGCACCCTTGGAAAAAAAGAATTTTATGCAGAACATAAGTCAGGTTTTACTTGTATTTCTATTCCCACCTCAACACATGAGAATTGTCCTTAGGAGGGTACAGACTTTCACGCCTATAAATTATATGCTCATTTCCAAATGCTCCTCTGATTACATCCTTCCTTTTTTTTTTTTTTTTTTTAATAAACAAAGAATTTCCTTGTGCACTGTTTGCTTACGATGGCTAACCGGGTTTTGACGCTTCTCTAATAAGCTTCAGGAACTTACTAACCCAGTCATTCTCTTTAGTTTTCTTTGGAAGCATGAAAACTTGTTTAAACATCATAAAAATATGTCATTAGCAGCCAAAACCAGAGAGTAGTTGCGAAATAAAAATTTCAGAGCAATGGCCTAGCTTGTGAATGCGGCACTAAACACCCACAAAGGGAAGAGGGATCTTTATTTCTCCCATTCATGGAAAAACTAGTTAATAGGCTTTCAGAATTAAAGTAATTAGAACTTTGAATTAATCAAAACTGTCTAATTCTGTGAGTTTATAAAAACTTTGGGGTTTCATCTCAAGGAAAATTAAACTAATATTTTAAAATCTGGGATGCTCTGAAATACCATTTTTGTTTTTCTAAAATAAGAAGTTTTTTAAAATATAAGTAATGTTAAATATGAAACCATTCAGGAATGGGTCACACATTACACAACAATATTTATAGCTAGTCAGGGGAAAAAGTGAGATGTTATTCATCAAAACCTTGCTCAGAATATCTAGATGTGGTTCTCATAGACACACTACAATAATGAGCATTGCTTTCAGTTCATTTAGAAGCCCAAGTGGATTGTATAATTACGTGAACGTGAAGATCTTTAAATTTAAGTTTTTCCTACATTAATAGGACAGGCTTCAGGAAAATAATTGTGTTTCATAATCACATGTTCATATTTTGATATACTGTATTTTTAATCTTTTTATTTTTTATGTTAATATAACCCAATATTATATTTATACAATATAAGTGACCAAAAACAAAGATTTGCTATTTTTTTTTAAACACAGAGTTGTTTAATATTGGAAAACTAGTTTTAAGGGCACAATATGATAAAGATAGGCAATAATCAACATGCCTTAAAAAATTATTTCTATTTTTCACATGCTAAAGCTATACAGTGATAGAGATGCAGAGAGTTTGGAAAAACACTTAGAGTAATCAACACTTACGTATTAAGAACTTTATCCACCATGATAACTCAAGTATGCTGCAGCTAAAACCTATGGATGACTTTTATGTGAACTGGGTTTCTCTCTGAACTCATGCAGCACACAGAACACTAAAGCGCTGGATAGTTAAAGAGTTTGGTCAACTGTCCATCCCTTGTTGTTTACTTTATGGTATTAACATGCCAATGGATGAATGCACATGGAGAGAAATCAAAGAGAGGAGCATTCTTTTTAAGACCAACACCTATATTATTTAGTTGTTCACACACAAAAAAGGAAAAACAAATCATATTCATTTCTATTCCAGAAAATCAGAGAGTTTAAGTGTTTCGAGGGACATCTTTCAACATTTATTTTCCTTTTACATCAATGATTCAGAATGTATTGCTGAGTTATGATAATGTTCATGGTGGCAAAATTCACATCAGTATTCCGGTTTGGTTGGATTTTGCAGTAAAACATGGAGAAACCCATTAATCTGACAAAATCTGCCAGGTGACTAACCCATATAGTTTAACAGTATTCATATATATTTAAGAGGATGTGAACAAGGGAATGTTCCCTTGTTAAAAAAAAAAAAAGGAAGAAAGAAAGAAATCTAGTCATTCTCAAAAACATAACAAATAATTTTTCCAGACTATCTTATTAGCAACATCATGAATTATACAATAGAAATGCTTGTTCAAACTGTTTTTTGTCCTGATAAAAAACACTGCATTTTAAAAAGCAACCACTATTTTAATATTTAATATCTCAGCATATCTAGATCTCAAAAAGTGGCAAGCTATTTAAGAAAGAAGTGCTCTTCTTGTAATGTTAAAAGCATTTCTGGCATTTTATATTATCTGCTTTTTAATGACTGTATTTTCCTAGCATTAAAAATGAATTAATCTCTTTCTTCCTAAGTACTCTGTTGAACATGGTGAAAGAAATAGTTCAACAGATTACTCGCCCTTGTAAAAATCATATAGATCGTTGCCTCTCTTGGCCTATTTGGTTTGAAAGCAAAACATCTGACTGTGCATCCAACTCAAAACTCATCACCTTTCCCGGGGTTTCACAGACAGGAGGTTTTCTTATTTCCCATTGAATCATACTGACTCATGGGTAGAGTACTGAAAAGCGTATGAAACGTAATTAAGGTACTGTCTATACAGCTTCATTCAGCAGAAAAGTCAGAGTTTTACTCTATAGTCTAAAAGAAAAAATACTCTAAGTAAATTAATATTAATAATTTGGGGTAGTCTACAAGAAATGCAAACAGTTGTCACATCAATTTTCCAACACTAGATTTATCAAGTAAAGATGTTTATGTTTTTGCATTCTGACATGTCTCAACCACCATAGTCTTTGCTATATACTAATTTAAATCACACTGACCAAGCAATAGCATCTTGATGATGGAAGATTGTTTAAAGAATGGAGTAAAAAATTCCAGACCAGGGTAAGATGGTAGTAAACAGCTATCACCATATCTCTCATTGAATGCAACTGGACAGAATGCAAGGAACAGTTCTCCAAGGACTCTGAAAAGTAAACAGTATCAGGCAGAGTGGAGGAGACCAAGATTCGAAATACCACCAACCCAATGGTGAGTTTACCATTTCTTTTCCTTCTGGGATACCCTGGCCTGAATTCCACACACTGGCAGTGGGCACTGGGCGCAGACAGAGACAACTCCAGGAGAAGCCCTCAAGTTTGGCCCCCGGATCTGAAAAGGATACTGTGAATGGACAGAGTACAGAAATATTCCATCTCCCCCCATTCTCCACTCTGTGCCTCAGGCCACAGTGACCTGTCATGGCAGCCACAGCCAGCAGCAATGGGACCTTACAGGAGCCAAAACTCTGAGGGAGAGGAACTGTCCTCTTCATTTGATGCAACTAGCTTTACAAAAGGGTAGAACCAACCTCTGTTTGTTTTTCTCTTCCCCCTCGAAGCTGGGCCCTAATGCTGATCCAGTTGCAGGAGTACATGGCAGAGGGAGGTTACTACAGGCTCAGCAATCTGGTTGGAGGAATGAGCAGTGTCAGCCAACAGGAAATTTCTGGGGTAAAAATGGAAAGTGCGAAGCATGGGAAAGTGACCTCATAAAGTTCTTTTATGAACACCTGAGCTCACCTCCAACTGTGCATGTGTAGATTTGATCCTATTCAGCATGCCCAAAACTTAGAGAACTGAATTAACAGACAGACCACTACACAATACTCAAGCTGGCCAATGGGTGGTGCACACACGGGACAGATGCAAGTAACACTGAAAAGACTTTAAAACGGAACTGACATTGGAACTACTACAACCCACAGAAAGCGGGTTCAAACCATGTCCTAAACCTAAACCAGCTTAACTTACCATAAAAAAGAAACATCATAGTTTCTACAGAATTTAAACAAGATCCAGGGCTTCGTGTAATATTCAAAATGTCCAGGATAGAATCCAGAATTACTCAGAACATAAAGAACAGCAAAAATCCCAACTGCACAGGAAGAATATTAAAGAGACACAATTCTATCATGATAAAGGGTCAAGTCAGCAAGAACTCATAACCACCCTGAGTATGCACCAAAAAACAGAGCTAAATACAAAAGGCCAAAGACAACAGTACTGAAAAGAGAAGTAGACAAATCTACAAAGAGAGCTGAAGAGTTCAACACTCTTCTTTCAGTGATAGAACCTATAGAACGTCAGCAAGGATTGAGAAGAACTGAAAATCATCATCAATCAGCCGATTCTAACTGACATTTATAGGTTACTCAACCCAACAACAAAGGAATATATATTCTACTCGAATGCACTTCAAACATTCCCCAGGATAGACCATATCCTGGGTTATAAATCAAATAATGAGAAAACTAAAATAATTAAAATCATATATAGTATGTTATCAGACCATAATTGAATTAAACTAGAAATCATTAACAGAAAATTAAGAGAAAATTCCCCTCAAACGCTTGGAAGTTAACAATAAACTTCTAAATAATCTATGGGTCAAAGAGAAATATCTCAAGGGAAATTTAAAATATTTTAAACTAAATGAAGATGAAAATACAATATGTCAAAGTTGTGAAATGTATCTAAAGTATAGAAGGAGGGACTTCCCTGGTGGCGCAGTGGTTAAGAATATGCCTGCCAATGCAGGGGACATGTGTTCGATCCCTAGTCCGGGAAGATCCCACATGCCGAGAAGCAACTAAGCCCGTGCGCCACAACGACTGAGCCCACGTGCCACAACTACTGAAGCCCACGTGCCTAGAGCCCAGTGCTCCACAACAAGAGAAGCCACCGCAATGAGAAGCCCGCGCACAACGCAACAAAGAGTAGCCCCTGCTCACCAGAACTAGAGAAAGCCTGCGCACAGCAACAAAGACCCAACGCAGCCAAAAATAAATAAATAAATAAATAAAGTATAGGAGGAAATAAATGCTTTAATTAGAAAGAAGAAAAGTCCCCAAATTTTCACCTTAAGTAACCAGAAAAAAATAAAATAGGAAATAAACACAAAACAAGAAGAGAGAAGAATATAAGAAAGATAAAATCAGAAATCAATGGAATGGAAAAAAGCAAAATAAACAGAAGGTCAATAAAACAAAAACCTGATTTTAAAAGATCAATAAAATTGATAAATCTATGGAAAGACAGAAGACAGAAGACACAAATTACCAATATCAGGAATGAAAAAGAAAATATTACCACAGATCTTAGAGGCATTAAATAGGAAATGAGGCAATATATAAACAACTCTGTGCATATAATTCCAATAATTTAGATAAAATGGATTAAATCCTCAAAATATACAAGCTATTAAAAAAAACTGACTGAAAATGAAATAAATAACATTTATGACCCTGTAACTGTTAAAGAAATTGACCTTGGGAAAAATTTTTTTGAAAAGAAATCTCCAGGTCCAGATTGTTTCACTGGAAAATTCTACCAAACACTTAAAGAAGAAATAACACCAATTTTATAGAAAATTTTTGTCCAAAAATTCTCTCAGCAAACTAGAAGTAGGAGAGAACTTCCTTAACCTAATAAATGGCATCTACAAAAATCTTACATCTACCATCTTTATGGAAAAAAGACAGAACACTGTCCTAAATAACCTTAGCCAGTACATAAGAAAAACAAATGAGGCATACAGATTGAAAAGGAAGAAATAAATTTGTCCCTATTCGCTGTATAATTATCTATATAGAAACCCGAAGAAATACACACACAAAAAAAAACTTCTTAGAATTAACAATTGTGTTTAGCAAGGCCACAGCGTACAAGATCGACACACAAAATTCATTGTATTTTTATATCCTGGAAATGTACAATTCAAAATCTAATTTTTTTCAAGAGTATCATTTACAATACCTCCAAAACCTAAAATATTTAGGTAGAAAATAATAAAATATGTACAAATTCTACTGTTGAAAACTAAAAAAGATTGATGGAAGAGATCAAAGAAGACCAAATAAATGGAGAGATATACCACATAAACCAATTAGAAGACTTATGTAATAAAGATGTCAATTCTCTCTGAATTACCAATAGATTTAATACAATTACAATTAAACCTCTGAAGGACTCTTTTCTTTGGTAGATATAGAGAATCTGATTCTAAAATTTATAGGGAGGGACTTCCCTGGTGGTCCAATGGTTAAGAGTCCTTGCTCCCACTGTAGGGGGCACAGGTTGGATCCCTGATCAGGGAACTAAGATCCCACATGCTGCTCGGTTCATCCGAAAAAATAATAATAATAATAAATATTTTAAAAAAATAAAATAAAATTTATATGGAAAGTCAAAGAGCCTAGAATTAGTAAAATATCTCAGAAAAAAAGGAACAACACAGTTGGAGGAATTACATTACCCATTCTTAAAACTTACTATAAAACCACAGCAATCAAAACTGTGTGAATCGGTAGGAGGATGTACACATTGACAACAGAACAGTGAATGCAGAAATAAACTCACCTCATGATGGCCACTGGATTTTTTACAAAGATACTTAAGCAATTAAAAAGAGAAAGGGTGGCCTTTTCAGGAAATGGTATAAGAACAGGTGAACATCCACACGCCATAAACAAACAGAAAAACACTGACATAAACCTCACACCTTAAAATGGACCATAGATCTAAATAAAATGCAAAACTATAAAAATTCTAGAACACATAGGAGAAAATCTTTGTGATTTGGGGTTAGGCAAAGATATGACATCAAACTCATGATCTGCAAGAGAAAAAAATTGGATAAGTTGGGCTTCATAAAAGTAGAAATGCTTTTGTTTTTTAAAGACACTCTCTAAAGAATCAAAGGACCAGGTACAGACAAGCAAATTTTTTCTAGAGTCGCATATCCAACAAAAAACTTTTCTAGTTCTATGTCCTAAATGTATTAGTGATTAACCAAATCTATACATCTTAAAATTCACAGACCTGTACACCAAAAAAAGAAAAAATCAATTTCTTTAACTACATAATTTAAAAAATAAGACAAAACAAAACAAAGAAAGGAATAAAATGAATACAAAAGTTCCAGTTACACTATATTTTTTAGTAAGGTCCGAGGTAAAACTGCATAGTGCCCAATCTAGCCATTTTTATATTTTCTTAGGTAACTTTTTTTTTTTTTTCCTTTTTTTTCTTTGCAGTATGTGAGCCTCTCACTGCTGTGGCCTCTCCTGCTGCAGAGCACAGGCCCCGGACGCGCAGGCCCAGCGGCCATGGCTCACAGGCCCAGCCTCTATACGGCATGTGGGATCTTCCCGGACCAGGGCACGAACCCACGTCCCCCGCACCGGCAGCCGGACTCTCAACCACTGCACTACCAGGGAAGCCCCCTTAGGTAACTTTTAAAATAATCCTAATTACCCTGGGATTAGTCTCAGAAAGTAACAAGGTTTAAAAGGAGAAAGAAGCCTAAGAACTCTGCCCTCTGAGAAAGCAAGAAAAAAAACGGTCTAGTTAGTGTCATTTGCAATGAAATACTGAGATGCTTAAATGTTACAACAGTTTTCTTCCACACTTTACAACAACCAAGCCAAACTTTCATCCTTTAATTGAATCATACCGCCCTACCCTTGCATAGTGCAACTGTGTTAATTAGAAATTGTCCCAGTTAGTTTACTTTAGATATTAATACTTCTGTTGGTTTAACTTAAAGATGCTCTTTGGTTGGCCTATGTATTATGCAAGCTCTTCTGTAACACTGAACATCACACCCGTGGCTGTCTTTTCTGACTCCTGTGAATGCGAACAATGCTCTATTTAAAAAAAAAAATACCAGTACTATGGAAAGCTAATTAAATCTTTAAAAAGAAAAAAATGTATTCCTTTCAAAATTCAGTCCCCAAACCAGAATTGCATTTTGCTTCTTTATTACAATAAAATATATAAGCAAATTAAACCTTCAGGTTCTATGGGGATGTTTTACCTCAATGAATCTGTAATTATTTTTCATGAAAAATAATATTCAAAGTCTCATTTAGAGCATAGGGATAAACAGATGAAATTTCTTACTTTAAGGCATAAACTTCATTAAAGCAGGTGCACTAATCCAAAAATATCTTAAAATTCAATAGCCCAAAGTCATTCATTACAGGCCAATGACCATTAAAAGTCAAGACTAATTGTCAAGGATAGTTGTCACGTATGTGGAAATACACTTAACAGTTTTACTTGCTACACCCCTCTTTAACAGTCTGGGGGCTCAACCAAACATTCAGTCTCAGAAGATTCACTATAAGCCACACTTGCCATTAGTCATTTACAAGGTTACAAGGCAGGAATCACAGCTTGCCAGCTGGGCAGCCTCCAGCATTCTTCTTGGAGACCCTCTACAGCAAGCCCCACAGCTGCTCAGCTGCAAGGAGACGATGCTTATCAGTGGGCATGGGAGTCACCCTGGTTAAAAGTCTCACACGCAATGGGAATCCATACCGACTGTATCCAACACAGAAGCATAGCTTCCAGGGTACCAACTATGGGACATGCCATTTCTAAGTCACCATACTCAGGGAAGGCCAACATTATGGCAACTTCACAAGCTATTTATAATTCCTCCCAGTATATATGCAATTTACCCATCGGGGTTATGGCAGAAGCAATATTGCATAGTAACTGAGTTGGTGTACTACCCTTAACAGGTTAACAGGTGATCAAAGGTAGAGAGTTAACCAAAGGACAAATTCTTATGCAGAAAGAAAGAAGGGTTTGCTGACATTTTGATTAAGAGTAAACAACCATATAAGAAAATATTCTAGGGCTTCCCTGGTGGCACAGTGGCTGAGAATCTGCCTGCCAATGCAGGGGACACAGGTTCGAGCCCTGGTCTGGGAAGATCCTACATGCCGCGGAGCAACTGGGCCTGTGAGCCACAACTACTGAGCCTGCGCGTCTGGAGCCTGTGCTCCGCAACAAGAGAGGCCGCGATAGTGAGAGGCCCGCACACCGCGATGAAGAGTGGTCCCCGCTCGCCGCAACTAGAGAAAGCCCTTGCACAGAAACGAAGACCCAACACAGCCAAAAACAAATAAATAATAAATGTATTAAAAATTAAAAAAAGAAAATATTCTAGACTTGGAGTTGGAAAACACGGATGTGAGCCCTGATGCTACACCCTGCCAGCTGTATAACCTTGGGAAAATGATTTCACCTCTTTGACTTCACTTTTTTCCTCAGTAAAATGCAGATGATAGTCGCTCTCCAACATTTATTTTGAGAATGATATCATAGAGCGGATCTGCATTTACTTAGAGGACGGCCCAGAATTAGAGCTCAATTAACATGAAAAGAAAACAAAATTGATGAGACAACAAGCTTACTGTTGCCAGATCCACAGTATTACTTTACCAGCACTTGCGAGTTAAAGCTTGAGTTGGACTCCCTACCATCAACCACTAGTTATTTTGTCCTTCCGATTCTTCCATTCACTCTTCTGTATACATGCGCAATCCTCCACTAGATTATGAACTCTTAGGGAAACAAGGACTATACCCAACTCTTTAATAATCCCCCTGAGAACCCAGCTAGATGTTCAATAAATTCTTGTTAAATAAACAATCACACTCATCAAATACAACTAATAAAAAAACCAAACTGTACATTTTCTAAAAATACCTCTTCTAACATGAGCAATATAGATGATCTCAATTCTTACACTCATTCATTGAAACTCATTCATGAGCAATATATATGATCTCAATCCTTACACTCATTCATTGAAACTCATTCCATAAACATCGTCTGAGCCCTTACCACATGTCAGGGATGATGTCAGGTGCTAGAAACACAGCTCTTCACAGACTAGTACACACGGTCTTTGCCCTTGTACACACCTTATATACCAGCTGAAAAGCTGTTTAAAAAGTGAGTAAACACTCAAAACATAATGCTATATTGCTTTACCTTTGTGATGGAAAGAAAAGACTAAGGGGGCTTCCCTGGTGGCACAGTGGTTAAGAATCCACCTGCCAATGCAGGGAACATGGGTTCGAGCCCTGGGCCAGGAAGATCCCACATGCTGCAGAGCAACTAAGCCTGTGCACCACAGCTACTTAGTCTGTGCTCTAGAGCCCGTGAGCCACAACTACTGCAGCCCGTGTGCCTAGAGCCTGTGCTCTGCAACAAGAGAAGCCACTGCAATAAGAAGCCCACGCACCACAACAGAGTAGCCCCTGCTCGCCACAACTAGAGAAAGCCCGCGCACAGCAACAAAGACCCAACACAGCCAAAAATAAATAAATTAATTAATTAAAAAAAAGAAAAAGTGAAGACTGAGGCAGAGACTATCTAGGTAAACCATTTTATGTAAGGTGGTCAGGTATGGTGACATTTAAGCAGAAATGTGAAGATTTATCCAGGCAAAGATGAGGGAAAGAGGAGAGGTAAAAGTAGAAACCTTGAGTTAGAAAACAAAAACAAAAAGCTAGGATGTTTGAGGATTGATGGAAGACCGTCTTTGGATGATGGCCTCTCAGTTTATTAGAGAAAAAGGAAAAAAAAAAATCTAGCAGTTTACTTACAAGGCAACATTATTTCAAGAGGCGTTCCAGAGCGTGATTCAGGTTAATTAGAGTTGTTGTCATTCAGGTCCTAACATGGTCTCTATTTCCATCGACAAAGTTTAACATTGGTACGGAGCAGCATGCCAAAAATTACTAATGAGATGTCTACAATAAAAGCTGATAAAAGACTACTGTCAAGGGACTTTCCTGGTAGCGCAGTGGTTAAGAATCCACCTGCCAATGCAGGAGACACGGCTTCGAGCCCTGGTCCAGGAAGATCCCACATGCCGTGTAGCAACTAAGCCCTAGAGCCACAACTACTGAGCCCGCGTGCCACAACTACTGGAACCCGCGCGCCTAGAGCCCGTGCTCTGCAACAAGTGAAGCCACCGCAATGAGAAGCCTGCGCACCGCAATGAAGAGTAGCCCCCGCTCACTGCAACTAGAGAAAGTCCGCATGCAGCAACGAAGACCCAATGCAGCCATAAATAAATAAAGAGTTGACCTTTAAAAACAAAAAAAAAGACTACTGTCAAAAACCAAATCACAGTGACCTGAACTACACCAGAACCCTTTAACGTTAAGCAGATCTGGTAATTGGATCACACTAGGAACAGTACGTTACACCCAAACTGAATCTAGAACAAATGTCCAGCTCCTGCAAGATTTAATAGAATCTCCGTCTGCCCATCTAGTCTTCTGGTCTACTAGATGAATTGTGGTAGCCATTTCGGCAAACTTCTATTAAACACAACAGATCTCTACAGACATTCTTCCTCCTCCTGAAATAAGCACCAGCACAGGGGTCTGATGATGTGGCCACCTAATAAGACATTTCAAGTAGGAGATAATCAGGGATTTGCCTAAAATAATAATAGATTATACAGCGTGTAATTTAATTTCTAATCTGGAAGCTGCCCCAGAATGTGGTCGCCAGATTGATTTATGCAACATAATATTTGGGTTGAAGCACAATGTATTTTCCATAAGCACCTGAAATTGAAGCACAATTTATTCTACTTCAAAAAGAAAATATTGTCCTAATTCTTCAATGAAATTATTTATGCACAAAGCATCATATGTCAGGAAAGCTTTAGAAATGTGTTTAGCAATATTTTGAAACCTTAGGAGGCAAACAGCAGGAAAGTAGAGCAGAAGCAGGGCAGAGGGCAGGGAAAAGGAAAGGCAAGGTCATGGGTGAAATCCAGACACTGCCGGGGCCAACGAAGTCTGCTTTGTAGCATTTTATTCTTTGAATCTTTTCTTCTTACATACACAGTAGGCTTGATGATTTTCTGCTTGCACCCAGGAGAGTTAACTAAGTTAGGTGATCTCTTTACTGTAATGTTTATACAAGTTGTTCTCGTGCTCTTTCATTATATGTATTCAGTATTTCTTTTTCATCCTTAGGTTTTCAATTGTTATAGAATTTAAGTAGAGAGATATTTTTCCTTACAATCTTTACAGAAGCCAGAACCCATTGGCAAACTTGAGTTTCTTAGCTTTTTCATCTTTAAGGTTAAATTCTTAAAATTGAAAAGAATGTCCACCTCTTGAAAATATAATTGTAAAAACTGCCTTCTAATCCTACTGTAATATTACAGTAGAGAAAAATAAATAAAAAGTCTTATCTATACCGGTGGCTTCTTTAGGTCAATGAGATGTCAGTGTTTAAAAGTGAAGTGTCAGTAGAAAACTTGCATTTCTTTGCCATAATTTTCTGTGATAGGTTGGCAATCCTGATTAGAGTCTGTCATTTTGAGGCATCTGAACTTCATCATTCTCCGTCTGCTTTCTATATGCTCTATAAGTTCTGAAGGATCTTTTCAAGGATGATGAGGGATGGAATCTCTCTTAAAGTATATTTTGAATCTCATCCAAAAGACATGACACAATAAATCTTCAAGCTATTTTTGACCATATGTCACAGCTCTTGAAGGCAAATGAAGGCCCTGGCAGCTTGAAGGGATTACTTAACACTGACAGCTGTTAAGGCATTTATCCTGAGTTTTCTTCTTTCTTTCCATCGAGACTACATAAGATGGCATGGCTTGTGGGTTGGATAGTATGTAATGTGCTTGATGTATGATGAGAAACCACATCAATTTCCTACGTTCCTTCATGTTTATCCATCTCAGTGCATCTACAAACGTCTAGATCAACTGTGTGCCCAGGCCTTGGGAATGTAAAGATGAGATCATATAAAGTTGGAGGTGTAAAAAAGAAGATAAAATAGGCCATTAAAGGTATGACATAAGGTTACTTTAAAAAACAAAATCATTATTGTATCAGAGCTGAGCAAGTTGGCTTGGGAACATTAGGCTGGCAAGGAAGAGATTTAGATTTTAACAAGTGTGACTTAGGGCAGACACCAAACCCCTCTGGGCCTCAGTGACTTCAGACATGAAATGTATGGCTTAAACTATCCTATCTTTGAGATTCCCTATAGTTTTCAAATTTTCCTATATAGTTTTAAAAGACAATGTAGACTGAACCTATTATGTGCCACAGTTATAGAGCCAAGCGGTATGTAGGTGCCCTTTTGGAAATCAGTGAATTTTAAAGCTGTTGTAAAAGGATTAAATTCCTTCATAAGCCTAATAAATGTGTTTGTAATAAAAGAAAAAAATGCTTTTTTACATCTGAAAGTTCAGAAGGAAAATTTGATTGCTGAATTAAGTCTCTAGCTACTATAAGATTTTTTCAATTTAATTTTTTAAACTTTTTTTCTGATTCTAAAAATTCAGAGAAAAATCAATGGAAAATTTTGGAAGGAAATCTAAATAATTTTTGAAGATGTTAACAAAGGCAAACTGTCGCTGAATATAGTATAAGAGTGAAGTGTATAGCTCTTTCCTCAGTAAGCAAAGCTTTAAAAAAGATATCAGAGATATACTATATAGCTCAACACTGGCAGAGTAAAGCTGGCTTGCAATGAGCTTCCCAGCGAATATGTACAAGACTCAAAGTCCAGACTCTAGCTGCTAAGGCTGGGTCATAGTGCCAACTGGTATCCCTTCTTCACATATAAAATACATCAGCTCCTGATATTTTCAAAGTTCTACTATGGTTCAAGGGCGGACATAGATACAAGCAAAAAAGGGTTTGACTATTGCAAGGCTAAGAGAAGAAGAGCTTTGTCTAATAAACGAGCTTCACTTAATCTGTTTGGCTTCAGGCTAAATGCTGGTTTCTAAATGCCAGCCGATTGTCTGCCTTGATATGAGAAGGAGAGTTTGAAAAATTACCCCCTCTCTGACACAACTCTGAAGATTCCAATTCAGTACATCAAGGGTGAGGCCTAAAAATCCATGTTCTGAAAAGCCTTCCCAGATGATGCTGGAACACAGTCAGGTTTGGGAAATGGAGATGCGGAGTCGGTTACGTTCACATCTTACTTGGAATTCCTTAGTGGTAGAGCCAGGGCTACAATTTACTTCCTACCAATTATTAAGCTGTAAACGACTATGTAGTCTAGTAAAAATACAAGTTAACGCACCAGTATTATATATTTCAGATAAGAGATATTTGAGGACCAAAACCAAAAACACCTTTGCATTTGCCATTGCCAGATTCCTTCAGTAAGTGTTTTACTCCTTATTCCTGCTGAATTAAGTTTTAGGGCTATCGGGGGTGGAAGTGGGGGGGGGGGGCGTGCGGGATTGAACAACTGGTGGAATGGAATCATAAATTCATGTGCACATTATAATATCAAAAACAGAAGTAAATGATTTGGTGTGCAAGATACACGTAAAATATTTTTAAACCATGTTATTCAAAACTGAGTTACATATGGGATGTAACATTAATCATGAATTGTAGAAGAGAGGAGTACATCACAAGAAGAGGGATAATATTAATTATTCTGTTTATCTGATCAATATAAAAAACAAATGATATGATTTTGCCACAAACTGTGGTTTATTTGGCTATGATCTTCGAAAGGAATGATTCATTATTTTTACTGCTAGATAATTATATTTTTCTAATAAATCAAGAGTTCTCCTTTTCATTTAAGAAAATGAATAATCTTAATATTTCTGTGTACTAGTGCTATACTATAGCATTTGATCATGGGTATAACTTGGTGACTTTTAAATACTTATCATTAAATGTACTATTAAATGCAGGGCTCTCTACTGAGTAAATTTAAGTGTTTGTGCAATTTTTAACTTAACTATTGTATAAAATTAATTGAAAAGCATATGAATTTAAACCTTTAACTTAAAACACTATGGCCAAAAGCTCTCTATTTCCAAGCTGTCAAATATAAAAACTGATAATACTGCCAAAGTTCTCCCCAAGGTTGAAGAACCAGCAGTAATTAAAGAACATTTACCCAGTCCAAAAACAGACCCCAAATGCAGTATGACATCAGCTTGGCTGCCACAGTCTCTCTCTCAAGGTCAGGAAATCCATCACAATGACAACAGTTCACAGCTAGAAACTGGGCAGAGTGACTTTAACGAGTAAGAAGCAAAGATAGTATTTTGTAAAGAAGCCAACTAGACATTGCCATGTAGGAAAGGTGCCATCAGAGACTCCCTGAAGTTATTTCAACCCCGATGTGGAGACGGAAGATGATAAAGCAGGTAATGGTGAACGCACATCAGAAGGCACCAGAGCAGAGTCAGTCCCGAAGTCTACTTGAATCGTGAACAAATATCACTGATTTGGAAGAGTCTGTGTGGTTTACTTCCCACTCTCTTGGCCATTTAAACCTAAATTTAGATATCACATAGCACAACTACAGGGGATGCCGTTTACCTAGAATACAATATGATTATATCCTGTTAAACTGAAAAGACTAGCAGCATTAATTTTACAATTAAAAAGATTGAGCCTTAACTATGTCAGAATATCTTAGGGTAATAACCAAGACATGGCATCTAAGTGAAAAATCAGAAGAAAATACCGTACATTCAAAATCTCAAAACATAACACTGTATCATAATTTAGTGTTAAAAGTAAGACAAACTGACAGTTACAGCTTAGAAAACCCCAGGACCAGTAATTTCCCTAAACTCATCTATGCAAACAAAGCAATAGTGCATGGAGAGTCTTGGGCTGTAGTGCAATGACAACTCTATTTTTATAGTCAGTTGTTTTCACTTGAGCGGTCAATAAATCTTTTCATAATTGTTTCAATTATAATCTAGTATTAGAGAAAAAAATAGCCAAATAATGTTTTTGTTTTTTATTATTAAACATCAAATAATACTCCAGTGTTTCCCTAAACTACATATGCAAAACTTCTCCACTTAAAATTATCAGTAATAGAATTCACCGCTTCAAGTAATTTAGAAAAGAATCATCTCACTTAATGGCTTTTGCCCAAATTCATTTACCCCAAATTACCCTACAAATATAGTGACAACCAGTATTAAATCATGGACCCTTTGGAATAACTCCACTGTGTCTAGATAGCATATATTTTTGGACATAAAATGTATTGTTTCTTGAGAATAAGATAAATGAATATAATTTCATAATAAAGAGACCTCAGGAGATATGTATGTACTATGGAATCTAGGAAAGAAAAATAAGTTGTTTTGAAAAAATTATAAATGTTTACATTAGAAGCCTCTAGTTCCACATTATCCTGACCTTAACACTGATAAAATATTTTCCCAAGTTTCTTGCCTTCTGCCATTATATTAGTATAAAAGTAATAATTATTAAATTGATTCATTCAATACGTTATTTCCTTCAATATCAGGCAAGTATTATTCTCAACACTGGAGTTACAAGTGCAAAAACAGAGCTAGGTATCTGCCTCCATGGACTTACATTTGGGTGGGAGAAAAGAGATAGACATGTAGCCAATGTCAGGAAACGTAAGAAGCAAGTAAAAAAATGAGAAAATGTCCGAGTGTGATAAACGCTATGAAGGATGATAACATGGAGGGTAAGTGGGGGACACTTTGGGAAGGGAAGGTTAAATAGAATATTTATGCCAGAATTCCTTCTAGATAAAGAACTTAGAGAGTTACTGTATCTGTGTCTCTCCTGGACAGTGGTCACAGTCCTGGTGTGTGTCACCTTTGAGACTCTCCTTTCTGCAGAAAATAAATTAGACCCATAAAGCCCCGGCATCCACATTCTTTCAGCCTCATACCATGGTTTTCTGTGCATGTGTACTGCCATAGTTTATCCAATAAATATTTTTCACAATATAAACTAGCATGGCTTTTACCCATATAGACGCACCTTCCATTTTCACTGTAGGAATGAATCCTCTTTGAGTGAGGGGGAAGCAGAAAGAGAGAATAATTAGTGGTTCAATATTTCAAGTCCTAAGAAAACAACTTTGTTTAGCGAGATAGCTACAAATCTTTTCAAGACTTCATAATAGATGTCCCGTGTTTTTGAATATTAATCTACAGTTAAAGATATGTGGATTAAGATATATTGTTTCTCATAAATATTTCTGCTTTCTTGCCACATGGGAAGAATTTCATTTCTTTGCCTCTTCGAATTAAGGGGAGAAATATGACTTATTTCAGAGTAAAATTGGAGCAGTAGTGACATTTCCCAATAAACACTTTTTTTTTGCTGGTTCTGGACCTTCGAACACTCTCCTCCCTTGACCTAGAGATCAGGGGAGCACGTGCAACACAGAGGCTCAATACTGAGCTATCACATGATGGTGGAATACACACAGGAATCTCCACTGTACATTGAGAAAGAAATAAACCTTGTTGTTTCAAGCTCCTGGAATTTTGGAGTCATTTATCATCACAGAGTAGCCTATACTATCTGTTATAGGTAGAATCATGTCCCGTCCAAAATTCATATGTTGAAGTCCTAACTCACAGTATCCCAGAATGTGACCTTATTCGGATAGGTCATTGCAGGTATAGTAAGTTAAGATGAGGTCATACTGGAGTAGGGTGGGTCCCTAATCCAATATTACCAGTGTCTTTATAAAAAGGGGAAATCTGGACACAGACAGACACACAGGAGAACACCATGTGAAGATGAAAGCAGAGATTGAGGTGATGTAGCAGAAGCCACAGAACACCAAAACTCCAAGCAAAACACCAGAAGCTGAGAGAGAGGCCTGGAAGACATTCTTCTTCATTGCTCTCAGAAGGAACCAACACCACTGACACCTTGATCCCTGACTTTTAACCTTCAGAACAGTGAGAAGATATACTCCTGTTAAGCCCCCTGGCTTGTGGTACTTTGTAACAGCAGCCTTAATAAACAAATACACTATCCCAATACATACATTAGGGATTGTCTATCCCTAATTTATAATAGTTCGACTTACAATTTTTCAGCTTTACGATGGTGCAAAAGTGATATGCATTCATATGCATTGGAAACTCTACTTCCAATTTTGAATTTTGATCTTTTCCAGGGCTAGAGACCTCTCTGGAGATGCTGGGCAGTGGCAGTGAGCCATGGCTCCCAGTCAGACACTCAGTCATTATGGTAAACAACTGATACACTTAAAACCACTTTGTACCCAGCCAGCCATTCTGTTTTTCCCTTTCAGTAGAGTATTCAATAAATTACATGAGATACTGAACACTTTATTAAAAATAGGCTTTGTGTTAGATGATTTTGCCCAACTGTAGGCTAATGTAAGTTTTCTGAGCACATTTAAGGTAGGCTAGGCTAAGCTATGATGTTTGGTATATTAGGCGTATTAAATGCATTTTCGACTTAATGATATTGTCAATTTACATAGGTTTATCCAGATGTAACCACATCATAAGTCAAGGAAGATCTGTAAAACTATACATTGTTTCAAGCAGAAGATGATATACATGTGGAAATAGGAGAGCACAACTAATAGTGTAGCAAGTAATATCTTTATAAGGGAATCCGATCTATTTACATGAGATTATCTAGTAGTAGTTTAAAATTTCTTTTATTCTCATCTTAGAAATGGCGATAGTTTTATGTTTGACTTTTTGTAACTGAGAAAATACACTTCTATTCAAAATTAAGGTACCCACAACTTGATAAAGAAATAAATATAAATATAGATAAAGAAAATGTTCATTACATTTTCTGGGAGGCCATTTCCAAATTTACATGGTCCTATTCTGCTGTCTCTTAACTATGAATGTTAAAGCTTTTAGCTTCAGAGGATCCTATATGTTTGCTATGAGTGATTAAGAGCTCATAAAGTTTTCACTAGCACTTTAATCTCCAGGTGCAGAGAAAGTCAAGAAACCTGTTAAAATTCTCTAGTCCTCACGCAAGGTTGCCTCAGGAAACATGGTAAATAGTACAGTACTGGCTCCTCAAGATAGCACCTAAACACATCAACTTCAAAGAAAGGCTGTCTAGACAAAAATACGGATTCTACTTTCAGTGAGTTGGCCTAGAAAATAAAGAGAACTTTATGCTACAGGGCTCTTTCTTTCTGAAATGCAACACTCCATGAATAGCAAGTTCATGACGCAGAATTTAGAGACACAGGAGATGCTTGATATTTGAGATTGTGTCCCTAGTCCCTTGCAGAGAGTACCAGGTCGTCCAGGGAGACGACTTGCACACTAGGAGGATAAGTGAAGAAAAGAGACACAATGAAATGTGCCTGTTAGGCCAGTGACTAGCTCCTTTCACAAGCTTCACCTCACATCCCCAATTCAACCACCCCGACAATTCTTTTCTCTTAGAAGTCCCCCATCCCATGGCTTTTCAGGTAACTACTACCATTTTTCTTGCTATGCTTTTGTCTCCTTTAGTTGCCTTTCCTGGCTCCAGTGTTTGAGTCTACCTTGTAAGGAGAGATTTCTCCAAGGCTTATTTCTTATCTCTCTGTGCTTCTCTGTATATACTTTCTCCCTTGGGGAGACAGACAGGTGGCATGGGAAAAAATCACAGGCTTTTTATAGCCAGACATACCCAAACAGAAGTCAGCACTCCAGATTGGCTAAGTAGTCAACCAAATCAACCCCCCTGAATTTCTTCTCCCTCATTTGGAAATGATCATACTCTGAAGGCGGTTATGAGATGTAAGTGAGCTTTAACTATAACACGTGTAAATTGCACAGTACCTAGTAGGCACTCTACAAAGGCTAATGCCTAACTCTTGAAGTTCTCACTAAATATCTTGACTTCAACTGTCTGTCACACCATAAATCTGGGAAGGCCATGGAACGAAAGCTTGGAATGGAAAGCAATGGTCAAAGACAACGGCACATAGTATGGGAGTAGAGGGAGAGGAAGGAAAGCCACATAGATTTTAGAACCAGAGAATGCAATTTGGGAATAACTTAGACTCTGACATCAGTAGTATTTAATAATTCTCAGAAACCAAGCAACATCTGAGGCTGAAGAGTGTCCAGGAAATGGCCCTCTCTTGTTGTCTTGGATACTTACACACAGGGCTTGATGATGAATTTATTCAGCCCATGCAAATAGACTTTACTATTTAGGATTCACATATCAAAGCAGCCATGATGCAAAAGTAAGGGGCATGAGATAAGCATACAAAACTAACTCACATTTAGAAATGTATCCCATGCTGGTGAAAGGTTAGCACATTTCAGGGATTAGGGAATTAACAAGGGGCATAAATAGCAAGGGTTCTGGAGGGGAACCAAAGTAAGCTCATTTACAGGAGTGGTTTTCAATATCTACTTTAATCCATGTTCTTTTTGAAGAATTATAAATACGTCTTAGTTGCTCTGATGTTACTTGGAATTTCAATATGAATAAAATAGGAAGACTAAAAGAATCAAAACAGTGGGCCAAAGATCTGCCACACTTGACCATAAGTAGAGGACAAACAATTCTTCTAAAAGGGTTTGTAAAACTTTCACTTGAGACTTACTATTTCATGGTTAATAATCTCAATATTCGTAGACACCTTAGAATTATGTCACTTGCATAAATTTGACAACAGTGATTCCTAAAGGATCTCTGAAACTAAAGATACCATGTTTTTGAACACATGTCCATTGATTTAAGAGTTATCAGATCAAATGGTAAAACTGATTAGATCATTCATCGTTAATTGGCTGAGGAAAAATGTTAAGAAAAGGAACCAATATCTGATATGCTTTCTAATATTTTATATTACTTTGAGCAAACTGAACAAGTATACATACAAGTGCCATGCTTTGTATGCAGCAGAAAACTCTGCCTCACAGCATCAGGTCTTACTTATAATCCTGAAAATGGTATGCAATGCTACTTGAAAAGTAATTATTACTAGGTTAGTTGGATAAAGTTATTTATTTTCTAAAAGCAAATGGTTGAAGCATGACTTCAAACCAATTTCAGTTCTAACAGCTACCATGTAGCACACAGCATCGTCTCACTACCTAACACATTCTACTAAAGTTGACTATAACATGAAATACTACTGTATTGCTAATGATATTACAACTTGAAGCTGCCCAGAGAAAGCATTTGCCAGTATTTTTTTTACTGTTAGCATAAAGATAAACCCAGCTAAGATGCCATCTCTATTTTTTTCTTGCTCTTGAATTAACTATACCTTCTCTGAAATACACTTCCATGTTGCTCTGGTCCATAAATACTGGGGAAATTCAATACTAATTAAATGCATTCATAAATCTTACATTGGAGCATTTGGTGGCTGGCATAGTCATAAATCTGAAAACCCAACCAGAAGTACATGATCCCTCAACTAGGATGCTGTTACATCTTTTGAAGAAACAAATTTTTTTAACTTAGGATCATCAAATTAGAGAATGAAACAGTCATTTAGTCCAGGGGTCATCATACATTTTTGCAAAGGGCCAGGTGGTAAAAATTTTAGGCTTTATGATTTGTAAGGTCCCTGTTGCAACTACCGAACTCTGAGGTTGAAACACAAAAGCAGCCATATACTGTATGGAAATGAATGGGCATGGTGGTCTTCTAAAAAATTTTAATGTATGGAAAATGAATTTAATTCCTATATAATTTCCACTTGGGAAAGTCTTCTTTTTCAAACTTTTTCCCCAACCATTTAAAAATTTAGAAATCATCATTTATTTGTGGGCCCTACAAAACCAGGCGACAGGCCACATTTGGCTTAAAGGCTTTAGCACGTCATCTGAAGGACTGAAGTAAGAAAAGACCTAGATGGGTAGCTAGGCAGACAGCAGATGCTTTCTCACTTCGAAGATCTGCAATACATTTTTTAGCTGCAGAAAAATCTAAAGATTTGGCACATATTAAATAGATGCACATATTTTGTGAGTAATGTAAAATATTAGTCAGGAAAATAAATTCATTTCCTTTCCCCAACATGATCCTCACCACATGTTCTCTCTCTCAGGGAAATCTCCATGCTCAGTCCTTCAACTAGATATTATGTTTGACTCCTTTCTCTCTCTTAAACCTCTCATCCTATGAGTCACTCACTCCTACCACTTCTTCCTCTTGAATAACATACAGAACTCTCTACAGTGCACTACACTCATCAGGGCCACCATCACCTCAAGCTTAGTTTACTGTAACAGCCTTTTCACTGGTCTCCACACCTCGTGCTTACCTAACTCCAGGACAATTTCTTCATTGCAGCTGGACCTTTGTCATTCTCCACCTCAAATCTGATCGTCTTCATTTTTCCACAGATGCCAAAGGCTTCCTCCTGTCCTCAGGATAAAACGCAAACTCCTTATCACGACTTGCAAGGTCCTTCATAAGCAAATGCTTTACTAGGCATCCATCCTTACTGTGCACAATATTTAGTGAAACAGAGCTACTAAAGGGAAATGATGGAGACGCCAGCAGCTTCTCATTCATCCACAGAGGTACCCATGTCCCAGCGAAATGCAGAAGGTGAAAAAGATACAAATTCTGTCCAACATGCAGAAGCATCAGGAAGAAACACCTTTATCAGCCCCCACGGCTGCAAAGAATACGGAGCATTGTGTGGGAATGGAAGATTCTGGCAACACCCAGTCCTGCAGTGAGTTTTTCTGGGTTCACACTGGTTGAACAACATCCATTTTCCTTATTTATAAAATGAGAAAGGGCACCTATGGTCCAATTCCAAATTGACATAAAGCACTGTGGCATCACTGATGAGGGGTCTCGTAAAATTCAAAGATAATTGCTGAGACTACTCCAGAAGATGGCGGAGGAGTAAGACATGGAGATCACCTTCCTCCGCACAAATACATCAAAAATACATCTACAGGTGGAACAGCTCCTACAGAACACCTACTGAACGCTGGCAGAAGAGCTCAGACCTCCCAAAAGACAAGGAACTCCCCACATAACTGGAGAGGACAAAAGAAAAAACAGGCAAAAGAACAGGGATGGAACCTGCCCCTCTGGGAGAGACCTGTGAAGGAGGAAAACTTTCCACACACTAGGAAGCCCCTTCGCGGGCGGAGACTGCGGGTGGCGGAAGGGGAAAACGTCGGGGCCGCGAAGGAGAGCACAGCAACAGGGGTGCGGAGGGCAAAACGGAGAGATTCCTGCACAGAGGATCGGTGCCGACCAGCACTCACCAGGCCGAGAGGCTTGTCTGCTCCCCCGCCGGGGCGGGCGGGGCTGGGAGCTGAGGCTCGGGCTTCAAAGGTCAGATCCCAGGGAGAGGACTGGGGTGGCTGTGGGAACACAGCCTGAAGAGGCTAGTGCGCCACGGCTAGCCGGGAGGGAGTCCAGGAAAAAGTCTGGATCTGCCTAAGAGGCAAGAGACCATTGTTTCGGGGTGCGCGAGGATAGGGGACTCAGAGCACCTCCTAAACGAGCTCCAGACGCGGTCGCGAGCCACGGCTAACAGCGCGGACACCAGAGACGGGCATGAGACGCTAAGGCTGCTGCTGCCGCCACCGGGAAGCCTGTGTGCGAGCACAGGTGACTCTCCACACCTCCCTTCCGGGGAGCCTGTGCAGCCCGCCACTGCCAGGGTCGCGGGATCCAGGGACAACTTCCCCGGGAAAACGCACGGCGCGCCTCAGGCTGGTGCAACGTCACGCCGGCGCGACGTCACGCCGGCCTCTGCCGCCGCAGGCCCACCCCGCCTCCGCACCCCTCCCTCCCCCCCGCCTGAGTGAGCCAGAGCCCCCGAATCAGCGGCTCCTTTAACTCCGTCCTGAGAGAAGAACAGACGCCCTCAGGCGACCTACACGCAGAGGCGGGGCCAAATCCAAAGCTGAGCCCCGGGAGCTGGGAGAACAAAGAAGAGGAAGGGAAATCTCTCCCAGCAGCCTCAGGAGCAGCGGATTAAATGCCCACAATCAACTTGAGGTACCCTGCATCTGTGGAATACTTAAATAGACAACGAATCAACCTAAAATTGACGCAGTGGACTTTGGGAGCAGCTGTACACTTGGGGTTTGCGACTGACTTCTTTCTGAATTTTATGTTTATCTTAGTATAGCTTTTACCGCTTGTTATCACTGGTAGATTTGTTTATTGGTTTGGTTGCTCTCTTCTTTTTTTTATTACTTTTTAATTTTTTTATTTTAATAATATTTTTATTTTAATTATATTATTTTATTTTACTTTTTATTATATTTTTAATTTCGTTTTTTCTCCCTTTTTTCTGAGCCATGTGGCTGACAGAGGCTTTGTGCTCCGCCCTGGTGTCAGGCCTGAGCCTCTGAGGTGGCAGAGCCTACTTCAGGACATTGGACCACCAGAGACCTCCTACCCCACGTAATATCAACTGGCGAGAGATTTCCCAGAGATCTCTGTCTCAATGCTAAGACCCAGCTCCAACCAACAGCCAGGAAGCTCCAATGCTGGACACCACATGCCAAACAACTACCAAGACAGGAACACACCACCACCCATTAGCAGAGACGCTGCCTAAAATCATAATAAGGTCACAGATACCCCAAAACACACCAATGGACGCAGTTCGGCCCACCAGAAAGAGAAGATCCAGCCTCATCCACCAGAACACAAACACCAGTCCCCTCTACCAGGAAGCCTACAAAAGCCACTGAACCACCTTACCCACTGGGGTCAGACACCAAAAACAACAGGAACTACGAACCTGCAGCCTGCAAAAAGGAGACCCCAAACACAGTAAGTTAAGCAAAATGAGAAGACAAAGAGAAATATGCAGCAGATGAAGGAGCAAGGTAAAAACCCACCAGACCAAACAAATGAAGAGGAAATAGGCAGTTTACCTGAAAAGGAATCAGTAGCAGAATAACTGAGGAAGAAGAATGGATACGTGACCTGGAAGATAAAATAGTCAAATAACTACCTCAGAGCAGAATAAAGAAAAAAGAATGAAAAGAATTGAGGACAGTATCAGAGACCTCGAGGAAAACATTAAAGGCACCAACATTCCAATTATAGGGGTTCCAGAAGAAGAAGAGAAAAAGAAAGGATCTGAGAAAATATTTGAAGAGATTATAGTTGAAAACTTCCCTAAAGTGGGAAAAGAAATAATCAAGTCCAGGAATAGAGTCCCATACAGGATAAATCCAAGCAGAAACAAACCAAGACAAATATTAACTATCAAAAATTAAATAAAAAGAAAAGTTATTAAAAGCAGCAAGGGAAAAGCAACAAATAACATACAAGGAAATCCCCATAAGGTTAACAGCTGATCTTTCAGCATAAACTCTGCAAGCCAGAAGGGAGTGGCAGGACATATTTAAAACGATAAAAGGGAAAAAGTTACAACCAAGATTACACCAGCTAGCAAGGATCTCATTCAGATCCTACAGAGCAATTAAAACCTTTACAGACAAGGATCTCATTCAGATCCTACAGAGCAATTAAAACCTTTACAGACAAGGAAAAGCTTTACAACAAATGCTAAAGGAACTTCTCTAGGCAGGAAACACAAGAGAAGGAAAAGATCTACAAAAACAAACCCAAAACAATTAAGAAAATGGTAACAAGAACATACATATTGATAATTACCTTAAATGTAAATGGACTAAATACTCCAACCAAAAGACACAGAATGGCTGAATGGACATGAAAACAAACACCGTATATATGCTGTCTACAAGAGACCCACTTCAGACCTAGGGACACATACAGACTGAAAGTGAGGGGATGGAAAAAGATATTCCATGCAAATGGAAATCAAAAGAAACCTGGAGTAGCAATTCTCATATCAGACAAAATAGACTTTAAAATAAACACTATTACAAGAGACAGAGAAGGATATTACATAATGATCAAGCCAAGAAGAAGAGCTAACAATTGTAAATATTTATGCACCCAACATAAGAGCACCTCAGTACGTAAGGCAAATGCTAACAGCCATAAAAGGGGAAATTGAAAGTAACACAATCATAGTAGGGGACTTTAACACCCCACTTTCACCAATGGAAAGTCAACCAAAATGTAAATAAATAAGGAAAAACAAGCTTTAAATGACACATTAAACAAGATGAACTTAATTGATATTTATAGGGCATTCCATCCATAAACAACAGAATACACTTTCTTCTCAAGTGCTCATGGAACATCCTCCAGGATAGATCATATCTTGGGTCACAAACCAAGCCTTGGTAAATTTAAGAAAATTGAAATTGCATCAAGTAACTTTTCCGACCACAACACTATGAGACTAGATATCAATTACAGGAAAAAAGTGTAAAAATACAAACACATGGGGGTCAAACTATACGCTATTAAATAACCAAGCGATAACTGAAGAAATCAAAGAGGAAATCAAAAAATACCTAGACACAAATGTCAATGAAAACACGACGACCCAAATCCTATGGGATGCAGCAAAAGCAGTACTAAGTGGGAAGTTTATAGCAATACATTCCTACCCCAAGAAACAAGAAACATCTCAAACAACCTAACCTTACACCTAAAGCACTTAGAGAAAGAAGAAGAAAAAAACCCCCAAAGTTAGCAGAAGGAAAGAAATTATAAAGATCAGATCAGGAATAAATGAAAAAGAAATGAAGGAAACAATAGCAAAGATCAATAAAACTAAAAGCTGGTTCTTTGAGAAGATAAACAAAATTGATAAACCACTAGCCAGACTCATCAAGAAAAAAAGGGAGAAGACTCAAATGAACAGAATTATATATTAAAAAGAAGTAACAACTGACACTGCAGAAATACAAAGGATCATGAGGAATTACTACAAGCACCTATAGGCCAATAAAATGGACAACGTGGAAGAAATTTACAAATCCTTAGAAAAGCACAAACTTCTGAGACAGAACCAGGAAGAAATAGAAAATATAAACAGACCAATCATAAGCACTGAAATTGAAACTGTGATTAAAAATCTTCCGGCAAACAAAAGCCCAGGACCAGATGGCTTCACAGGTAAATTCATCAAACATTTAGAGAAGAGCTAACACCTCACCTATCCTTCTCATACTTTTCCAAAATATAGCAGAGAGAAGAACACTCCCAAACTCATTCTATAAGGCCACCATCACATTGATACAGAAACCAGACAAAGATGTCACAAAAAAAGAAAACTACAGGCCCATATCACTGATGAACAGAGATGCAAAAATCCTCAACAAAATTCTAGCCAACAGAATCCAACAGCACAGTAAAAGGATCATACACCATGATCAAGTGGGGTTTATCCCAGGAATGCAAGGATTCTTCCGTATATGCAAATCAATCAATGTGATACACCATATTAACAAAGTGAAGGAGAAAAACCATATGATCTTCTCAATAGATGCATAAAAAGCTTTCAACAAAATTCAACACCCATTTATGATAAAAACTCTCCAGAAAATAGGCAGAGAGGGAACTTACCTCAACATAATAAAGGCCATATATGACAAACCCACAGCCAACATCGTTCTCAATGGTGAAAAACTGAAACCATTTCTGCTAAAATCAGGAACAAGACAAGGATGCCCACTGTTACTACTATTATTCAAAATAGTTTTGGAAGTTTTAGCCACAGCAGTCAGAGAAGAAAGAGAAATAAAAGGAATCCAAATAAGAAAAGAAGAAGTAAAACTTTCACTGTTTGCAGATGACATGATACTATACACAGAGAATCCTAATGATGCTACCAGAAAACTACTAGAGCTAATCAATGAATTTGGTAAAGTAGCAGCATACAACATTAATGCACAGAAATCTCTTGCATTCCTATACACTAGTGATGAAAAATCTGAAAGAGAAATTAAGGAAACACTCCCATTTACCACTGCAACAAAAAGAATAAAATACCTAGGAGTAAACCTACCTAAGGAGACAAAAGACCTGTATGCAGAAAACTATAAGACACTGATGAAAGAAATTAAAGATGACACAAACAGATGGAGAGATATACCATGTTCTTGGATTGGAAGAATCAACATTGTGAAAGTGACTATACTACGCAAAGCAATCTACACATTCAATGCAATCCCTATCAAACTACCACTGGCACTTTTCACAGAAGTAGAAGAAAAAAATTTCACAATTTGTACAGAAATACAAAACACCCTGAATTACAACAGCCAGGACATGGAAACAACCTAAGTGTCTATCATCGGATGAATGAATAAAGAAGATGTGGCACATATATACAATGGAATAGTACTCAGCCATAAAAAGAAACGAAATTGAGATATTTGTAGTGAGGTGGACGGACCTAGAGTCTGTCATACAGAGTGAGGTAAGTCAGAAAGCAAAAAACAAATACCGTATGCTAACACATATATGTGGAATCTAAGAAAAAATAAATAAAGGTCATGAAGAACCTAGGGGTAAGACGGGAATAAAGACACAGACCTACTAGAGAATGGACTTGAGGATATGGGGAGGGGGAAGTGTAAGCTGTGACAAAGTGAGAGAGTGGCATGGACATATATACACTACCAAACGTAAAATAGGTAGCTAGTGGGAAGCAGCCGCATAGCACAGGGAGATCAGCTCTGTGCTTTGTGACCACCTAGAGGGGTGGGATAGGGAGGGTGGGAGACGCAAGAGGGAGGAGATATGGGGACATATGAATATGTATAACTGATTCACTTTGTTATAAAGCAGGAACTAACACACCATTGTAAAGCAATTATACTGCAATAAAGATGTTAAAAAAAATTATCCCTCATCAAGTCAGATGTTTAAAGGAAAAATAAACACTGAATCAAATAGCAAGCAGGAATTTCTATAGATCTTTCAATCACATTTTTACTTCAATAGAAAAATGCATCCTGATCAGTCTTTGAGAGGTCAGTTTTTGGTGTCATGGAGAAAATATTTTAGGAGAATCAGGAAAACTGGATTGTAGTTCATGCTGTGTCTATTCCCATCAGACAGGCTACTTCTGCTGCTCCTTCACATGTGTACAAAGGGCGGCTTGTAATGGATCATAAAAGTCCAACTTGGCTGTAAAACCTTTAACTGATGATTCTAGAAGCATCTGATACCTTCCTACCCAGAGTCACTGCAACATAATTTGTGATTACAATATTTCTGGGTAAACATTCAAATGGAGTAAACGTTCAAATGGTCTAACAAAGGCGACCTCAGAGCTGCAGCAAGCCAAGTGGCATGCAGAGTTTTCAGGTCAAGAAACCAGAAAAAGAAATTCTGGAGTAGGCCATGAAAACTGGGGTTCTCATCACAACACCTTTGAGCATTTTTTGAGTGAAAGAAGACAGCCGGTGGAGATTATGGAAGATGCATAGCTACAGCATCAGAAAGCTTCATCTTGATCTTAGGTGGGTGGCAGTGCCCATTAACCTTAGGACATTCTAATAAAACTTGCACAACTGAATTCTAAACATCAAACAAGAAGATTCCTTTAAATCCCTTATATCTTCTATTATTTTAACATGATTAGTAAAACACTATCTGTCCATATTCTGTTGGACGATCTTTCTATTCCTTTTCCTCCCACTCTCCCTCCTTGCCATCTTTGCCTGTGAAGGCCTATTTCCTCTCACTCTGCCCCCAGTGGAAATAAAGAACATAGCTTTCCTGAAGGGTTCCTTGCATAACCACCCAATTTCATTTTAAAATCAGGGTTTAGCAGATAAATCAGCTAACATTCATTAATTTGTACCCTTTCATTCTTTCTATTATTCATTCATTCAGGATTTACTTAAAACCTACTGTGTCCATGGTCATATGCCAGGTGCTAGGGAAGATGAATACAACTCCATTAACAAGTTCACAAGCCAGAATAGGAGACAGAAATGCACAGGATTAATTACAAGATAGTATGATTGGTGCTACAATGAATACGCATAGAAGGTGGGTATGTGATGGAGGCAATAATCTGCTCTGCAGAGGGCTGAAGAAGACAGTGAAAGAGCTGACAGACTCTACGACTATTGAAAGTCTGGAGCATCTTTAAGAATAATCTGAATTATTGCTCTCTTTGAAAACAGTGGAGCTGACTTAGATGTGTCCAGCATTACATTTTACCTAGAATTGCGATCTATGTTTAATATGCGCAGCACATAGAGAAATGAGACTTTCCAGGCCTGAGCATGGAGGCAAGAGATACTCTTCATCTATAACCTCCTATTATAGAAAATGAGGTTACATGTACTCAGGTAACTACTCTGTAAAGATAATGATATTATATTCACTATTACCTAAATATAGGCTGAATATTAAAGGGAAGAAAACCATAAAAAATTTGTACTAACCTAGACACCTGTATGGTATATTTTTCCCATTTCTCTAATACCTTCTACACTCTACTCTATGATGCAATATAATTGAAATAACAAGTAGGTTTACTGTAACAGAAATGTTTGCTTCAAACTCACAGTAGGCAAAGACCAAATTCTAGTCATATAAAGAGTTGGTGTAGCTTATAAAAATAAATTACATATTTTGAGGATGAAAGACTAAATGCCCTCCTGTCTCTAATTTTGAAAGAAGATGCTAAGTTCTACACTTAGTGAAATAAACGCATGAAATTCTTTTCCTGAATTGTACAATTTTTTCTGAAAGGTATTATAATACCAAAAGTATTAGACATGTTTGGAAATAATAAAATGCATGTGTAACAGACTGCATATATATAAAGTAAAAAAAGTATTAAAAGGAAATAATTATGTTGGCTGTCAGAACCAAAAGGTGAAAGTCAAAGCTGTGAATTAAAATTTTATGAGAACTTCTGTCCTAAAGAGGAGACATTCTAAAAGAATTGCTATAAAGATATATTGTTTTGGTTGTATTACAGGCATGGCATGCCTGTGTTTGTGATGATGGGTTAATTTTTCCATCTCTATGCTCTTAATAAAACGAACCTAGGATATTAGACAGCAGAATAGTTCCCCTGTCCTCATTGCCACTCAACACCTATTCACAACAAAACAGAAAAGGGGGTGCATTTTTACTTTTTATTGGAAACTTTATGTGGTGGATCCTTTCAACAGTAGTTTTGATAACATTTTTAACAACTGAAAATAATAAACAGATTCACTAATAAATGTTTATGACATCTGAAAGAATTTTGAAAATCTAGAAAATAACATAGTGAAATAACGACTTTTGTGTATATGGTCACTGAATGAAAATTAAATCTCATAGTCCAAGCATATACATATGGAGTATGGCTAGTCTAAGTGGTTTCTATTTTCACAAAGCAGTGATTTACAACATTGATATTATAATGCAGCTGCCTTAATAAAACATCATTGATACTTCCCTAATATCTTCAGAATCAAGTTCAAATTCCTTAGATCATTATTAAGACTATTCACATTTTAGGTCTAATCTATTAAAATCTACAGTCCTAGCTTTCCATCCCACCGTCTCTCTCTTGAACCCCTTTATCCCAGTCCCTGAAAACACCGTGTGTTTCAGTAACCTCAGCCTGGTATAGCCTTGATCTCCTTCAGTCCTACCACTGAAATTTTTCATCCTCATTTTAACAATATGTACTGTTGTATCCCCAAGTCTGACTTCCATTAAGTAAGTTTGCAATATGCCTGCGTACCCTGACAGGCTGTATATTCCCTACAGACCAAAGTTATTCACCTCTTTATCACCCAACTGACAAGTACTGTGCTTTACACCTAGTAGGTGCTTAACAAAATGGGCTTAAATAAATTCAGTGAGAATTCATTACCTAACTAACCTTGTTAATCTAGCCAGACTCCTGTTCAGCTACTTACTTTGCTATCATTTGGCCAGTCAGCTTCTCAAAATACTCTCATGATAGCAAAGGCCAGGCAGAAAAAACATATTCAGAATGATTTATTCCTAGAGATGATTCTGAAATATGATTTATATCATTAAGATATGAATGTATATCTTAATGATATATTTATATATAAATATGATTTATATCATTATATCATTTTGAACAACTGATAAAATCCTTAAGTACTTTCTCATCATTAAGACTGATTTTTTTTCTACTAGTGTTGACTCCTTTATGTAATATAGGCAAAGCAGAAAAAAGGCAAGTCATCTCATGATAAGTAGTTGAACTGTAAGAAGATTGTGGGGAGGAGTTAGCTTCTCTAAGTTGCAAGCACTGTTTAAATACTGTTCATCAAGCTATGTAAAAACAGACATTAAGATAAAGGTTTCCACTTATTTTCTAGGAACTCTTAAAGCAATCTTCAAAAGGCAAGCACACAAGTGATATAACCAGTAGTGAAAACGGAAATGAAAATATAATATTACAAATCAATAGCTAATTTCTACACAGACATAGGGGATAAAGAATGAGTAGATTGGGCTTCCCTGGTGGCGCAGTGGTTGAGAGTCTGCCTGCCGATGCAAGGGACACGGGTTCGTGCCCCGGTCCGGGAGGATCCCACATGCCACGAGCCATGGCCGCTGGGCCTGCGCGTCTGGAGCCTGTGCTCTGCAACGGGAGAGGCCACAACAGTGAGAGGCCCGCGTACCGCAAAAAGAAAAAAAAAAAGAATGAGTAGATTTTATTGAATGGTTTCAATGATAATAAATATATATACCTGGTAGGCAAATGTCCAAAAAGAAAAGGTCAAACTTTAGGAACACAAAGGTTGTCTTAATGAGTCACATTTTTCCCAGAAAAGCACTGTATACTGGTCTATCCATAATATGTTTGCGGATAGGAATACACGTTCTCAGCAATCACCGAGCACCACCATCCTGTAAGAAACGTATGTACTGACGCAAGCTCTTGGCATTGAACAACAAACAAATGTATTCTTGTAAAACTTATGCTTCTCTGGAATTTATTGGTATAGTTTTCTGTTGGGGTGGGGTTGGTAAAGGGAAAAGGGTGATAGAAAACTTTATATTGTAAAGAGACTGTCATTCTAACGCATAGTCACCGACCCCGGTTTCACATGTAATCTTCAAAGCACACAGTCTCTTAAGTCAGAGTCTTGTCCATTCCTACCAGCACCCCTCCCCCATGCCCACAGCTTGGGATCCCATCACTTTAACACAGTGTTGCCATGACAGCAAGGTACCTGGCTTCCTTGCTTAGAGCCTTTCTTGCTCCAATTCTACCCACACAATGCTGCTAGAATAATCTTTCTAAATTCCTGTTCATTGTGTCTTTCCTCTGCTTAGGAGCCTCTGGTGGGTCTTTTTCACTGATCAGACTAAATGTATGCTCCTCAGGCTGGATATCAGAATCCTGCATTAATCTTTCCCTTCTCCTCCCTACGACCCCTTCTTCCTTCCTGTCTTTAAAATCAAGCTGAATTCATGTCTTTACTATGTTCTTCCTGCTCAAATGTCCACCCCTTCCCGTTTGAAATACAGATCATTTCATGCAGCAAAGAACCACCTTGTCTCCCCAGTTAGCCATCCTGGAGTTATTTCATCCCTTCCTCTTCCTTCTTCCCCAGAGAAATGCTTATTTCCAATGCCCGTCACTTGTCTCTACTGGTTTCCTCAAAATGCCTCATTGCTCTCTATCTAGTCCTTCAGCCAAACTGAAAGACCCCCAAGCCAGCTGGATGATCGTTTCCGATATCTTACCTGATATCTAGCAGATGCCTGGGTGCTTAGCAAGGACCTATCAAGGAGTAAACAGCTTCTGCTTTGCTATTCCTTCCCTACTTGGTTCCACTTCTCTTACGAGAAAAATGTGAACTTTCACTAGCCGTTAATAGTAAAGAAAAAATTTTCTACAACCAAAACAATAAAACTCAGATGAAAATCATCACTTCCGTGTACTTCTCCACTAATGCCTCTGCACAAGTGACCAAGTAGCAGAAACTCAGGAGGTAACAAAACTCAGATCTGTACTTTCCCAGCTTGTGACAGGGAGTTCTAAGAAGCATGAAAATATTCGAGTGTCTGAAGAAACGTCTGTTAAGAAGACCCTGATCATCAGAAGCTGATTATGAGAAAGCTTTTTATATGAAACTCCTTGGCTTTGACTGTTAGGTTCCCAGAGATCATCTGGCCATAAAAGCAGTGCCTGGATTATTTGTTGATTAACTCACTCATCAAGTCAGCCAGCGTTTGTTATACTACACTGCAATATACATAAAATACCGTGTGGCTGTTCTCCGTTGCCTGCACCAAACTCTGTATGAAGCGCTTCAGAAGCATTCGTTCATGAAAGCTTTACAATAAATCTATGAATTACGGCGTCATTATCACCGATGCCACAGATGATGAAACTGAGGCTTTCATAGGTTAAATAACTCTCCCAAGGACCCCAGCTAGGAAATGGTGGAGAGAAGGTACAAACCAGAAGCATATAACGAGAAGGTACCTAATTTCTACAAAAGCTTTATGTTAAATATATTTCAGATCCGAACCCTGAACTGCTAGACTCCCTACTCCAAACTTCTTGAAAACAATGTGTGGAGTTCTGTTCTGGAACATAAGCCTTTGCAGTACAGAGTTACACTAATCTGTAAATGTGTCCATTATCCCTAATAGGTAGACAGCAAGCTTTTGGAGGGCAGAGGACATTTTTTCATCATTGTGATCTGCTCAGAATGCAGTACACAGAGAAATCCCATCCTAAATATATATAGAATAAAAAGGCATGTTTTTGTGTTTACACTGGCACACAGAAGTGAGTGTGGCATTAAGATATTTTGAACCTCTATTTACAGGTTGAACCTTCAAAAACTACACTTAGCAATACTGTTCCCTTCCCATTGCTACTAGCATTCTAAATGCCCAGTATTGGCTGTCAGATAGAACATTTAAACATTTTAAAAAGTTTAAATACCTATCAATTTGGATTGCAGTCTTACTATCACGTAGTGCTGGGGTGGTACACAATGTATTCAGTGTGGTCTGGAAAGAGCATTGCATAACACAAGAAAATGCCTGACTTATTATCCACACAACTATAAATACATTCCAAAGCCTCGTTTTTCACTTTTACCACTGACAATTGATGTGCAGATGGTTTCAATGTCTTATTTACAATGACATTTTTCCTCCGTATGTATTCCAGAGCATTCTGCCTTTCAAGTTTGTTTCCATGATTGTTCAGGGTTAGGGCTTCCATTCTATTTTTGATATGAAATTGACCTAGTCAGCTGCTGGCTTCTATGTTATATTCATGCAAATCCCTTCAGTTGGTCTTGATCGTGGGGATTTACTGAAGCAAAACAATGTACATTATGGCAGATGTGTAGTTAAGGATCCTCTGGAAGTGTGATCAGCCTATAAGGTGGATTTCTGGGAACCCCAAGGTCAGATGTTATTAGTGAGGCAACAAATCTAGATCCTGGAGGTATCATTGTGTCCATCTTTCTCCAAACAAAGCCTGCTGGTGTCTGCGATCCGAAAAGGAAATCTGCATATCTGAGAACATGTTAGCTGACAATTTCCCCATGTACCTTCATCGTCGCATGTACCTTGCCTCTACAGTTTTACTTCATTGTAATTGTCCCAAATCCTACCTCTATTCACCACTGGGCTTTCGACGTAAAGGAATTAAGAAGACTGCCATGGGGCTTCCCTGGTGGCGCAGTGGTCGAGAGTCCGCCTGCCGATGCGGGGGACGCGGGTTCATGCCCGGGTCCTGGAGGATCCCACATGCCGCGGAGCGGCTGGGCCCGTGGGCCATGGTCGCTGGGGCTGCGCGTCCGGAGCCTGTGCTCCGGAACGGGAGAGGCCACAACAGTGAGAGGCCCGCGTACCACAAAAAAAAAGAAGACTGCCATGGACTGGGAAGCTTTCTGATTTTATCGGCTACCTTGGCGTCATCAAGGATCTTTTAAATCCTCGCTTCAGATGCCTCAAGGGGGAAGTTTCTTTTCTCTTCTCTTGTCGATGGGATCACAGTAAACTAAAATGAAATTTCTCTGCTATTTGGGGAAGAGTAAGACTTACCCTTCTGGTATCCGATTTACCAAGGCTGCTAGAAGTATTAAGCAAAGCAAAGCAGCCAAGCTAAACAAACTAATAAACTAACCAAAACAATTTGGTGAAAATTACTTTAGTGACATATGAAACAAAATTTCTAAGACACAAACCAATATTTTCTTCAAATCTTAACTTGCATGTGTCACTGGTTTAGAAACAACCCTTAGGTTTCAACAACTCCCCATGGGAGAAACTGATTTTAGTCATTAAATCTACCAGTGAAATCAGACTTGGGGATAAACTATGTTATCTACAGCCTCAAGCTACATACACTCAGACCACAGGAAGATTATGTGCCAGTGACTTTCACTCCCAGAACAGAATGTATTATTAGGTTCAAACTAACTAAAGAACCCTATGCAGATTTTCACTCCCCAGCTACTCAGGGCACAGGATCCATTCTTACTAATGTGTTTACCTTTAACTTTAAAGGATGATCTTATCTGTCTGGACTCACAGCCTTTTCCTCATAAAAGGGTCATGTCCTATCCCCTCCCCCACCCCCAATTACCCATTACCTTTCTGTCTCCATCAAAAATCTGCCAGGCTCCTTTGCATGCACTGTCATCTGGGTCTCCCAAGCTAAGGTTCTTCTGGAGAGATTGGGAGGCTTCGGGCACAATATCAGACTCTAGACTGTGCTACACTGAATTGGGTGGAAACAATATTAGACCACTTGTCATTTCTACAGATCTGCCCTGTGGCCTTATGTTCGTGGGTTGTAGCTCGAGGAGAACAAACACGTGGGCAGAAGCAAAGCCAATAGCGATATTACACCTCAATGCCACTTTGAGAGCCAGGGCCGTTCCTCCATGCCATACAATATCAAGTGGAGTAAATGTCGATCGTGTTTTGGACCTCTTTGGTTTGACTCATAGCTTCCTATAATGCATATTACTCCATTTAATACATGGGGAAACAGAGACATAATAAGCAGCCCAAGATCACACTGCTGGGAATCCAACTCAACTTCTATCATCTTTTTTTTAACTTTTTATTTTATATTGGAGTATAGACAATTCACAATGTTGTGATAGTTCAGGTGCACAGCAAAGGGAATCAGCCATATATATACACGTATCCATTCTCCCCCAAACTCCCCTCCCATCCAGGCTGCCACATAACATTGAGCAGAGTTCCCTGTGCTACACAGTAGGTCCTTGTTGGTTATCCATCTTAAATACAGCAGTGCATACATGTCGATCCCAAACTCCCTAACTATCCCTTCCCCCCATCCTTCCCCCTGGTAACCATAAGTTCTTTCTCTAAGTCTGTGAATCTGTTTCTGGTTTGTAAATAAGTTCATTTGTATCATTTCTTTTCAGATTCTGCATATAAGGGATATCATACGATATTTCTCTTTCTCTGTCTGACTCACTTCACTCAGTATGACAATCTCTAGGTCCATCCATGCTGCTGCCAATGGCATTATTTCATTCTTTTTAATGGCTGAGTAATATTCCGTTGTACAGATGTACCACATCTGCTTTATCCATTCCTCTGTCGATGGACATTTAGGTTGCTTCCATGCCTTGGCTATTGTAAACAGTGCTGCAATGAACATTAGGGTGCCTGTATCCTTTCGGACCATGTTTTCCTCGGGATGTATGCCCAGGAGTGGGATTGCAGGGTCATACGGTAGCTTTATTTTTAGTGTTTTAAGGAATCTCCATACTGTTCTCCATAGTGGCTGTACCAACTTATGTTCCCACCAAGAGTGTAGGAGGGTTCCCTTCTCTCAACTCCTATCATCTTTATAAGGTATTAACTCATTATACCACTTTGAATCCACCTCTCGGTTTGGGTGGCACTTTTCTTGGTATTCTTGCCCTCAGTTCAACATTAAATCACGTATTCTTTCGTACAGTTTCACGTCTCCTATCTGCCATGTATCAGTAGGATATAAGGCAAAGACTCTACTATGATTATGTCCACACCCTCTGCCCCACAAAAACCCACCGTAGCCCAGCAGCCCCTGGAAAATCTCTCTGCCTCTCTCCTTTATTCAGTACCATTATTTTGATAGTATTTCCATTTCCATAATTTACTTACAGTTAAATAAAATTTGCTCTAAACTTATAGTGCCACATTTCTTTGTCATCAGCACAGTATGTGGCATATTTATTATTCAAGATTCTACAACAACTCTGGAAGGCTCAGATTAGTCAGGTAAATGACTCTAGAAGTCAGATCAATTGGCTAATTTTCAAACCAAGTTTGTCTAGTTCCAAAGGCTGTGATCTTTCCCACTGCCTCCTTTCACACCTATTTACATAGAACTTCAGCTGTTTTACTGGGGATCCCAGAACAGAGTGGACCTCAGGAAATACCTTTTGAGGTCCTGGGGCAGCAAAGATAGACTGGCCAGAAATCTCCCTATGACTCTGCTTCATGGGACCACCAGTAGTGGAACTTGTACCAACATCCCTCCACATCTCATCGAACCAGATTTCACAGACTGAGAGATTCCAGCTCCAAAATATTTTTCATAACACATCACGATTTCAAATACATCGTCTATTCACTGTTCAAAAAATCCCCGAATTTTTATGCTACACTATTAGCTAGCATCGATTTACTTAAATACAGAAACTCTTCTCTAGCTTTCAGTAGAGCGGTTTTTGTAAAAAGAAACATAGTCACACTTTAAGTGAGAAAAGAACAATTTCCAAATACAAACTTTGAGAGTTTTTTTTCCTACCAAAATCTTCACCAAAGCTCCCTTTGGCTTTGCCCTTCTTACCCTCAGAATCTCAGCAATGCTTTATCCCTTTCTTTGGGTTGCAGATTAGTTAACAAAAAATTTTAAAGGAGAATAATGGAGATAAATATCTTTAATTTTCTACCTCATTTTGCCTTCACAAAACATGTGCAAGCTGTGCTTTGCTTTTATTTACTGCTTGTTCCCACTAGGTAGTAAATGAATACATCTTTTAGCAAGGGAGAGTATTGGGGCATTAGTACTGCCATCCCACTTTAAACTACATGTTCTTAGCGCTTCATTCCCTAGGAGCACACATTAAAATGCTTGGGCAAGATTGAACTTTTGAAGATATTTTGGCAAAGCCACCAAACTTCAACTCATTTATCCGTGGGCCTGGGGCTCTTGCTTACACTTTGTTCACTGTCTTCAGGCCTTCACGGCCTGGCCCCGCTCAAAAATCATTTCCCCTCAACAGCCTGACGCCCTATCTGCTGTTGTACCAATGCATTTAACTTCTGCCTTTATTAAGGCTCCCAGCAAAGATTTGGCTGGAGATATAGTCATGCATGGCTCTGTCAATAATTCTCACCTACTGCCACCACCTTCCTCCCCCTTGCCATGTTCACACAGTAGCATCTGGACATTCTGAGAGCAGTACTTATACATAATTCACTGTGTGTAATGTCCTTATTAAAGGTTGGCAGGGTATTCTCAATAATCATTAGATGAATTAAATTTGGAAAAACATCTTGTGCCCCATTCTGAGTCAGTCTGATTACATATTCCATCTAAGGATTCTGTATTTGACAGCGGTGTTCAGTGATATATGTATATAGGAGAATAGTTTTGTTTGTTTTTGTAAACTTCTAAGGGTACATTTTGGGGGAAAGAACACTGAACTTCACTGGCCTCTCATGGTTCATTAAACAGACTTTAAAAAAATAATATCTGACTTCCTGATCTCTAGCCATTTTTATCATCACGATGCCATTCCAGAATAGCAACTTAAATATATCTTAATTCCAGGAAGAAAAGCAACACTTTATGTTCCAATCACCTACTATTTGCTAGGTACTCGGATAAATATTTCAATAAAATTTGCCTAGAATTACTTTCAAAGCCAACATTGACCATCTTTTTTCTTCAATCCAAATTTTTTTTCTTCATTCAAAATCCTTAATATCCAGATTCATAGCATATACTTATCATTTTCAGATAATTCCATAAAGATGGCTTTCATATGTATTTGTAAGATTTTAAGACTTGAAGAATGTGTGTTGTGTATATAATAGCAAATTGCAAGTGACTTTTTGAATTAAGCTGGATTTGCTTTTATCTGTGATGTATAGACATAATGTTTAAATATTTATCATTTTAGTTACTCAAGTTTAAAAATGAATAAGGACTTTATGGAGACCTTATATGGACAAACCTTGTTCCCCCAACACTTTATAGGTAAATGTGTCCTTTCTGATAACGAATCTCTCTTTCCAACCTGATTTAAAATAGACATGAATTCCTTAAGGGTACAAATCATGCATTGCATAGAACTTGATTCCATGGTCAATACAAGTGCTTCATAGGAAATGTTAGGTTAGCGTAATAATCACAAATGTGTTTAGTCTAGTGTTAAAAATATTAATATCTCAAGATCATGATAGTCAAAATACTGCTTGCTTTGGCAAAGATCAACAAAATTTCCTGGATTCAAAATATTATGAGAGCAAAGATGGTTCATTCTTGTTAGAAAGAAAAAATAAAATTAAAAAAAAGATTACGTCGTTCCCAAAACACTTAATGGTAGAAGTTTTGAACACAAAAGTCTAGTGGTACATCTAGGCTTAATTTTCTCACTACCAGCCTTCTAGTATTTGCATCTATTATTACCAGTCTAAGTGTTATCAGCTGAATTTTTTAAATTTTTGGAATAGTGAGAAACTGTTGCCTATCAATACAATTTCATGAAGGAATAAACTATTTCCCTCAGTTTCAAATGCAGAATAGCTTGGTAATTATATAGCTTTCATATAAACGTAAAATTATATAAATACCTAAACTCCTTAAAAGAAGCACTTTGCAGGGTTTTTTGGAGACGTAAAGAGCAAACAAGTAGGACTTTATGGTGTCAAATCATGTGTGGTGTTATCATTGTTACGTTCTACCAAGCAAGTTCTGAGCTCAGTAAGGCTGCTGGTCCTTGTTCCTATTTACACCCCCATCCTCCTCTGCAGGGTCTACTCTACAAGTTGTTCAGTCTGTCTTATCTCTCTCCATCTTGCCCTCTGCTAAGCCATTTCTCTCTGCCTACTGCTTTCTACTGATGGGGCTTCCCAAGCCATTTCCCCTTTTCTTTCCTCAGACAGAACTCAGAGTTAGTTCTACAGATGTCAGAATGGTACTCTCCATCCGCTCACGTAACTTCCTAACTTCTTTTCTTTCTCTTTTCACTTTCAAAACTAATATTATGCTAATGATACAGAGTATAATAATAGTAAAGGTAAAATTGAACTCTATTCCTAATTATGTATTTCACATTCTCCTTCTTGTTTTGCGTTAGGAAAAAACACTCTCAGTGGAGACTTGTAAAAAAATCTATCATTTCATTTACATGGCATGTGACTAAGAAAAGCATTAACTACTATCTTAGCAATCATCCAAGCTCCCTTAATTTTTTTTTGCTTGTTTTTCTACCATCAGTGTTTTCCTTCCCCAAAAGAATTCTTCACACTACAATTAAGTACTACAGTAAAACTGTCACAGCATTCTTGACTGCAACCTTAGCCCAAGGCACGCTAGAGTAAAGAATATTAGCAAGGCAGCAATCCAGTATTGCTAGGAAGAAAAAGCATCCCTGGAGTTTTCACATATTGATCAAATCCAAAGCCTGAGGATCGTGTGTCTATCCGGCAATTGTTTCCACAGGTACCTGGAATTCCTGAGGACACATAATCCCAGCTCAAATCCCAGCTCAAATGTTCCTATTTGTCATTCTTTTTGTGTGGATCACGACACACAAATGATAGACTGTCTGTCCATCAGTCCACAGGAGATGCACTGCCTTGCCCAGCACAAACTTACAGTATAATGGAGACCAGAAGAAAAAAAAGAAAAAAAATATATATATATATATAGAGAGAGAGAGAGAATTGAACTACAAGTAATTGCTTGTCCCTTTTCTTAAAACAGTAAACAATAAAGAGACTGAGACCCTTATTCCAGAATGCCTAAGGGCTACTATTCTGATTTCTCCTGAATAACAAACAAGTATTTTAATCAACTGCTTAGTTAACCCACCAGCTACACGGATTGGTAGTGAGTTTCTGTTTTTAACCCAACCTGGGAAGAGGCAGCAAAGTCTTCAAAGAGGAAGTGATAGTCAATAAAATCTTGCCTTGGGAATAATTACTCTCCGGGATGAGAAATCAGAGAAGAAATCAAAAAAAGTGCAGGGTAGGCACCCCTAAAGCTGGGGAGCAGAGAGGGGGTTTTGACTGGAGCCAAAGCTGTTCATATTTGTGACTTTGGGTCAAGTTTTTGTAAAGGTGGGGTTAGGGAAGAGATGAGACACGTAACTGCCATATTGCATGAAGGGCCTCAGATGCCTTATTGAGAAATTTTGTATTTATTCTATAGGGAATGGAGAGAGGTTTCCAGTTTTTACGTTAGGACTTGGTGGGATCAGTCACAAGAAAAAAGAAAAAAGCAACAGTGGTTTCACAACACACACTCTTCTGGGAGTACTGGGGCCTGCAAGCCTTCTGCTCTTCCAGTTCACCTGTGACCACAGGATTGAGTCTCAGCTTTCACACACCTCAGTGGCTCTGGGATTTGACCACTGGCTGTGTCCCTAGATTGATGATTTAGTGAAACCCGTTTAGCCTGCAATCCTCTCCTTATCTCATCATCTGCAGCCCTGATGCCAGCTCCTAGCTCCCAGCGGTCTGCCTCAGGCTGTTGTGATTCATGTATACTTTACTCAGACATTTAAATATATTCCTTCCATTATTTTCTTAGAATTGCTAAGGAATATCTGCATTGATTTCATTTGGGGCATTTACAGAATTGCTTATTCAATCAGGTCCATGGGGTTGAAGATAGGTTTATCAGATTCTTTCTAAGGAGTAAGCGGCCAGTACCCAGCCAAGCCACAGTGAAAGCTGGGGCAAAGGGAAAATAAGTAATAATGATCTGGTTGCTATTTATAATATTTATAATTTATCATCATATGTTGGCTGTAATTTTGACTTTTTAAAATATTGCATTAAAATATTTTTTCTGTTGATTACTCCTTAAGTTTGGCACCCAAGCTGAGTACCTCACTTACCCTACCCTCGTCCCGGCCCTGGAAGTAGTGGATATATTCCAACACCTCGTGCTGGGATCGGGTGGGCTGTGTGTTGGGCAACGGATGCACAAAATTCAGAATGCACCGTGCCAAGCAGCGTTCCAAGCAGCCGTAGAAAAAGGACAGTGTTTCTCCAGAGAAGGGCCCAATGTTTCCAATCACTTCACAGTTCTGTGCTTGGAGCCCTGTTTCCCTTTCATCTCCCTTGAAACACAGCCCACAGAAGTCAAGCCTTCTTAATTTTGAGTTTCAAAAGCAAAGCTAACCTGGAATAAAATAATTCAATAAAAATGTTTGACTAATAAGACTAAAAACCTCTATCCCAGACACTATTTTCCTTTACTTATAGACAAAAGAACAAATTCCACCTCAGTATTACATGTACCTTAAACAATAATAATCATAATAATGTCTTTATCATTTTTACTATTAGAACTAAATTTTACAAGATGTTTAGAATTGGGTGGAAATTTAAGAGCTCGTTCAAGACAACTCCCTCAGGCTGCGCTGTGGAGTAGTTATGGCGGTGGGTCCCCCAGATCCGCCCTCAGGATGGAGGAACACATGGGAAGGATGGTTCCTTAGCTGTCAGTCTATGGCCAACTATTCAACGCTGCGTCTCTCTCCAGGACCTGACCTTAGCTGAAGGGAGCTGCTCTGTTCAAGCTTAATACCCTAACTCTGGAGCAACCTGCATCCCTTAACAATGACGTGGCCCCCCGTGCCTCAATCTGAGACACCACCGAAGGGACATTTCAGCTCCAGGCAGCCTCAGAGCTGAGACCAGCAGAGGCCCCATATCAACGTTAGAAAGTTCAATGTTTCCTCTGTCCATTGCTGTTCCCCAACACATTTTGCTCTCAGGACAGACTTCCTGCAAGCCCTATGCGTCTCAGGGAACCCAGCATGAAACACACTGAAATCCTTAGAACGTACAGGGAAGAAAGAAGAGTCACCGTTGTGAGAAAAGAAAAGGCAGACACGATATCGCATCTGGGGAAGGGGGTGATTTCTACCAGTTGTCAAAGTTCTACTTTGTCTAAAGTGTCCGTGTGGTCATGGGTCATCCATCCCTTTAACATGAGCAGGTGCTTTGCTTGTCAGCTACATAAACCGTCCCAAGTTTGTCATTACCCATCTCTATTAATGAGATATTACACAGTGAAGCACTTTCTATCAATTTAGCGGAAAGGGCACACCAGTGGCTCTCACTACTTTATAAGGTCAAAAGAGAAAATGGCCACACCTCTATCAGTCAAGGATATATCAGAATTCTGTTGATGCCAATGTGGTAGAGGTGATGGAATCGTCCAGGCAGAGAAAAGTATGCTCAAGAAGAAATCATTGCCAGAGACACAATCAATTCCAATCACAATAACTTACTAAAGAAATAAGTTACACAACTACCAGTTAAAAAAAAACACATTTCTATAAATTTGGAAACAACTGAAAGCATTAATTACTTAAAATTCGAGCTATTCCTTCGTGGAATAACAAAAACATTTTCACTTTATGCAATTTCTGGAGGCAAATAGAATGGAATATTTTTTGAAATTTAGTGTTTCTGAGTCATCCTTCCAATCTTAAGCAATGAGAAATTTATTACTCAATATTCAGGGATGTTTCATTTTTTTTTTATAAACATGGGATCCTCAGATATTTTTAGCCCTCTTCCAAGTTTTTCTCCTGCTTAGATAACATTTTCTCCAATATATTCATAATTATGTGGTTAGATAAACCTGGCCCTATAAGAAAGGCTTCAGTCCTGTTGAATGGTTATTATTAATCTTTCCCTGTCCCAGAAACCTACAAAGCATGCATTACCTCAGTGGATCCTTACCAGACTGTATGAGGCAGATACTACTACTGGCTGTTTAACAGATGAAAAATCTGAGACTCTTAAAGAGGTTATGTAATTTGCCCCACTCCACTCAGATAAGAAAATGAGGAGCTGGGTTGATCCGACCACCATGTCTTGAGCTATTAACCAGTGCCCAGCACTGACTCCCAACAGTAAGATAAAACACATCCCAGGCAAACAACATTGCCTTTTTAGCACAAATTTCTATGGAAAACAGTCTTTAATTAAATCTCTACTCTGTGCTTTTTAAGGCTTTTGTTTAATTTGTGTGATCATATTCTCTCTCATGTTAACTAGATCCTTCAAGTTAAGGGCAGGCAGCTTTTTACTAAGAATGCCTTTGAGTACTCTTTTTTTTTTTTTTAATTTTGTCTATATTTTGGACAGGGATATTATTCTACCATAAAACATGCTTTAAATATCAGTTAATTACTGCCTTAAGTATGAACATTCTGCCAGCTATATCTTCTGTCTTTTGTTCTGACTAAATGCTGGTATCCATTCACACATCTTCAAAATTTCTTATATTAAAATTAAGTTCAAACAATATTATTAACAGAAAAAAGACTGAAAGGAAACACACCCTATATTACCCTACTAGGCTGGAGTGATTTTTTATTTTAATAAGTATTTTCTCATGTTACCTCTTAAAATTAAAACAATAAGATCCACAATGTTAAACATGTGCCACATCCCTGCAGTGGCAAAGAAACGATCCAGAGAGTAATTTTGTGGCTGTTTAATCTATGTTTGATTTAGAAAAGTAGGCAACTTAATTTTAAAGGCAAACTATACATTAAGAGCTTAAAGACAGAAAATCTCACTCATGAACACAGCATGTCATTATGATCATTTCTCTAAATGACAAATCTCAAGTAATGAATTTTGTGGTTGATTTCATATTTTGAGGGTGTTGCTTAGAATTTTTTTCCCATTTGAAGGAAAAAATCTTGGTCTTTTTGAGGCAGAATGAATCTGGGGAAGAAGAGTCAATCTGATTCAACAAATGTGCATGTACTGCTTCCTCTAGGCAAAGCAGTGACAGGAAACAAGAAGAGTACAAAGGTCTCCCCTGTTTGTGAAGGGCGACAAGGTGGCTATTTCAGCAGAGATTTTCATTTCTGATTATATTTAATTTTATTAATAACGAAGAGGCCCCCAAAATTCTATTAAAATGTAATGTTGAAAATTGCAACTATGTAATGCAATTGCACCAAGGTCAGTGGAAAAATATTCTATTAGTTGGGCTGAGGAAATCAATTATCCATTGTGTATATGAAGCAGATAGCACAGACCCCACTTAACATCCACTTTCGTAACAGTTCTGGATCAGGTCTTCAAGTCAATGAAAAATAACTTTCCTTTCCAATAATTTTCACGTTCTGGTCGGAACAACTTACATGTTCAAATAATAGCCCAAACAGCCATTTTAATAATTCTTCTTTCAAGTTTTCCACCTGCTCCCATTAAAGAGAACGTTAACTGGAGCAAACTAGACACTGGGGTAATTTCAAATGTATCTGTGCATTAGGGATTTTCACAGAGTAAAGTGAAGGTTGTATTATACACCACTTCAAGCAATACTACTTTAAACGGTGGGAGAAATATTCCCCATGTATATGGCTCATTTTGTTCTTTTAAGAACAAGGAAGTTTGTTTCCCTCTAAGCAATCGTCATTTTGGAATTTATAAAGTAGCGAGAAGAAAATCAAATTCCTGACAATTATCATGAACAATAGTTTCTTAAAACAACTAAATAAGAAGGACGCTAACACCCCCATTTTAATAAACTAATGGAAAGAGACAACGAGGATGTTCATGAATCAATTACTTTATACAATGAATGACACCTGAGGAGTGTAGGGCTCCCAACCCGGTGGATACATCCTGTACTTGTCCCCAGAAGACATAAACAGTTGACACAGCACCATAAACTCTTCCCCAGTCTTTACCTCATTCTCTGTCTCCATGCCCACTTGCCCAAAAGCCTCATAAGAAATGACTTCTTATTCTATATGATGAGGCCCCAGCTGACTTCTTTGGGGCTGTAATCGTCTCTCATTTGGTCCCTCCAGCCACAATAGTGTTCTTTTTTTGCCAAACTTGTTCCCCGTTAGTGCCTTTGCACTTGCTCTTTCCTGTACTTGGAACTTCTTTCATGAGGCTCTTTCATGCCTGGCTGCTTCTAGTCGTTCAGGTTCCACCATGGCCATGACACTCTATTTAACTGGACACACCTCCTTCACTGCACTACCTTGTTTTACTGTCTTCACAGGGCTTAACACTACCTGCACCTCTAATAGAGGCAAAAGTTTGTCAGAGCAGAGTCCTTACCTCTCTTAATAACCCTGGGGCCCCCAGGACAAACTACTGTGCCCTAGCTTGCAGTAGGAGTTCATTGGATTTTTTGTGGATAAATAAATAAATAACTGAACGAGAAACTTTTGCTCAAATGACTGTGAAAACCCTCGCCCTCTCTTCTCCCCATATTCCGTTCTCCACAGAGAAACAAGGATGCTCTTTCTAAATTGAATATCAGATGTCACTTTCCTGCTTCACACATTCCAGTGGGTTCCCTTTGTAATTAAAAATCTAAATTCCTTACCATAGTCTTCAAGGTCCAGCAAAATCTGACTCCTGTTTCAACCTCATGTCACTCCCACCCTTCTTCCTTCTTTCCTGTCCTTCACCCCCATACTAAGCTCAGTCCCTCTGAAGGCTTTCATATTTTCGATTCCTTCTGCTTCAAAAGCCATTCTCCCAGTGTTGGCATGGATGCCTGCTTCCATGGTGGTCCCATTAGGGCTCAATTCAAATAGCACTTCCTCAGAAAGCCTTCCTTGACCACCTCAGCTAAACTGGAATCAGATAAACAACTAGGACATGGTTTTTATTTGAATACCTATATTTATAAAAGAGCAGGACGAATAACTTTGACTAGGATGGATAAGAATAACTCCTATTCATTTTTTAGGATGGTTAAAACTCAGCTTAAATTTGACAACGTTGTTGGTGCTATTTACACATTAATCTTTCAGAACCTTATTTTCCAGTTCTATAATTATAAATGTTTTCTCTACAACAGTAATTTGGAGTAAATGTAGTATTCTTCCATTGCATGTGTGTTGGGGGAGTATTACTGGGTATTATTCAATGAGTCTGATTTACCTTTATTCTCCTATTTGCCTTTAACTAAGCAATTAACCTTTCCTTCTTATAACCTGTCTACAATTCTCTTTCCCTCCCAACATCATACACAAAGGAGGGCAGAAGTGCTTCATAGTTTCAGTTTTGCTTGTATTTATTTCCATCTACTGTAATTTCGAAGGTTTAACATAAAACTCAGTGTCATCTGTAAACAGAGCTCTTAGTATTCTTAACAAGTAAGGCACATAAACACAATGAAAGGAATATCTTCATCAAAGCAGGATGGCTGTCATGAAGGAACAATTCCCTACCAAGAGGCAGGTAGCCTCACAGAACTGTTGCTAATGGAAAGTTTCACTACATCAAAGGCTTGGATGCAATCCTTACAGAGAGAGTGCCACACTACATATCAGTAGAAAGGCAAGTGTAAAAATGCATGTATTCATTAGTTTTCATATAAATTCACACTTCAATAAATATTTCAAGCACTGAGCTCCACAACGGCCAAGTGCATAAGGGACTAGGTTTCCAAATGGCAGCCAAAATAAAGGGGCACAGATGCATACAACCTTTTCACGTTATTTGTCATTAGCATACTTTCTAACTGCAGTAAATGTTCTTGATATAAGAAAATGCTAATAATTTTCAAGTGCCTTTATCTATGAAACTGAACCATAAAAAGCTCAAAAACCTACACTCAAAGTCATTTGAACTGAATCCATCCTTTTTAATTTGGTGACCTAGCTCCAAAATAATTACAGAGAACATATATGAACATTCTTCTTCTATCCTCATTTTTACTCAGATTTTGACCTTTACGTAAAAAACAGGGTCAAGTATTTCTCCACAGACTTCTAGAAGTACTATCCTATGATCAGATTTACTAAAACGTATATAGCTTTTCGTCTTTTAATTTCTAAATAGTTTTGCTCTACTGTGCTGCTAATTAAAAAGAAAAAAAAAACCAGGAATGTGGACATCCTCTGATAATCCAGCATATTCTGAATAGTTTTATTTCTAAGAACAATAGAATTGTTTTGCAAATAAAATATCTATTTTTATAATGTATAAAAGCTAATCAAAAGTCTATAAATCAGGGGCTTCCCTGGTGGCACAGTGGTTGAGAGTCCGCCTGCCGATGCAGGGGACACGGGTTCATGTCCCGGTCTGGGAAGACCCCACATGCCGCGGAGCGGCTGGGCCCGTGAGTCATGGCCGCTGATCCTGTGCATCCGGAGCCTGTGCCCCGCAACGGGAGAGGCCACAACAGTGAGAGGCCCGCGTACAGCAAAAAAAAAAAAAAAAAAAAAAAAGTCTATAAATCAGCAGGTAAAAGTGAATAGTTGAATAAAAAACAAATCAGAGAAATCGGTCTCTTCCAAGAGGCTTCCGAAAGGGAAGATGGGAATTTTTTTGCCAAAAAGGCAGAATATAAGAGAATAGAGGATATATCCTCTATTTAATACACACACACACACACACACACACACACACACACAGATGATTAATTTAAATCCATCTCAGTTCCAATCTGTTCTTGCAAGCATTATTTCTTAACTTGTTATATATTTAACGACATGACCATGAACAAGAAGTTTATAATAATGGCCCAGTCACAGCTTGGCCATGCTTTCTCTCTTCAATTTTGTTTAAATTTTCAATTATTCTTTACAATTTTTCAAGAAATACTGAGATTTTACCCCAATCTGCCTCCCACCCTATTTAACTTATTTCATGAAGGAAATAATTGCACTGGAAAACTCAGACTAGAACAGTAATTCCCTGAACCAATATATTCTACCACAAGGGCACTGATCCTCGGCATGATAGTTTCTGGGTATGAGAGCTCAAGAAAGAATTGAAACTAGTGATGGGAAACTGATTCAGTATCACATTGTGCTCCAGAGACCAGCTATAGCATTTAGCTAGAGAAAAAAAGGTACCAGAAATAAATGAGGAGAGTACTTCCATGGATATTCATTAAAATCCCTTCTTTATGAGTAACTTGACATTACCCCAAGGCTACGCTGCTAAAAAAAACAACAAACAAACTGTGAAATCAATTGAAAGTGAAGCAAGCCCTGTGAACACCATACATATTAAATAAAATAAACATGTTCTCATGCCATTGTTTTTCACTTTTCATTGTAAAATTCAAACTGGCGTTTACACAGCAAATTCTGAAACATATGTTCTTAAAAGAAGAGAGACACAACAAAAACAGAGCAATGGAACTTGGGAGCTTCACATTATTGCTTCTCAGGAGGTTTAGAATCCCACTGGTTTTATTTTTCAAACAAAGGTAAAGGCACATATTTCCAGGTCAAGTGATTCAATGATCAAGGAAGAGAAAAAAAACCCCACTAGATTCAAAGTCTGAAGACATGCGTTCTTAGCCAGTGTCTGCAGTATATTAGCTGTCTGGCTTTTGGGTGTTCCTTAACCTCTCTGAGCCTTAGCCTTCACGTCTATAATAACAGGGCACTGCTCTGTGTGCCTCATTGGGTTATTGTCAAAATCAAACGAGATAATGTATGAAAGTTACGAGCAAACTTTAAAACACTAGGCAACATAAGTGTTTATAAACTGAAGCTCCATCACTTCCAGTTGAAATATCTGCAGTCCACAATGCAATAATAGGATAATGTCATTCACAATTTGTTGAAAAATTAAATCCGATTGTATCTTATATTTTGGAAACTATATTCAAAATCTTTTGTCACTGCAATAGGGAGACGGCACCCAATCATTTAGAAGTAGATTCTTAATAAACTTTATTTCTCAAGCCAAAAATATGATTGAAAATAGTCTAATAGACTTGCATAAGCCAAAGAGCAAAATTCATGTACAAGTCTGAGGCAGTCTACTCAACTGCTTGACAATTTCAAAAACCTTAAATTATTAGGTTAAACCACATAAAGCTGCTGTTCTGTAAGTCAAGACTTGAACAATATTGTTAATTTCATGTTGATAAACTAAATATGTCAAATACTCAATGCAGTCATTTTGGACCCTTTGAACTCCCTCACCCTAAAAAACAAATCTAGTGATCATTATGTTTCTGTCACATTATCAATACAGAAAAAGATGCACACACCAATAGAAAAGTTGGAAAGGATACATACAGATAAGCAGTTCACAGAAAAAGAAATACTAAAGACCTAAAAGAATACTAACAATTCTTATCTTCCTCAGCATTCAAAGAAATGTAAATTTAAACAAAAATCTTTTTTGTCACCCACTAAATTGGCCCAAAGTGAAAAGAAACTATAATAATGTTAAAAACAATAACAGATGAACAAAATGGAGTCCCTTATGTTCAGACCCACATCTCCAAACCATCTACTCTCTATCTGCTGGACTGGATACATGAATCGTTGAATACAGTCAACAAGATCTTTCACATTTACTCAGTTGTGTTTTGTTTTTTCAATAATACTCAGTGCTGGAAAGAGTGATGTTCTGTAAAGGCAAACTGGAATCTGATTCAAAACCATTAAAAATATTCATACTTTTTGACCTAGTAACTCCTCTCCTGGAAATTAATCATAGCAAAGCAATCTTAGATTTGCACAAGCATTTAACTATGCAATCACAATTATACCGTTAAACCTTTATTTTTAAAGTAAAACACAATAAAAAAAAAATGAGGGTCTGACATACAAATGAGTACTATGCAATCACTAAAATGGATGTTTTAGACAATTATGGAGGGTGCTTATTTATACCATGAAGAAGCAAGAAAGTTTAGAATATAAACCATGCTTATAAGTTGATATAGTTGGTATACATATGAACAGTGTATACATTGATAAATATCCTATGTGCCAGGAACCAGACTTAGCTCTTTAAATGCATTAGCCTCCATAATCATCAGAACAATTCCACGAAACGAGTACAGTTATTATGACCCTCGCTGTACACAAGAGAACAGTGAAGCACATTTTGCCAAAATCACATAGCAGATAGCGGAGCCAGAACGTGAATGCAGAGCTGAGTCTGTGATGGTAGACTACTAGATTGCCTTAGGAGGGACAACTGGGAGAATTCACAGAGACTGAAGGATCTTATCTGGTAATGGAAGATGAGTAGACTTTGGGAAATTGAAAGCACTGTGAACAACCTAGATAGGAAAAACAGAAGACACAAGGAGCAGAATTACATGCTTGATGTGGTCACCTAAACCAAGTAACCAATCACTAGTCCCGCCCCGCTCCCCCCTCTCCAGGAAGGAATGGTTTATAATCAGCATAGGAAGAGATACATGGCCCCTGATCAACCTTTAATTTAATGGGGATGGGAGGTGCCAGAGAGAGAAGGTTTATTCTTTTTCATGGGAAATTTCCAACATCAGCATTTTTTTCCAGCAAATTATTTTGTGTCACAATAAAGATAAGTGAAATAAAACAAATTCTAAAATAATGAAATCCAAACTAATTTGATTTTTACCATACATGTTTTTGGAGGAAGATATATGAAAAATATGAAAAGAAGAATTTTTTCCTTTCATTTAAGTACAGAGTTATTCAAAGTAGAGCAACTTTTTATTATTTCTAAACAAATTTTATTTTGAAAAAATTCAAGAAGTGAGTTGAAGGGGCAAAATGAGAATGAAGGAAAAGATTCTGAAAAGAATACCCTATCAATTTAGCTATAGTCTACATTCTTGAAAATGAGTAAAATTATCCTGCATTCATCCACAAATATTAAAATCATAGTGTTTCCTCAAAATATATGACATGGTTGCATTAATTAAGAACAGCATAAAATCCATTAATTTCCCAGTTTTACACTTCTCTCTTCAGGTAAAAAGCCCTATTTCATAAAAGAACTAGGAGATAAAAGTTAAGTAAATGTCTATTAATTTCTATGACAGGCCAAACCTTGTATATTCACTACATCTGGCCAAACCTTATATATTCACTACATCAGGCCAAACCTTATATATTCACTACATCTGCAATGAAATGGCATAGAAGGATCATTAACCTGGTTTGCCTGTTGATTCATATCTCAGCTACACACAGCGCTGGGTACACAGCCAGTACTTTAAAAAGTGCTAGTGTAATTGGTTCACTCAGATGGTCACACATAGTCATTTACTTAAATAGAATTAACACACACTCCATTGTAGAGATATTGATTATTAAGCCCTGCAACGCTCACTGCTATGAGATATTCATTAAAGATCTCTTTGTAATGTAAAATAAGCATTTGAGGTTTAACATGTGCTAGGATAACCCCAAACGTAAAGAAAAACCAATGTTTTTCTTCATAGAGCTCATTAAACAAATCCAGTACCTAATGTTTTCCTGTGTCAATAATTTTTTCCTTAAAAAAGCCAGAACAACAAAACTTGGATTTATTTTATCACTGATAATCATATTTTCTTTTCTTTTTCTCTAATAAACAACCTAACATCTACCACCAATCCCCACACGAGTCAGTTCCATGCTTTTATCAATATAGAAATGAAGGAACCAGCTATTACAGGATCTAGGCAGGTTTCCAGATATAATTTATAAAACGACCTTGTGCTTATTTTCCAAGCATTGGTTTGTTACTCATTGTAGATATACGGAAAGAGGGTTAAAAGTGGCACTCAGATTCACACATAATAAATCAATAATTTAGGACCTAATTGGTGCTGTCACTCTACTAGCCAACCCTTCCTGCTGGGTTTTGCTTTATTATATATACGATGCTCGATTTTGTTTAAAAAACACATTTCTTCTGGGGGAAATTTGTTTCTACTTTATGAGCCAGAAATGCATTAATTAATGATCTGGCACTGTTTATGAAAGATTGCTTAAGTGGTACCTTTGATAGTTATAAAAAAAAACTGGAAATTATGATTAGTTTGGAAAGATGATGGCTCTACAACTTTCAACTGGGTACTGAAAATGCCACTGAGCCAAGCATCACATGGAAAATGAAGCTGATGCTAGTAGCCACCCAGTCCCCTTCTAAAATTAAGTTCTACCCACTTATGATGTCCATCTTTACTCTCCACATAAGGAGTCTATCGAGACATTAAAGTGGTTGGTGCAGGTTTTTGCCATCTGGTCATGCCTGAATAATGGAGAAAAGAATGCAGTGCCTTTTCAGTTACATGGGTGGATAGAAGCTTTGTCAACAATTCTTTACTACAGAGGCAAGACAGAGCTGTCCACTTTTTTATTTCCCGTGTAGAACTCTATTAAATAATGAAGTTTTAGGAATGTGGCTAGGAAATCACACAGATTAGAGAAGAATAATAATAATAGTAATAATCACCGAGTATGCTGTGCTTCCACTATCTGGGAACCTCTTATCCGCCCACTTCTGTCTGACTGCACTAAGCGGGTCTTTCTCAATCAGCGTTTGAAAAATTTCACTCTCTGCTCCATGTCTCCAGCCACTAAGATAATCAAACTGACATGCAGTGCAGCCGTAGAGTCTGCCTTGGGTGCTGGGAATAAATGGATGTGGACAGACACTGTCATAGTAATCCTTGCATCCACACTGTGTGGGACATTGGCTTGACAGTGCAGGCAATGAGGAGGGAAACAGGTCATCAATAGACACCCAGTACCTCCTTATCCCCAGCAGCCTTCGTGTCTTATGACGAGGCTCTAACAAAGGTAGGACCATATTAGCAGCTGGATTAATCTCAGCTACAGCTCAAGTATCAAGAAATGGTAGTCAACTTTGGGCTTAGACAGTCTGCTGGGAAGAACCTTAGCTAAATATGTAATATCTTCATATCTGGTATGGAGAGCCATAGGACAGAAGGCGGCAACGTGTATTTGTGGCAGACAGGTGCTTATGTCATACAGGAAACACGAGAAGCTGGTGGAGTCTAAAGGGCAGGAGATGCTATTGATATATATGGATGCAATCACTGAAAACCTGGGTTGAATCAAATTTCCATAGTTTAATTTTGGCTAGAACTATTTTGGAGGCTGCTGAGTATCATCTTCCCTGAGAAAAGAGATGCTCTCTAAGGAAAGAATCCAGTGACAGTCACTCCAGAGAGATCTGTCACTGGATAAAGTTTAAGATGAAAGTTATAATTGCATTTTAGAAGCTATATTATGAGCCGGAAATTCAGTGAATGTCCTGGAGTTCTAGGGTAGCATTTCCTAAGCTGTTTTTTTTTCTCTTCCTTCAGATGAAAAATTAAATCCATTAATTTAATACGCTGGGTAGGTCCATTTATTTTACAACAGTCCTAAAAGGAAAATTGACTTGTCATAATAAATTTGTATCCCAACTGTCAGAATTCACTAATGCTGTCCTCAGCTGAATTTCTTTTCGAAGTATTAACAGGTGAAACTATGTATAACTTATTTAAATAATTGGCCTATATTCTTTAAGGCAGGGTACAGTCCTAATGTAGGCATGATATTCCTATTAGGACCCATGATCATGCCATTAACTTATAAAAGCTTTACCAGCTGCCCTTTCACTTGATGGACACTCAAAACCTTAGCTCTAAGGAAGAAAGATAATGAATTTGGGATTTATTGCTTAGTGATAATAAATGAATATACTGATGGAAGTACTTTCTAAAACCTCTTCTTATATAGCAGTTGAAAGAAGTACAGTCTATAGTTGATGGTTTTTTATTAGAAGAATGCAACCTATGAATCATCAATCAGGCCTTATTTTAGGAATTGAAAGTTCCTAGTGGAGAGAATCAACTGAATGCTATAGAATAAAATTATTCACAGGTCAGCAGATTTTAATCCAACAGTAAGGAAAGAGGCTGGATCCAAGCTGAGGACAATCCTTGCCTCACAATTTTGTTCATTCACCCAATCATTAATTTCCTGGGTCAAACACTAATCAGCGATGTTCTACAAGGCTAGGTTTTAGAAATGAAAAAGTGAGTCTTATTTTTTCTTAACTTTACACTTCTGGCCATTTTCTTAAATTATTCCAACTAATTTCAATACTCTATCCCATAGTTTGAGCCTGAAATTCCACTTGCGTTTAACCATCCTCCTTAACTGAAAACACATACAAGTTTATATAAATCTTAACATATTACATGTAAAGTGCTTAGCATAGGACCCAACACATATAAAAGCTCAACAGGGCTTCCCTGGTGGCACAGTGGTTGAGAGTCCGCCTGCCGATGCAGGGGACACGGGTTCGTGCCCTGGTCCGGGAAGATCCCACATGCCGCGGAGCGGCTGGGACCGTGAGCCATGGCTGCTGAGCCTGCACGTCCGGAGCCTGTGCTCCGCAGCGGGAGAGGCCACAACAGTGAGAGGCCCGCGTACCGCAAGAAAAAAAAGCTCAACAAATATTTGTCATGGCTATTTTGTTAATTATTTTTCTTTTGGAATTCACTATCCCATGGACAACAAAAACTTCCAGGTCACAAGCCAACTGGTGCCAAGTACTGAAATGGCTCTGACACCTCATCCAAGATCAGAGGCAAAGAGGACCCTATTTGCCAGGGATGCAGGATAAAAGAGAGGCAGCACATCCTCACCATGCTTAGTTTACACAACACCTTCTTTTTTTCAGCTTAGAAACCAAGGCCCAGCACAAGGAAGTGTGATTCCAAGGCACAGAGCTTATAAGTTAAAGATGGAAGCAGAACTAGGTCCCAGGTACAAGTGCCAATCACAGCATCTTAAAATTAAGTACTGTTTCCTCCCTGCTATGACTATCAAGTTTCAATGATTATTGTTTATAATTCCTGAAAGAGTATTTTGGATTAAATAAGAACGCTATATTCTTTGTCCTTCTTAATCACTAATGAGTGGAGTAATGCAGCTGCCAGATGGCTGACAGTACTGTATGGTGACTGTACACCAAAATGATGCCTGAATTAACTAGATACACGGAACTGAGTGATCATTACAGGAAAATATGTGTGTGTACAAATAAGCAGCTTAATAGAGCAAACTTGTTTATTCACTTGACCTCCATAGGAGTTCCAGCACCTACACACTCTCTACTCGGAACACTGTCTAGTAAATGCAACAAAGTCCACGGCAGGAACTAGTGACAGTGACCTCAAATGTACATAATGTGCTGTCCTTGAATAGAAGTATAACTGAAACTAAATCATCAACTTTCTCCCAACCCAGCTCCCAATTATTCTTTTCATCACATAGGTTGGAATTTTGGGTTTATTCTTCCCTCTAGTTCAGGATCAGCAAATACATGACTTGTGTTCTTCTATGGGGCCACCGTTGCCCTTTGCAGACATCACTAATCAATCACAACTCTCCTTACCTCCTACCTCCATAGAACCTTACTCTTTCTTTTATACTCCCTTAATGGTGCCTTGCTAGAGCCTGTATGTCACAGCTGAATACTCATCCTCACCCAAAACTTCTAAGGGAAAGATCTTTGCTGGTCTTTCTCTGCATAATGTTGTCATGCATTACTTAGTTTCAGATTTACTCCTGCCCCCATCAATCCCCTATTCAGCAACCTTTGTTGTCTCCTGTTGCCTACTACATGTTAACTCCAATTGAGTTTTGCACTGCTTTCACTGCACCTATCCAACAATACTTCTCAGTTTCCTCCAGCAGATAGGACTCCAATTATATCTCCTTAGTTTCAGCACAGGAGTTCCCCCTACAATGTCTGTGCACATAACGAACATGCATACCAGACTTCTTTTCTCAGATCGCCTTCATCCATCCAAAGCCTTCCCAAACCTGTTACACCCAGATCGTGTCTTCCCTCTTCTACTCTGTCTACAGAAGACTCAGCCTTCTCTCAAAGGAGCTGGATTTTCATATATTGTGAAACACAGTTTAGAGTGGCTAATTATTTCATAGGCTTTCAACCACCTACACTTCTAGAGCATGAGAAAAAATTAAGAGTTGTGCAGGAAAACAGAGTTGTCAAAACACAGGTAGCTTTCTCTTAGTATAGTAACTTACAGACAGGATAAAACCTTGCACAGGATCCAGTAAGAACAACCTCTAAACAGGTGCAGAATCAGTAAATACTACCTTAGCTCCTCAGCACAGCAATACTCAATGTGTTTCTAAGACTGAACATTTAGATAGGAAAAGCTGTTTACCAAATTTTGCAGATAGGTAATTAACCCAGAGTGTAAACCAGCATTCGCTTCTTCATTTTATAGGATGACCAAGTTCCACACAAGTTAAAATGACTTGTTCAAAGTCATCCACAGAACATGAGCAGAATGAAATGAAACCCTTGTCTAGAATTAACTAGATACATGGAACTGAGTGAAATGAAAGCCTTGGGCTTCTGGCATAATATATAACTCTGTGAACCATAATGCCCACATAACATATAGACAAATCTCAACATCTTTTATTATGACACATTACAGTTTTCTACTTCGTTAACTTTTTCTATCAATTACCATATTCAAACAACTGCCTGTACTGAGATTTTTCTCCTTGCATATGTCTATAAGTAAAGAAAATGTGCCTTTTTAGAAATGCAGCATTTTGCAATTGAATTCCTTAGAATTTAATCATATAGTTGGCACTGGATACTTTATCATAATAGCTCAAAGTCAGGCATGGTCTCAACCACAAAATACAAGTTGGTGACTTTCCCCCTAACTTTTTAATTTAAAAATGTTCTAACCTTAAAAAAAAGTTAAAAGTACAATGAAGATATATGGACCTATCACCTAGATTTGTCAATTAATATTTTTGCCATGTTTGCTTTCTCTCTCCTTCAATGCTAAATAAATATATATATATATATATGTATATGCATATATACACTGTGTATATACATGTATATATATTATATTCATTTTTTGTTGACCCATTTGAAAATAAGCTGCAAATATCTTGAGTCTTCCCCTCTAAATATATCATCCTTTTCCTTTAGCAATAAGGATGTTCTCCTACATAACTGCTGAACTATTTATAACATACAAAAAATGTAACATTGATACAATAATACTATCTAGGGCTTCCCTGGTGGCGCAGGGGTTGAGAGTCTGCCTGCCGATGCAGGGGACACGGGTTCGTGCCCCGCTCTGGGAAGATCCCACATGCCTTGGAGTGGCTGGGCCCTTGAGCCATGGCCGCTGAGCCTGCACGTCTGGAGCCTGTGCTCCACAACGAGAGAGGCCACAACAGTGAGAGGCCCGTGTGCTGAAAAAAAAAAACTATCTAATATGTTGTCCTCAGTTGTCCCAATAAGATCTTTTAGAACTTTTTAAAATCAAATGGAGTATAGAATCATGAATTGCAATTTTTACATATCTCTTTCATTGACTAATCTAGCACAATCCTTCACCTATTTTTTTTTGTGGGGGAGGGAAATCTTTCATGAAATTGACACCTGTTTAATATTTCAGACTAGCCTAGCCCTTTTGTGAAATATCTCATGATCTGTATTTGTCTGACTGCTTCTTAATTACTAGATTTGGCAAGAATGCTCAGGGGTCTCAGATGTAACTTTCTCATCGTATCACATCAAGAGTCATATAATACCCTATTTTTGCATTATTGATCCAGATGTCACCATTTGAATTGACCCAAGTTTTATCATTGGTTAAGGTGGTATCCAAACTGATAACACTTAAAACAGTGGTTTATGCCGTAATCTATCTCAGAAACACATAACACATGATGGGATTGTTCAAAACCTCAAAGGATGCACATTTTTAGAAAATTTAGTGATAGAAACAAGTAACTTTTTAAATATAACCTGAGAAATGTGAAAGAACTGACCAAAAATGAGGAAACAGAGTGATGGAGAAAGAAACACCCTGCACTGAAAGCCAGGAATTCTGAATTTCCCATCCAGACCCCACCAACAGCTCACTGCAGAGTCCAGATGGCAGATACATTTCATTTCTTGTGGCAGTTATGATTGATTTGTTCTGGCTGCCTGGAGCACTGTGTTAAAAAGGATTTTAAGCCTGCATAATGACTTGGCCAAAAAAGCGCCTTAACTAATCGTGTGGCACAGATCTTGGAGGAAGAAATGATAGTGTATGTGTGGTAGATTAAATATGGCCACAAATTCTTTGCCACCCCTCCCAACAAGAGATGAACTCTATTTCCCCAAGCCTTAAAGTTGGGATGTCCTTTGACTTTTGACCAGTAGAATGTAGGAGAAGTGACGCTATTCAAATCCCAGAACCTAATCTTCAAAATCTTTGCAACTTAGGTCTTCACCTTCTTAGAACTCTGAGCTTGGGGCTGCATATAAAGAAGCCAGTCCAACAGCATTGCTGGAGATAGTAAATCTGTGACCTTTCAAAAGGCACTAAGTTTCATAGCAGTAGATAACTTACATAACAAGCCTCTATTTTTTGACCCTGGTCAATATCTCCCTTAACTCTGTCAGTCATCAGCTTACTCACCTATGAAGCAAAAGGGTTCTTCCTATTAAGATTAAGGAGCCTTTCGGTGGAAGATTCCAGGCTAGTCTTAGATTGGCACTCTCAGTTCTATTCAAGGGAACCCACACACAGATTTCACGGCCAAGAGGATAAAAAGAAAAGGAGTACAGTAGAAACTGAGAATGCTCTGTCTAGAAAGAACCTTGGAAAATACTGGTCCAAACCTTTCATCGTGAAGATGAGAGAACCAAGGACCCAGCTCTGAAATGATTTGTCTAATATCATAAGCAAGCTAGTGGCAAACTCTGGTATTGCAACTTCCTCAGAACACAGCTGGATCTGATCCTTTTTTTTTTTTTTTTTTTTTGCCGTACGGGGGCCTCTCACTGTTGTGGCCTCTCCCGTTGCGGAGCAGAGGCTCCGGACGCACAGGCTCAGCGGCCATGGCTCACGGGCCCAGCGGCTCTGCAGCATGTGGGATCTTCGCAGACCGGGGCACGAACCCACGTCCCCTGCATCTGCAGGCGGACTCTCAACCACTGCGCCACCAGAGAAGCCCTGATTCATTTTTGATCCCCATACCTTGTGTTCACCCTGACGGTGCCTCGGCTCAGCTCAATATCTCAGCTTCCCCAATTAAAATGGCACATGCCAGGAGATAGAGACACACACTGGGTTTTGGAAAAAAAGAAGCTTGGAACATGTACGGACAGGACATAGGAAACACTGAGGTGCATCTCTGGCTAGGTTCTCTTTTTTGCTTATTTGCTTCATACCCGCACTAAAAATCAAGTGGAAGCACTGGCTTCTCTCAGTATTCATTAATTTTCACCTGTCATTAAAGAACTTCCTATGCTTCATCTTTGTCTTGCTATTCTCTTCTTTAAGTATTCAATAAATGAGGTGATTAACAAGAATGGGCTTTATATCTTCTACGCAATTGAATTTTTTTAAGAAACCAAGACTGTCAGAAATGTTACTGCGTTTAAAAAATTAATAAATGAATTAATAATTACAGTTATTGAATTTCAGCAATCTAATCAATTCTGAACCCAATTTTGTTATCATATAGAAAAGTTTCATAAGGAAGAGGAGTTGTATTACCTCCATCAGAAAGATATCTGACAAAAGATATTAGTGAATCCCCAAATTTTTCCTGCAAATGACTAATCACTGTAGTGATCACAAATATGCCCAGCAGAAAATCGGGCTGATTAAAAAACGTGATTAAGGAAGCCAATGAAACATGCAATCTACCCAAAATCTGCCTTTCTACACAAAAGATAGTAAAATGCTGATTTCTATTTTCAATGAGCCTCTTCTAAAGTTATTTAATTTTAAAAATTAATAGGAACAACGTACCTTATACCAATGCAGGGAATTAGAAAAGTGGGAAGAATGAACACTTTTTCTGATGACGACCATTACAATGGGTTAAAGCTTAATCCAGATTTTTCTGAGACGTGGCCTCAGTCTTCCTACATTGTAAGTCCTTCTTTTTTTTTTTTTTTTATTTCCTTTAATTTACTGTGCTTTTTACTGTAAATGTACTTACGGTACGTGGGCCTCTCACTGTTGTGGCCTCTCCCGCCGCGGAGCACAGGCTCCAGACGCGCAGGCTCAGCGGCCATAGCTCACGGGCCCAGCCGCTCCACGGCATGTGGGATCCTGCCGGACCAGGACACGAACCCGTGTCCCCTGCATCGGCAGGCAGACTCTCAACCACTGCGCCACCAGGGAAGCCCTGTAAGTCCTTCTTGATGGCTGAACTTTTGCTTGCTTTCTTCTCTCAGACCCTCTGCCCCTCCTAACCCTCCCCCAAAATATATCAAACCCCAGAACTTGTCTTCATTTTTTTTTTTTTACTGTCTGTTAAGGTTAATAATATTCAAAAACAAAAATAAAACTTAATTGTCATAAAGGGGCAGAAAAGCCTAAATGGAGACGGTCTAGAACCACAAGGCTGTCATTTGAGGTAACAGGAATAATCCTGTCTCTTGGCTCACAAGAGAAATCACAGCCACCGCCCCCAAAAATGCTTCTCTCCCACCACACCCAAATATGACTTCATAACATCTAAATGATTCCATGGAGACAAAAAGCATTTTTATTCTATAACGTATCAAAATCTCTAATAAGAAAGGTATATTTAGACAAAAGTCTATTTAATAAAAGGGAAAGTTTTTAAACGTACATTTGTTCTCAACTGAAAAGCTCATGTTAACTATATAGCTCAGAAAAGGACAGACTTTAGAGACAGAGAAAGAACAATTAACATGATTAAGCTAAATCAAAGAAGGCTCCAAATGCCTTGAAAAAACATTATCTCAAAGCAATTGCTTATTTTTTAAGATACATATATTCCTAAGTATACAATTTCCAAAGCCCAGTCAGATCATCTGGGAAGCCACAGGGTAGGAAGCGAGCAAGTTCTGTATTTCTTTTTTGTTGGAAAATGAGTCCAATAAGTAAGCTTCAATTTACTTCTTATAGAGTAAATTTCATGGGACCCCCAAGAAAGATCCAGAGGAGGACTCATTTTGCATGCACTTTAATTGACCACTAGACAATACCATGTTCTAGATATGTAGAGCTTTCCAGATGGAAATCAGGCCCATGATGGCTACAGTCAGGAGAGTGTGGTGCTGAGAAAATAGCCCTGAATTCAGACCCGCTTGGCTGCCCAGTTTCTCTGAGGTTTCCCAGACCTAATACATTTTGTGCATCAAATGCAATTAACTTTGTATTTCATTGAAGACTAGCAATAAAAGGGAGCCCAGAGAATATCTCATCCAGGGCCCTCCTTTCAAAGATTAAAAAATCAGTCTTTAAGAATAAGGTGAAAGGTCACACCGCACAACTGGACTGGAGAGCTCAACACACTCGATGTCTCTTTTGGGTGCTCCCTCGTGCTTTGCAGTGGTGCTTGTGAAGTTGGCTGGGCACTTGGAGAATTAATTAGAAGAGGTAGCCAATGCATCCTCTTACAGTGGAAAAGAGCAGATATGGCTCAGGAGTCAGAAGACCCAGGTTTCAGACATACTTGCACTACAGATTAGCACTGCTATTCCAGCAAGTGGTTGAAATTCCCTAGAAGCTGGAAGATGTAACGACTATGATCATGGATTTTAGGAACACCTGGCCTTGCATCCAGACTCTTCCTTTCACTTGTCTGGTGGGACTGGACGTGTTTGTTAATCTGTGTGGGATTCATCATCTCGTCTGAGTAAGGGAAATAATGCCCCTTTCTCAAAGGTTTTTGTGAGGATTAAATGAGATGAATACGCAAAATACGCAGATACATGGTAGATGCTCAGATGCTAGTTTCCTTCCCACATCCTTATTGTAAATTTATTCATGTGCAAAATAAGGGTACAAACTGTTCTATTTGACTAGTGTTTCTTGTCAATGGGTATTAACCCAAGGGCAGGTATATAAATAAATAACTAGAACCACATAATCATTTCAAATACACACACACAGTAAACTCACCAGTGCTTTTTGAAAGCTCATAATGGCATGCCTTTCATTAAAAAAAAAGGCCATTCATTGAAAAAGAGGCAAAAATATTACCCAGAACTTGATTTCTCTGCAGCTCTTCCCCACACACATAGAGATTCACAGTAGAACCTTTCTAACCGCTCTCTCTCTGGGTTCTAATCCACTGTGTTAGAGAGTAAATGCTAGCATTTGAAATAATATTGCTTTTTTTAACTGCAACCTAACATAATTTACGAAGAGAAATTGTGGTAAAAATGGGGAAAAAATAAGGAAAAAATGGTAATTGACATCACATTCCACATTTAATGCAATGTTTTCTACTGCACTTTGGATAAAATCCTAAATCCAGAGCACGGCCTGAAGTGACCCCACGTAACCAGACTCCACCCTCTTCCGTTGCCACCGTATGCCCTTTTCTCTCTGGCTCACTGGACTCACTGTGGGCCAGTTCCCCTGGATTTGAACAATATTGGGCACCTACTGTTTGCCAGGTGCTATTCTACATACCAGAGATACAGCAGTAAAAGTATAAAACACACACACACTGAACAGAGAAATATCTCTGCCCTCATAATGCTTAAATTCTATGGGAAAAGATAGTAAAAATAAAAGATAAATAAATTCTATTTATCTTGAGTTAGACATGGAATAGTGCTATGAAGAAAAAGAGCAGGGAGGGAGATGAGCTGTGTTGTGGTTGGTCTTCTTTCAGTTACTACCAGGAACCAACCTCTTCCTGCACCAATTATAGGCTTGCCCCTCTCCCACCCTCTTACTTAATTCCAGACATATCAAACTCTGAGCTCCATCCTTCAGTCTTCAACTTCCCAGGTCAATAAAAAATGAAATTACAAAATGCAACAAGAATGATGAAGAGAAGCAGTTTGTAAGGCTCATTCCCGGTGTCTACCGCTTGCATGTTTCCCATCAAAACAAGCATCACCAAAGATATTCCTCTTGAGCATCTAAAGTCTCGCACATGAGATGAGAAGGAAGAACAAGAGGCCAGGGTAGACAGGTGGGAAATGCCTCACGTGTGCTGGGGGGAGGGCATCAGGAGAGGGAATGGGTCAAGGTCACCATTGAAGAAAGGCTTCTTTTCCTCTTTCTCACCTGAGGCAATTATTGCAACATCAAAAAAAGATCATCAACATGGAATACCATCAGTGGCCAGTGGGAACCGATATGGCAATAGACAAAAGCACTCCCCTTTTTTTTTCTATTTTATTTTTTAAATTTTTTAATAGAATTTTTAAAGGTTACACTCCATTTACAGTCATTACAAAATATTGGCTATATTCCCCATCTTATACAATAAATCCTTGTAGCTTATCTTATACCCAATAGTCTGTACCTCCTCCTCCCCCACCTCTATATAGCCCCTCCCCACCCCACCCCTCCCTCCCCGCCCCTCCCCCTCCCTCCCCCCCCACCCCCTCCAAAACTGGTAACCTCTAGGTTGTTCTCTGTATCTGAAAAGTACTCCTCTGGAGAGAACTGTTTAGTACAGGGTCAAGTGCCCAGGCTATGCTTGCAGACATACTCAGTTCAGAATCCCAACCCCACCACCTGGGATACACGTGATCTTGGGAATATCACTTATTCACTCTGACAGTCTCCATGTCTTTAAAATGCAGAGAGTAACTGTCTGCCTCTTGAAGTTGATGGGAGAATTAAATAAGCGAATTCAAGTCAAGTATTTAGCACAGTGCCTGGTTTGACCTGTAGGAAGAGCTCAGTGCATGTGAGCTGCCATTAACACTGCGCCCACGAATTCCACACACTTGCATGCCGGCCTAGTCCCTGACCCAACTTCCTGCTTGAGAGCAAACTTGAACTCACCTGACTGTTACTCTAGCTCAGGGCATGGGGTGCAGACCCACAGACAGAATCAGACATTGGGGACTTTAGGTACCTCCCAAACTTTTCTGTCCTCAATGTTCCTGCCTTGCTACAGTCAGACGACAACAGTGAAGAAAAACAGGATGTTGGAGAGTTAGTTTCGGGAAAGCCCAGTGGAGTTTGCAGACTAGGAAAGAAAGCACATCACTTCTTAAATCACCATTACTCATTCTGAGCCTACGTCCCTCTCGAGGGTGCAATCAGCCCAGACCAGATCCAAATTTGACTCCTAGCTGGAAAACCCTCCAGAAAGCTTAATGGGGGTGAACTGCAGATGAGATTTTTCAAAGTAAAAGGAACATACATGTGTTTGCTTCACTGGACTCAGTCTTTCTTGTGGGTGGTTCTATCAACAAATTATCTTTCCTTCTGGTTATATTATTGCAATATCACTCTATGCTCTGATGTATTTTGGGACTAATTCAAGGTGTATTGAAAAATATTGCCTCAGTGTAGTTTCAAAGTGCTGAAATGGGGATTGGAATAGAGCAAGCCAGAAGGAAACCCAGAACAAATTTACTATTGACAGAATCAACATTGGATCCAAAGTATTAAAACTCTCCCTTGGTTTCATATAATCCTTTTCAGATACTTTAGCAGCATCGTACAGTGTTAGGGAAACGCTGTCAGTATGCACTAAGAATATACATTTCACACTCTGTACAGGGTCACAAAATACTATATAATTATAGTTGGCAAAGGACATGCTTCCAAGATGAGGAGGACTTTTTGGTAAAGAAATAGCTTCTGAGCAGGAAAAAAAACAACATGGATATCTAGCTAGCAATGCGAATAAAAAAGACACCTCAAAAGCAAGACACATATGTTTGTGCCCAGCACAAACCTAACACAGTCCCTGGCACATAACCGTGTTCTTTATATGAAGGAAGGACCTTAATGAACCGTTATTCTACTACCAAAAGAGATTACAAATACAAAATCTAAGGAGCCTAAAAATATCTCTTCTATGGTAAATATTTACAAGCACAAATTTAGAAAATCATCCCTTAAAAGGCAAGTAATTCAAACAACAACAAGATAAACAACCTAGTTTAAAAATGGGCAGAGGACTTGAATAGACATTTCTCCAAAGAACATATCCAAATGGTGAATAAGCACTTGAAAGATGTCCAGCATCATTAATCATTACTGAAATGTAAATAAAAACCACAGTGAGATACCACTTCACACATTCTAGATAGCTATAAGCAAAAAAAAGAAAAAAGAAACAAACAAAAGAAAAAGGGCGGTGGGGGGGGAATAGCAAGCGTTGCCCTTAGTGTGGAGAAATTGAAACACTCACCCATTGCTGGTGGAAATGTAAAATGGTGGCGCTGCTGTGGAAATAGTTTGGTGGTTCTTCCAAAAGCTAAACATAGAATTACCATATGACCTAGCAGTCCCATATAGGTATATACCCAGAAGAACTGAATGCAGGGAGTTGAACAGATAGCTTAATGTCTATTTTCATTGCAGCATTATTCAAAACAGCCAAAAGGTAGGAACAAACCAAATGTCTATCAACACATGAATGGATAAACAAAACATGGTATAAACATACAATGGAATATTATTCAGCTATAAACAGGAAAGAAGTTCTGATAAACGCTACAACGTGAACCTTGAAAGCATCCTGTTAAATGAAATAAGACAGACACAAAAGGACAAATACCTTAGAATTCCATTTATGTGAAATAGCTAGAATAAGTAAATTCATACAAACAGAAGGTAGATTAGAGGTAACCAGGGTCTGAGGGAAGAAGGGAATGGGAGCTACTCTTTAATGATTAAAGTTTGAGGTAATGAAAAAGTTTTGGAAATAGCAGTGATGGTTGCATAACTTCATGAATATAATTTATACCACTGAATTATACACTTAAAAATTCTTAAAATGGTATATATTATCTATATTTTACCATAATTTTTAAAATAATATAATATATAGATAATATAATATTTACCATTTTAAGAATTTTTAAGTGTACAATTCAGTGGTATTAGTTATCACTGAATTATACACTTTAATTGTGTGAATTGTATGATATGTAAATTATATCTCAATAAACTATCTTTTTTAAGGTAAATAACTCAAAAAATTTTAAAGAATTATACTCTCTTGAACCATTAATTCTCCTACTAGGAATCTATCCCAAGGAAATTATCAGGGCTACCCACAACAATATATAACATAACTGTATATCAAAGTGTAATTTACAATAGTCAAGGATTAGAAACAAATAATTAGGAACTGGTTAGACCAATTATGATAGGAAAGAACAATGCTGTAACGTCATTAATAATTCAAGTTCTAAAAGAATATTTAAGTGAGTGTCAAGAATGTTTATGATATATTAAGTGGAAAATGTAGGGTAAAGGTTACACCAGTGTTATGTTCCAGACTTTTGTTAAATAAAATGACTGGAGATATAATAATAGTTAAATTAGGTGAGTACATACTACTTGAGTATATCAAGAACTATTTTAAGTTCTTTAAGCTATAAATTCACTTAATGCTCATAAGAACCTTCTGACATAAGCAATATTATTATTCCCATTTTGTAAATAAGTATACTCAGACCTCAGAAGGTAAGGTAACTTTTCCATTGTCCTTAAACTAGTAAGTTGCAAACCAGGATTTAAAACCAAGCAGCCTAGTTCCAGAGTTTACAGTTATATTAAGATGTTAATAGCAGATTCCTGGTGATAAATTAGGGACATTTTAAATTTTGTTCTTTGTATTTTTCTAAGTTTTCTAAAATGGCTGCAATAAACATGTATCACATTTTATAACCAAAAATAAAAATTAAAAAAAAAAAACTTCAGATGGCCTTTATCATTGTGTGTTTTGCTCTGGAAATGCGCAAGGGTCAAATTCACTTCCACCTAATTTCTACCCCCAGGATGTAAGGCAGGGTCTGAAGTCTGAGTTTCCTGCTCTAAACCACTGAGGATAAATTCTCCCCAAGGCATTTTTTTCCAGGAATAGTCCAACACACAACTCTCTACTTTCAGCGGGGAAAATAAGTAAAACTTAATGCTTTTCCAACAAGACCAATGAAATTGCCTAATGCCACATAGAGAAACAAGGCTAGGGTCATCATTCAACTTTCAGTGATGACTGAAGGACCCGTGAAGGGTTAGAATCAGACAGGCCCTAATTCAAGTGCTTGCATTTCCACCCACCATCTTGATTGACTCACTTAAGCCTTTTGTCCTACATCTGTAATATGGGGGAAATACTTCCCACCCTGTCAACCTCACCAATTTGAAGAAAGTAAAAGTATGCTGAAAATAGAAAGCACTACCCAGTATATTTTTATTAATTTTCAATTTGCATTATTTTTAAGTAGCAGGAAACCAATAACTCAAAAGGGGAACTATCGCATGCCGACAATAACACTGAGCTAATAACAAAATGAAGTCTATCAGCCACATTTTTGTTTCACTTACAAAATAGTAAAGACATTAACCAGATAATCTCCAAGGTTCATTTCAGTCCTATACCCTCAATAAGCATTTATTGAGCATTTACTGTGTGTGAGGTGCAAAGCTAGACATAAGGAATTCAAAAATGGGTAAGGCAGAGACCCTTCTCTATAGAAACTCATGGTTCGTTGTGGAAGACGTGCACGTAAATGCATGCTGATGAGCACATGTGATGAGCTCTACAAGAGTTACAAGTATAAATGAGAAACCAGTATTTTCTGGTGAAGCCAAGTCAGAGGTAGAGATAAAGCTTCATAGAGATGGTAACTTCTGCACAAATTCTTGGGGGAGCAATTTCAACATTTGGGAAGGTTAGAGAAAGGGGGTCCATTCAGGACACGAGCAATAGCATAAATGTGGGTTGGAAACATTCAGTGATTACCAAATGGAAAATGGCATATAGATGAATTAGGAAAGAGTGTTTCCACAGGCAGGATCACGTCATGGGGTCTGTAAGCCATCCCCTGGGGGCAATGGGAAGTACTGAAAATCTTTAAGTGAGAGAGAGCATGAGAAATTCTAGGTAGAAAATTGAGGGAACCTGGGGATGGGCAAAAATAGGAGAGAAAAAAGGGTGAAGTCCCTACTTGTGCATCCAACTTTTAATATCTTGAATATATATTTTCAAGCTTTGGGATTAATCACAAGCAAACGAGCCCTTCTAGAGGATGTCAAAACTGCCTGTTGGTTTACAAAAACATGTAATACTCTGGCAATTTTAATGTTCTCAAGTGGGTCACAAAGTTATAACAAAGTTTTAATTAACAATAAGTGATAAGGCAGCATACAAGCTTACATGCTAATCTGCAAGAAACTTCTCTATTAGAACACAGGCCAAGGCAATTTTGAAATTTGAAAACCAGTTAACTTCTGCTTAAAATATAATGGTTTAGATTTTAAGCCATGGAAGACTGTAACAGTTAATCCCACATATCTTCCCAAAAGCGTTTAGTGAAACTTGATTTTAGTTTTCCCTGTTTTGTGGCTGTGAGTTTAAGTACTGAAAGACTTCACGTAAACAATATTTCAGTATGGTTCTTGAATAGTGCCATTTTCAATCCAAGCAAGAAGATGTTCCTTTGAAACAGCTGCAGAATTTGGAAAATAAGGAAGCACTGCCCACTTACTTAAATTTGTATTTTTCTCTCCCAGGTCAACTAACTCCACCACTTGCAACAGTGAGATTGATGCTGAGCCCTGAGTCTGTGCAGAAGCTGGGAGGCCCCTGGGACTTTCTTTCATAATTTTCCAATTGTTAAAATCTTGCATTGGGGTATTTCTGCGAATTAGGAGATCTATTAGCCAGACCAGAAAATCGATAGTTAAGGGCACTCCTTAAGGCAATGCTGATGAGTTTATAAAAGAAACAGCCACTGCACTTTGTGCAAATAACTTTTAAGAAAAGGACGGATGGAGTTTCATTATTTCTGAATAAGCTCAATAAAGTAAAAAAAAAAAACTAGGGTGACCAAAAAATCATTGGTAACGATTGGCTGCAGTTGGCGGGCTAATGGTACAATTGAAGCGGAACCTTTCAGTCGGTCTCGGGCAGACAGGACAATGAAAATTGCTCCGAATGTGCCCTTCAGTTATTGAATAGCAGTGTCAACATTTTGTTATCAGCTTAATTGAATAGGAAGGAAGCAATGAAGACAGAGAAAGGATGGATATTTGAGACTCCAAGATTTCCAGAGAAACCTGTCTTCTATATCTGAGTGCTAGTCTCTTTTACTGTAAATCCTGATTTAAGAAAACTAGGAAGTTCTTTCCTGCAGAGTACCATCTGGCAACAGAACACCTTCTGTAAGAGAGGTGGGTAATTTTGCTGATATATAGCTCAAAGAATACAGCTGAGCAGCTGAGAAACTAGACGCTCAATAACCCCCCATCCTTTTTAACTGTCAAAACACTATGAGGGTCCATCTATAGGAAAAAAGAAAAAAAATATATCTATTAAAGAATCTGCTATAACTCATCTGCCAGAGTGAGTGTAGCCAGTGAAACATGCTAGCCAGTAGCAACATCAGTGCTTTTTAGCATAAGCCATTAAACCTAAAAGCTAAGAAAAAGAAACCCAAAAAGTGAAAACCCACTCTAATGGGTGGTAAAATGAAAAGAAAAGTTGAAATTCAGAAAAAGTGACTACAAGAGGTGCAAACTAAATTATCCTTAAATGTTTTCTTTTTAACAAAAACAAATACATACGCATGTATGTTTATCTTTGTATCTGAAACTGAGATCAAATTAAGCACCTGTATTGTACAAAATAACGTTTCCTCTGAAAGACTGAGAGGAAAATCCAGTAATGGATTTATATTTTTGAAAGCCAAAGCACACTTGAGAAATACTGTCTTTCTCCAGTGACCAAAGGTAGTCGGCATTTGTCTTCAAGGCTCACAATCAATCTGATGTAGGTAGACATTCGTTATATGGAGTGACACTGGTTGTAACTGTATCATGGAAAATCTTTCCACTATGTCCCTGAAAAAGGACAAGTTAAATTTATACTAAAGTCACAGCTTAGAAGACAGTTTTTAGAGCTGTAGGAGCCGATGGTCCCTCTCTTAATAGCACTGCATGTTCCTCAGGTTTCCAAAGTATGTTGCTCCCTACTGAGATGATGACTTACTTCTGGTATATGGGCACTGCTCTAAAATACACGCTTTGCCTGTATTATTATAATAAACTTGATGATGGAAAAGTTGGTAAAAGTTCTTCCTCAATTACCAAACACATCACCCATAATAAAGCAGATGCCTCACCCAGAAGAAATGAGACATTTTAAATTTAAGGGATCACAAAACCGAACCCAAGGAGACCAAGACAAGTGTGATGTTCTAGTGACTTTCCACAGAGTTTATATGACAATAGTAAATAAAAACTGTGTGACCTGAGTGTTGGTGAATATGCAACAGGCATGAGAAGAGGACAAAGAGAGTATCCCTAACTTAAGGGAAAAACATCTCAGTAATCAAAGAAAGGCACGCAAAAAACACTCCGCATGTAAGCCGATCAAACGTTATTTTTAAAGAACATATTTTGAACACATAGCATTACCAGAGAGCAAAGAATTAATATTCCGAAGAAAAATTAATACATAATGGCTTAGCAGAGCCTCCCCCCCGCCCCATCTAGAAATGTGAAGGGATGAAGGTCACACACAAAGTTCCTGGATCTGTGCTTGAACACACTGCCAGTCTCTTTCCACTCCTTGCCAGACTGCCCTGAAAGGCAGTGAACTTGATCCATTTTGATGTGCTCTGTAAGCCTCAGGAACTACTTTAGCACCTCAGCTGGGTTTCCAGAACATACTTATTGATGGCTCTATTACCTTTTTCATTGTCTCTATAAGTTCCTTTACTGAAAAGGAGGAAGTCATAATGGAATAGAAATTCACCAGCAGCACAGACAGCAGAGCTGAGCTCTACGTAAATGTCTTCTTTCTCTCCCATCCGCCACACCCCGTGCTTTGACTCTCCTTCCCTATTACTGCTCTCAGAACTGGTTATCAATAATCTCCACTCAGTCCTGTAAGGAAGGCAACTTGGAGAGCCAAGCCTTCCACTCAAGGGAACAAGAAAAAAATAGAAGTTTCCTCTTCTACCTCCTCTTTCTTCTCTTCAGCCAAATAAGTCCTATTTCTCCCCTCTGTTCATCACCTCCCAGTCTCTCCTTCAAGTTAACCCAACACTTACCAAGAGACTCAGGCACCTGGTAGAGAAAAGAAATGCCTGAATCTCCTACATGATGTTCGTCTCCCACTAGAATTACACAACCTCCCAGACTCTTGAAAACCACTAATGGTAAAAGCAAGCAAGAGTCACCATTCCTTTTTTGGTCTTTTTCCCAGTAAAATCATTGCAGATTCATATTTTGTAGGAATCAATCATTAAATTTAAATGACTATTCCCAGCCTGGACTTTATTTAATGGATCTAACATTTTTTCCCCATTGGTTTTTTCTGATAGTAGACATGTATTAATACATAAATAATTTAACACTATTCTGTGCTGATTTTCCTCTAATGAAAGGGAAAATAAGAAATTTAAAGATATATATATATGTTTTAAAAACATGTACATATACTATGTATAGTATGTGAGAGATATATATATATATATATATAAATGGCAACATACATATATTTACTATAAGCAGCATATATTTATGTCTAACCATTACTGTTTCCAGCATATTTACCCACTCAGCATATTTACCTTCCTACTATTTTGCTCTAGGATTTTTATTTTTTCAGCTCTCTTGTTGAATCCCACCCAGAAGTAATCATAACCTTCACCCCACATCATTATATCAAGTGAGAATACTGCTGCCCAATAGATATTTTAATACCAACATTTTACCAGTGCTTAGGGCTCAGTGAAGTCCTATAATTTCCTCAAAACCAGCAAAGGAAGAAGACAAGTAGGTATGAATCAGTAGTTTAATCACGGTGACAGGGCGTGCTCATTCACTCAATCACACAGTCTGGGAGCATTTGTGCCGAGCTCTTTTCAACATACTGAAGACACAGGAGTGAAAAAGACAAAGTTCTCGTTCTTATGAAGCTTACAGTCTAGTGATGGGCAGAAAATAAAGGAATAAACATATAAAATGTATGAAGCAGTGATAAGTGCTATGGGGAGAAATGGAGTAGAATCAGCAGACAGGAGGGATGGGGACGGCAGGAGGAGGCTGTGCTCCTTACAGCGGTCAGGAAGGCAGCCCCCAGGACACGTGATCCGAGTGCGAGGCCACCTTCCAACCTGGCAAACACACCAAGCTTGGCGATATGCTCTATTCACCCTGTTTCTGGAAGAAGATGAAAAGGGAAAGATGTCCTAAAGGCAAAAAACAAAAAAATCTCTGCCCCTCACTCAGTATCAGCTGCTAGTACTTGAAGCTGCCAGCCAGGAGTCTGGATAAACAATGTGACTCCTATATAATAGAACTGAAGCCCTGTTCCTGAGTGAGCTGGAAGGGCACACCGAATCCAGCAAGACGCCTCGGGTGCAGGAACATAGGCTCCAGGTGACACTGAGTTAACAGCAGATAAACATACCAACCTCCTCCGAAACTCACGGTTGACATTCTTGAGGGAAGCGAGGGAAGCATCAGGCAGTGGTGAAAAGCCGACAGACCTGGATTAGAAAACCAGTTCTTTTGCAGACACCCTGTATATCCTTGGGCAAGTCACTGACCCTTCAGTTCCATCATCTGTAAAACAGGGGCAATGATACCTACTCCAAAGGGCTGTTTTGATGCAGACCGCATAATACGATGGATAGATGGGAATCTCGCAGAGTTCTAGGACTATGATTACCAGAACTGAGACTGAACAATAACTGGTAATAAATAGAACTGAAAGACTACAACTTTATATAAATACATAAAAGGCAAGCATTCCTCAAACCTACAACCTAATTCTACATCCAAAAACCAATACTCCAAGCCCAGTTAAATGAAAAAAGTCGTAAATGCGAATCATATTTGGAAATGAATTTCTTTCAAAGTCTCCTTTACAGGAGTTCAATTGAGCAATTTTTTTAACATTTTACAATTAGAAGAAAATACTTCCTTGTTGAATTCTACTCTCTTACTAAAAATGTGTAGAGATTTTTGGCAATTTGATCTGACGATCCTATGAATTAATTCTCTTTATTTTATTCTTGGAGGGAAAGCATACGTTATTCTTATTGTTGATGAAAGTTGATAAAATTGGGATGAGAAAATAAAACTGCCAGCTAGCATGTCTTTGTGTTCTGAGTTGGTGACTATAGTGGGTAGGAAGGGTGTCCCTCCAGTTCAGATCCGCCAGAAACCTCAGCATGTGACCTTATTTGGAAGTAGCGTTTTTGCAAATGAAATTGAGTATGAAGCTGAGCGAATGCTGGATTTGGGAGAGCCCTAGATCCAATCAGGATGTTCATATGAGAGACAGAAAAGGACACACTGAGACTCAGGGCAAAAAGACATGTGAAGACAGAGGCAGAGAGTGAACTGATACAGTCACATGCCAAACAATGCCTGGGGCCACCATAAGCTGGAAGAAACAAGGAGGGATTCTCCCCTACAGCCTTGGGAGGGGAGCATGGCCATGCAGACACCTTGATTTTGAACTTTTGGCACCCAGAACTGTGAGAGCATAAATTTCTGTTGTTTTAAGACACCAGGTTTGCACAGCAGCCAGAGAAAAATAAAACAGTGATGTTCTAAAATATTCAGTTCTTTCTATCATTATGATGGCCTCCACTAGCCACAGTTTTACCCTCAGAGGCCCAGGATAAGACTGAAGAGTAGAGGACGGCAGAGGCCCTTTCTGGAACTGCTACCCTTTAGGGAGCTGGGTGGGGTTAATCATGTTTTCTGTAGGTTACTACTGACCTTCATTGTGTGCTATTAGTGTAGACACTCACATGAAACTAACACAAAACAGGATTGGTTCCCGTGGGCCATGCTTCTTCCATAAATTTTATTCCTGACAAGAGGAAAAAAAGGCAGGATCACAATTACGAGTGTTAGAACAGTCTGGGGAGATGTCGTAGGAAACAATAAACAGCGTTTTAAAGGGCTCAAAGAGGAGAATTATCTACCTTGAAGCAGTGTTGTTCCTGCAGTAATGCTTCTACCTTCCATTTAAAGACAGATAAATTTTCCATGACAGCTCTTAATAGCCTCTACAGTTATTCACTGAACTTGCCCTCAAAATTACAGAGTAATAAAAGGATAATAGCATTTGACTGACTATATTGGAAAGGTGGGCTTTTTCAATCAGGTGGCCATTTCATTTCCCCCTTTATCCTGGATTATCCAGAGAGGGTGCTCTATGTGTCTAAGGACTGAGGATAGCCATAATGCATCTTTCATCGCTGCAATGCCAGCTGGACCCTCCATTTATTTATACATAGAAAAGGAGAATATTTCTCTTACTGTAGACCACACTGACAGTACACAAATGTTTCCACGAGAATAGTCAAATTCTGAATCTGCTAGGTTGAACCATATGAATCAGCCAGTGCTCAACCAATTTCACCCACAAAAATGGCAACTACGTAAATGACAATCTAATAAAAAATGTACTTTACTTATTAGTATGTGAACTATAATCATAATAAGGGAATTTCTCTTAGAACCAAAATCTGGAAAACAAAAAAGCATTAATTAGAAAGGCACAATAAGTTTTAGATATTTGAAGAGGAGGAGACACAACAAGGAATAGAAACTGAAAAGTGTGCTCTGAAATATTCATTTCTCCACATTTTTCCGGTTGCTGAGTTAAAAATGAATTTGGAATTGTGTTCAGTTCTGCCTATGCACACTGCCATTTCCACTGTTGGACTGTCTAACAGTTCTCCACTTCCTCTTTAGATGCCTCTCCAAGCCATTTTTACCACAGCAGTCAGAGGGATCTTCTCAAAGCATAGATCAAATAGGTCAAGTCACTCTTTGCTTAAAACCTAGTATGGCTTCCCTTACTGTTGCACACACTCCAAGGTCCTGGCCATAGCTTAGGAACCCCTGCGTGATATGGCCCCTGCCAACCTCTCCCATTTCATGTCCTTCCCCTCCCCAGTCCTCCAGCCACACTGTCCAGATCTCCATTCCTGGATCATGCCAAACTCAGAGCTACCCACACGGTCCCAGCTCTTTGTATGGTTGGTTCCATATTCTTCAGATCCCCTTTTCATGGTCTCTGGGCCCACTCCCATCTCTCGGTAACATTCTTCTCCATCATAGCTCCCTGTGTATTCCTTAATGTTTTTCTCAATTTTTGCATATAATAGTTTGGATGACTTGTTTATTTTCTGGGTCACTCCAGTAGAATAGAATCTCCCTGGAGGCAATGACCTCACAGTATACCTAATGCCTAGCCCAGTGCCTGGCCCAAGATCTGCATTCAGCAAATATTTCATGAGTGAATAAATGAATGAATATCTGATTCAAATTTAGGAGACTAGATGCTGAAAAAGGCAGTCTTTCTAAACCACAGAGGGGTATCTCATTGCACAGTAAAAACACACCCAGCTTGTTCACTGTCTGTCTGGTATCATGTGAAAGCTCATGGGCATATACCTTTACACCTCTTCCTCTCTTTCACCACTCCAATCTTCAAAAACTCAATACACAAACAGGAACTAATTCTGTATAAGGGCTAATACAATATGCAGAGTGGCTCAAACCAGTTCAGTGTCTTAAAGAATCTTTTTCTTTTTTTTCCATCATTCTATCTTTCTACTACAGGCACACCTCGGAGATATTGTGGGTTCGGTTCCAGACCACCACAATAAAGTAAATATCCCACATGAATTTTTTGGTTTCCCCAGGCATATAAAAGTTATGTTCACACTATCCTGTAGTTCATTAAGTGTGCAATATTATGTCTAAAAAAACACAATGTACATAACAACTAAAAATACTTTATTGCTAAAAATTGCTAACCATCTGAACCTTCAGCAAGTTTTTTTGTTGTTTTGTTTTTTGCTGGTGGAGGGTCTCGCCTCCATGCTGATGGCTGCTGACTGACCAGGGTGGTGGATGCTGAAGGCTGGGGTAGCTCAGCAATTTCTTAAAATAAGACAACAATGAAGTTTGCCCCATTGATTGACTCTTCCTCTCACAAACAATTTCTCTGCAGCATGCAATGCTGTTTGATAGCATTTTATCCACAGTAGAACTTCTTTCAAAATTGTAGTCAGTCCTCTCAAAACCTGCCTCTGCTTTATCAAATAAATTTCTATCATATTCTAAATCCTTTGTTGTCATTTCAACAATCTTCACAGTATCTTCACCAGGAGTAAAGACCAGCTCAAGAAACCACTTTCTTTGACCATCCAAAAGAAGCAACTCCTCACAAGTCATCCATGAGGGTTGAAATCAACTTCTTTTAAACTCTTTAATGTTCTATTTTGACCTTTTCCTATGAATCACAAACGTCCTTAATGGCATCAAAAATGGTGAATTCTTTCCAGAAGGTTTTTAATTTACTTTGCCCAGATCCATCAGAGGAACCATTATCTATGACAGCTATAGCCTTACAAACTATTTCTTAAATAATAAGACTTGAATGTCAAAATTACTTCTTGATCTATGGGCTGAAAAATGGATGTTTTGTAAGTAGGCATGAAGACGACATTAATCTCACTGTACAAATTCAAACTCATAAATAGTAAAATATCTAAAATGAAAATCTCCCCATATATCTCAGGACAGAAACAAGGATGAACCAGACCCCATCCCGTCACAAAGGCCACTGACTTCCTTTCCCCTGATCTCATTTTAGTCTCTAAAGCAAGACATAGAGACTTTTAAGAAATCTCAGTTACTTGAATAAATATCACCTGTAGATATTTTAATAATATTAGTAAATCTAGAGAGTAAACGAGAGGAAACACCAAACCAAGATATACAACTGTTTGTCAGCATTAGTTTCTTAAGAATAATGATTAAATATATTGTTTACACATCAACAGTAAAATAACCAAAAGGAAGACATAATGCTGGAGCATTCAGAAAGAGTAAAATCATAAGCATTTAGAATAATTAAATAAACACCATAGAAGACATTAAATCCCAAAGAAAAAAATATTGGAAAGTTCTAAGTGCATTCAGGTACCATATAAAAAATATTCTTGGTTGATATAATACCTAAGCTAAAATCTAGAGGACCAAGAAGCAGATTTTTCTCAAAGTGGCATGACTGGGGGAAATGCAATTTCCCAGCACTAGCTAAAACTGCATGAAAAACAAATAGGTCGTATAGTCTTCAGAAGCTCACTGTTAAACTATACACAAGCTATGGTAACGGGAAGAGGAATGAAAAGCTGGCAGTCGACCATTCTCAGTACATTAATAGAGTTTTCTTTTTCAGATTAGTTAGTTGTCAAGATGTTAAATAGATACACCAAATACACTGGTGACAGGGTCACAGGACAGATATCACCATCTGATCATGGCAGTCTTTCCCACTGATCGGAGCTGTAACCCTGAGATCTTTGTCAACACACGACTCTAGACCACAATTATGGATTGATCTGGAAATATGATACCAACATTAGTCTAGTATTAGAGGAATCCCAGAGAGATAGAGAAAGAGTATGCACTCTGTAGGTAAAGAAAGACTGAGTAAGGGTAAGATAATGAAGGAAATGGAATAATCCTGAAGATAAGCTTAGCTTCATTCACCATTTCTATTGGAATTAGTCCTAGACATGGAAACTAATTTTTTTAAAAAACATGAATGATATTCCTACTAACAAAAGTAATAGTACAATATGGCAAATTTTAAGATGTACAAATATACAGCACCTTTTATATCTTTATGAGATGATTTGACTGGCATCAAAACTCAAGAAACCTAAAGGTTCACAGATTGGTCAGCTGTTCTTAATTTTAACCCCTGTTGTAAGTTTGTCATGCTATCTCACTGTTTTGTTTTGTTTTGTTTTCTGCGGTACGCGGGCCTCTCACTGCTGTGGTGTCTCCCCTTGCGGAACACAGGCTCCGGACGCGCAGGCTCAGCGGCCATGGCTCACGGGCCCAGCCGCTCTGCGGCATGTGGGATCTTCCCGGACCGGGGCACAAACCCGTGTCTCCTGCATCAGCAGGCGGGCTCTCAACCACTGCGCCACCAGGGAAGCCCTCTCACTGTTGTTTTAATTACAGTTCCCTAAGGATTCATGCTGAGCATTTTTCAGACGTGCCTTTGCTATACATCTTTAGCAAAATGTTTGTTCATATCTTATACCTATTCTTCTATGAATTTTGCCTATTGTTTTCTTTAATAAAGAACAGTGAAACAACAAAGACATGTTGGAACTTTGCTCATTTTGTGACTTTTTGCTTTATGAAATAATTCTTCCTAATACTGGAAAAAAATTGGATTGGATTAGATATTTTCTTTTCCTTAGTACTATTTAATAAATTATGACAATGTAATTGCCAGTGACTTTTCCACAGAATCACAGGCTAACTAATAATAATAGACACTAAATTAATCTGTGGTACTAGATTCATTAATACCAAATATAGAAGATGTCTGCATTAAAGATTATGAAGAATTACTTTAAATCAACTGAAAAATGCTAAAGTCAATTTTTTTAAGTTTAATGTTATAGTCAATTTGAAATAAAATGTTTGAAACATTCATATCTGATCAATAATTAATCACAACATTCAATGAGGAATGAAAAAGAACGACCCATTATATCATTTCTAGGATTCAAGTTAATTAGAAAACATTATAGTTGAGTATCTATTACAGTTCACTGAACAGATATGCCTGCTGATGTCAGGTTAGATTACAATGCTGGTCAACATCTGCATCAGTAAGAAATCAGTCAGAACATCATTTGGAAGACTGCCCGATGAGCTTGTCCAAACATTGGAAAGTGGAATCTTTTCCTTCAATGTGACTTCTCTGAATAAGGTTCTGAAATATATACCTATTGATCAAATACATATATTTATTAAAACAAATTCAAGTTGGATGGTATGTCATTGTTTCCCTAAAATGGAAGCATTTCAAATATTTTCACTGAAGAATATCTAAGAAAGTAACACATTCTAAGTGATGAAGTAATAAGCCCCTGGTACAACCTTCTACCTGGCACAATGATTAGCAAACAATAAGCACTAAGTTGTATGTAGCAGATGGGTGAGTGGATGAAACAAGGAATGAAACAGTGTGATGTGGTGAAAAAAAATCCCAGAATTAGAAATTAGGAGGTCTGCATTCTGGTGCCACGTCTATAATCAATCCCATGGAATGACACAGGGAAAGATACTGAAATCCATTCTACTTCAGTTTCATTACCTATGAAATTAGAAAACTGAGCTAGGTGATGTATAAGACCTCTTCACTATGATTTCATGCCACGTTACCAGACAGAAAGCAAGTTCCATCTTATAAATGCTTCAGGGAAGGCTATTACCCATAAGCTCCCCAAACCAAGGCAATGAACACAATGCTCAATGTCTATTTCAGTGAACTACTTGTTAGCCAACAGTCATACTGGTCCTCTTGAAACTACCTTGAAGAATTGATCATCATAATTTAAAACACAGCTTATTAGACAATGTCTTCTGACAATTCTTCCCATTTTTAAAAGCATAAGAAGTCCAGTTCAAGTCAATAGTATCATAAACAACTCCACCCTAAACTCTCTTAGTAAGGATTTTGCCCTGAGCAATGACAGCACCAGTTATGAGTAAGTAGGACCACAATGTCCACTGCGTAGAGAAAATACGACATCATAAACACTGAAGAATGGGACAGACCGTGACCTCAGATACACAAGATGATTCTAGCATTCTTTGTTAATATAGTTTGCTTTTAAATGTGAAATGATTTAAGGCTGATATAAAAATTTGATTTCTGGTTACTTTCTTCTTTAAAAAATTCATTCATGTTTCCATTAGCATCTCATAAAGTTAAATCTTTAGACTGGCCTAAAAGAAACATTTTCAAATTAAGAATTTCCAAGGACACACTAAAGATAAAATTTGGATCCTAGCTAGCTTAGTAGAATGACAGCCTATGTGTGAAGAGACTTTAAGAAACTACCTGGAGTTAATCTAGACCAACCCTCTACCCAAAGACAAACCAATGAGCATAGAGGCAACAACCAAAAAAGATCTGTTAAATGAATAAATGTGTGAGCCCAAACTGCATGGGGTACCTTGGATAGAGCCAGTATAAGACAATACTTTACCTTACAATGAGTGAGAAATGAGAAAAATAAGAAGGAAGCAAGGAAAGGACAAAGAAGAAAAGTAGAGTCATAGAGAACAGAGCATTAATGTCACCAACAATTTTCCCCACTGACAGTCACACCCCAGCTCCCCTTCTCTCAACTACAGACAATAGCCGGCTGTCTATTTTCTTCGAAAACATCTCTGGTTATTGACTCCTCTTAAGGGCTTGCTGCCTCTGAGGCAAATCACAATGTTCTTTGTAAGTGTTCAACAAGAGTGTCCTAGAAGTCAAAAATATCCCACTTCTTATTCTCTAGATCTTTGAGAACATGAGGAATAATTTAGAGAGGACGCTTCCCTTTATACATCACCTAGGGATGTATTCTAGAACATTTATAGGACCCTGCACATTCTTATACTGGTACCTTTATTTCTAAATGTACAAAACATATCAGTCTATTCCGAATTTATCCCAAATCAATTTCCCCAGTGTTTCCTGGTTTTCAATACACCTCAGTGCTTGCTCACAAAATTGATGTCTAGGTATTTAATGAAACCAGTCTTTATAACTCTCCTGCGATGGATTTTCCTCACCATTTCTTATGCTTCTAATTTAATTAGCTGAAATCATTTCTGTGATTTAAAATTATCTATACTTTTTTTCCATTTTCCTCATTGGCAATTTTTAAGCTTAAATTGATAAACACAGGCAATAAACACAGGAGATTCTTGTTCCTGAACATCAAGAGCATAAAGAACATGTACTACCGATTGCCAACATTTTCCCACTTAAAATATCATTCAACATTATCTCTGCAAGGAGAGGGGCAAAGGAAGGCTTCCAAGGTTCTTTTTTAAGCTTTTTATGTTGTTCAACTATTCTATTACCCAAAGCAAAGTTTCTTGGCTGCCTCTCCAATTATGTAGTCCCATTATTTTTAGACACTGTGGGACTATTTTGTTTCATTAATTAGACTGTACACAAATTTTTATGATCTATAGGCAATGTATGGGATTAATAAAAGCCACATGTATTCATTTTCCCACTGCTTAAAAAATTGGAGGTATAACACCATTAAAAAAAAAAAAACAGCAAGTGAACTAAAAAGACAATCCACTTGGATATTCTTAATAGTTTTATAGCATTCAGTAGCCTTATGCAGGGTAACCTACCCCATATTTTAGGGAACTAAGAAAAGTGGCTCAAAAAGATTAGATCCCAAGTTCTCTAAACCCCAGAGTATAAACGTATATAACAAACCCCACCAGGCGGTCACAAAGCACCGAGCTGATCTCCCTGTGCTATGCGGCTGCTTCCCACTAGCTATCGACCTTACGTTTGGTAGTGTATATATGTCCATGCCTCTCTCTCGCTTTGTCACAGCTTACCCTTCAGGGTGGGAGGGAGGGAGACGTAAGAGGGAAGAGATATGGGAACATATGTATATGTATAACTGTTTCACTTTGTTATAAAGCAGAAACTAACACACCATTGTAAAGCAATTATACTCCGATAAAGATGTAATAAATAAATAAATGAAAGACTCCAAAAAAAAAAAAAAAACCCAGAGCATATAAGTATATAATAATGACAATTCAATATGTGTATTTTAATTTTTTTCCATTTACTCCTGTTTTCTTTGAAAAACCTAGAGGGGCATATATAAGAAACCTAAATGCATCTAAAACCAGAAAACCGGTCACTCATTTTCATTCATCCAGTTATTTTAAGTTCTTAATAGATTTTTGATATAGATCAAGCCCATGTTCAGTTGACAGACTCAACTGAAACTAGTGAGTACTACACATGTGGGATACAAAAGTAGTATGACATCTTAATTACTCATTTTCAGGTAACTCTCAGTCTAGTATTACAGACATGATCCTTTACTCACTGTATAGGTCATTGGGTAAATGGTAAATTACACAGAGGTAGTCCTGGCTATAATGGGGCTCAGAGTCTATGTTAGTGTTTCTCAGGGTACATTTTGGAAATTTGTAGGGGTCATTTCTGCTTTGCAGGAGAGCACTTACTATTGAAAATCTTATTATGTAAGTATATTATAAAATAGTTTTATTTCCCTTTATATTACAGTTGGTGGATTATACTGATTTCAAAAAATAATGTGGATGGGTAGGTCATACATCTAAGGATTTCATGTCTAGATAATAAGAGGACATTATAAAATGATTATTATAAAAAGGGACTTACAGTGTAGGAGTAACAAGCACAATCTAGAGGGATAGACATGCAGCCCTATAAAAGTATGTGAAATATACTAAATACTAAAACATCACTATATACAAAGCTAGAGAAGTGCCAAGGCCAGCCTAGGCTGTGGGAAGAACAACAGAGGCCCCAAGCTGTGGCAGAAGAAACAGGAAGAGCAAACAATTGAGCCAGAGCATGAAGTTCATATGTTCAGCTGGAGAGAGTATCTGTGTATTTCACACTAAGGAGTTTCATGCTTATCAAGTAGACAGCAGAAAGCCATCAAATTGCAGAATAATTTCTCTGGTCGTTTCTGATTTCAAAAATATATAATTATGTTCAATCCTTTGCCTGGAGAAATAATTATTAGAGTCTTGATATTTATATTTTGCTTACTATATTATTTCAAAGGCTTAGTTATTCCGCTACAGGCTTTTAAAATACCTTAAAATGTTCAAAGCGAGACCATGATTTTGAATGCCAATAAAAAGGAATCAGAAAAGGAGTATCGAGTTTAAATCTACAGTGTTCTTTAAGAAATATGCCTTTGAAAATGCTATTCCACATGAAAATGCAACCAATTTACTTAAATTAAAATACACGTTTGTTTGATTAACTTTTCAATTTTGCCTTGTTGCTTCCTTTGTAGCAAAAGGTGCTCCTTTTGAAATACAGCCTTCATTTTGGAAGTTTCCAGAGGAAATTATTTTTTAAACATTCTATTTTAGGTAGCATAGATACTTTATCTCCTTTTTTGGATAGGACAGTGGTGAGGGCTCCCCACTTAAAAGCAAGTTCTTAATACGGAGACACACATGTAACAGTTTATATGCTTCAAACCAAACTGAAGTCAAGGAACTACAGTATGAACAGAAGAGCTTCTTTTTGCTTCACAGAATTTTATCTAGAGCTGTTAACCGGAACACTGCTGCTAACAAAGGGAGCTCTAAAGAGATGGATTCTGTTTTGTTTTACCACTGTTTTCTCAAACCAGACCAATGAACTCTCCACCTCTGACCCTTTATACTAGGCTGACCCTCCACAAAGTAATTCTCTGTAGGGCTCATAAAAGCGAGTTGTAAACTCCAACAGCTGTCCAGTTGAGGGGATAGCGTGTGACCCCCCCCCCACCTCCTTGCCCTTTGCTGACACTAAACACTTCCACATTCCTTCCTCATCTACCTTGGCCAGGACACAGAGCTTCATACCCTCCGTGATCTGGGTCATCACAAGTTTCTGCTCCTGACTTCTTGAACTTTCACACAGATTCTGGCTTAGGAAGGAAGTCATGGGAGATTCGCTTTCGAGCTCTGATGTTTCCACAGACCATCCTAACCCTGAACGTAAAGTGGCCTTCAACACTTCAGAGCTACTGAGAAAGCCTCACTTGCCTCTTCTGCAGTTGTAGCCTGAATGAGGTTTGTGGGAGATGACTTCTGTGTGTTTGTGGAACGTTTGTACAACGATCTAGGTCAGCTATAAGGATTAAACTTATTTGAAGGCTACATGTTAGAACAGAAATTATTTAAGTGCAAAAAAGACAGCAAGAAAAAGTAATTAATAGAAGATGCCCCTCTGAAAATATTAAATTAAAATTATATTTTTAATGATTGTTCACACATTCAGCTATTTATAAGTATTCATTGAAATGAAGTGGAAAATAACCACTGTGCACATGGGAGTGTTTGGAAATGCCTAAACTGGGCACAGCTGCAACAATATTATATATATTACATATATTATATATTATATGTACTCTCTCTGTCTCTCTCTCTGTCTCTCTGTCTGTCTCTCTCTGTCTCTCTCTGTCTCTCTGTCTCTGTCTCTCTCTCTCTCTCTCTCTCTCTCTCTCTCTCTCTCTATATATATATATATATATGTACCCTCTATCCTACTGAGAGTGTCACCATGGAAAAAACTGAGTAGAAACAAAGAAGTAAATTCAGGGGAGAAATAAAAGGATGGTTCAAACAGAAAAATGATACAGAAATAAGTTTTCATATGGAGAGTTACTGGCCATAGAGTACAAACCAAAATAATACAGCAGTTATATAATAAGACGAAAGTTTAACCAACATTTATAAAGTCGTCAAGTGTTCTGCTTTGTCAAAGCTTGTTTGCATTACTGACAGAACCCTAATGGTATAAAAGACTGTATGGCATATGAAGCACAAACAAAGCAAGACAAAGGGCTTGGCAGGAATAAAGTACTCGTGATATTATCTTCACAGACCAAGGCAGTGTTTGAGCAGAATTAACCTATTTGATGATAATTATGTAAATCTTGACTTTATTTCACCATGAGTTGGGAAACCCAATCCTGAATGCATTTTTTAAATTAATTTCCTATGTCCAGTACTATACTCATTCAATTCTTTTTTTTATGATTACAATGCTTTATACTATGGATATTATGTTTAAAAGAGGTTGGGTGACATGAATTTAATGAAAGCAGCCCATACTATCTTGACACCACGACCTTTCCTAGATCTAGAGCTCACAGCAACAGCCAAAACTGAGACCAGTGTTCCATGGAAGGGTCTCTGTTCTTACTACATATGTACACAACATTTGCAAGCAGGACCAGGAAAAGCTTGTTCTGTATCCTCTTCTCCTCACCAACCTCAATCCCTACCCCCCAAATGTATATCTTTTCCATAAATAAGCGGGGATGCAGTCAGCTGTACGCTGAGATAACCCACCACCTATTACAGATTCTATAATGTATAAACAAGTCTTTGAGGTTGTTATTTTCATCTTTAAAAAGTTCTGATTTTCACTCTCCAGAACAGAAAAGATCCCTAGATTCATCCGTTATATTTTCCTTTTACTTTAGAGAAGTTGCAAAGAGGGAAAAACCCGTATGTCTGCCTCCTTCCCATTTTATCCAACTTCTGCTGTCAGTTGCAGGGAAGTTTTAAAATTAATTGCCCTGGCACAGGAAGCTGTTATGAAAGAGGGGCCATGGGAAGCAAGCAAAACTGCCAGGAGCCCCTGCCCACTTTCAGGTCCCTTCCACGTACAGGCTATACAGCCAGGGCCATCGGGCCAAAGGTCCTCTGAAGCTGCCCTGGGGGAAGGGAGGCTGAGAAAGACTCATTCTTCCCTGCTGTTGTAAAACGGTGGCAGGAGTCCACTGGAGGATTTATGATGACCCACAGTCTCCTCTTCCCTTGTACATGTCGGTGCAGGTGGCGGCAGTGCACTGGAAGACCCAGATGCACTCAGACAGCCTTCTACTCCTGTGCAACTACACCACTTCTTCTAATATTTAAGTACAGCTGAGGGAAAAAGAAATTATTCTTCTGCACATTGCAAAATACAAGTTCTTTAAGCAGCACTCAATGTTAATGGAAAAATCTGTCTCCTACTCTGAGCTTTGCTTTGTTATTACATTGCTGCACACAAATACAGCATCTGGTTCACCTCCCTTATAGCCATTGTTTTGTCTGCTCTTACGCATTCCAAAAATAGTCTAGACTTTTAGTGTCATTTACATCCGAGTCAGAAGAATAATCAGGAAAATAATAATTTATGAATAATTAACTAGGCCTGATGCCATGTTAGAGAGGAGCTATTTTTAATTGACAAAGGCTAAGATAACATGGATTTCAAAGTGAGAAGGGACATGCAGCAATTAAAGAGGCTGATTGATGGGAGAACTGACTGCTTATCCACGACTATATCATCTCTGACTGAATTCCACTGCACGCCACAAAAATAAGACAATTAGAGATAAAATCAGAGACCAAATGCATCATAACATGTCTCAGGACGCAGGCTTAATTTTTAGTAAGAAAATTTTTTCTATTCATGGGAAGATTAAAAGGACACCTAAACTTAACCTTCATTTTAAATAAAACAAAAAATGGGATTACCACACCCAAACTTAACTGATGAGCAAGACAGGAAAACTAGAGCAGTAATTTTCTTAATATTTTTATTTCATTGTCTATTTCTTTTTTTTTCTTAGTTATTTTTATTCAACCTGCTTCTAAAATAAAGGAGGATAAGATTAAAAGAGGTAGAATTATTGTGGGGTGGTGACAGTAATTCCAAATAGCAGCAAAGACCACATTAATAATATTTAAGCTAAACTACATCTCAGCTTCTTCTTGCCCTTGTTATCATCTCTTCCATGATTTAATATTACTAGTACTTATTCATTGATACCTTGGGTCACTCCCACCTCCAGCGCAAGGAAAAGACTGTTTCAGGAGAAGATGCCCTGGACAGAAATGTAGAGAAGTAGAATCGTGAATAACCTTACTACACATCAACTTCCCAGCTGCCACAGAGATGGAAACTGTGTTTAAACATAGGGAACATCCTTAACCAAGACTCATAATTCTAGGTTTGGTTCTGCTGCCAGCTCCGTTATCTCTAGGCTTTCCATTACAATGAAGGTGCTAGAATAGATATTCTCTAAGTCTTTTCCAGATCTAAAGTACTTGACTTATTTCAGAAGTTCTCAATTTTTTATTTTAACCACTAGAAAGAAATGATAACTATGAAACATGATAGAGCTGCTAATTATTGCTACAATAGCAATCATATTGCAATATGTAAATGTATCAAATTAACATGTCATACACCTTAAACTTACCAAATATTACATGTCAAATATATTTGAGTTAAAAAGGAAGCTTCCAATTCTGAGTGTTTATTGAAATCAGTAGGGAAACTCTGGAAAAGACTGATTTCAGAGTTCTAACTTGGACCCATTGAATCAGAACCTCCTGGTATGACCACTTGGAATTATTTTCTAAACAATCCCCAGGTGATTCCGATGATACACCAGATGATTCTGTAGATGTCAGAGGCTGCATTAGATCCCTACATTAGATTTAAACTCTTCGAGGGCAGCAACTGTATCTTGTGTATCTTGAAATCTCTGTACAGGAATTGGAATATTAGAGACACTCAGTAATTTAACTGCTCGGTGATTAAATATCTACTAAACAGAACTTGCACATTTTTGTTGTTATTGGGTCATACTGAAAGAGAAAGAGGATATATTATGAAGGCAAATGGTACGTTTATTTAATGTCACCTAATTATAAACACATAAAACTGACCTCAGCTTTAACTAAATAGTCAGAATTATAAATCATAAATCAGGAACTAACTATGGGATTAACAAACTTTTTTAGCTCATACTATTTTTTGAATGGCTCATTCTTCTAGGCATTGGTTTTAGCATTCATTTTATTAATCTGACCTACATTTTTTGCTTCACGGAGTTTATCATCATGGAGGACATGCTCATCTAAGTAAAATGGAGCATATGAGAGATGTTCTCACGTATTCAACACACTGGTCATTCTAATTTTTTTAAAGTCCTTCGTTATTCTTTCTTGGTTTGTTTGTTTTTCAGTTGCCAGAGGACTTAAAAGTCAAAATATAAGCTGATGTAAATATGCCTCTGAATGAGATCCCTGTTTAGAGTTTAGCAACAATGTCAAACATTCCCTACTAGGAAGCTATTAATTCTAGAAGCGGAGGCTCAGAATGAAGAAAGGAGGTTGTGTATTAGTGTGTTTATTTCGTAATGATGTGAAATGTGCTCCTTTGCATTTAAATGGACAGAAAAAGAACAAAGCATTAACTTGTGGTTCATTAAAAGTAAACATAAGCCTGTCCGTTTATTACATGCCCCCCAAAAATCTCCTCTGGTGAAAAACAAAATCACTAGCACAAACAGCTGGATTAGCGTGACGCCACGCTGCCTGAACACCATTGTTTGAGAGGTTTAATGTCACTTTTGTACTATATATACCACAGAGAGAGATGTTGAGTTGCATCCAGCAGGGTGGCTAACATTCTGTAGCTAATTACGAATAGCTCCACGACAGTACTGAAAGAAGGACGACCCTGCATATGTCTCAGAAGGGAATAGAGAGATATTTTGTTTACAGTCACCCATCTGTCTGGTCACAACAGAATTACATATGAGTACTAGCCATAGTTTCGTATGTCCTTCAAGGGTGATTTTCTCATTATACGCGTTCTATCACCTACTTCTCAGATACAGCCTGCCAGTCATCATTTCTACCCCTTACGAACGATAATACATCTGATATTCCAAGGCTTCAGCTGAAGTGAAGACCTTCTAAGAGACTCCATAATCGTACAGAGAATACTGCTTTGTTGGATAAAGGCTGAATTCAAGTAAAGAAAAAAAAAGTGCGGGAGAGGCAAAAGGAAAAATCAAATGTCTGCATTTCAACTCATCTGTGCCTGTTTTGTTCTATGGCTAACGTAAAAGAATACACACTAACCTGCATTGGAAAGGACCTAAAATAGCATCTACCCCACATTCCCCACTTTGTGGCTGAGTATATGTGGCTCAGGGAGGTTAAACACAGGGGCTTTACACAGAGAGGCTTGTGTAAAGTTCAAAGAGAGAATGACAGAACCCACATTCCCTGATACCTAGGGCCTCAATATCAGTATACAAGCAAATCTAGCTGAGAACCTTTTCAAGCATTTCTTCTCACTGACACTGCAGACCCAGAGAGAACGGGGCAGGCGGCGGGGAGGGCGAAGCAAGAGCAAGCAAACTCACTGTAGACATACCATCTCCTTCAAAGGAGCAGAACCTTTACATCTCTCAAGGCATCTGAAACGCTCTGTCTTGTTACGACAAATCTTTCGTTACGTGTTGTGTCTTACCCACTTGAGGGCAGTATCTCTGTCCAAATCATGTGTCTACTACACAGCCTTTTATGTTCAGTAGGTGTTTGGCATACACGCAAAATGAAAGGATGAAAGAACAAATGAATTAATGAAAGCCAAGTCCATCGAAGTTAAGCTAGTACCAAAGTAAATCTTTATTTCCATCAAGCCACAAACTGGTCAACAAATAACGCTTTATCAGTGTAAGACTAATGTAGCCCGAAGTTCCACAGGCAAACTTGGCTATTTGGAGAATGCAGCAAGGAGAAAAGGGATCTTTAATTGCAGGCTCTGTTCTAACAGAGATAATTCTAAAGATGAATTCTTTTTTTTATATAAAATCATTTATTTATTCTTTTATTTTTGGCTGCTTTGGGTCTTCGTTGCTGCATGCAGGCTTTCTCTAGTTGCGGCAAGCGGGGGCTACTCTTCGTTGCGGTGTGCGGGCTTCTCATTGCGGTGGCTTCTCTTGTTGCGGAGCAAGGGCTCTAGGCGCACAAGCTTCAGTAGTTGTGACTCACAGGCTCTAGAGCGCAGGCTCAGTAGTTGTGGCGCACGGGCTTAGTTGCTCTGCGGCCTGTGGGATCTTCCCAGACCAGGGCTTGAAACTGTGTCCCCTACATTGTCAGGCGGATTCTTAACCACTGTGCCACCAGGGAAGTCCCTAAAGCTGCATTTTTAAATGACGTTAGAGATACTCAGATCTCTGCTCTTGAGACTCTTTTAGCCCATACACAGAGGTGCTCCCGTCAGCTTTTGATTTCCTCATGGACTTATGGCTATGTGATACTACATTACCCTTTTCTCTACCTGTGCACCCAGTTTCCCTCATAGCCTTCTTGCTACCTGATATTGAATTATGTTTTTATGTGTTTACTTGTTCATTGTCTGCCACCCCTCTAGCATATTAGCTTTATAGAGCAAAGAGTTATCTTGATCATCCCGTGTACTCAGTTCCCACACAAGTGGTGAATGAATCAATCAGACTGAAATGATCACATCCCACTAGTCAGGATGGCCATCACCCAAAAATCTACAAACAATAAATGCTGGAGAGGGTGTGGAGAAAAGGTAACCCTCTTGCACTGTTGGTGGGAATGTAGATTGATGCAGCCTCTTTGGAGAAAAGTTTGGAGGTTCCTTAAAAAACTAAAGATAGAACTACCATATGACCAACAATCCCACTACTGGGCATATACCCTGAGAAAAACATAATTCAAAAAGATACATGTACCCCAATGTTCACTGCAGCACTATTTACAATAGCCAGGACATGGAAGAACCTAAATGTCCAACGACAGATGACTGGATAAAAAAGATGTGGCACATATATACAATGGAATATAACTCGGCCATAAAAAGGAATGAAACTGGGTCATTTGTAGAGATGTGGATAAACCTAGAGTCTGTCATACAGAGTGAAGTAAGTCACAAAGAGAAAAACAAATATTGTATATTAACGCATATATATGGAATCTAGAAAAATGGTACGGGTGAACCTATTTGCAGGGCTTCCAGAGACATAGAGAACAGACTTGTGGACACAAGGTGGGAAAGGGAAGGGTGGGATGAACTGAGAGAGCAGCATTGACATATATATACTACCATGTGTAAAATAGATAGCTAGTGGGAAGTTGCTATATAACACAGGGAGCTCAGCTCAGTGCTCTGTGATAACCTAGAAGGGTGGGATGGGGAAGTGGGAGGAGGTCCAAGAGGGACGGGCTGTATGTATACATATAGCTGATTCACTTTGTTCTACAGCAGAAACTAATACAACATTGTAAAGCAATTATACTCCAATAAAAAAACAAAACAAAAAAATTAAATGACCCATTGATAGACTGAATTATAAGAAACCTTCAATTTCAAAATGTTATTTTTCCACCGAACTACTTATTATACTTTATAACTAGTAAGACTTTTCCTTAATGTGTTTCCATATCACCCAAATCATATAGTTTGAGAATAAGAGCGAATATTCTCTCTCATTATTGCACAAATAGTTTACCCGAAATCTAAGTTAACTACACTTGGCTGAAAAATTCCATTTAATATAATCCTTTGTGATCTGCCTGGTGTATGTAGCAGCCTATATGATGCCCACCCAAAGGCTATTTCACCACCAATCCCCAACCAAGCTTCTTTCTCAAATAAAACATATCTGAATCATTACACTGTCTAGCCATGAATCTGGATCCCGGTTATCCTTGGAACAGGTAATATAGATGCTAAGAATTATTTTAAATTTCAACCTAGATTTGAAAAATAGAATGAAACAGCTGTTTTGACCATCCATATATGTGCAGATCCATGTTATCAAAATTATGAGATTATCTATTATCCATTAGGGTTCTACTTTTCTTATTTTCACAAACCCTCTTTTCACTCTATCAAAAGGGCTAGTCATTCTTCTTAGCAACCCAAACAAGTCAGTGCAAATGGGAATAAATTTAGAATTTATAAATTCTAATAAATTAGAATTTAAAGAGAGTTCCACCTCTCTAAATGAACACTGAAAGTGTAAGATATTGAGCCATTTCGATTCTTTTCTAAAGAAGGAATTACCAGCTAATGATACCTATACATGAAATATTTTGTTAAACAATAACCAAGATTATCCTTCATTATTACATTAAAAATGTACCCAATAATCTAAGCTAACCAGATTTGGCTGCTAAAATCCATTTAACATAATGCTTGATAATTCGCCTGCTGCTTGTGGCAGGCTGTAAGGAGGCCCATCCAAAGGTTATTCCAATCACCCACCAGCCTCTTCCTCAACAGCAGAAGCCTAATTTTAATCAAATCTGGCTTCTTGCAGAAGTTATACACGACTGACCCTGGAACTTTACTGTACCTAAATTTCTTTTTTTTTTTCTTAACATATTTATTGGAGTATAACTGCTTTACAATGGTGTGTTAGTTTCTGCTGTGTAACAAACTGAATTAGCTATACATATACAAACATCCCCATATCTCCACCCTCTTGCGTCTCCCTCCCAGCCTCCCTATCCCACCCCTCCAGGTGGTCACAAAGAAGCGAGCTGATCTCCCTGTGCTATGCAGCTGCTTCCCACTAGCTATCTCTTTTACATTTGGTAGTGTGTATAAGTCCATGCCACTCTCTCACTTTATCCCAGCTTCCCCTTCCCCCTCCCCGTGTCCTCAGGTCCATTCTCTACATCTGCATCGTTTTTCCTCTCCTGCCCCTAGGATCTTTAGAAGCATTTTTTTTTTTTCATTTTTAGACTCCAAATATATGTGTTAGCATACGGTATTTGTTTTTCTCTTTCTGACTTACTTCACTCTGTATGACAGTCTCTAGGTCCATCCACCTTACTACAAATAACTCAATTTTGTTTCTCTTTATGGCTGAGTAATATTCCATTGCATATATGTGCCACATCTTCTTTATCCATTCATCTGTCGATGGACACTTAGGTTGTTTCCATGTCCTGGCTATTGTAAATACTGCTGCAATGAACATTGTGGTACATGACTCTTTTTGAACTATGGTTTTCTCAGGGTATATGCCCAGCAGTGGGATTGCTGGGTTGTATGGTAGCTCTATGTTTAGTTTTTTGAGGAAATTCCACACTGTTCTCCATAGTGGCTGTAACAATTTACATTCCCATCACCAGTGCAAGAGGGTTCCCTTTCTCCACACTCTCTCCAGCATTTATTGTTTGTAGATTTTTTGATGATGGCCATTCTGATTGGTGTGAGGTGATACCTCATTGTGGTTTTGATTTGCATTTCTCTAATGATTACTGATGTTGAGCATCCTTTCATGTGTTTGTTGGCGATCTGTATATCCTCCTTGTAGAAATGTCTGTTTAGGTCTTCTGCCCATTTTGGGATTGGGTTGTTTGTTTTTTTGATATTTAGCTGCATGAACGGCTTGTAAATTTTGGAGATTAATCCTCTGTCAGTTGCTTCGTTTGCAAATATTTTCTCCCATCTGAGTGTTGTCTTTTCGTCCTGTTTACGGTTTCCCTTGCTGTGCAAAAGCTTTTAAATTTCATTAGGTCCCATTTGTTTATTTTTGTTTTTATTTCCATTTCGCTAGGAAGTGGGTCAAAAAGGATCTTGCTGTGATTTATGTCATGGAGTGTTCTGCCTGTTTTCCTCTAAGAGTTTTATACTGTCTGGCCTTACATTTAGGTCTTTAATCCATTTTGAGTTTATTTTTGTGTATGGTGTTAGGAAGTGTTCTAATTTCATTCTTTTGCATGTAGCTGTCCAGTTTTCCCAGCACAACTTATTGAAGAGGCTGTCTTTTCTTCATTGTATATTCTTGCCTCCTTTATCAAAGATACGGTGACCATATGAGCATGGGTTTATCTCTGGACTTTTTACCCTGTTTCACTGATCTATATTTCTGTTTTTGTGCCAGTACATACTGTCTTGATTACTGTAGCTTTGTAGTATAGTCTGAAGTCAGGGAGCCTGATTCCTCCAGCTCCGTTTTTCTTTCTCAAGATTGCTTTGGCTATTCAGGGTATTTTTTTTAAACATATTTACTGGAGTATAATTGCTTTAGAATGGTGTGTTAGTTTCTGCTTTACAACAAAGTGGATCAGCTACATATATACTATTCAGGTCTTTTGTGTTTCCATACAAATTGTGAAATTTTTTGTGCTAGTTCTGTGAAAAATGCCATTGGTAGTTTGATAGGGATTGCATTGAATCTGTAGATTGCTGTGGGTAGTATAGTCATTTTCACAATGTTGATTCTTCCAATCCAAGAACATGGTATATCTCTCCATCTGTTTGTATCATCTTTAATTTCTTTCATCAGTGTCTTATAGTTTTCTGCACACAGTTCTCTTCTCTCCTTAGGTAGGTTTATTCCTAGCTATTTTATTCTTTTCATTGCAATGGTAATGGGAGTGTTCCCTTAATTTCTCTTTCAGATTTTTCATCACTAGTGTATAGGAATGCAAGAGATTTCTATGCATTAATGTTGTATGCTGCTACTTTACCAAATTCATTGATTAGCTCTAGTAGTTTTCTGGTACCATCTTTAGGATTCTCTATGTATAGTATCATGTCATCTGCAAACAGTGAAAGTTTTACTTCTTCTTTTCAGATTTGGATTCCTTTTATTTCCTGTTCTTCTCTGATTGCTGTGGCAATCAGAAACTTCCAAAACTAAGTTGAATAATAGTGGAGAGAGCAGGCAACCTTGCCTTGTTCCTGATCTTAGTGGAAATGGTTTCAGTTTTTCACCATTGAGAACGATGTTGGCTGTGGGTTTGTCATATATGGCCTTTATTATGTTGAGGTAAGTTCCCTCTATGCCTACTTTCTGGAGGGTTTTGAATGGGTGTTGAATTTTGTCGAAAGCTTTTTCTGCATCTATTGAGGTGATCATATGGTTTTTCTCCTTCAATTTGTTAATATGGTATATCACATTGATAGATTTGCATATATTGAAGAATTCTTGCATTCCTGGGATAAACTCCACTTGATCATGGTGTATGATCCTTTTAATGTGCTGTTGCATTCTGTTTGCTAGTATTTTGTTAAGGATTTTTGCATCTATGTTCATCAGTGATATTGGTCTGTAGTTTTCTTTTCGGGGGCATCTTTGTCTGGTGTTGGTATCAGGGTGATAGTGGTCTTGCAGAATGAGTTTGGGAGTGTTTCTCCCTCTGCTATATTTTGGAAGAGTTTGAGAAGGATAGTTGTTAGTTCTTCTCTAAATGTTTGAAAGAATTCACCTGTGAAGCCATCTGGTCCTGATCTTTTGTTTGTTGGAAGATGATGATGATGATCCTTTGTATTTCTGCAGTGTCAGTTGTTACTTCTCCTTTTCCATTTCTGATTCTGTTGATTTGAGTCTTCTCCCTTTTTTTCTTGATGAGTCTGGCTAATGGTTTATCAATTTTGTTTATCTTCTCAAAGAACCAGCTTTTAGTTTTATTGATCTTTCCTACTGTTGCCTTCATTTCTTTTTCATTTATTTCTGATCTGATCTTTATGATTTCTTTTTTCTACTAACTTTCGGGGTTGTTTTGTTCTTTTTTCTCTAATTGCTTTAGGTGTAAGGTTAGGCTGTTTATTTGAGATTTTTCTTGTTTCTAGAGGTAGGATTGTATTGCTATAACTTCCCTCTTAAAACTGCTATTGTTGCATCCCATAGGTCTTGGGTCATCATGTTTTCGTTGTAATTTGTTTCTAGGTATTTTTTTATTTCTTCTTTGATTTCTTCAGTGATCTCTTGGTTATTTAGTTGCATATTGTTTAGCCTCCAAGTGTTTGTATTTTTACAGTTTTTTTCCTGTAATTGATATCTAGTCTCATAGCACTGTGGTCAAAAAAGACACTTGATACTATTTTAATTTCCTTAAATTTACCAAGGCTTGATTTGTGACCCAAGATTTGATCTATCCTGAGAATGTTCCATGAGCACTTGAGAAGAAACTGTAATCTGCTGTTTTTGGATGGAATGTCCTATAAATATCAATTAAGTCCATCTTGTTTAATGTATCATTTAAAGCTTGTGTTTCCTTATTTATTTTCATTTTGGATGATCTGTCCACTGGTGAAAGTGGGGTGTTAAACTCCCCTACTCTGATTGTGTTACTGTCGATTTCCCCTTTTATGGCTGTTAGCATTTGCCTTATGTACTGAGGTGCTCCTATGTTGGGTGCATAAATATTTACAATTGTTATATCTTCTTCTTGGATTCATCCCTTGATCATTATGTAGTGTCCTTCTTTGTCTCTTGTAATAGTCTTTATTTTAAAGTCTATTTTGTCTGATATGAGAATTGCTACTCCAGCTTTCTTTTGATTTCCATTTACATGGAATATCTTTTTCCATCCCCTCACTTTCAGTCTGTATGTGTCCCTAGGTCTGAAGTGGGTCTCTGGTAGACAGCATATGTACAGGTCTTGTTTTTGTGCCCATTTCACCAGTCTATGTCTTTTGGTTGGGGCATTTAATCCATTTACATTCAAGGTGATTATCCATATGTATGTTCCTATTACCATTTTCTTAATTGTTTTGGGTTTGTTATTTTAAGTCTTTTCCTCCTCTTGTGTTTCCTGCCTAGATATGTTTCTTTCGCATTTGTTGTAGAGCTGGTTTGGTGGTGTTGAATTCTCTTAGCTTTTGCTTGTCTGTAAAGGTTTTAATATCTCCATCAAATCTGAATGAGATCTTTGCTCGGTAAAGTAATCTTGGTTGTAGGTTTTTCCCTTTTATCCTTTTAAATATGTCCTGCCACTCCCTTCTGGCCTGCAGTTTCTGCTGAAAGATCAGCTGTTAATCCCAACGGGGATTCCCTTGTATGTTAATTGTTGCTTTTCCCTTCCTGCTTTTAATATTTTTTCTTTATGTTTTATTTTTGATACTTTGATTAACATGTGTCCTGGTGTGTTTCTCCTTGGATTTATCCTGTATGGGACTCTCTGTGCTTCTTGGACAGCCTGAGTGACTATTTCCTTACTCATATTAGGGAACTTTTCAACTATAATTTCTTCAAATATTTTCTCAGTCCCTTTTTCTTTTCCCTTCTTCTTCTGGGACCCCTATAATTTGAATGTTGGTGTGTTCAATGTTGTCCCAGAGGTCTCTGAGATTGTCCTCAATTCTTTTCATTCTGTTTTCTTTATTCTGCTCTGCAGTAGTTATTTCTACCATTTTACCTTCCAGGTCACTCTTCTGTTCTTGTTCCTCAGTTATTCTGCTACTGATTCCTTCTAGAGAATTTTTACTTTCATTTATTGTGTTGTTCATCATTTTTTCTTTGCTCTTTAGTTCATCTAGGTACTTGTTAAACATTTCTTGTATTTTCTCCATTCTATTTCCAAGATTTTGGATCATCTTTACTATCGTTACTCTGAATTCTTTTTCAGGTAGACTGCCTATTTCCTCTTCATTTGCTTGGTCTGGTGGGTTTTCACCTTGCTCCTTCATCTGCTGTGTGTTTCTCTGTCTTCTCATTTTGCTTAACTTACTGTGTTTGGGGTCTCCTTTTCGCAGGCTGCAGGTTCATAGTTCCCGTTGTTTTTGGTGTCTGCCCCCAGTGGGTAAGGTTGGTTCAGTGGCTTGTGTAGGCTTCCTGGTGGAGGGGACTGGTGCCTGTGTTCTGGTTGATGAGGCTAGATCTTGTATTTCTGGTGGGCAGGACCACATCCGGTGGTGTGTTTTGGGGTGTCTGTGATCTTATTATGATTTTAGGCAGGCTTTCTGCTAATGGGTGGGGTTGTGTTCCTGTCTTGCTATTTGTTTGGCATAGGGTGCCCAGCACTGTAGCTTGGTGGTCGTTGAGTGGAGCTGGGTCTTAGTGTTGAGACAGAGATCTCTGGGAGAGTTTTCCCCATTTGATATCACATGGGGCTGGGAGGTCTCTGGTAGACCAATGTCCTGAACTCGTCTCTCCCACCTCAGAGGCTCAGGCCTGACACCCAGCCAGAGCACCAAGACCCTGTCATCCACAAAATTCTAGGTCACAAATATATTCTCATGTTTCTTTCTTCCAGAAGCTTTACACGTACTAGAATGGCATACAACTCAGCAATTCCACTCCTAGGCATTTACCTCGAGGAGGGGGTGTGTGAGGAGCTACCTTCCACAGAATGGTAAAAGACCCCGGCCAAGAGGTGCAGAATCAAGAGAAAATCCAAGTTGAGGCCACGGCGTCGGTGCAGCAGGGGAGCGGCGGGGCCCATTGCTGCCGAGCAAGCACGCGGCTTCACTACCAGCTGCACCACCTATATCTAAATTTCTAATGATTGAAAAATCAATCCCTTTATTGAGTTTGATATTCTGTTCTTTTAACTGAAAAATCTGGCATTATTTTTCTCTTGCTGGAAGAATACAACTTTTTTTTTTTCTGTTTTGGCGGCACCAAACAGCATGCAGGATCTTAGTTCTCCAACCAGGGATTGAACCTGTGCCCCCTGCAGTGGAAGTGCAGAGACCTACCACAGGACTGGCCAGGGAATTCCCAAAATACAACTAATTTTAATCATTATTTCTAATGAGTTAATATGAGTTTAAATTATGAAATTGTTTTTTAAGTCTGTCTTATTCAAGGAATAATAGGAGAACTTTTTTTTTTTTTTTTTTTTTTTGTGGTACGCGGGCCTCTCACTGTTGTGGCCTCTCCCATTGCAAAGCACAGGCTCCAGACACGCAGGCTCAGCGGCCATGGCTCACAGGCCCAGCCGCTCCGCAGCATCTGAGATCTTCCCGGACCGGGACACGAACCCGTGTCCCCTGCATCGGCAGGCAGACTCTCAACCACTGCGCCACCAGGGAAGCCCAACAGGAGAACTTTCAGTTGTAAGTGTTTATGTTTGCCATATATAAAGAATAAACGGGCATAATGTTCTGCTCTATATCAAAGGTCTTTGTTTACATAAATTTTTATATTTCCAGACAGTCCAAAAATCTTTCTATTTTCTAAAAACTGAAAGGACACGCCAATTCTGTAACTTTTATTAAAATTTCAAAAAGAGTTTTCATTTCAGTATGATGATGACTGTCTAGAATAATGAATGTAACATTGTACCGTCTCCTCCACAATTTAAATGCATCTACCCATAAAGCTCTGGGCACGACTGAAGGGCTGCCAGAGAAAAGTAAAATAATGTGTGTCATTTAGTGAATCTGAAAAGTAGTTCCTTACTGCTTTGGAGTGAATGTCTACTGACATTTCAAAAAAAAACAATAATGACACAATCTGCATAATCACTTGTCAGTTAACTTGGGTACAGCAGGCCATGGAGAAAACTGATTGTTTGAAATACACTGTCTTGATAGATATGGATGTAATGATGATAATTTTAAAGCTAGGAATATTAACAAAAGTGTTGATAGAAGATTTTGAACATTTCTTTTTATATTTCTGGTATTTTCATTCCTTCTTGCAAACTACTGACAGTTTTCTCAAGTGGCAAAAACGTTTAAAGTATTGCTTAAAATGTCATTAAAATAATAGCAAATGTGAACAAAATCAGCATACTTTTGGGTTTCTAATTCTGCTCAAACTAGAATATCCAAATATGATTATAACCAACTACTATTTTATTTATTAATAACCTTACATGACATCAATGGTATTCCAATAAAAAATGATACACTACAATAACCAACTGTCATTTTTATTCCTGCTTTTGAAAAGTAAAATGTAATTTGAAACACAATGTAAAAATTTTTTTAATGTTCCATTGTTCGGTACATGCATATTTAGAATTGCTATGTTTTCTGGTGAGATTTATTTCTTAATATAGACACTCTTGCTTCTTTTTGATTAATGTTTGCATGATATACCTTTTTCCATCCTTTTATTTTTAACAGGTCTATATCATTATATCTGTAGAGGCTTTCTTGTAGATAGCATAAAGTTAGAAAATGTTCTGTATCCCATTCTACCAATCTCTGTCTTGTAATTAGTATATTTAGCCCATTTACATTTAATGTAACTACTGATATGTTAGGGCTTAATCTGTGGTATCAGTGGAGAACACACGGTGAACCTGTGCTTCCACCCCAACCCACTAGTAACAAGGCACTCCTCCCTTTCCCCACTGGGTGGTGTCAGAGGAGACCTAGTAAAGAATAAGCACTTCACCACCATCTACCAGTAAGAATACCACCCTTCCCTCCATGGTGCCGTCAGAGGCCATATGAAGAGCCAGAACTCCCAGTCATCATATATCATGCAAACACTAATCAAATGAAAGCAGGAGTTATGTTTTAATATCAGATAAAATAGACCTCAGAGCAAAGAAAATTACCAAAGACAAAGACATTATATAATTATAAAATGGTCACTCCACCAAGAAGACATATCAATCTCAACTATGTATACTCCAAAAAACAGAGCTGCAAAATATGTGAAGCAAAAACAGAATAGAAAGGCAAAATAGACAAACTGACAACTCTAGCGAGAGACTTCAACAACTGTTTCTCAACAATTGGTAGAACAACTAGAACTAGAACAAGCAATTGATCTTTGGAAAGACCAATAAAATAGACAAACCTCTAGCAAGACTAACAAAGGAAATTTTCTTGGAGAACACGCAAATTATTACTATCAGGAATGAAACAGGGGATATCAACAGGGGATAGCACTTGTTTCTCTCTGTGATATGTAATCTCTAGTATCAGGGTAACTGTTGCACAATTAATGCTATTTAGAAGGGCTGAATTTCTTTCTGATAGTAGTTTAAAAGGTAAGCTTGTACAGTAGGAATTCTGAATGTCCAGTTCTTTTCTAACCTAGATTCCACTACTGCAACCTCAACTAAGCAATGAAACAAATGCTTTTCAGTGATGATGAAATTTTAAGGTTCAAAAGTACAAATAATGAATAAGCTCCCCAAGGGTTGGGACATTGTTTCTTTTGTAATCACCAGTACATTCCCATCATCAAGAACAGTGTCCACTGTATCTTAGAGACAGTCAATATTTGCTGAATGAATAATTGAAGGAATTAGAAATTGCAAGAGGTAAAAACAGTATAAATTAGAAAACAGAGTAGGAGTTTAAATAAATGTTTGATGTACTTGATTTTAGTAAAAAGAAGTCCATAAATCAGAGTAAGAGTCATGGGAGGGGCAGAAAACTGGGGAATGAAACTTGGCTTACAAATCAATATGACATAAATTCTTGCTCAAAATTCTCAGTTTCCCTGCTGTATCTCAAACCCACTCAAATACATGGATTAAAGTTCACTGGCATCTGCTCTATTTGAATCAGAATTTTTCCCCTCAAAACATTAAAAGACTTACTGAAAATAAACCGTAAACAAACTAACCTTTTTAGTGAAAAATGTACTGGAATATAGAACAAAAAGACTGGAGAAATATAGGTGGCTGATTTTAGAAAGTTAAGTGATTTAACTCAGTGATAATTTCTAAAAAGGAAATTGAGCTTCAATGAAGCATGCAGGTCCTCTTCGACATTATCTTCAACAGTGCGTGTAATTTGCACACATTTAATTAACTAATAAAACTCCTACCTGTAACATCAGGTTTGGAAATGTCATTGTTGATGACATGCTGCTCCATCAGGTTTAGTTGATTGTTTTTTGTTTTGTTAACACCAAATGACAACATACCCAAAGGTGCTGTCTAGCACTTCTACTTCTTTTCAAATATTGCTCGATTTATTTATTTGTTGGGTGTTTTCCATGTAGGATAGAATTTACAGAATTCTGTAAATACAAGGCTCTAACTAAATGGTGACTCAAGGAAAAACTGAGGCATAAAAGAAGCATAATTACAAGGGGATCCACTCTACCACAGATTGTGTTTTGCTGCAGACAAATCAGGTTGCCGAGGTGACAAGAGATGTATAGTGTATCTCCTGCTCCGCAGCTTGGATTGCTTTTATCCTTGTTCCCTGATACAGAACCCTAGTAAGAGCTTGTAAAATACTTCTATGGGGCTTCCCTGGTGGCGCAGTGGTTGAGAATCTGCCTGCCAATGCAGGGGACACAGGTTCGAGCCCTGGTCTGGGAAGATCCTACATGCCGCGGAGCAACTGGGCCCGTGAGCCAGAACTACTGAGCCTGCGCGTCTGGAGCCTGTGCTCCGCAACAAGGGAGGCCGCGATAGTGAGAAGCCCGCACACCGCGATGAAGAGTGGCCCCCGCTCGCCGCAACTAGAGAAAGCCCTCACACAGAAACGAAGACCCAACACAGCCGAAAATAAATAAATAAATAAATAAATAAATAAATTTAAAAGAGAATTTCAGCCTAATCACAATACTATTAAAAAAAAAATACTTCTATGACACTAAAATCTTGAAGACAGAAGATAAAGTATAAATGATATTTTCCACCTATATTTCACACAATGTACTATGTCTTTATTATATATTTAATCCTATTTTCCCCTGGAACTGAATGAATCAGCCATTCGTTCTCTATATTGTCACATGGATATAATGTCAGCTTTGTCCAGAAAAAACTTTTGGTTGGAATCTGCCAGGTGAAGAGATGCGAAGCAATGCCATCCATAGTCTGTTCATTAACAGAGATCACTACTTCATTGCCAAGTCAAAAACACAATGATTGTTCTCTTAAGGTAATTAGGTTAAAAGTCCCTCTAAAATTTAGGATCTATGTTTTATTAAAATACATACATGAATGACATATATGTAAAATGTACATGTATGATGAGGATATTTAGCCTAATATATATAACACTCCTCTGGCTCATCATACTTGCGTGTGAAGTATTGATGCTGATTTTTAAAGGTGACACACTTGACTACTAGCATTGACGTAGTGAGAGTGGGCTTGGAAATAAGAGACTGAGGATTAGACAGAGGATCTGCAAAGCCAGATCAATAGACCTTGGCACATGACGAGACGTGGGAAGGAATGATCCAGGAGAATTCTGTTGCCAATAACAGAGATTAGACCACCCCAAGTATTTACTATTGGATAGGTGTCAAGGAAGGGTGTCAGAAAGGGTGGAAGAGAAATGACAAGTTCACCTTTCGAGGGATGAACTTCAGGAGACTCTAGGAGGTCCTAATGAAGATGTGCTGCAGGATGTCACACATCCTGGTCCAGTACTTACAAATGAGGTCAGAAAGGAGAGTTAAACATAGAGGTGCTTGTCATTGACCTCACTGAGTGTGCCTGACCCTGTATTCGGAGAAGTGAGATACAGGAAGTTGTTTTAAATTTCGAGATACGTAGTTCTTTGATTTCAAACAAGATTCACTTAATTCATAGTGTTTACTATCATATCACTTGCTAATGGAATAAAAAAAGGGAAAAAAATGCTACTAAATGTCATACCAGAGCAATATGTAGCACCAATAATTAACCCTGAACAGCAGTTTTATTAATATGACATTTCCTTCATAAAACGTGGAAACATTAAAATTGCTTTAGTGTTTTAAAAATTATTGACTTACCATGCAACACTGTGTTTTTCTTACTACTCTAGCTATATGACATAAATTCTCCATGAACTTGATCTTTCAGTTCTAATTTCTGCACATGGTGTTTAAGCCAAAAATCTTTTTTTCTTCATTCAACAAGAGTTATCTCTTTGGCAATTTTATTAGTGATATTTGCTAAGGCACAAAACCCAATGACATCATTCAGTACTTATGAAATGTCCCAGTAGAGTTGCTAATAAATTTTGCAACCATTTAGGAAATAGCCATTCATCAGTACAACTTTGATTTCTAACTGTCCTGACTTATCTTTTCACCAGAAATGAATACTTGCTCTGTTAGGCAGAAGTCAGCAGGAGGAGGGAATCTTGGAGACTCACATTTGTACTTGCTAAACAAAAGCATTTATTTAAAAAGATGCAGGGCGTTTAAAATTTTAATAGTCATTGGACTACTCCCTTGAGGAATACTTATTTAGGACAAAATGTACCACGGCTGCTTCCTGAAGATTAGAAAACTAAAGTTAGAACATTAGAAAATCCCTTCTCCTATGTAAGACTGCAAATCGCAAGCCCTATTGACCAAATCACTTCCAAATTCCTGTTACCTCTCAGTTCAATCAATCCAATTCTACCCATATTTACTTGGAATTTATTAAGTGCCTAATAGTACACACAGCCGAACTCCATCATACAGTTTTTTTAGTAACAGTCATTAAGACAATATTTAATATATTCAGCACCTTTCCCTTGAAGTTATTTGGTCCTGATGTAGTAGGAAATGCTTCCTCCCATCCTTCTGCTCTCCCCATTGTTGGGTTTCCAGCTCTTGATGATCAAAGAGACTCCATCACAGGTAATATCTTTCAGGGCACAAATACTAAAGTAGATAGTATACTGATCTACCACTTGGAAACTTAAAGAGCAAAAGGGCTGCTTGAGAAGAACCAGAACATGCTAGTTAAACAGTGACAGCTCCAGAATTTCTCTTGGAAGAGCTCAGCAGACGTAATCTGCCGTACAAAGGAGCTGGGGGCAGACAGTGAGTTTACATAGCAAGTCCATGGGCTTCTCTTTGATTATTTATTTGAAGTGGCCTGTGGAAGGAAACTGGCAGAGATATTATGGAGTGAATAAATGCCCCAAGTACCCCCTCACTGCATCCCCAAAGCAGAAGTTATGAAAGTCACCTTATTTATAACAAAAACAAGGCTCTTCTGCCACTACTAATTCACCACTTATTGAGACGTGGTATGATCCTCTAGGTGGAAGATAAACAATGGAGAGTAGACACAACACTGAGAGCCAGTCCTACAAGTGAGCGATCTTTGTCTTCTTTCTCTTAAAATTCTACCAGTAGAGACCGTCTGCTTTGACTGAAAACATCTCTGAAAGAACACTGACCCAGAGACTCCTGGATGTCACTCCTGTAGCCCTCACTTAAGTCATGTTTTTTAACACCCAAGGTTTTCTGCCCGAGCACTACTGCTGGTTCTGTATGTTTCATCCATCTCAGTCTATTAGCCTTTGCACAGTCTTACATTTCATAATAGAAGAAGGGGTACTTCTATAAGCAGCAGAATCGAGATTTTTTTTCAGTTACATTCTGTGGAACCTTTAAATACTATTTTTCATTTTCTGAATATATGCAGCACCTGCTCATGGTACAGGGTTTGGAAAATACCAAAAAAAAAAAAAAAGAGTAAAGAAAAAATATATTTAATCTCCTGTCGTCCCACAACCCAAGTCTGGTCTGTACCTCATGAATATCTATGGCATGATGTATATTTCCTTGGATGAGGTTTCTATATGTTACAGGCCAAGTCTCACACAGCAGGAAAGGAAACTCTTTTTGTAACAGGAGTTTGTGGGAAGGAATTAGAGAAAAAGGTAGGAGAATCTGGCCACCAGAATTTTCCTCACTTTGGCCTAATATCTTGGAAATGGGGTGGGAACAGACAGAACCCATGTACTTTTGAACATTTCCCCTGTTTAGAACTCTAGGAGGGAAACTCATCCTGGCTCCTATGGCTCACACATGGCAGGAAAGTTTCAGAAGTTCAAGCAAGCAGAAAGGAGTGCCTATGAGGTCTGAACACGTGGAAACCAAAGGCACTGCAGTCTAGCCTTAAGGAATGGGCCGCCTGAGCTGATGAACAAGTATAAATCACGGCCAGATTTCAGAGGGAATCTGTGTGACCAAGCCAAAGGTGGTCATCAAGAGAGGGACCCAATCTGCAGATTTCAAGAGGAAACACAAGCAAGATTTACGAGGATACCATCAGACCAAACCCTCCACATAGATTCAATGTCCACAACCCAGCGGCAGAGCACTAGCCCCACCTTGCGCAAGGCATAATCAAAGGACTTCCACATCCCTCCCACCAGAGACCCCTAAGTCTTCCCCCATGCATGGATCTTGGGAAGGGAAGAGAGAGAGGAGTAACTGTGATAGGAAGTTAAACTACGAATTTACCGGAAAATTATCCAATAGAAAGTGTTTGGAAATCAAAAGCTACTTTGGAGGAGAATGATATGACATCAATTTACCAACTCAGAAAAGTTCCATCCCACTTCCACCATCTCTACCAAGTAGGGCAAGAGGACTCAAGAGGAGATTAATATCAATTACAGAAAACTTAAAAGATTCTATTTTCCTGCATATCTAATATGTAGGAGTTCCATTTTTTATTCCAATACACACACATGTGCTGCACAATAGTAATCTCATATTTCATAAATCCATTATATTATTTTATATGCACTCCTGTCCTCGAATGTTCTGACATCAGGGCTGTGGTAAACTGTCCTCTTATTCTATGTTGCTCTGTGTGACTGCTTTCTTGTGAGGTGCTTTGTCACGTACAGTAAGTCCCCTACACATGAACCTTCAAGTTGCAAGCCTTCAAAGATGCGAACGTGCGTTCCATGTCCAGTCACGTAAGTTAGTTCACGTGTCTGGCATACGTCGTCACGTGCGCGCATCCTCTACAAGTGGTTGCGCTTTTGTGTACTTTACTGTACAGTGCTGTTGCTCTGCAACACGTGGAGCTTACTAATGAAGACCTGATGGAATTGGAGGCCCAGAGAAAGGACGAAGAGAGACAAGAGGAAGAAGTAACTGAAGAACCAAAGAGACTCACGATGCAGGAAATGGCAAGGAGACTTTCTTTATTTGGGGAGGCACTGTTAGTTTTTGAGGCACAGGACCGGAACGCGGGACAGTACACGAAGGTTGCAGCAGCCGTTCAGAATGCAATCCAGTGCTACCGTGCCATCTATGACGAGAAAAAAAGAGCCACTACCCAGACATCACTGGATCGTTTTTTCAAGAGGGTAGATAGAATTGAATCCAGCAGGGAACCAGCACCTGTGCCATCAGCGTCAGGCGTGAGCGACATTGCAGCTCGCCCTCCCGTCTCCTGTTGCTGACGATCCTTCAGCTCTACCATCTCGCACCTCCTCTCCCTCCTCCAGCCAGTAACTCTTCTTGCCTGTTCCCTCGATGCCAGCCCCTGCATGCCAGCTGTTGTACTGGACTACTGTACTTTTCAAGGTACTGTACTGTAAGATTAAAAATGTTTTCTTTATTTTTTGTGTTTGTTTTTTATGTATTATTTGTGTGAAAAGTATTATAAGCCCATTACAGTACAGTTCTATGTAGCCAATCGTGTTAGTTGGGTACCTAGGCTAACTTTGTTGGACTTACGAACAAATTGGACTTATGAACGTGCTCTAAGAACAGAACTTGTTCATATGTAGGGGGCTTACTGTACTCACATATCCACTCTCAGGCCCTGGATACCTGTCCTAAGAGCCACTGCCCGTGTTGCTCCCCTGACCCCCGTCTTTCTTGCCATCCACTGTGATGACACAGATCAACGGGTCCACGTTCCGGGGCGCTCCCCAAATCCTCACCACGACCTTCTGCTTCACTATCCTGATTCTCTAAGTGGTTTTCATTCTGAGATTTCGGTGAAGCTTCTGGTCTCCACTTTCTGCTCAGTAGGAGACACTCTCTATCCCGCTCTGATGTTTTTCAATTGGAGACAGTAGCTTCTGGAATGATGCTTCTTTTCAGACTGTCTTGAAGAGCAACAGATTTTCTGTATAATAGTGATTCTAAATGTCTCCTTCGAAAAATCTTCCTCTTCTCCCAGTGACTCGGGGTAAGTAGTAAAATGTCTATGTTTAATTCAGGAACTGGGGAAGAACAGCTTGCATTTTGACGGTTTCTTTTCCAACAACGTGCTTTAAGTTTTAAAATGTTTTTCTTGCCCAGTTACCTATAATTTACTCAAGATGGTAAAACACATAGATCAAGAAATCAAATGTTCAAAATGTCCAGCATCTACTCTGCATCAAACACAGTGACATACAGTAGAAGACTCACATGCTCTCTGTGTGCTGTGCCCTAGACTCACCCTACCTTCCTCCAGGTAAACCAGATAACCTCTGCCACAGACCCATCACGTTATCATGAATTGTTTACTCACATTAGCGGACAACTTTTGAATTCACGTCTCCAATGCCTCAGAAATGTTTTCCATGTTTCTAAAGCACTTCAAAATATACTTAATATTGTTTAAACTCCAGGCATAGTGATACCATTTCTATATGGAAACCCACTGCAGGTTGAGCACTCAAGAATTTTACAGATCAAATATATATTTATTATAAACACACATCCATATGTACATATACACATACACACAAAGAGCCATATATAGAACTTTATTTCTCCTGTATTTTCACAATTCCACAAACTGCATTTTCACAATTAAGACACTCTGACTGATTAAGCACCTATTACCCAGTTACGCACTGAACACCATGGGGACGGGAAGAAATGACTAGAAAAATTAAAACCTCTGCTCTTATGAAGTTTTCACACTTGCTGAAGCCCTGTGTTATAAAATGAATAAATAGCTGAATTTATTTTCCCAAAAGTCATGGAAACCAGCACAGAAGGAATCCACCTTCCAAAATGTTCTTTCTTTGGAGAAAACACAGGTCAAGTCACATTAGGACCTCAAGAAATGTGTGTTGGATGACTACTGCATATTCCTACAGGACAAAATGGGTGGTTCAAATCTTTATTCATTGCTTCAAGGTGAGTTCTTCAATGCAGGATCCGGAGCCAACCTGCCACTACTTAAAGGTCTGGGATCTTAACTTCTCTGTGTCTCAGCTGCCTCAGGAATAAAAAGGGGACGATAATATTGACTACCTCGTGGCCTTGTCAAGATTACACGAGAGAATGCAAAGAAGCATTGACAGTAGTCGCTGATGCGTTGTCAACACTCAGTAAGGATTCACTATTATCATGAGGCTTGCAATCGTGGATGCCTTACTAGGAAGGAGAAGGTTCACTGGTGCCTAGTATCCCATGAGGAAGCCATTCGCAGGTCACTTCCAAGATATACATGAGTAAGATCTCAGAGATCATCAGATAACATCAACATATGCAAGTTCAAATTCTGGTGTGACCAAAGAACTGTGGTATTCAATTATAGAACTCCTTACATTTTTAAGATAAAATACTCATTTTGCCTGGAGAATACTGTCGTGCCAAAACCATTATCTGTCTATGGAGACAGTCAAGCATTAAACAAACTAATGTTGTTAGGATTATATGAGTTATTTTTTTTATCTTCTTTCTAGTCACAGATAATTCAAGAGCAGGTAATGAGAAACAAATTTCATTATAGTTCCAAATAACTTAATAGGGAGGGGGGAAAAGTAAAATCAAAAAGTACATCGATGCAATTACAAAACTGAACAATTTTATTTACCGATGCTGTTTATTTTGCCTATAGCTTTAAAAGTAGGCAGACACAACCCGCAGCATCCACAAACCACCCAAGAGCAACATAAAACTCCTACTTGTTCAGCGCGCAGAAATTCAGTAAACAATCAAGGTGATTCACTCTGCTTGAGGGAAACGGAATTTTACAGTCACCACATTATCCTCCAAATGGAGGAAACTGGGTTATATACTAAACCTGCAAATAGCAGCAGGAAATGTACTTCCTTATTTCTTTGTTTTCTAAAAACAGAAATCTGCTTAGGGGATTCATCACATTCTCCTAATGCTGCTTCCTGATGTAGCCTGGAGACCCTGGATCTCATGCCCAAACTCAGTTCTACATAATAATCAGATATACATTTCATCCTTGCACCTGTATCCATCTCCCAACTAGTCAATTCCATGTACTGGTCTCAACATGATTACATTATTGACATTTCTCAGCTGAAAGGCTCCTGAAAATACCATCCAATTTTCTAGCTCTTTCTGAAAAGATCAAAAGATACACCTTGCATAGTAGACAAGAATTTACACTGATGGCTGTCTTTGTCTTGAATACCAATGCTGCTGGCAGTGTTTCCCTGGAGCTACCGGGGTAAGTCTCTATGATAACTAACTGCATTCAGTCAACTAGAGAGACTTTTACTGGACATAAAATATGTTTGCGCTTGTGAATGCTTTTTCAGCTTGAACAACCTTGAGGCAATGATCTTCAAGGCCTCCTAATTAGGGAGGTTTGTAATCAAATGAGAAACCTTGCCCTTGGAAATCAAACGTGTGTCATGCCTGAAAGGGAAATGTCTTCTTCACTGGGTCATGGCTCACACTTACAGAACACTCTGCCTTTATAGGTGCAAAGACTAAAGCTGATTTCAACAGAGTTCTTGTGACAAACCTTGCTCAAGGAAATTATCCTGAATCCTTGCTCTACTGGAGACAAAAGGAAATGTGTTGTATTTCACACTGTACTGCTTAGTTCAAGTCTAAGGTTTCTTTTAACAAGCTAGAAGATTAATTGTATAAATTTACCTAAAAGGATGCTGTTGTTTCACCCAGCTTCATTTATTACCTTGCAACAAATAAGGACCAGATCTCTTTCTGTGCCTCTGGTCTGTCTGCCAAGCCCAGGCTTATATTTGCAGTTGGCTGTAGGACATTTCCACCTGTACATGCTTCAGGTACAAGTGCAGAATTAAACTCATCTCCCTCCTCTTCACACCAACTCTTCCTCATAGCATCCTTCTTTCTAGGTAAGACATTATCATTCTCTCAGTCTCCTATCTTCTATACCACTGCCCCAGAATCCTTCCCTTTGGTTGACCCCTAACCCAACCTCTGTCCAGTCCTATTTTTCTTCACATCCCAACATTTTTCTCCCCAATATTTCTCATATCCACCCCCCATGTCTTTTCTATTTCCCTCGCCCCCCACCCAATAACTTCCATCACCACCCTACCCTTCAGGACCTCACCACTTACAGACTGGACCAATACCACTCTCTCTCTGTTTCCCAACTTTCGCACCAGACTCCATTCTCTCAACTCTTGCACACTTATGTCCTTAGACTATAGTTCTAATTACATCCCTTCTCTGCTCAAAGGCTTTCAAACAGTCCAGTCTCTGGAGTGAAGAAACACTTCACCTTGAACTGACTTCCAGTGACCCCTGTCTGCCTACTCACATCCCAAACATCTCTATCTCCTGATGTCAATTCATTGCTCATCTGATCCATCTACCTACATGCTCACCCTATTTATCCTTTGAGGCTAATCCAAAGCCTGCCTCTTCCTGATTTCCCCAAATTATCACAGCTGCCCTTCCTTGAGTCTGTCACTCTGTTTATGTCACAGCATATTTCACCTTGTGTCATGTATGTTCTTGCCCTATTACCTTAGTATGGTCACCCCCACCACTCCCTTCTAAGCAACAGTCATACCAGCCTGCTGAAAATGGCTTTTTCTCCCCTGAAAATGTTTTTATCTTGAGAACAATAAGGGCTTATGCCGACTCTAACTGTGAAGGGGAAGAGAACGGGAAAAGAAAAAATGGAAGATGAATGCTAATACTCATCAAGGTATATACCGGTTGCTTATTTTTGGAAGACCATGAGTCACCTCTACTTCCTGTAATGAACCTGAGGCCAGGTGTCAGGATGAACAACACTCTTTAGCTCCTGCAACATCCACAGCTGTGTGAGCAACAGTATGGTCCAGAATTATTTCTTTGAATTTGTTGACTACAACTGTTACCATTCATTTTCTTAACTGATAAAACCAGAGAGGGCTTAAGTCGGTCTTGGGGTCTCTCTGCTTCCTGAACGTTCCCGCTTGCCTCTTACAGTTCCCCTCTCAGGTCCTCCTGTTCCTCACAGGCTTCCATACTCACACCGACGGCTGGACAGAGAAACGCCCGCATAACCCTCTTCACAAGGCAAATGTCTTTAAACTCTTTATTCTAAACCAACCTTGGTCTTTGAATATACAGTACATTTTGGACCAACAGAAGCGCTTCTGACTGTGACTTGACTTTTACATTATATTAAGCTGATGCCGGTAAACAACATCTGGGAGTTATAGTTCTGGGTCTATTCAGTTATGAATCGGTATATCATCCTATATTCCTAATCACTATCCCCTCCCCCCCCACACCCATGATCCCAGCAACCAAATGTGTCAGACCTGGGACCTTAAGCTTAAATTTCTGGGAAGGAAACTAATGATCAAAGCTTCAAATAAAAAAGCCCACCGTTTGCCTTACGAGTCTTACTGCATAGTTCTTGTCTGGTTCTTAGCAAAATAGACCAGAATATAGTAAATCTGATTCACCAAATCAGTTGTTTGGAAAATGTCAAGAGTTCCACTCTCTTCTCTTCAGATTACCTAGCAAGAAACTCCCCTTTGTGACTAAAAGCTATTATTGGATAAAATATTCTTTGTAAAGATGTATATGACTTTTGTTAGAGACAGATACGAAAGTACTTCAGGAAAAGGGAGGATTGTGAATATTTACATCCAAACAGCAAAGGGGGAATGCTAAAGGAGTGAAAATGGCAGGCGACATTAAACATCATAGCAAAGATTTCCACCCAAGTTACCGATAGCACTTGGGTGAGTAATCGTGCAAAAACCCAGATGACCCCGAGCCTGATGAGCTGCAGAACCGCATAAATCTGGGAGTCCTAAAAATGCCAAGTCAAGTACTAACATAAAACAGGCAATCGTTCTTCATTTATCCAGTGGCTTATATTTTTTTTAACACTTTTCGAATGCTAGGCACTATTCTGACACTGTGTTGAAGGGCTTAGATTCTAATGGGGGAAATAAATGAGTAACCAATAATTTCATGAGTTCATAAGTTTTGTTTTGTTTAGTTTTTTGCGGTACACGGGCCTCTCACTGTTGTGGCCTCTCCCGTTGCGGAGCACAGGCTCTGGACGCGCAGGCTCAGCAGCCATGGTTCACGGGCCTAGGCGCTCCGCGACATGTGGGATCTTCCCGGACCGGGGCACGAACCCATGTCCCCTGCATCGGCAGGTGGACTCTCAACCACTGCGCCACCAGGGAAGTCCAAGTTCATAAGTTTTTGATGGTGCCTGTACCTGATGCTAGGAGCACCAGGATGCCGCAGGTTCCTACTTACCATCCTACAACTTCACCTGGGACCCACTGTCAGTGTCACTCTGGGGATGTTTCCCTTCTTCCTGAGACCAGTGTTGGAGTGTTTCAGACCTCAGCCCTTGGACTCCCTCTTCTCCAGCGACACATTCTCTGGGCGATGTCTTCTAGCCTAGTGGATGTATATACCATCTTTATGCTAATAGCTTCCAAACTTCTAGTGCTAGCCCCAGTTCGCTCCAGGTACACCTATCCAATCTCTTCCTTGTATATCAAAAGGCATCCCAAACTATATTCTTGCTTTCCAATCTCTCCAAGAAATCGCTGACGCTCTCTGCCTTCTCTTTTGCAATACAAGGCACCCCATTCATCCTTCTCTTATCTCACAACCACACACAATACGTCAGCAAATCGTAATCTTAAAATATACCCAGTATGCTACCACCGGTTAACACCTTTGCCTGGACACCATATCCCAAGTCACCCCCATTTCTTGTCTAAATCAGCTCTCCTCAAGCTTGAAAGTTTGAGATTCGTCTGGGGATACGCTGCAGTAGGTCTGGGGTGGAGCCTGAGAGTCTGCATTTCTAGGAAAGGTCCCAAATGATGCTGATGCTGCTGTAGACCACTGCAAGAGCCTCCTAACTGTCTTCTTTATTCCGTCTCCACCTCTCCGTGCTACAAGCAGGGCATCACATTTATGATGTAAATCTGACGAGACTCTCTCCTGCTCAAAGCTCATTCTGAAAGCTAGCTATGTCACTTAGGCTAAAACCTTAAGGTCCTGTCAGGGCTTCAGGGTTTTGCAAAATCTGGCACCTGCTTAGCTCTATAAAGGTACCTCTTTCCATTCCTCCTTCCCTCACTCCAACCCAGACAAAATGCCATCCCAAATGCCAGTCCGTTAAAAGTGCCAAGCATCGGGCTTCCCTGGTGGCGCAGTGGTTCAGAGTCCGCCTGCCGATGCAGGGGACACGGGTTCGTGCCCCGGTCCGGGAAGATCCCACGTGCCGCGGAGAGGCTGGGCCCGTGAGCCATGGCCGCTGAGCCTGCGTGTCTGGAGCCTGTGCTCCGCAACGGGAGAGGCCACAACAGTGAGAGGCCCGCGCACAGCAAAAAAAAAAAAAAGTGCCAAGCACGCTCCTACCTCAGGCCATTTGAATATGATGTTCCCTCTGCCTTGCATGTTCTTCCCCCAGACATCCACATGAACTGTTTGGTCAATCTTCTCTCAACAAGCTCTACCCTGAGCATACTAGATAAGGGTCAGCAAGCAGCACACATACGCATATACACATATACTTTCCAGATCTTACCTTGCTACAGTTTTCTCATCATACCTAATAGTTTATTAAGGAGTATTTATCATATGTCTTCTCTAATCCGAGATCTCCACTAACGGCAAGGACTTTGCTATTCAGTGTATTTGGACTCTGTAAATATGTATTGAATAAAAGAACATACTTTTGAATACAATGTAAACAGATAAATTTTAAAAGATATTCACAAATATTATGGTCTACCATTTTTGTCAAGCTCCCTTGTATATTTAATACTTTAATTACAATACAGTAAGACCTTAACATACTCCAACAAAACATGCCACTGAATAAATTTCAGCATGGCTCTTTCAGCAAACTCAGTAACAAACACTTTTCCCCCAGAAAGAAATAGCTTATTTTTCACTTTGCTTCTTTTGGTGCTGGAGTTGGGACTCTGACTCTGTTAAGACTAATTCATCTTTGTGGGATGTATCAGATTAGAGAAAAGCTAGTTTCATGGTTACAGAACAAGCTTTGGGATCAGTCCAGATCAATCGAATATAAACCTTGGTTTTCTCAGCTATTAACTTGCTAAAATAGTATACTTCATAAAGTTGCTTTCAGAAGTAAATCAGATAATTCATGTAAAGAACTTGGCTCCGTACCAGCAAGGAGTAAATGCCCAAGAGCGAGCAGATGTATAGGAACATACATGGTGATACTCCAACTGTGAGACCTCCTCCTGGAGCCTTCAAAGTCAACAAATTCAATTCAGACCAAAGAAGTTTCTAAAAGGTAAATTGCTAGAATTCACTAAGCTAAATAATAGTTCAATTGTTCAAAATGTTGGGGTTAGGATTAGTTAGGTACTTTGTTTAAGAAATTATAAATTATTATAATCTAAATAACCTTAAATAATCCCCAATGCTGCATTATTAACTTATTAAGTGCAGAGTGCTCAATTTTATACACTACCAAATGTAAAAGAGATAGCTAGTGGGAAGCAGCCGCATAGCACAGGGAGAACAGCTCGGTGCTTTGTGACCACCTAGTGGGGTGGGATAGGGAGGATGGGAGGGAGATGCAAGAGGGAGGGGATATGGGGATATATGTATACGTATAGCTGATTCACTTTGTTATAAAGCAGAAACCAACACACCATTGTAAAGCAAATATACTCCAATAAAGATGTTAAAAAAATCAATTTTACAAACCATAAATTGTCGGGCTTCCCTGGTGGCGCAGTGGTTAAGAATCCGCCTGCCAATGCAGGGGACACAGGTTCGAGCCCTGGTCCAGGAAGATCCCACACACCACGGAACAACTAAGCCCATGCACCACAACTACTATGCCTGTGCTCTAGAGCCCACGAGCCACAACTACTGAAGCACACACACCTAGAGCCCGTGCTCTGCAACAAGAGAAGCCACCGCAATGAGAAGCCTGCGCACCGCAAGGAAGAGCAGCCCCCGCTCGCCGCCACTAGAGAAAGCCTGCGTGCAGCAACGAAGACCCAAATGCAGCCAAAAATAAGTTAATTAATTAATTTTTTAAAGAAAACAAATTGTGAGTAAAATTTTATTGGAACACTGCCACACCCATTGTTTTCTAAAATAATTTGAGGTGAAATTCAGATAACAAAATTAAACGTTTTAAAGTGAAAAATTCAGTAGCATTTAGTACATTCACAGTGTTTTGCAACCACCACCTCTGTCTGGTTTCAAAATATTTTGTCACCCCAAAAGGAAATCCCATGCCCGTTAAGAGATTACTACCCATTACCCCCTCCCCCAACCCTTAGCCCACCCCCTCCCCAAATCTGCTTTCTGTCTCTATGGACTTACTTATTCTAGATACTTCATACAATTGGAATCATATAACATGTGATCTTTTGTGTCTGGCTTCTTTCACTTAGCATGATGTTTTTAAGATTCATCCACATTTTAGCGTGTATCAGTACTCCACTCCTTTTTACGGCCGAATATTACTCCATGGAATCAATATATCACCATTGGTGTATCCTTCATTGGTGTATCCTTCACCTTTTAGCTCGTGTGAACTGTACTCCTATGAACATGCATATACCTGTACTCGTTTGCATACCTGTTTTCAACTCTTTGGGGTACATATCTAGGAAAGGAAGGGAATTTCTGGGTCATATGGTAATTCTATGTTGAACCTTATGAGAAACAAACAAGAATAATTTTTTGAAGTGCAAATGAGTACGTATCAGAGTATTCCCTCAGAGATGTGTATTTTTAAAAAGTTAAAGTGCCATAAAGTATCGAAGAAAATAATTGCATATCAAGTGTATCTAGTCTTCACCTCTGCATGAATGTATATATACAATTAATGTTAAAAGGGAGCTTGGCAAGCGTAAATCCAGAGTATTAATGATAATTCTTTGAGGCCCTCTTGGTAATTCTGCATTGAAGCAGAAGTAGCAATATGGCTTGGTATTTTCAGAGATTAGGAAATCTACAAACCAGTCATGGACAAGTAACTTAATCCTTGGGATATGCTAAATGTTAATTTATCTTCAAAAATCTGATAAATCTATAATTCTACAGCCTAAGTTTAAAATGGATGTTCATTTAGTCAGATGGCTGAGAGAAGTATGAAATGGGAAATCAATTACTGTCACCTAAATGTATACACACATTGTGAAAGAAGGGAAAATTTAGACAACTATTTTGACTACTGAAGCTAAGAAAGCCACCCTAAAATAATCTTTTCTTATTTTGATTTTAAAATCACGTTTTTATAGTGATTATCTACTTTGCAGGGTAGCAAAATGTTTCAAAAATATTGTCCCACAAACACTATTACATAATTATATAATGCATTATCATTCATCTCATATTTTTATTTTATTGCAAAATGCCTGAGATATTAATCATCAAGATTATTATATTAGTTTGTTTAACTGCAATAACTATTATGAACAGAATAAAATTGATATTCTGCTTGTTGGGAATGCCACTTACTGCTTTTCAGACTAGTTTAACATAGTTGCATTTGAATTTTTTAAGGTATAATGACATTGTTCTAGTATAATAAATGTCTTTTTACTTTCTTTCTTTTTTTTTTTTTTTTTTTTTTTTGCGGTACGCGGGCCTCTCACTGTTGTGGCCTCTCCCGTTGCGGACAGACGCACAGGCTCAGCAGCTCACGGGCTCACAGGCCCAGCCGCTCCGCGGCATGTGGGATCCTCCCGGACCGGGGCACGAACCCATGTCCCCTGCATCGGCAGGCGGACTCTCAACCACTGCGCCACCAGGGAAGCCCCTTTTTACTTTCTATTTCTACTCTGCTGCTACCAAATATTCCATTAAGACACACGTTTATTACTGATATGTTTTACTTTATAACAAAAAGTTCCTGATCCAAATTTCCAGGATTCAACTACATTCCAGACTTCAGTTACACGCTATCTATTTGTGCCTCGTGAATGTGTATCTGTAGGTGCATGTGCATGCATGTGACTTTGTGTCTTTATTTGAAAGGCAGTAAAAAGAATAAACACAACTCACAAATCAATGGGATACCTCCTACCTAATGGATTCATTCAAAGTCAATATGAGGGACATAGCTATGAAGGTGGGTTAATATCTTCTTAATACTTGTTTTAGCATTTCTCATAAAGTTTAAAGTCCAAACATATAAATATATTTCACTCTACTTGAGGTTCTCTGAGTCTTAATACAAAATATTCTACAATTGCAAGTACAATTAGGATAGATTACAGTGAGAAATGAACTGGTAAAATTCTGTAGATCATGGAATATTTTAGACCCAAATGGTCCAGAACCACTCTGATATCTTAAAAACAATGTAGGTCAGTGCTTTGTAATTATATGACCAAGAAAATCACTGTCTGCTTAAAGAGTGTACTTTAGAAACTTCAACCAAAAATACTTAACTGGCGATAGAAATCAAGACATTTGAAGGTTTCTTTACTTTTAAAACCAAAAATGAATCAATTACATTATACACTTATGTTCTAATTCATTGGGTTCTGCCTATTTACTCATCTGCAAAATGGTCAATTGGAATAAACACTGCCTCATGAGGTTGTTGTTAAAATTAAGAAAAAGCAAAAGTAAAAACACCATAACATTAAAAATTTCAATAAAATTCTAGTCAGCGTTTTCTATCTGTTCACATTTAACCCAATACTTGACATAAATTATATACTTACCTAATGGCTATTGAATTTGATTTACTAATTAACATTTATTTTTTAATTTACTAATTAACATTTATTTTTAACATTTATTTTAAATTTATTTTTATTATTACTAATTTATTTTATATTAGCCTGAGTTCAAGTCATCTTTGACTTTTGGCACAAAAATATTTGCAATATATTAGTATAAGGGAGAAAAACTAAAACTAGTGTCTGATATAAGGAACATTAAGATGAGAAGGAGGGCTTCCCTGGCGGCGCAGTGGTTGAGAGTCTGCCTGCTGATGCAGGGGACACGGGTTCGTGCCCCGGTCCGGGAGGATCCCACATGCCGCGGAGCGGCTGGGCCCGTGAGCCATAGCCACTGAGCCTGCGAGTCCGGAGCCTGTGCTCCGCAGCGGGAGGGGCCACGACAGTGAGAGACCCGCGTACCGCAAAAAAAAAAAAAAAAAAGATGAGAAGGAAAGAAAAATCACTTGATTTAATATGTTTATTTTTCTGTACAAAGTGAAGATGCATCTTTCAGTACTAATGTAAAAGTATTTTTAGAAGATTGGTGTATTGCAAAGTATTTAACTGAAACTTTCTAAACACCTTCCCTTGAAAGTTTTAAACTTTGGCATATTTCCTCAGATGTATCAGTATAAATAGTCTGCCTGTCAAATTAGTCATACACAGAATTTACATTAAAGTAATCATCTTAGATACATTTTCTAGGGCATTACACATTTTTATCCTAGACATTTAGTGTCGCCAGCAGAGAGAGAGCCAATTTATTTAACGAATAAGGCTCTTTAGAGTTTGTGTACAAAGCAAAATCCATTTTTCTGAAGGTAATTAGTATTTAAAACAGGACAGATTCTTGAAAATCTCCTTGATATCATATTTGTCAATGGCACAATTTAGTAACTTTTATGGGGAAAAAAGAATCCTAATACATTCTGGGAGACTACAAAGATCAACACACTCCCTAAATTTTGGCAAAAGATTCAAAGAACTTGTTAAATGAGGTCCTCGGTTCAGAGCAATTATCGATGCATATTAGATAGGACCTTATTCATTTCTCTCCTGAACTAATAAAGACCTTACTTATGATGATGCCAGGAATATAACATACAGAGCAAACATAATGTCACATCTCGGCACATTGCTCCACCAAGGACTGCAAAATTGGGGCTATTGCTTTGATGATGATTTACTAGAAGCGTATTCAAGCAGAATGTTATTTCTGACACAAAACAGTGACATTAGTGACCTACATATTCTCTAAGGAGGAAAAAAAATTCCTCATGTTTGTGCCTCTACTCATTTATACCAAGCCTAAGGGAGAGAACAAAAGACCAAACTAAGAAGAAATGTGATTCTAACTTCTGTTCATAAAATTTGTATGGGCTTTTTTCCTGCTAGTGAAAAAAAAAGTTAGTATGACAGAATGTTTTATCCAACGAAGATCTGGTTAACTTTGTACTTTTTGCAGTCTATCAAAATTATCGCTAAAAGACAACATATTTTCTAAAAACACTTTGATCAGAAATGGAAGGAGCAGTTTTTGTTTCTGAAATTGTTTCTGGGTGCCACAGGGTAAAATGCATCCAATCATACGAACATTACTAATTTTGAGTGCCTGACGCTTTAATCAGAGGTAAGGTGACAGTTAACTTCATACACCACATCTATGAGCAAAATCTTCACAAACAAATAAATAATGCAAGAAAGATGCCAGAAGAATTAGAAAGGTAAAAAAATGAAATGTTGAAAATGAAACATGTAACTTCTACCTACTTTTTTTTTTTTTTTTTTGCATTACGCGGGCCTCTCACTGTTGTGGCCTCTCCCGTTGCGGAGCACAGGCTCCGCACGCGCAGGCTCAGCGACCACGGCTCACGGGCCCAGTCGCTCCGCGGCATGTGGGATCCCCCCCGGACCGGGGCACGAACCCGCGTCCGCCGCATCGGCAGGCGGACCCTCAACCACTGCGCCACCAGGGAAGCCCTACCTACTTTATCTATTAGAAAAACTCACCATTTACTCGACAAAACATTCAAAAGCTTCTTTTTTTATTCCAAAACATATCTTTCTCTAGTTTAAAAAGCTCTGTCTCTAATAATGTTGAGACTTTATATTTACTTGTAATTAACTTGCAATTAGAGGACTAAAGATTACTCATTATTGGCCCATCAGTAACTGCAAGCTGATGAATACATCACTGGGACTCTTGGTTCACTTTCTTGGGTTCATAATCCAATTTCCATTTTTGTATCATTCACGGGAGAGAGCTCTCCAAATTATGATATATTAAAAAGCATTATGAAAGAAAAAAATCAGTTCCACAGTCAACGAAGCTGTGCAAAGTCTAGACTGAACAGTCCAAGGTTTTTACAACTGCAGGGCACCTCAGACCCTTGACCTGGGGAGAGCATCTCACATCCTGCAGAGAAAAGCCTGAGCTTTCCCTCACTGGTTTATTCATGGGAACTTGCACTTGCCTGGTGCATCTCAGTATGGCTCATGTTTCATAAAAGCACTGCCCTACTGTCCTCCCAGGGAAGTTTCTGGCAGGACTCAGTCACTCAGAGCATTTATAATATTCATAGCATCATCTCTCTCTGGAGTGAGTCTGAAGAGCAACAGGGGGCTTGAGTTAGGATCACAGAACTAAAAAATAAAAATCAAAGGTTACAGGCTGCAGGACACAACGCAAGTGCGTCATTAAAAAAAAAGAAGAAGAAGAAGAAGGGGAACCTACAGTGCTTAGCACTTTTATTAGGGTGGGCGCTGGCATGGCAGAGCGCCAGACGCTATGCTGGGACACCCCCAGGATTCAGTAAGCACTGTACCTCATCCTTCTCATGAAAAATACAACTGAGTGAATTTTTTGGTCACTATAACACTAGAGATACTGCTAACATTCTTTCTCTCGCCACGTGTTTTATGGTGGGAATATGCATTCACATTAGAAAGTATTTGCTAATGTGTTTGCAATATCTTGAAACATCAAGAAAACAAAGTTGGGCTTCCCTGGTGGCACAGTGGTTGAGAGTCCGCCTGCGGATGCAGGGGACACGGGTTCGTGCCCCGGTCCGGGAAGATCCCACACGCCATGGAGCGGCTGGGCCCGTGAGCCATGGCCGCTGAGCCTGCACGTCCGGAGCCTGTGCTCCGCCGCGGGAGAGGCCACAGCAGTGAGAGGCCCGCATACCGCAAAAAACACCACACACACAAAGCTTCCTACAAAAATATGTTACCATGGAACTTGAAAATGGTGAAGTATGAAGAAATTCTTTCTTCCTGACCCCGTTGTGTCAGCACAAATAAGTCCACATGTAGGTCAGGTATTTTGTCTAATGCAATACAAGGCCATTTCCTAAATTAGTTAGATATTAAAGAATTCACTTTGCTCACACATATTTTCATAAAAACTTCATGTGGACTCCTTTCATTCATTTCATGCTTCTGTAAATCCTCTTCCCTATACATGCAAGTAATATTTGCTATGTCACTTGGTCCCTTTTAGTCACTGTACTTATCACCAGTGGAAAAATGAGAATAATAAATTAACATTAACCTATCATTAATTTATGACTAGTCAACCAAACGGAAAGATTGAAGGTGTTAACAATGGTGATAGGAAAGTAAAATTATAGAAAATGACCAATGGTATTGGTCAGCTCTAGAAGAATCTATGACCAGTAATGGTCTTATTCTAGTTCTGTGAGGCAGGCTGCAGGTTTCTGGAGAAAGCATGAGAATGGCACCCAGATTTATGGATTTCGTTTCTAAGTTTAACACTGGTTTTCATTATGACCTTGAATGAGACATTTACTGTGTATCTGTTGATTTTAGAATCTGAAAGAAAGATCATGGCTTACTAGTACATCAAATGAGCATTATAAAATGGGTTTTTTACGAGTTGTCCTGGAAAATACTAAAATGCACATAGCCAACAGGAGTCCTTTCCAAAACTGCATTTATGATATCACTAAATTATACCTACAAAATGCTTTACACTATACAGAAACAAACGTCAACATAGCAATGCCTGAACTTTTCACAACAAGTGAAATCACAGCACAGAACTAAAACACGTGTAGAATTAGTATGGTGGATTCAATTTTCATTTTCAGTCCACTCTTTTAGTCCTTTTTTCTTATTTCTTTCCTAGTCATCATCCTAATCCAGCAAAACGTATGTTCATATATTTATCTGATGCATCCAAACTTGTTCATACACTACTTTAAGCAGTGGACAAAAAGGAGGAACAAGACACATGCTCTATACTTCAGGGGGGGCACAAAGCACAAAAAATATTATTCCTTAGTGCCTCTAAGATCACAGGGTAACATCTAATGGTCCTGTGTACACTTAAAGCTGAGATGAATATGACAATAATGATTTCACACCATGGACAAGCCAATAGATGCACTTCGTCAGTTTCCCTGGGAGCCCCTGAAGCCTTCTCTACAAGCCAACTGACTTCATAATGGCTAAAAAAGGATCCCAGCAATTATAAATGGGAAACAAGTATTAATTGACTTAGCTCTACACTTACCTGTTCATGCTTTGCTGCCCTACTTGCCCAGTCACTCAGATTAGATGCTTAAAGAAGTGCATGGATGTAAATGGACACCACAGATGTCAAATTTGGTGTTTCATTCTTCAACCCTTCACCTTCTTTTTAAAACTTAATGAAAAAAATAAATAAATAACAGCAGGACTCTGATCACAAGGCACTTTGATCTATAGTGATTTACTTAGCAACAATGCAGCTTCATTTGTATGACACTAAAAGCAGTCATCCCATAAGGCTTTCTTAATCAACTAGCCCAGAAGCTTTCAATAAAGAGATTAACTATGGAATTTTAAAAGGGCATGCTGGTCAGTCCATTCTTATAAATTCCACATGGACCAGTCTTGCAAACTATGGTGAACTTTTCTTTACCTCACTGAAGAATTCTCTTACATCCTCAGATCTCAGCCAACATACCAGATAAATGCCTACTAAAGCTTTTTATTTTTTAAGATATCTTGTACCAGAACATCAACCTTAAAACCATACACAATGTGGCAACATTCAATAAAAGGTAGGCTTATCATAAACGTTATCCAAAAGAGTTTAATTTCTAAAAGACCAAAGGAAGTTCATCATAAGCTAATTTTACCAATAAAATGGCCCTACTGAATGCATTATAGATTTAGTGTTTTTCAAAGTGCCAGTGAATTCCTTTGCCTTTCTTATGGAAGTTATGTAAATATATTACAAAACGTATTTATCTTACTCATTTTAAGGTAGGGGGAGTGTGTGTATGCAGTTTTAAAAATTCTAATTTTTATCATTCACACTTTTAATGTGTTTTGTATGAGTTTTTTTTATTATTTAACATGTAGGGTAGGCTCAGTTCCTCTGCTATTATAAACAGTGAAATATAGGACAAGGGAGCAATATAACAACACCAGCAATCATAACAGAAATAATAACTGCATGAGCACAGTAACACGTATACACTATGTGCCAGAACTCGTTCACTTCTTCACATGCATTACTTCACTGAATCCACTCAACGACCCTATGATATGGTTTTCCCTTCAATTTGCAGATGAGGACTTTAAGACCCCAAGAGACTAAAGAGCAGATCCAAGGTTATACATGGAGTAAGGGGGCAAAATAAGGATCTGGGATCCAAGCCTGACTCGAGACTCAAGACTCTGAAAACCAATGGCCCCCAAACGATTTGATCACACAGCCTATCTATCAGTAAAACCACCTTCATGTAAAATCGATTGCATGCATTTTTATAAATTATGTTCCCATTGTACTATGCCAGTGTATCATGTACATTTAAAAATAGGAATAGGGCTTCCCTGGTGGCGCAGTAGTTGAGAGTCCGCCTGCCGATGCAGGGGACACGGGTTTGTGCCCCGGTCCGGGAGGATCCCACATGCCGCGGAGCGGCTGGGCCCGTGAGCCATGGCCGCTGAGCCTGCGCGTCCGGAGCCTGTTGCTCCGCAACGGGAGAGGCCACAACAGTGACAGGCCCGCGTACCGTAGAAAACAAAACAAAAAAAAAAAAAAAAAAAAAATAGGAATAAAGAGGCATACTATCAAAATAAATATAATGGGATAACATATGTGTCCCTCAATGGGGTGTGTACACTCCACTTTAAAGATATTACCTCTATATAAAACAAGTAAGGGTCTATATAACTTCTCCCAAATTTCTAGAAAATAGGCTTTTATGATAAGTGCAATAAATCTATTAATCGTTAATACTCAGAAAGTAAAGGTGGCGATTTGCTAGTAATTCTGAGTGATGCTGTTAGGCACTTGGCTCATTCAGCTCAAAGCCAGTGGTGGCAACCAGAAGAGCAATGAGGTGAAAACACCACACAAAAGGCTCAGGGATTGTCCGCCTTCTACAGTCCCAGCAATTACTGGATTAACTGGTCCCATTCAAGTGTGGGACTAGGAAGTGGGAACGCAGCCAGAAATGGATGTGGGGCCAAAGCTGAATGAAGAATAAGCCACAATATGGATCAAGGCAACAAGGTTATGAAGGAAGTAATGGAGCTGAAAAAAGATGTAACCTGGGCTTCCCTGGTGGCGCAGTGGTTGAGCGTCCGCCTGCCGATGCAGGGGACACGGGTTCGTGCCCTGATCCGGGAAGATCCCACACGCCGCGGAGCGGCTGGGCCCGTGAGCCATGGCCGCTGAGCCTGCGCGTCCGGAGCCTGTGCTCCGCAACGGGAGAGGCCACAACAGTGAAAGGCCCGCATACCGCAAAAAACAAACAAAACAAGAGATGTAACCTGCTTTACTGAAGAAACCAGAGACCTGGAAAATAGGGGCTGTCAGGCTAATCTTAGATTAACTGGAGGTAATCAAGGGAGGGAAGGAAGAAAACACCTGGCAGGTTTTGGAGAATTCAAAGGGAAACAATGTAATCCAAGAGAAAGCTTGCCCTGGAATGTAATGTGTCCATTGGGCCCTCTAATGGCATCCCTGCTGAAGATATACCTGTCCTGTCCGTGGCCCAGCCCACTCTGCAGGACATTCCCCTCTTTGAGTTTATTTTCCACTCAGAAACCGAAGAGGCTGGACCACTTTGAACACAGAAGAACAACAAAGATTAAAGGTTCGAATGGCCTTGCTGGCAGCCTGATCCCTTCCAGGTTGGGGAGTGGGAACTAGAAAAGCATGCCTCTGGCTGCATTATTTCAAAACTTTGCCTTGAAATGACTTCTTTTTCTGTTGCTTATAGTTAGACGGTAATTAGACACTGAAAATTCAATGAAAGTCATCAAATTCTAATTTGCAACATCCTATGTGTAAGGCACTGTGCCGTCACTAGAAAGCATTTGAAGAGTATGCAGGGAAGAAGCAATAAAACCCTTAAGATGGGGCTTCCCTGGTGGCACAGTGGTTGAGAGTCCGCCTGCTGATGCAGGGGACACAGGTTCGTGCCCCGATCCAGGAAGATCCCACACGTCACAGAGCGGCTGGGCCCGTGAGCCATGGCCGCTGGGCCTGCGCGGCCGGAGCCTGTGCTCCGCAACGGGAGAGGCCACAACAGTGAGAGGCCTGCGTACAGCAAAAAAAAAAAAAAAAAACCTTAAGATGTCCAGCTAGGACAAGAGGGAAGAGATAAAATATCAAAAAAGAGGAACAAATTATTGGGAGATCAAAGGATGGCACATTAGGCAGGCATTTGAAATGAGTATAATTTGTGACAGGCAGGGACTATGGGGGTGAAAAGGCAATTTCAAACAGAAGGAACTCAAGGAATAGAGATGCAAAGGGTGGAAACAGGGTTTGCTGAGGAAATGTCAGTCAAGTTCAGCTGGCACTGAGAGACATTCTGGGAGATTAAAGGATGATAGTTCCACAGGAGGTCTTGGGAAGTCATTATGAAGGTCTTGAATGCTGAGCTGAGTAGTTTGGGGGAAATGGAGACAGAATCTTTGAGTTATAAAAAAGTCACGACGCAAAAGGGGAAAAATGCAAGAAAGAAGTGTGTTGGTTTTTGCAATCTTCCGAGTACATTAGCAACAGACAGGTATCCTAGTTCTAGAATAACTGTCATTACATTGGTACTAATTAACAATGTTACTGGGGAGTATCTGGGGCACCCTAAACCAATTATGAAGCACTGGGCGTCTGCAGTAAGAAATTCCAATGCTCACGGACGCAATGGTCTCTGGCCAGGAGCCGAACAGATGGGACCCTCTGCAAGTACAAGGAACGCATGGGTGGGAGCCAACCTAAATGAATGTATTAAACTTGATCCACGTGCTCTATCTCCTTGAGTATGCCAGCCAAATTATTCCAAGTTATATAAATGAACTGTCTTATCTTTGTAAAACCTTGCATGGTTTTGGAACACTAGGCAAATTTATACGTGTACAGGTCTATGCTAGCCAGTGGTAGAGAAGAGCTGTCATTATTTCTCAGAACTAAGGAACCAAAAAGTATCAGATATATTCATATTTCTAATGAATTAAGTAACAGTAAGGGAGAGCTGGGAAAGGGAAAAATCCAACGTGCATCACTGACTGACTGGTTGTCGACATTACTTCTTTACACATACACGGGAGAAGGCTGCTAAGATTTAGGACTGGGAATGGGGTAAGACATTTTTAAGACTTCCACAGCATGTATCCCCAAGTTGCCTTCCTGCATGGTTGTACCTCAAAATAGGAATTATCAATTCATGAACCCCAAAATCCATTTATATAACTGATAATCGTAGGAACAGGATTTAGTGGGATTTTTCCTTAAGTACCTGCCATCACATGGTTAAGTGCCATTCTTATTTCTTCCTTTCCTGCTGCAACATCCCCCATCCCGTCCTGCAGTAACACCCTGTCAGTGCTAACTTTCAATACCCACCTCCAATCCATCCACTTCTCTTCTTGACTATCATCAACTATGCTAAACTAAGCCACCATCACTTCTCTCCTAGTTTACTTTCAGCACCTTTTATGGGTCTCACATCTTACCCCTGCATCCCTAGAATCCACTGTCCACCCACCACCGGAAATCCACTTTAAAATGTGTCAAAGTCCTCATCATGGCCCAGAAGGATTTCATGATGAGGCCTGTAGGCCTCCAACCTCATCCAAACATCCACACTGCCATTCTTCCCCTACAGCCCACCGAACTTTCTATTCCTTGAGGGCACCAAGCTCTCTCCCACCTCAGGACCTTTGCTTTCCTTCCTTCCACTGAAATGATGGGCACTTTCTCACCCCTCAGCCCACTGTACCACCTCCTTGCTGTTGTTCTTTTGCACATTACTCCGTATATTTCCTTCAGTTATCACTGTCAAAAATTACCTTATGGGCTTCCCTGGTGACGCAGTGGTTGAGAGTCCACCTGCCGATGCAGGGGACGCGGGTTCGTGCCCCGGTCCGGGAGGATCCCACGTGCCGCGGAGCAGCTGGGCCCCTGAGCCATGGCCGCTGAGCCTGCGCGTCCGGACCCTGTGCTCCGCAACGGGAGAGGCGGCTGCGCCCCTGAGCCACGGCCACTGAGCATGCGCGTCCGGAGCCCGTGCTCCACAACGGGAGAGGCCACAACAGTGAGAGGCCCGCGTACGGCAAAAAAAAAAAAACTTACCATATCTGTCTTATTTATTTGTTTAATTGTAAATTGTCTTTCCTCAAGTAGAATATAAGGCCCAAAGAAGTAGGGGTTTTGTCCTCAATTTTATATGTCAAGAACCTTGATAAATGCTCAACATATATAATACATTCAAATAAATATTTGTTCTTGAATGAATTATTATTAACTAAAGCACACATTTACCCAATAAACATTTTGAGTTAAGTGTCTAATGCTAATTTTCCAACAGATACTTCAATTCACTTATTCTTTTGGATTAATACTCCTTTTACAAGCAATTTTTTTAAACTCCTAACTTCATACTGAGAAAAGGCAAGTCATATATTACACACACACACACATATATATATATATATATATATATATATATATATGCTTGTATTGGACTAAAACATGATTGCTTTGAGTGTGCAGGACAGTCTGATAGTCATTTTAAGCTCAGGAAAAAAATCAGAAGTAACTGAAACAAACAAACTAACAATACGAACAACAAAGATAAACTTGCAAAGCCTTTTTACTGAGCATTATGCAAAAGTGACCACTCTCCCAAGCTCTGAAAGTTACTCCAACTCTGACTGCCAATTCAACTGCCAGTTTCCAACCCCAGGGTGAGGAGTGAGGCTTTATTCGTTCAACAATTATTTATTAAGTCACTACTGTGTACAAAACACCATGCATGGACGTTGGGACACAATAAAAAATAAGGTCAGATCCTGCCTGCCTGGAGCTTCTGGTTTGTTCAGGAGAAAGAGAAAAATGAGTATACAATTAGAGGTCCATGTCTGCCAGGGTCATCATGAGGATAAAATGAGTAAACACATAAACACCTATTCAGCACTGGGTACACCAGAAAGTGGTAAATGTGTGTGGGTGATGGCGGTGTTTCATTTTGGAATATGGTGTCCATTTCCACGTGCAGAAGATACAGAGATGGAGAACCACAATCGCGAGAGACTTTCAAAGTATGGAAAATAGAAAACAGTGGCATGATCCAGTGTGCGTCAGAATAATCAGTAGGGATATTAAGAGGACTCCAGATATTTGAAGGACTATTTTGTATCAGTAGAAAAGGAATAGATTCATTCTGTGTCATCTTAAAAATCAGAAGTCGGAACTAGTGAATGTGTGATTCTCAAAGGGTAATGGGCTATTTCCAAAAGAGAGTGAATAAACTGTTCACCACTGGAAAAGTTCAAGACTAAAGCAGTGGTTCTCATTTCTGATAAAGTAAAACTCTTTGAAATCTCCTGGGGAACTTAAACTATAAAATAACACCAACTCTTGGGCTTCCCTGGTGGCCCAGTGGTTGAGAGTCCGCCTGCCGATGCAGGGGACACGGGTTCGTGCCCCGGTCCGGGAAGATCCCACATGCCGCGGAGCGGCTGGGCCCGTGAGCCATGGCCGCTGAGCCTGCGCATCCGGAGCCTGTGCTCCGCAACAGGAAAGGCCACAACAGTGAGAGGCCCACGTACCACAAAAAAATAATAAAATAAAATAACACCAACTCTAGATCACTAAGTCACCCAACTGCTCTCTCCCTGCCTTCCCAATGCCACCTTCACACCAGTTTGAGAACCAACGAGGGGAGCAGGGTTCTCCTCTACCACTGAAGTAGAACAGACCGACAGTTAATCTCATGCTTTAAAAAATATATTGGTATAGTAAAATATTGAATGATATCTAATCCCTAATGGGGAATGTAAGATGCATTAAATTCTAACATGCTTATAAAATTCAGAGAGGTAATCATTCATGGACAGCCACTAATGATGGTGATTAAGGAAGATGACTTTAGTTCAAACAAGCAAATGATTAAGCTTGAGAATACAAAATGTTAAAGGGCCCTAATTAATAAAGTAGCAAATTTTTCTTCTCAGCCTACTTTCTACAACATAAATATGTGAATCATCCTTCCAGGATGGAGATGAATGACCTTCTTGTTCTAAAATTCAGCTAGGGCAGAAATCACTGCCTGGAAACCAAAGTGGGATCCCAAAGGTCTCCTGGAAACGTGTCAGAGATCCATGTAAGAAGCCTTAATGAGGGCACTAATCAGAAAAGGAAGTTGAGAAGCTGATTAGGATGGAGAGAAAACCCAAACTTCCTGATTTCCTGGTCTGGCTTCCAATCATAAATTTCAGTTCCATACATACCTTATTGAAGAAATTATTATTGTTGTATATTTATCTTTAAAATCTACCTTTCCATTCTTTCTCTAAACCCATTCAGTCATCAGCTACTGGTGAATTATAATGCCCATATGCAACTCACTGGGGTAATAACTGCAGTCAAAGTCACTCTTTTTGTTACTTGCTGATTTATATGTACAGAATAAAAAAAGGAAAAGAAAGCAAGAATCCCAATTCTTAAAATCAATCCCTTCCTCAAAATATTGTAAAATATTAATGTTCAAGATAGCAAAAGACGAACAAACAAAAAGAATCTTTGGTGAGTCCTTTCCAAAGGGGTGCCCTACAGTTATTAAGGGCAGCCACCGAAATTCAATGCTGGTGTAAGTGTAGCACCATCTGAGGTTGCAGACTGCAGTAATGCTTTGGGAGATGAAAGATCCATGATAAAGAGGAGGAAACTGGAACCCAGAAAAGTCCACCCTTCCTCTCCAACTGTTTTCCATTTTCAGCCTTAGAAAATGTGACCAGAAGGGTAATCTAAAGTCTGTAATCCTAAACTACATTTAGAGAAGAAATCTGTTCTCTTTGTTAACTGGAAAAAAGCATCTCCATCGGACAGGCAGGCATTCAGTGTGTGTGCTCCCTTTCAACGCCAAGAGTGCCTTTGATGTCATTTCAATCGACTTAATGCATTAATTTTGGTTAAGTGCACAAACTTTGGAACCAGAATATCTGGGTTCCAACAGAGGTTCTTCCATGCCCTGTCTATGGCCTCAGACAGACTGTTTAATCTCTGTACCTTAGGGGTTTTTTTTAATCTGTGAAATGAGCACAATGACACCTAATGAATAGGTTTTTTATAAAAGGTAAACAAATACACAGAGGTAAAGCACTCAGAACAGTGTCTGGCACAGAACAAGAACAATGCTTGTGTTAATTAGTAATCACAACAGTGGAACTGGTAAACTAGTACAAAGCAGCTGTGTCATCTTGAACCCTGAGCCACACATGGGCATCTCACTTTTTAAAAAGTCTTCATGGAGTTATTCTTAGCTTGTACCTTAGTCTCTATGATAAATTCATGTCTAACATCATGCACTGAAAATCAAACTAAACAAACTCAATGATGTCACAGCAGGTACCTTTATCCCTTTCACTTCTGGGAGAAAGTGAATTGTTAAGAATCAGCACAAGTTCCCAGCTTTTAATTTAAGAATTTTGCCATTAATGGTCACTGGAACAGGACAGTGATTATACTTGTGCCTAATGGGGTAACTCCAGAGACCACACTGTGTGTTGAACAAACACCAACTGATGCGTGTTTGGACATCATTAAAATGAAAGTGAACATGTTAAATACAGCAGAAATCTTTACATTGGAGGAGCTTTGACAGCGACTGTCAGCTCGAACATTTTATGGCACCAGCGCAGCTTGTTAAGAGGCAATGAAAGCGCTATTAAGCTCAGGACGGTGCTGAAATGGTTTCATACAGCCCGCACTCATTTTCCCTACCACCGAGTGAGGATGCCCGTTGAAAAAGGCCATCATGTACAGGAGGTCTCCACAACTCTTCGCTATTGATTGTAATGAGGAAGACATTCTATTGCCGCCTGGTGTTACAGTTTACCTAGTGACCTACACAGCTGTTTTGATTAATACATGGACTCACATTAAAAAGGACTTGTACAGCACTTTTCCCCAACAGAGATTCCTTTATAAATTCCAAATAAAATGGAGCTTCCTACAAATAGAGGAAGGATTACGCTGAATTCCATTGTTTAGAATTCAAAAGCCAACCTTGAAGGTAGGGATGGATGAAACCATCCGACCTTTCTGGAGTTACTGGGGCAACATTTTCATCAATAATCACTCGTCTTAATTGTAGCTCTATCAATTTTGGGTGCTAAGTAAAACTGTGAACTATTAGGAGGCATTCAAATCTGGAGGAACAAATATTGCTCTGGTAAAGACTGTAAGAGATGTCCTATAAGGAGAAGATAAAGAGAAACAGCTACACTTGGAGGGAAAGTGACATCAGTATAATAATGTGGAGTGTCAAAAATGTCTTGTGCAATGATCCTTCCGATGCACTGGTTTTATACAACATTTCTGCCAATAGTAGCAACAGAAGCCAAACCTTTCCTGATAAAATTCCATACAGTACCAAACAAAGAGCAGGTTTGATTTTATGAGCTGATCACATTTTATCTCTTGAACTGAGCCACTTTCTCTTACGAGGGGAAATGACTCTAGCAAAATTAGATTTTGAGAGAGAACTACAAAATCTTATTTTTAGAGGAAGATTTAAATCTTTTTCATCATCAATTAGCGTTAAGCAAGCACACGTTGAGTGCAAGCCTCTGTATTATGTGTCCTATGCCTAGTCTTAGGAGAATAATAATTTATCTACCTTTTCATAATACAGTTGCAAAGCAGTCTAGAAGATTTGTCTAGTGGTAAGTAATCAGAAGAATACAACAAAGAAAAAATGTACACACACAATAGAGAACGCCAGGCTTATTCTAGGGCATAGGTCATAAACTCGAATGCCCACAGGGACTGGGAAGGCAAGGAAATACACATTAGCTGGGTATAATACTAGACAGAGGCAGGAAGCCTCCCAAGCACTCATTGCAGTTGGTAGCCCCAACAAGGGCTTCCACATTATAACTGAATAACAATTAAGAAAAAAGTCAGAGGACCTATTTGGCCTATGGTCCCACCATCTCTACTACCACCCCCACCCCTGTCGTACAGAGGCAGGAATACTGACTCTGAGTTCAGGAAACCTGATTTTGATGCTCACCTCTACTGGAAACCAATGATGCAATCTTGAGGAAGTTACCTAATCTTTCTAGGTTTCACTTTCCTCCTCTTCAAAATGAGGATAACAACTAATGCTTGGCCGTGATAATGTCATTGGAAGGCCCAAAAGAAATGCTGTGGATGAAAGAACTTGGAACACTTGAAGAGATCTCAACAATGTGATGGACATTATTCTGCTAATAAGCCAGAGAATTACGTATAGTTAGCATCAGCTAAGTAGGAAATCTTGTATCTGCTATTTATTGCACTGTACAATATGACGGGGTATCTGTCCTGCACGTGACACACACTTTAGAAGAAGTAATTGCATACGCAACTAATTATTACTAGCTGAAGAAACATCTGCCTTCTACATAATTAGCCACACCACTGGCATGGAGAATGTGGACGATAATCGACTTGATGAGTGTCTCTCAAGGTGGATCAATAGCTGGAAGAAAGTCCTGTAAAGAGAGACGCCTCTGCCACTAATTGCCCATTTAATTTTGGTCACTCTATTTACTTTATCTGGGGGGAGGGGGGTCAAATAACATTGAAGTAAAATGGAATTTTTGATGGTGAATAACTGAAAATATTAAGAGAAGCATGACTGATTTTAAGGGTTGGGATTAGTTTTTTTGTTCAAGTCTTTTATGAAAAAAATCCATTGGAGGACATTAAAAAAACCTAAATCAATGGTGAATTATACACATTGTTAGATAACAATTTGCAGTACAGAAAGATTTCTTTTCCCCAGATTGAGAAAGAGATCTGATACAATTCCAACCCAAATCTTCGCAGGGATTTTCCTCAGCTTCATTATCTGATTTCATAATGTATATGGAAGAGTAAAGAGTCACGAAAAACTAGGACACTCCAAAAGAAAAAGGTGAACAGAATACTAAGATTTCTATGTACAACTACAGTAATTAAAATAATATGCTTTTGCTACACATCCAGGTAAACAGACTAATAGCAGAGAATAAAATCCAGAAATAAACATATAAGAAAACTATGACAGAGCAGGCATTGCAGATGGGTGAGGAATAGATGGATTAATCAATAAATGGTGATGGAAATTGGATATATATACAGAAATAAATGATATGGCTCTCAACTTCCAACCAACATAAAAAGTCACAACAGGACATCTTTATAAAGCTATGATAGAGGAGAATTTCTTAATCAATACACACAAAAAATATTGTAAAAGGAAGAGTCTGATGAATCCAATTACATTAAATTAAGGATATCTGGTTTGTCAAAAATAAAAATAAATAAATAAAGAGCAAAAGAAAAGCCACAAACTGGAATATCTGTAGCCTAAAACACTAGCAAAAGACTCACATCTAGAATAGATTAAAACTGCTACAAATCAATCTTAAAAGGTGCCAGGAAGGAGAAAAATGTTTAAACACACAAACAAGAATTTTGCAGAAGAGTAAATACGAATAAGCCCCAAACACTTTACAGCCAATATTTTGGCAAAATTTTTAAACTACAACATCTGCTACTAGACGGTGTGCAAATTGGAACAACCACTTGGAAAACAACTGGGCATTTTCTAGCAAGGTTAAACACATGCATATCCTAGGACCAGCAATTTTAACCCACATGTAAACCCTATAAATAACTCCTGCATGCTTTAACCAGGAGACTTGAACAAGGATGTTCATAGCAGCAGTGTTGATAATATCAAAACTGTGAGAATCATAACTCTAATGCCAACCAACAGTACACTAGGGAAATAAAGTGTGGCGTATCCATTCAAAAACATACTCTGGAGCAGAGAACGTGAGCTAATTGTTACAGGCATCAGCATGGCTGAATTCTGCAGACATGATAGTGAGTAAAAGTCTTCAAAGCAATCATTAAATACCATTATATTTACAAAAATTTCAAAACCAGGCAAAACTAATAGAATATTGCTTTTAGATACATACATAGGTAGTAAAACTAAACATAAAAGCATGAGAGTGATGTACACAAAATTCAGTTCTCTCTCTGGAGAGAGAGGTGATCAGAGAAGGGATACAGGATGCTTGCAAGGTTCTAATAATGTTTTTTCTTAACCAGCATGTGGTGAGCACACAGTGTTTGCCTTCTTATTACTATGCCAACCACATATACACATTAAATAACTTATGTATATGATAAATAGTATTATAAATATGTTTTAAAGAAGAAACGATTATCAAAGTATGTAAGTTTGTAACAGATAATGAAATGACTGTAACAAGTAATTAGGTATAAGCATATTTTGAAGCAGCAGGGTAATGCAAAGGATAAATAAATTACAACTTCATTCCTTCATGAAATTTCAATAATGAAAAACAGAAAAAAGAGAAAAGAACAATGCTTTGGGACTTCCCTGGTGGCGCAGTGGTTAAGAATCCGCCTGTCAATGCAGGGGACACGGGTTCGATCCCTGGTCCAGGAAGATGCCACATACCACGAAGCAACTAAGCCTGCGCGCCACAACTGCTGAGCCCGCGAGCCACAACTACTGAGCCCGTGCACCTAGAGCCCGTGCTCCGTGACAAGAGAAGCCACCGCAATGAGAAGCCTGCGCAGCACAACGAAGAGTAGCCCCCGCTTGCTGCAACTAGAGAAAGCCTGTGTGCAGAAAAGAAGACCCAACACAGCCAAAAATTTAAAAAATTAAAAAAAAAAAAAGAACAATGCTTTCAGGGCCAGAGAAGATGGTTTCAAATGTCTCCCATATTAGGAAAGTATTCATTATGCAAATACATTCTCCAGATATTGATGTGCTTATATTAGAAGAGAAAGACAAATACATTTGCTCCAAAAGGTGATAAAAATCAACTGATGTTTCTTATGTAAATTAATTCCACAGCAAACCTTTTCCAATTTGATGATGAATCATCCTCTACCAAGCTTCTTAAGGAAGAGAACTAAATGGCATCATTTTTTTAAATACACATTTAAAAATAATAGTAGAAGAAAATTTCAATTTGGGAGATGCCAGTGAGACAGGATAAAATTCCTTCCAAAGGGCAGAACTGATGGGAATATAATTAAACTTGGGCTACTTGGGACCTGAAAAAAATGTTATACAAAAGTATATTTAGAAAGAAAGGAAAAAGAGAGAGAAGAGAGGAGGGGAGGAAGGAGGGTGGGGGGAGGAAGGAAGAAATTAGTTAAACGTGTACCACTCATCATTAACAGGCATAACATCCTAGAGAATAACAAACAAGATTGAAATGAAGCCAAAAATTCCTACCCCAAAGAGTGGTCCCCAAGCCCCCCTGGAAATACAATGAGCATGTGAGTCTTATCAAATAGTTATTAGCGCTACATTCCTTTTCCCACTAAACAAACAAAACAAGTTCTCCTTTATATTTATGATGAGGCCTATAAAAATCAGGCTAATTCCCAGAATTTACAACCTAAAAAAGTGATGGAAGCATAACAAGATACAATTTTAGAATGCAAATTTTTGTTTGAATGTTAATTGTTTTATTTGGATTTATGTATGTTTAGACATATAAGATTACATCTATATGCTGACAGAAAGAAGCCAGTAGAGAAAGAAAAAATGAATGAAGCAAGAGAATCTTTGTAATCAATAAAGCAAGCCCTGGAATGAGGTTTTGGGAGGCAAGGGTATCAAGATCAAGGGTGGAAGAAAAGAGCTGGGTACCTGAGGGAGAAAATAATGGGTGATAATTTAAATAAGAACCATGAAGTCTTTATGATAAAGTAGCAATTTGCAGTGGATGAATTAGCAGCCCCACTGGGAGTGTCTGGAAATCTATGCAGGCAGTTTAAATGGTCATAATGACAGGTAGGCTCCACTGGCATTCAGTGAGTGGGGACCTGAGATACTGAACACGCTACAATACGCAAGGCGTTCTTGCACAACGAAGAATGATCTCACTACCAATGCGAAAAGCATCCATGGTAAGACACACTACGAGTCTTTGTCTTTTTTTGTGCTTATACTGACTTTGGTCTTAATTATTGTGCAGTAAGATCATTAAGGTACAACTTCCAAGACTCATAAAACTTCCACTTGTAAAGTAGATCATTTCAATCTTAATAAAACCTGACCTAAGCTCTCCGGAATTTTTCTAAACAATGGATTTACTTATAATTTCATTGTCTTACAAAGTTAAATGTTATGAAAACTTTGTAACAGAGATTTTATGTGTCCATTCCTTTATTTGCTGGGTTTAAGGTAACCAAGAAAAAAGGAAACACACTGATCGTGTTTGACGTACACAACACTTTCAGGGAACTTATTTCCATTTAAACATTTGCCTCTCCTGGTAGCTATTTGGCCAAAAAAAAAAAAAGCCTAGAAGAATATAGTTATAGTAAGGAAACCCTAAAAATATCAAGAACGTGCTCCATTCTTTTCAGCAAGACCAGTAGACAGGCTCTTTATGTTTTAAGCCATTTTTCACCATTTACGACTGAAACAGAGAAGATCCACTGAGAAAGTCTAATCTAAGGAACTTTAGGAAATAACATAAATCCTTATTAGCTATCAAAATTCATTTAAATATGCAATTCAACTTTTTATATTGTAGCTGATCAACAGAGCCAAGAGTAGGGAGATAGTGTTTACACAGTACCCAATCCTGTTTTTAATTAAATTGCAAAGAAAAGACTAACATTTTTTATATAATTATGAGCCTTTTAATCCATTTGTGATTTATGATAGCTGCCAATAGTGACTAGTAAGCTGGCTTTTACTTTCTTATGTTAGTATCAAAATGCTGCCTATCTGCCATAAATTACATTGTTTGTAGTTAGTATCAGAATTGGAAGGGAAATTAAGAAGATGTTCTCTGTGGGCAGTTAGGTTTACCGCACAGCCTAAGGAATCTGTGTCAGAGTTTCCCTGAGCCCAATGTATTAAGAGCAATAAACAAACTCCTCAGTACTTATTTTTAGTTATTATGTCTCAGGACCCCAAAATTTAGTCAAGACCACCATGAGAGGAATCTTTATAGGCAATTTTAGCCAAGTTGTTCTTGTAAAGATTTCCTCTAATGTGTGAAAACACACAGTCTACCTTGGTCTTTCACCTATACACAGAATCAGAATCTGCAGCCCTGAGATCTGATGACTAAAACTAAATGCAAAATCTATTTCTGGCATTTCAATACCATCAACAGGAAGCACAGAGCTATTTGGTGGATGTTTGCAGGGAAATCTCTGACTTTCCCAGTATTACATAGTCTTCTAAAACGTTATTTCGGCACATAATAAACACAAAGTAAAAACACAGACATATCTCGTATTTACCCAGCATAGTTTATAGATTCTAACTAGTGATGAGGTTAATTTCATTTCTGTATGAGCCATATTTTTTCAAGTAAAAGAATAGAAACAAACAAAATAATCTCTGTAGACTTGAGCTAATTATTTTGTTTGTTTTTCTCATATGAAATACAACACACACACACACGCGCGCGCACGCACTTTAACCTTAGTGGAACAGAAGATAGAGTCTTCTTTTCTAGGATATAGAAAGGTAGACTGTGAGTGGCTCTAAGCTTTATACATGTAAGCACACCTGGGAATTTGCTTTATGTCTTTATATATTTAATTAAACTCTTTTTAATAAGGACCCAAGCAAAGAATAAGGATGTCTTCTGAAAGAAAGTAACAGGAAAGTAAAATCTGTGGGATCATGCTAGAGAAAGAAAAGACCTAATAGTCTGGGAGGATTATAACTGAGAATGTACAAAAAATAACACTGTGGTCAAAATGGTCATTTCCAAAGACTTTTTTTTATACTTACACGTTTCCTCGACATTCTGCATTATTTCCCCTGAATCCACAGATCATTCAGTTCGACAGCTCTTTCGTCAGAGAGCTACATGTATTTTGGCACCAATCTCCTCACGAAACATTTAGAAATCTTAAAATATAAATCTTAAAATATAAAACTTTTTTAAGGTCTTTGCCTTCCACGCCATTAGATGAGATATTTAAATATTTATCGTTTTACAACACAGGGAATATGGCCCATGTTTTGTAATAACTGTAAATGGAAAGTAACCTTTAAAAACTGTAGAAAAATTTAAAAAATTTCGATGCTTATCATTCAATTTATTACTTATGTATTTCTCAATCAGAGCCACTTCCTTATGAGTAGTGCCTGCATGAGATATTTTTTCCTGGCAGGCACACATATTACTATATCATAAATACGTTTTGCCTGTGCAGTATTCCATGCTGAGGAGACTGACGCTCTGAAATGGTTATTAAACTGGCCAGGAACTGAGCCAGGATTTTAATCCAGGTCATCTGATGTGAAGCCCCTTTCATTACACAATAGTTGTCTCCCTAATGAGGTCTGGTCAACGAATGAGACTGAAACATCTCTATCTCCCTCTATGCAATTGACTTTTTCTTCCCTGTTAAGTAAGAGTAGAGTCAATGAACAAGTGTAAGAGGAAGTAGAACTACAAACTCCAACCAAGCAGAGGAAAGCCTTACCCCTCGAATATCTTCAGTGTTATACAGACCATGTCATCCCGGCAGGCACAGTAAAAAAAAAAAGAATCCCAATCAGAGAAATATTTCCATTAAAAGGAGAGTGATATTTACTCTTTTCCCCCCAATAATTTATCTGGTCAATGCTCAGAGCAAAGAGAATGTTTTCCAGTCACCGAAAGAGTAACTAATGCTTATGAAAAGAAAGATTTAAGTCAAGGGCCTAGTTACTACCTGAACATTGACTGAATGTCAACACATCAAAAACTATTAGAAGGACTCCTCCCCTTCTGTTATTTCCAGTATCTTAGGAAAGCTCTTTTTTGTACTCTCGCCCTTGTTCTTATCAAAGATGCAGAAAACAAAAACCTGAGGATTCCTTCTCCACCGTTCTGCCTAGTGAGGCAACTAACAAGTGAAAAACCAATAACATCTACCAATAACATTTTTTAGTGCAGGCTCAGAATATGACACGCAATTATATACTTTTATTCCACGGATGACATTTGCTATCTTCTTCCCCTGAAGCAAGAAACACTATGCAGCATTTCCCTCACAGAAACACATTTCTTAAAAATGTTAGCTGGACATGCTGTTTTCTCTTCTTTACTGCCTTTCAGATTTTATGGATTAGAGTTGAAAAGGCAACACTTAAAAATAAAGTGTGGCTTGGAAATGGTTATCTGTAAATATGAGTTCATTATTCCCCTTTGATAACCCTAAGTCAACAAAATATGTTCTGTCCATGTTTGACATAAAGAAATATTTTCCAGATGACCTGGAGATTACAGACTTTCTGCAAAAGCAATGTCATTGTAAATGAATGTATATGTTCACGTATGTGGGCATTCCCCAGTCTGTCGGTGGTTCTACTCTTAAAGAGTTTGTCTATAAGTTTCTTCTAAACCTTTAAATGTGTGTGTGTGTGTGTGTGTGTGTGTGTGTGTGTGTGAGCGCAGACAGAGAAAGACAGAGATAGAGAGAAATAATGTGGCTATTCTCCCAAAGCAGGCTGTTTATCTATCCTATTTTTTAAACTATTTAACTACTCTTAATCAGTTTTAAAACTACAATTCTATTGCTTCCAGTATAGTCCATGGACCAGAATCATCAGTATCACCTAGGAGCTTGCTAGAACTGAAGAATCTCAAGCTCCACCCCAATCCTATCTGCATCAAAATTTGCATTTTCACAAGATTCCAGAGAGTTCCCAACACACATTAAGGTCTAAGGAGCACTGGCCCAGACCTTTCAACCCCAAAGTCTCCCAAAGATTTCCCAAGTACTTTAGCTCAGCTTGTTCAAAGACGAACGTCATCTACAACTGTTCAGAAGTCGCCCCAACTACACACGTGAGCCTCTACCTCTTCCGAGTGCATCAGTTTCCATCTAGTCACCTGAGCGGAGACCTGGAGGCTGGCTAAGACCTCCCTCTATGTTCCATGAAGGCAAAAAAACATGTCTGTATTGCTCTTCATTAAGTCCTAGTACCTGGTGACTTCCTGACCATCGTCTATTGAATGTAGAAAACAAGTAAGCGAGGAGACACCTCCCCACATCCCTCCCCTGCAGCCACACTGCTGGAGTCTCTTAATTAGGCTCTGACTCCTTCTCCCATCCGGATGTAGCCAGCGTTGCTACCAGACTGATTTTTCTAAGACGCAAATCAGATGCTCCTCTCCCACTCACAGCCTCCATCACGCTTTAAAACTCTAAGGTCTCCCACGGCCTGAAAAATCAAGTTCAGTCTTTAGTACAGCCACTGGCAGCATGATTGCTACCTGTACCACTCACGTGGCCCCAGGCACAGCCCCTGTGTTCCTCCTTTCCAGAAATATAAGTCATTCCTTGTTCTCTGAATTCTCAACTCCCCAGCTCAAGCCCACATAAACTGAATCCTAATTTGCCTGTAAGGATCAAGTAACATTGCGTTTCCACTTCTGCAAAGCTCTATTAGGCCTTAAAAATACTGCAATTCATCATGCAAATTCAGACTCCACACAAATACATTTCTATAAAGAGTCGTTAATATAAAACCTACCTTTTGATTTTATTGGGGGTATGTTTCTGCATGGGCTAACTAGCTGAAAATTCTGAATATACAAACCCAGGTCTGTATACACTTTCTTCATTCTTAGAGGGTTCTTAAGCATGGGACTTTTTCTTTTCTCCAAATATCTTCCTAAGTCTTTCAAAACAGAGACAAGTGTCTACAGAATTGTAATTGCCCACTTGCTGTGCATGAATTCTTCCAATATTTGTTTTCCAGGTAAATACCACAGTGGCTCCAGGTGAGTCTCAAGTAAGTTTTGGTTCTTAGTGCAGGGGTTTTCCAAACAGCATAAAACGGAGCCACCACTAAAGCTGGATGAATTGAGGAGCCTGAACATTTAGCTCCAAAACCCAAATCTACCACTTTCACACCTCACTGCCTTTTTCAGATTTATCTGCCCCAAAATATATTGCACACCCCAAACCCCTCCCCCAAACATCCACATCCTCCACCATTGAATCACCTTCGCGCAGCTTAACTGTGGCACTTTGGGAAGTCTTTCTTGATTTATGCCACCATAAATTACCTACTCCCTTTTTTATGTCCTCATCATACCCTAAAAGACTTCTATCATAGCTTCTGATAACAAGTTATTCACATGTCTATCTGTTACTAAACTCCAACCCTTTGCTTTGCTGCAGGGCGCCTGTCTTCATCTTTTTTCCCCCAAACACTTGGCATGGTACCTCACACTGAATAAGCAAACTTTTTTTTTTTTTTTTGGCGGTGCTGCACAGCATGTGGCATCTTAGTTCCCCAACCAGGAATCGAACCCGTGCCCCCTGCAGTGCAAGCACAGATTCCTAACCACTGGACCGCCAGGGAATTCCCTAAGCAAACTTTTAATGTAGGTAAAATAGCAAAAAGAGCCACAAATGCACAGTCCTGTTGAAGAGGTAGAACTTTCTGAGCCCTAAGTGTTCTGATTTAAAGTCAAAAACTGTGAATCTCTCTGGGACCTGAGATGAACCCCAGGGAACCATGGGCTGGACACAAAATGGGACTTGAATAATACACACAGATCACATATTTTTCCTATTACATAATAAGTTTGTTCACATTAAAAACTCATCAATGATACTATCATACATCTCTTAAGTACATGACGGTTGCCATAACAGAAACATAAATAAGACAACTGCTAATGAGTTGACTACTAAGAAATTTGTATTACAAAATCAATTTAACATTGTATACTCTAACATAAAATGACATAAATCATGTCTAATAATAGTTACAAAAACAGATATAAAAATATGGAGCAAACTTTTGTGTTGCTGGACCGAACTTTAAGATCTATCCAATTCCAGCACAAAGAAAAACTGGAAAGCTTGTTACCCAGCATCAAGTCTAGGAGACCACAGCATTGATACTCAAACTGAACTGCTTTTGACCAGACCCTAATGAGATAAATACAAATATTAAGGGTAAAAACAATTTTTTATATTAAGCTGACATTTCATATTTATTGAATCTAACACTAATGTACTTGCGTTTTTTTATTAATTTAAAAATCAATTTTATTGTATTTTATGAAAGAATCAATCTGTGATGGATTGGAAGGAGGAGGAAGAATAGAAGGAAGAAGAAAAAAAGGAGGACTGCTCCTTCACGGCAGACAGTTTGAGAACACCGCACTGTTAGATGTAATCCCACCAGTTAGTGGCTAACGCTGGTCTCACACTAGAACTTGCCATGGGCTGACAATTCAAGCTAAAAGATCACAGGCGCTTGAATATGGTTGCTTAAACTAATCAAGACATGAGCACTGGAGGCAGTTCCTTAGTGATGCAACTTCTTTTATTTATCAGATGAGTGCATTTGGCACTATTTTCTTGGGGGAAATGAAAATTTCCCCCTTTTAAGAAAAATAGCCTTTTTTAAAATTTGAAACTGATGGATCTAGAGTAAATACTTTCTGGGGTCCATGTCAACCCTAAAATTCTCTGATTCTATTGTTGGCTTACTGCTGAAAAATGTGCTTAAATGGATTTCACTGCGGTTTGAAAAAATAGTTTGACACTAGAATCAAGGAAGGAATTTTCAGTTAATCTGTACTATATACAACATAATATAAGATTGGAACTCTCAAGTCCAAGAAATAATAGGGAAAGGCATTACTTGGGAAAGAGAAACCATTCCTTTACTTGTGGGATAGTATTAAAGAAGGAAGGAAGAAAGGAAGGGGGTGGTGAGAGGGACACAATAAATAAAATGTGAGCTGCTAGTGATCAATTAGGCTATGAGAAGGTTGAAGTTTTATTTGAACAAAACACAGTCATTAAAGATGGGAAATTAGCAAACTCTAACGTGATGGGATTCTGAGTAAGTGAGAGAGTGGGATCTGGTACTTCAGCGGCTTTAGGCAGGGTGACCTCACCAGTTTTAAATAGACTGTTCATTATAAGCATAAATTATCACCCCATGAAACTTTGATAGACTGGACACTGAGCTGAAAATTAACAGTCAAGCATATTGTAGAAAAAAAATTTAAATGAACCTTTCACTTATAACCAGCATGGTGCTGATTAGAGAAAAAAGCGAAACCACAATTTTTTTAAATTGCTATTGTTAAAATAGAAATTAGCTGAACAAGCAATGAAAAATTTAAAAAATCACTAAAAAATCACCTGTCATAAAAAAATCACTCCCTCCCCTGCCATGAAGATTTGTTGATGGAGACCAATTTTTTTGGTAAAGTATTAGTAGTTGAGCAGTAAAGAAAGCTATAGAATCTGGTTTTGCAATTTAATAAACTGCTCATCAATGAATTGCTACATCAGATAATATTGTGGAATGTTTCCCAAACTGAATCCAGTGTTTTTTTCCAAACCATTACATGTCATCAAAAATATATCATCAGGTTTAGATATATGTACATCCTTTCCAGAAATATTTTTCCGATATGGTTCTTATTATTTGTGAAGGTCACAGCATTCTCCCTCAAACCATTCCTCTTAGTCCATATATTTAATGCCATTTAAAATTCTGAAATATCTACCTGCTACAAAATAATGTTTCCTCTCAAAACAACCTGATTACAATTGTTTACTAATATTATTTGTTGTTCTCATGATTTAAAGCCCTTTTCTTTGAGAAGCATCTTCTGTAATAGATAGCTTAACTCAAAAAAATTAATACATTCATTGTAAAGCAATTATACTCCAATAAAAAAACTGAAAAAAAATAAACTGAAAAAGAAATAAAATGTCTTTTCCACACCAAAAAAAAAGGAATCACTTTAAAATGTAGTTAAAACTATGATTGGTAACTTATTATTCCTTCTTAAGGGTAAATGAATGCACAGCTCTTAAGAGTCAATTCTTCTGGAATATATAAAAACTCTACTTTTTGTTAAGGAAATTGTGCAGTATTTGCTTTGTTAGGAGTATGTATTTTCTCTGATGAGCCAAAGAGTGTACTGTGATATTTATTTTTTGGAAAACTTCATTATTTTCCTGGATTTAATTTTTGCCTCTCTTTTTTTCCTTATGCTTAGAATCTTGCCAAACTCTCCAACATTAAAAGCACTTAACATACCGGTTTTCCTATGGTCAAAGATGTCATCAGGTAATTCATAGTCTCCGCGCCCTCATTTCTCCTGCTCCAATTTGGATGGTTGATCCCCAGACCCGTCCAACAGCTACTGACCTGTGATTTCTCCTTTACTACTAGTTTCCACATTACTGCAGGGGCATCCGATATCACTTGCATTCTTAATCCATTGTATACAGCACATATAGTTTTCTCATTTAAAAGCCTTTAGGATCTGATCTTCATGCCTATAAATTTGTGAAATTTCATAATCATGTTCTTGGCTTTTTTTTTTCATTAACTTGGTCATGAATTAGAATGTAGAAGCTTGTGTCCTTCAGTTCTGGGACAATTGTTTTTTATTACTTTGAAGAGTTATTTTCTTTCATTTGCTCAGCTCTTTCAACAAAAACACTGTCAGCTGGAGGTTATGTGATCAACCAGTATACTTTCCAGGATATTATTTCCTTTAATGGTCATACTATTCTATTGATTAAGTTTATTTCTGCTTTCAATTTTTTTAAATTTTCACGAGGTTGTTCTTTAATTGTTCTGAATGTCAAAGCATCACATTCCTTTTCATAGATACAATGTCTTCTCTTATTTCCCTACATTAACTTTCTTTTTTGTTTATTTGAGTCATGTCTTCTCCTCAACTATTAATTTAGTTTCTCCAAGCTCCTTTTTAGTAGCTCTTGCCCCTTAGATGACCTTTTTCTTTCTTGTTGGAGTGTACTCCAAATACTTGGTGATCCTTCCTATATTTAAGAGAAAATAAAATAATGACTGGGAACACTGTGGGCAAACACTGCAGCTTATCAACTGATGGATTTCACTGCAGGGTGAGTAGGCAGGGACCTGAGTCTTCAAATATCAAAGATCCGTAGATCTTTTCTTTAGAGCTAGTTTCTCCAGAAAATAAACATTCACTACTTATCTTCTGTTTGGGAGTTACAGGCCTGTCTGCCAATGCTATTAAAGAAACATGGCAGGAGAGAGCTGGGAAATCTCACTGCTAATTATGCAGACTCTACCCTCAGCTGTGTGCAGTGTTCCCGTGTCTAGAATCACTCCAGTTCTTAGTCTCCACAGAATAAATCTCACCTCTGACTAAGAGTTAAAGCACTCCAGTAATCAGCTGTCTGCTCATACAGGGGAAGAGGGCATGGGGAGCTATAAGATACCCTATTCAGACTTTCAACAAATTCCCTGGTTTTGCCCCATAATTCACTCCCAGCTTCTGCAGTATCTAATATTGTCCATTCCTGTCTTTTCCATGTTCTGAAGAGTAAATTTGTTCCTACTTGTTGGCCCCTTCCTCTGCAAGCACTAGGGATTCAACTCTCTCTGTTCTAGTAATCCCTCCTTCCAATTTATTTTACCCCAAAATTCAGGGCATTTCCAACCCATTATCTCCTCTCCCATTCTCTTTGCTCCTGTGTGTTTCTAGCCTTTTTTACTCCTTTTGTTTCAGGAAGGTGTTCAGGAACTAGCAGAGGCAAACACATCTGCTCGAGTTGCCATGTTCAGTTGGAATCTCAAGATCTTTTTTTCTGTGTCAGAAAATATGCTAATTGAATTGAATCAAGTCATCTGACATTGAAAGCAGAAAAGAAGCCTATTAGTCATATTATTCATTCACCCTCCTGATTTAAAATGAGAGTTTGCTTTGGGGAGGGTGGGGTGGAACAGACCACCAGCAACAAACAGTGAAAACCAACACATAGTTACAAACAAAAAACTGGCACATACTCACAAATAATTCAACTCTCTAGGATGATTCTTAAAATTTATTTGGCTGTGAGGGATGGAGGGGAGCCTCCAATGGGCTGATCTCTTCCGTGTGTCCACTTTTTACAATTCAGGAGACGAAGCCTATCAATCATCTGCAAAATACAGAGCGCTACTCCATCCTCTTGGCATCCATCAGAAATTTCAGGGCTAGTCCTTCCTTCTAAAATGACAACGGCACATAATAACAGTTGAACTCACTGGAGGAAAGGCATGTGTGATGGGACAAGGGGACATGACTATGACAAAAAGCATTAAGAGTCAGTGGTTTCCCTTGTCATTTATCATTCATCCTCCCTCCTCCACACCATCATAAAGAAATTTCTTCCTGTGTGCTGAAACAGCAGCTGGGCTCATCATAGTACAAGAACAGCCAGAGGAAAGTCCAAAATGAAAAAAAAAAAGACCGACTTTATAACAAGAAGAAATATTTGAAGTTGGATTTCAATCAAAGTTCAAGCCTCCTCCGTTCACTTCACTCTCCACTGGTAATTTTAATAAAACCAATTGAGAATTCACCATGATCCCGTCAGTTTTCTGTTAAAATCAAGAAAAAAGTAAATGTAGGGGCCACAGGAGGTCAGCATTGATTCCGCAGACATTTCCCTTCCTCTAAATTAAAAGCTGTCATAAATCCAACTGGAAAAAAACAAATCAAAGAAAAAGAAAACAAAACAGAAAAGCATGTCTCTCACAAAAACTCAGGGCTTGGGATGACCAAAGGAGGTGCGGGAGGTTTACACTGATCACAAACATCCTGTGAGAGTTCAAAGTATGGCCTAGTTATCAAAATAGTTAAGACCACCTTCAGCAGCATACACCGCAGCAGGGAAGTTTCCAGCTAATCAAGGCATGATTTTCCCAAAATTTCTACTGATAAAAATTATCTTTTTTTTTCTTTTTCTGTTCGGAAAAAAACATCAAGATACCCAATGCGTTTACCAAATACTTTCTTAAATTGAAGTAGAGTCGATTTACAATGTCGTGCCCATCTCTGCTGTACAGCAAAGTGACTCAGGTATCCACATATGTACATTCTTTTTTTATATTCTTTTCCATTTAATTATAACAGACGCAGTATTACGTGACTCGGTATGTACAAATTCTGATTTTTTTAATGGAAAAAATACTTCAAAAAAAGGACTGTTAAAATCTGAATCTGATTTCTAAATGCAGGACCACCTACGAGCCATCCCATGAATATGTTAAAAGTCAGCCGATTTTTAATAACATAAAGCATAAGAGCAGGGACCACCTCTCCCATTACACTTCCGAACCTCCCCTCACATTTATAATACAGGTCTACATACTTGGAAGTGCTGTCGAAATTGACTTGCTAATGAGAATGGCTCAAAGTACTAAGATAGCTTGCTCCTCAAATGTAGATCAGATAATGAGAGCTTTAGCATTTTAGTGTATAAGCTGTAGAAATCAAATGAAAACAAGGTATGACACCTTCTCAGAAGAGTAAAGTGCATTAAAGTATATGCTGAGCAATGAAACAAACATTTAAGCCACGAGTTCCTGATAACATTAAAGATTTTGAGTTATTGCTTTTGGGGGAAAGGCTTATAAGTCTGATTTAACAAGGTAAAATACTTTAGTATAATGCCAGTCTTAAAGAGATGTTCGACAGATGTGCGTAGATGCCTAGCATGTAATAAGGGCTAAAGTGATGGTTCTTTTATTTTAATTATTATTTAGTGATTATCAAAGAAATAACTCCGTTTGAAAGTTGCAGTTTTCCAATGAAGATAAGTAGTTTAAAGTATAGATATAGTCTAGCTGGTTCTTTCCCTCTCTGCATAGAGCACGCTTTTTATACATCCCTAACAGCACCCTACTGCATTATCATTTATTCATATGTCCTCCTGAAATACTTGATCAGCAGCCCTTTGAGATCAAGGAAATATTAGGCCTCTTTGAGTCTCAAACACGAGGCTTGGCCTATGAAAGGCACACCATGAATGGATAACAAGTGCCCAGATATTAGGCAACCCAGGCATAAATGTTGATTTTATTTCTTTGTTTGGACAATAGACTACCCTAAAGCCCTTTCCTTGGTAATGGTCTAGGGCATGAATACCAAATAGTTTCCCACTCAAATAATAAATTTAATCAACTGGAGACTGCATCCTAAAGCATGTTGTTAAAAGGGATTCTCATAATGAATTTAGGTATAGAGTATCAAGGGTTGCAACACACTGTCGATGAAGAAAGAGGGTAAACCAAGTATACTCAATATTCCAAGCCTAGGTTTAAAAGTCTGATGGTCTTAAGTGTGAAAAGAAGGACAGCTTGTGAAAACGACATTTTTGGAATTGCTTTGATCATGAATAAGCAACAGCACACTTACGAATGTTATTCATTTCTTTCTTTCCTTTTCTTTCGTAAGTACACACATTAGCTAGAGGACCAGGCAAAGATGGTTTGTACTAATATCTAGCTCATGTATATCATCAATAAAGTGTCTGCTATAAAAGTGGTAAACACAGAAAAGAGGGAAAACTCTCAAATCCCTCAAATATCAGTTAGTAATGATTGATTACATAAACAGTGAAGATAAATTAAGGAATCAAATACTCTGTCAAGTAAATATTCTAATTACGTATTATAAAAGAGTATGCATTTTTAAAACTTCCTAACTGTCAATCTTAGGTATGCTTCTGGTTTTATTGAAACAATGCAAATTCTATAAAAAATATGAATATTTTGTGGTTGGCTTAAACCTCTAAAAATAAATAATTTACTTGTCAAATGTTTCTGAAAAATATATTTAACCACTAATTAAATGACTGAATAGGTAGAGCCTTATCTATTAATTGGTAATAATTATAATTTTCAATAGCTAATAATGTACTATAATTCGGTTAATTAAGGGCATTTTATATACCTATTCTCTTCCAATAATACATTTTATCATTTCCCTAGAAAACAGAACAATACTTAAAGTTAAGACAATTTCTCTACAATATGATCACACTCATTTTTGGTGGCAAGAAAAAAATTATAGTCTTAAATGTATATAATTATAATTTTAAATAGAAAGTACAGTTTTAAATGTATATTTTAAGTTTTGGATATCAAAATATTAAATACCTTGGTGGGGTTTTTTTGTTTGTTTGTTTGTTTTTGCGGTAGGCGGGCCTCTCACTGCTGTGGCCTTTCCCGTTGCGGAGCAGAGGCTCCGGATGCGCAGGCTCAGTGGCCATGGCTCACGGGCCCAGCCGCTCCGCGGCATGTGGGATCTTCCCGGACGGGGCACGAACCCGTGTCCCCTGCATCGGCAGGCGGACTCTCAACCACTGCGCCACCAGGGAAGCCCTGGGTTTTTTTTTAAAGGACATAAAAATTGGATAAAGAAGTCCCCTACCTCTCACTACTCCTCAAAATAATCAAAAAATGAAAGCACCTTAATCATTCTGCAAAATTAACAATATGCTGGTTTTCAACTTTTAGGTCTAATTCTCTCAAACTCTTCATTCTCTTTTTCTACGGTCACCACACAAGTCTAGGTTCTCATCAACCTCAGACCAAGTTACCCCCAAAAAAATATTTAGCCATGTGATCCTTTGGGTTCACAGTCTATTCCCAAGTAACCTTCTTATGTGACATGATTTACCGTACAGCATCATAACCAGCCTCCTCACTTCTCAGTATACACACCCCTGCTCCTTGTTTCCTATCTAATGAGGTCCAGAATTCTTCCTTGAACTCCACGGCCCTGCAAAATCTGATGCAGTCATACCCATCCAGCTTCACATGCCTTTACTAGTTGCTAACAGTACAAAAGAACCAAGGTCTACTGAATCGCAGTCCAATTTGAATATCAAAGACAAAACTGATAGCCTAGATTAAATGCTTCCATTTTATACAGTGAGGCATGAAGAACACAAGAATGCCATGTGGGGACCATGAGATATTAAGTTTTTACCCCACGCCTGGTCACCTGTTCTGAACCCTCAACCCAACCATGTTTCACCCCTCATACTTATGAACTGCTAAAATCTATGTTCAGGGTTAAGAAGGTAGGTTAATGCATTTAATCAATTTGGTTACTTTGATCCTGCATTTGTTTCCAGACCAGTCTCACCAACAATGGCTTGGTTCAAAAGCACATGTCAATTATCTGACTCATTACATTGTGCAATTTCAAAGGGTAAAAGAAATTGTTGGGAGAAAAAAAAAAAAAAAAAAGCCAAAAAGAAAAAACAAATGATTCTTCCATGCAATTCAGCCTGCCTACAAGTTTTCTTTGTTCATCTCTGGTGACATACAAACTGAAGACAAAAAGACACATTTTAGAGCAAGGAAAACCAGAATAGAGTTCTCCGGACAGCTCAGACTAGGGGATGGTTTTGCTTCCTGTAATTGCATCAAACTTACAACTAGGAAAACAATCAAGTACAATCTAAAGATGAGCATGGAGTTCATACCTACAATGTGAAGTTGGGCATCCATTAAAGAAAAATGAAGTCTGTGCCAACACTGAAAAATTCCCACTGTGTATTTGTTTGTGAGAAAGCAAGTTAGAGAATAGCATATGCAGTGTAATCTCATTTATATAATTCTTAGATGATAAAATTCTATTATACGTATGCTTGTATATGAATAGACAATATATAGAGAGTAAACACAAGAAACTATTTACACTGGTTACATTGGAGTAGATGAGAAACTCCTACTTCCACATTGCAGTGCCTTGACATGTATTAATTATTCAGAAAAAGCATGTTTTAAAAAGGGCACAAAAGTGCCAAAAGCCATGCTGTTGGTCAAATCAAGTTGTTGTGGTCACACTTTGAAGTGATCTCCCAAATTCCAACCAAACGCTGAGAAACTGATGAAAAACGTTCCCACCGTATTTCAAAAGAAAGTGTACAAACACTGCTAGCTATTTGATGTTCAAATAATGGATTGGTTTTAGTTGTCCAGGGAGAAAAAAACACTACTTCATTTCTGGGTTTCAAGCCTCAAAGGTTTTATTGGTTCTTCATTTTTGTTTGTTTATTTGTTTGGTTTTGGTGGGTTTTATTCTTGGGCTCTGTCGAATAAATGATCCTAGAAGCTATTATGTCAAAAATGTAACAGCAAATCATCTAACAGATAGCTGAGTATATGAGTACATTTCAGAATTATATTTACTTAGATCCAAAAAAGAATCTCTAAAACAGTTAACATGTGCTGACAATGGCATGTTAGCATCCTAACTTCATTACTTAGAACACACTGCTTCTCTATTAAACATGAAAATGGTTATTTCTCTAATATCTGCTTACATTATCACCTAATATCATCATAGACTAAATTACATTATTAACTGCATTGCAAAGATGGCTTCAGTATGGTTTGTAGAGCCGAAGAGGATATCATTAAAATCAAATTAAACCATGCACTGGCAGGGTAAATCTGCTTGGGCACTTAAGGGTTTAGAGAAGGTAAAGTCACATACCAGCAGATGGAACAACTGTTGAGTTCCTGCAGAAGTAGCTAAAGGTTTCAAATTGCTCAACTAAATAAATTATTCTTCATTTAATTGACCGTGCTATTCACAATGAACACCTCTTTAATGAATGGCTCGGTATAGGGATATGACTTAAGAACCTAAAGCAGGTTATCCACTTAGAGAAGGAAATTGTTACCTAATGATGGAAGAACACTGCAGGCTTGTCAAAGCAATCTCCAGGCTATATGAAATGAAGAAAAGTGTAAAAAAGAAAAAGAAAGCAGGAAACTGATTAAGCTGTAGGATTGTAAAATAATAAAAATGGTAATAATGTAATAGAAACCACTGGTATTTAATCAGTTTCAATCTTTCTTGCTTAGTTAAAAACTCAAAATAGGAAATACTAGGTAGACTTATGTAACTCACAATGCAAAAGGAAACTGACCTGAGAGTGAGACCCTTTGGCCATATACAGTATAAACAGGAATGGGAGTGTACCCTGTTCTCAGAATCTATTGACACTTTGATACAAAGAAATATGAGGAAATACGTGAAAAGTGAAAAGCATAAAAACAATCAATTTCAACAAAAGAATTCAAATCTACCAGAGGGAAAAAATGATTATTTTCAAGAAACTATAAAAAGGAGAAAAAACAAGAGGCTATCTGGTTTTGTTATGTTTTCTGAAGTACTGCCAATTTCACATGAGATAGATGTGAAATGACTATATAATTAGGATGCTTAGGTGTTTTCTAAGCCATAGTAACTTTTTTTTTTTTTGGCCACAGTAACTTTCTGAATGGTTTATTACTGACATATTATTGACAAGTACTGCACGTAACTTTCTTTGAGCATTCTATGAGGGGACCTATTTCTTCCTTAGCTTCTCTTTCTTTTTACCCCAGATCAGGAGCTAAAAATCATTCTTCTATCTGACTACCCCAAAGACCCTCCTGCCCCTGAACCCTCAACAGTTACCTGACATCCAGGTGAGAATTTTAGAAGGGTGGATTCTTTAACGGTTCCCGAACCATGAATTTGCATCAGGTTTGGAGTCTGTCATAATTTCCACCATCTCTTTGATAGCCTTCCCGGTTAGAGTGTGGGTGCTTCGTACAGGTCAAGGGCTGTATCTTCGTCTATTTATTTCATTATTCGTTTACAAAGGGACTCTCTCTACAGGTTTTCATGAAGTTCCAAGCATCACAAGTTAACCATACAACATTTGAAGGAAGTAGAGCTTAGCCACAGCAATTATTTGGTAATTATAATAGACTTCCTAAGGCATGGCTGATTTCAAAAGCAGTGCGCGTCAATACGATGATGGTACTACCAGAACAAATAAATACATAAGTGGTGCTGTCTGTGCTTGTAATAATAGAAGTATGAGGTCCTGTGTCTGAAAACTTGGTCTCCCCCCATGACTGAAGATGCGTTGGAGCCTTGAAAACATTCATAGGAGGCTTGGGAGAAGATATTGGATGCCAGCTGTATTCAAATATCTAAAGGATCGTCCAGGAAAGGAAAGGGTTTCTTCTGCATGTCCCTGCAGGGAAAATGTAAAATCAATGGGTAGAAGATGCAACTAGCCATATTTCATTCTCTGCAAAAGAATTATCTGAGAATCAGAGCTTTCCAGAGATAGGGCATGAGAATTTCCTCCACAGACATAGCGAGGGCCGGCTAGCCCTGCCCTATCCTGTTCTGATCCTGGAGGTCTAGGCTTCAGGGCCATGGTTAAGGCAATATCTGAATTCCTAAAATGGTGAGGATGTAGTGGTGCTTAATTCTCTGAGACTCAACAACTCCTTTTTATACCAGAAATGAAATTCATAGACAATATCACCCACCTACTCACATATTTTTTAAATCAGCAAAATGTTCTAACCATAAAACAAAAAGATTTTGCAGTTTGTAAAAATTATTTGTAATAAAAAATAGTAGTGTAGTATGCAATGCTGAGGCTAGACTTCACAAGAAGGCCATTAAGATAATGAAAGGACAGCTACAACTGCCGATGAACAAAATGTGTCCTATCAGTTATTCCTGTACTAAGAGCAGTTTAGCCATCAGTCGCATGATTTGTTACAAGAGTGAATAATGCTTCGTAAAATATGGAACACAACGAAGTATAGTCTTTTCTCAATTTACATGGTAGTTGCATTTCTGAAAACTTTACTGTATAATAAAACAGTGGGAAAATATTTTTGTAACGTATAGTAGAGTCAGTTTCCAAACTCAGAACATTATATACAGGTTTTTCATTTACAGGAATGTCTTCAAGGATATTTGAAAGGCTTGCAAGGTATGAGAAAACTCTGTGCATTGCAAGAAGTCAAGCAGCTCTACTTCCCAACCACTGCAAGCCAGTGGCACGCACTCAACTGCTGTGACACAGATATGTCATGTTTCCAAAGTGCCCCTGTGGGCAATCCTGGTTTTGCTTATTGTGCTGGTTAATTCTATGTGTCAACTTGATTGGGCTAAGAGACACCCAGATGGCTGGTAAAACATTATTTCTGGGTGTATCTATGACGGTGTTTCTGGAGGAGATGAGCATTTGAAGCAGTAAAGAGAGAAAGAGAAAGAGATCTGCCCTCCTCAGTGTTGGTGGGTAGCATCCAATCCCTTAAAGGCCTGGATAGAACAAAAATGCTGAGAAAGGGCAAATTCCCTGTCTCCCTTCCTGAGCTGGGACATCCATCCTCCCCTGTCCTGGGACACCCGGCATTTCTGGTTCTCAGCCTTCAGACTCAGGCAGTAAAACCAGAGACCCCTGGGGTTCTAAGGCCTTCAGATTGGGACTAAGTTAAACCACTGGCTTTCCTGGGTCTCCAGTTTGCAAGTGGCATATTCTGGGATTTCTCGGTCTCCATAAGCACATGAGCCAATTCCTATCATGAATCCCCTCTTCATATCTATATATCTATTTATCTATATATCTATTTACCTATACACCTATATCAATATTCTGTCTCTCTGGAAAACCCTGAATAATACAACCACCCCATTGAGATGGACTTTCATTTGCAGATTCAACAATAAAGGGAAGTCAAAACCCAAAGCTGAGGGAAACTGATGTAGAAGGAAGTAGGTAGAAGAAAGATGAGGCCTGGAAGAGTTCCTTCAATGAAAGGACAATTAGCTGCAGTGGTTTTTACATAGTTTCTGCAGCTGTACCTCTCTCCTGAGCACCTAAGGGCACAGTTCAGAAGCAGAGGGAGGTTGTAGTTTCCAGTTGGTCACAGGTGGTACCCAAGCAGAGGCTGGATGACCATTCACAAGGAAGACAGAAGTAGGGATTTGGACATCTATGATTCCCTGAGACCATGTAAAATGTGTATTCACCATGGTAACTGGTCAAATCAGGCTTCCAAGGAATCTAGGGTGGAGCTGTCAACTTTCACAGCTAGTTCGCACATAACCCTTCTCACAATGTACCCTATAGTCAGCCAAATCAGGTCACTCTGATAGTGCAAGTAGAAGCTCTTAATGAATTACCTGGTACAACACATATAAACCAGGACTGTCCCAGGCAAAACTGGACCTGTGTTTACTGTATCTATGTTGGAATTTATCTCTAAGTAAAGAAGAACCACCAAGGAACAGTAGCATTACTAAATAAATAATATTCCCCTATGACTGCCTAACTATTCAGGGCTTTTTTTCTCCTATATTTATTTTAAAAGTTAAAACCCAAAATTATGGCATTGTGAAGATAATTAGAACTTACTATATTCCTATATATTTTTCCCAAGTAATATATTTGCTAGATGACTATGTTTATACTAAAGCATATATAATTTATAAATTACTTACACCAATTATAGTTTAAAATATCATATTATTAAATTTAAGGCTTCATTAATTTAGGAAAATACATATATAAATATATCATATTGCACACTATAATATATTACGTTAACAGAGTGGTCTCAAAGTGATTTGATATATGTAATCTTATTAGAATCAGCCATCTAAAAATAAGAACAAGCATGAAGGGGTATATTCATACCAACCAAAATATTAGCAATATCATGAATTATCCTTATGTTTATATTTCAAGTCTAATAGTAAAATGGCTATTTTTAAAGTCATTCTTTATGGAAAACAGAGATAGTTACATATTCAAATGTTGGCTCTACTCAGACCTTTTAAAACTTTTTGAAAAAACTCATTGTTTATATTTAAAATAAGAATTATTTTGTATAATCCGCCTATAGGCTGTACAGTCTTCTGAAAAAAATTAAGACCTCTTTGAAGGGAGGAAAATATCTGAATCCATTCATTGTTCCAGTTTAGTACTTGGCTCATGATAGTACCTACTCAGTAAATGCTCATTAAATAAAACACTGGATGATTGACTGAATGAATGAATGAATGAACCAGCAATCTCACAGGGAAATGTTTAAGATGATAACTATTCAATGATCATCAATATTCCCAGTGGAAACAAACTAAATGCATCTAAAACATAGTATTTATTGCATCTAAATCATAGTATTGCAATTTGCTCTTTACATTTCTTAACCATATATCATAAAGAAACATTAACATCTTAAATTAAAATTATAGAGTCAAGTCTTATGTGGCTGTACCAAAGTTTCAGAAACTAAATTATATATAGTTACAGATCCATTTATTTAAATTTGGTTAACAATTTCTACGAACATCAGAGGATTTACTATGAACAAATTACCTCTCAGTCACTGTGGATACAAAAGAGTAACTTATGCCCTCAAGCAACTTTTTGTCTTAACAATAACATTTCTAAATTAAAATGAGTATTATTATAAAATTTTATCACATCAAAGCCTCATGACTCGTAATAACTGATCAGGCGGTAAGTTTGGTTTATAACATTTGTATAGTGATTTCTAAAACCATCCTCCATCATATACATAAACTCTCCTGAGTTAATAGAAAGAGCCCTTCACACTTCACCTGTGTCTCACTTCACCTGTGTCTCTCTTCATGCACAATTATGAATGATTTATAATTAGCATATGTATTATAATGATGATTTTTAAAGTACTCTGAATTTTTTTAAATTAATTTATTTATTTTTGGCTGCGTAGGGTCTTCATTGCTGCACGCGCGATTTCTCTAGTTACAGCGAATGGGGGCTACTCTCTTTTGTGGTGCATGGGCTTCTCATTGCAGTGCCTTCGCTTGTTGCGGAGCAGGGGCTCTAGGCGCACGGGCTTCAGTACTTGTGGCACGTGGGCTCAGTAGTTGTGGCTCGCGGGCTCTAGAGCACAGGCTCAGTAGTTGTGGCACACGGGCTTAATTGCTTGTGGGATCTTCCTGGACCAGAGCTCGAACCCGTGTTCCCTGTATTGGCAGGCAGATTCTTAACCACAGTGCCAGCAGGGAAGTCATTTAAAGTACTCTGAATATTTTTAACTTTTCCCCTTGCACTCTAAATAACCATTGATGGAACTTCCTATGTGGTTAAGATTACTAAGCAAGGATAATTTCATCCCACTTCCCATTTGATTCATCATAAAATCTGAATTATCTGAAGAGAGAGACTTTGCGGTTGTGAAATAACAATGAGAGAACATGATCACTTTTGGTAGGTAGGATTTAACTTGATTAGGTAAACATAAGGCTATAATTCCACCCATACCATGAGTTACATTTCTACTACTGCCATATACATAACATCTTGTTAAAAATATGAACCTGTCGGGCTTCCCTGGTGGCGCAGTGGTTGAGAGTCCGCCTGCCGATGCAGGGGACGCGGGTTCGTGCCCCGGTCCAGGAAGATCCCACATGCCGCGGAGCGGCTGGGCCCGTGAGCCATGGTCGCTGAGCCTGCGTGTCCGGAGCCTGTGCTCCGGAACGGGAGAGGCCACAACAGTGAGAAGCCCGCGTACCGAAAAAAAAAAAAAAAAAAAAGAATCTGTCAAATCTTTCTTTTTCCTCAATTCAGAATAAAGTTAGGTTAAGTACAAGCAAAATTCTACAACTGATTACCAAGGGAAGCTAGGATACCTCTTTCACTGGCAATATTTTAAAAGAGAAATGAAAAATAAAAATTCAAGAGGATTTAATAAGCTTCTAAGCTCCATTAATCTTCTAAGCTTCATTTATTGCTCTTCTAAGCTCCATTATGAGCACTAAGGATATAAAGATAGGACATGCTCCCTGCCCTATTTGAACTTCAAGTTTGGTAGGGGGCAGACTTATTCAAAAAGAAAAACAAATACGCACTGTGGAAAATGTAATAAGAGCCCAGTCCTATAGGATCACAAAGAAAGACTCTCAACCATACAGTATGTTTTTATATGCAACTTCAAAAAAAGATGGAGAGACAAAATGACTTGACAAGATTCTTTTTAATCCCATGATTCAATGAATTTAGCTTCCCTTGAATCTTATGTAATATCAGATAGTTTCATATGACTCTCTTGGAGATAGAACTTATTTGAAGTGAAATCTTAGATCGATCAATTATATGAAATATTTAACAACTTTATTTCCTATGGTAAAGTACTAAATCTGTTTACTTTTGCTCTTAAAATTTAGAATTATTATATTCCATTTTCCTCTCTGAAATCTTTTCCAAAAAATCAGGTCATCACATCCATCAAGCAGTTAAATAAAAGATATGTCTGAATATATTTAAGACCCAACTAAACAATGAGTAAAATAAGTTGGCCCTATTTTAATTATATATTGGCTAATAAATAGAATTTTCCCACTCATAAACATCAGAAATCACACACACACAAAAAACTAGGTCACTGTAATAGCAAAACCTTTTAAATTCAGCATTTAATTTCATCATCAGTTTTCATCACATGCTAAACCCTTGATCATTAGTTTCTACATTTCAACTTTCTACTATAAAATTATAGCTCTTTAACAAAAGATATGCAATAACTCTATGTTGGAATGTGACTGTTAGATCCCCAACTGCATTAGTTGAAGTTATGTACTATGCACAGGTTGTTATGAAGCCTATTAATATTCTAAACATAGTTTGAACTGAATATACTAACCCTCCATTCATTTACATAGGAAATAAGCACACTTAGGACTACTTTAATCTTTTAGTGAGCTCTACTTTCTGCTTTTTGGTTTTAATATTTTATTTTCTAATATAGTTCAATGCATATGGGAAGCAGAAAGTTGATTGCTTCATAAGCACATTTAGAAAAATATGAGAAAAATAAAAACAAATCTGGAAAGTAGATTGCTTGATAAAGTCATTTAGGAAATAGCAAACTAAAATCAAATCTGGAGTGCTTTTCTGTACGAAATGCAACATAAAAATTGACAAAAATAAAGTTGTTAAGTCATCCATAACACATCTGTGGACCCTAATGTAAGACAACATGACTAGAAGAGAAGAGAAATATGTAAAAAGAAATACTCATATAGGGTAAAATAATATGCAAGAAATAACAAGAGACGATGCTCTCTGCCTTCAGTAGTGTCCCTGTGGCTGTTTCAAGGATAGAGGTGGCATGGCTTTGGACATCAGAAAGAGAGGGTTTCAGCTCCCTCACTAATTCTGTCACCTTGAATAAACCTTTTAACCCTTCTAATAATAATAGGATAATCATGCCTCACAAGATTGTTGGGAAGATTAAGTTAAATGATATGCATTGATGAGCTCACATGACCCTTAATATGTAGTCAGTACCGGATTTTATGTTCTGCTCCCTCCTCTAAAAGTTTAGGGACGTGATTCATGCTACAGTCAACTACAGGTTTACAAACGAAGACTCACTTTGCAGGGCAGCAGCCCCAAGCCCAGAAGGAATAAGTGACCTAGCAGAGTGTCCTAGTTAATTGGGGAGAGCGCCAGTTTCTCCTCATAACTCTTCTAACAATAACCACCAGTCATGGTCTCAAAATGAGAGCAAACTGAAATCCCCATCAGATGCTGACCAGGAGACCTCGTGTGTTTGGTCCTCAGCCCAAGCTGCTCTTCAGAGTCAACAGAGAAGCTTGACAAGAAATACCAATGCTTGGACCCAACTCCAGAGATTCAGATGTCATTGGCCTGGTATGAGGCCGGATAGAGTTGCATTGTTGTGTATTTATTGGTTGGTTGTATTAAAGCACCCCCAGATGTTTCTAATGAGCAGCCATGTTAAGAACCGCTGCTGTAACTCAAATGTAACTTATCTGAATCCTGGGGCCCGTCACCTACTCCAACCCCATGATCTCCAGAAGGAAGTAGGGAGTGATCCTACTGTGGGTTTCAAGGATCCTAAGTTCAGAAATAAAGGCTGAAGGGAGAAGTTTTCAGCCAGCACAATGGTTAGTTGCCAAAACAGAGAGAAGAGCCTCTCTGAAATGACAATGACTCCCTCCTTAACCAAACTTCAGTCAGTCTCTTTTGAGCCCTCATCTTTTTAGTTAATTAATTTATTTATTTGTGGGGTTTTTTTTTTTTTTTTTTTTTTTTTGGCTGCATTGGGTCTTCATTGCTGTGCGCAAGCTTTCTTTATTTGCGGCGAGTGGGAGCTACTCTTCGTTGCGGTGCATGGGCTTCTCATTGCGGTGGCTTCTCTTGCGGAGCATGGGCTTCTAGGCATGTGGGCTTCAGTAGTTGTGGCTCGTAGGCTCTAGAGGACAGGCTCAGCAGTTGTGGCACATGGGCTCAGTAGCTGTGGCACACGGGCCTAGCTGCTCCGTGGCATGTGGGATCTTCCCAGACCAGGGATCGAACCCGTATGCCCTGCTTTGGCAGGTGGATTCTTAACCACTGTGCCACCAGGGAAGTCCTCAGCCCTGTTCTACAGTAGTCTTGTCCTTGGCCTGCTGAGCCCAGTGTAGCAAGAATACCCCACCCATCCTTGATATCTAATCAAGTTCCTCTTAGTAAATTTCCGTCCACTGACCCCCTTGCACTGCCCATTTGCTATAAATCCCAATCTGCCTTTGCTGTATTTGGAGTTGAGCTCAGTTCTATACTTAAGTCTCTCTCCCCTACTACAGTAGCTCTAATAAAATGTCTTGCTGTTTTAACAAGCACCAGAATAATATTTTAAATTTTCCTATATTCTCCAAAATATAGCCAAAACTACCAGAAACTTAACTCCATGGAGAAGTCTACGTACGGAGCCAGAGATTCCTTGGATCAGGGAGAGAAAAGCAAACGAAGGCAAGACCAGATAAATGGGGAAGGTTCTATAGAGATTTTCTAGAAGAGATCTGAGCAGGGCTCTGTGAAGTCCAAGAAGCGTGCCTAAAGATGAGGCTACCAACATCAACTACCAGCAGACACGCCAGGAAGAAGTCTTTGTAAATCTTGCACTGGTTGCAATGACTAATCCTTCACAGCCCCATTACCCTTGGTCACATCCCAGATTTAAGTCCTATGACAGCATTTTTTTGATGGTAGTATTTCCTCTTCTCTGAACAAGTCCCAAGAAACACCTCCTTTGCACTGTGTATTTTGAAATCTCTTTCAATAGTCTCCTCTGTATTTTCAAATCCTTTTTTTTTTTGCAGTACGCGGGCCTCTCACTGTTGTGGCCTCTCCCGTTGCGGAGCACAGGCTCCAGATGCACAGGCTCAGCGGCCATGGCTCAGGGGCCTAGGCACTCCGCGGCATGTGGGATCTTCCCGCACTGGGGCACGAACCTGTGTCCCCTGCATCGGCAGGCGGACTCGCAACCACTGCGCCACCAGGGAAGCCCCTCAAATCCTTTCTTTGTATATAAAATCGTTTACCTTAATTGCAAATCCTGTAGACACTGCCCCTGATGCCTACTCTTCTCTCACCCCATTTGGACCCTGGGATCAATGAATGGGGTTGGCATCCTCCCAACTCTGCATTGCTAATTCCATTATTATATTATCTTAGAATTTTAAAAAGAGAATGAAACTCACCCATTCCATTTAAGAACACTTTGTTCCTCCACATTGTGTCATCTATGTTCACTCTGACTGATTGAAAACTGGGCCCATACTCTTCATCAACCCAAGTCTTGTCATCACCTGGGCTTTATGCCGAAAGCTATTGTTATAGGTTGGGTATTTATGTTTGATATGCTCAAAAACTCATGAGATTTTATGTTTATAGATATTACCACTAATAATAACAATAATAATTCATATAGCAGTTACTGGTATCAGTTATTGATGCCTTCCTAAACACGTTACATGTATTAACTTAATTTTTCCCAACATTCATATGAAAGAAGAATTATTAAGGAACCAGGGTTGAAGTGGACTGAATAAGTTGCCCAAGTTCACAAGCTAGTAAATGGCATAATCAGAATCTGAACGAAAACCTGTGTGATATCAAAGCCTAGGGTTTCCCACTGCAGCATTCTGTCTTCCTCTCACCACGTTCTATGCCCTAACTACTCCTGGAGAGAAAGGATTGAGGCCAATACAAATATATTCTCATCTTTAGCTTCTGCTACAGGTATGCTACCCACACTCAAAAGTGGATTTTAATGGAAGACAAACTCAACTCCAGAACTTCCATTCAACCATGTATGTTTCCTAGTTTGCTAAAGACCTCTCTGACCCTATGAGGGACGTAATGACTTCCCTGATGATATTCAGCCCCGTGGCAATCAAGTTATTCTTTGCCAGCTTACACTATACACAAAGAATGCCAATATTGCACTATCTAAATTACTTTACTATATACTCCTCATTGAATACAAAGTGCTATTCTTAAAGAACACCTGAGAAATGTCTTCCATTCCATATGGAAGTCCACTGGAAAAGGAGATAGGGCCAAAGAGTAACCAGACCACTTGAATGGTGTTCCAGAAATAGATGAACTATGTGCTTTTTCATCATTTACCAGTACAAATTAAAGAATTTTACGATCAAGAAGACTGAAGTCAGTTAATACACACTACCTCAGGCAGGAAACATCCCACATCCCACACATTTTAGAATTTAATGATTAAAATAGTAACATCCCATTAGCTAGAAAAGAAAGTGTTCCCACAGCATTCCCACATCCCATTCCCATTTATAAACAGGCCTTCATAACACTTTGCTTAACGCTTTCTGTATTCACAGAGGAAAATACACAGTGACCTAATTTTGTTCTTCTTTTCAGAAGTCTGAATAAATCCTATTTGATTTTTGCATGACTAAACCAAGTTCATAAGAGGAAGTTTTGCAGGGATGTGAAAATTGCTAAGATAATCTTGTTCGTTACATTTAACAGTTCTAGTCAACTTGTCAAATGAACAATCTATCAGGGCTAATGCTAATGTGATGCTCCAAAAATGGCTGCCATTTGTAGACATCTAGGGAAGTCCTAGTTGGTGTTGGATCTGGCTAAAAGAACCATCCCAACTGGCCAGTGAAGGATGTCCTGGCCACTGCATGTCTCGGATCTTCGTCTCTCTAAGGCTGCATTTGTGCTGGGGAAGGAGGAACCACTATTGTAACAATCTCCCAGTTATCCACAAGCTATAAGAAGCCGTGTCCCCTGGAGCTGATAGGAGCAAAGTTAAATGAATCAGTGCTCCAACATCTGCCAGTGTGAAGTGGGCGCGACTTATTCAAGGTTGTGAAAGAGGCAACATACTCCCTTCTACACTTCCCCTTGCCCTCCCTCATCCCTTGCCAATACAAGCTGCATAAATTAACTGACATCAGCAAGGACACCAATCTCAGCACGGCAGACGCACGAAGAGAGTAACTCTAGCAACGATGAAGAATAACGAACACGTTTCCACCCTCTAGAAGGTTCTTTCTAGAATGACATATACAAGCCATTTTAAATTGTGCTTTCTCTGGGAAACCTTCTCAAGGTCCCTTCAGGAGGACCAGCACAATACATTTCCAAGTATCAGCATTTTAGCACATAAATTGTCAATCTGTGATTATTTGTTTACATAGAGCACCAAATTTCAGACTCGGGCACTTTGAAATCGGGACTCTTCAGTTTTGCACGCCCACCACCCAAAACAGTAACAGTTGGCTAGTAAGGCTTGCAGTAACATATGTTGGGTAAGTGAATGAATGAATGAGTAAACCTGAGACTACAGTAATGTCTACCGATTGAACAGGGTTGGTCTTGACATGGGAACAAGAATGTAAGCAAGTAAAGGTTTTCTTTAATTCTCTATAAATTTGGAGATAAGAATTGGTCTCTATATTCTCTCCCCTATTGCACTCCCTCCTATTCTTATACCTCAATTCACAAAAAGAACGTGCTGAATTTACAAAGAATAAAGCAAGACTAAATAAATATGAGTACTCACTTTCAGTGGTACAGCGCTAAGACACAGAATCTCAGTGCACTGCTAAAATATAACCACCTGAAAATCCATTAAGGGTATCACTAAATGGCTTTGCAATCACCACACTTTCCTTGCTATGCCCCTGCTTTGGAGCTGTGCATCATCATGAATGGGCTCCACGCTGTCACTTGTGTTATGTAAATGGTGACTTTGGTGTGTATTTGGAGACAGAATCCCTCTCCACTCTGCAGGCTCACTACCTTATTTCACTGGGAATGATGGTTTTCCCAGGTGCGGCCACGCTGCAGCTTGGTGTAGCTGTTGACGTTAATTAATTTATGCAAATCAGCTAGATACCATCCCTGATTAATGCCTTCACTGCTTTATTAATTTTGAATACTTTAAGAGGCTGTTGGCCATGTATGATGCAATATCTGCTTGGAGAATAACTACTCACATGATTGAGACCCTGAAGAACAGTACTTGATCTCTTCTAGTTGATGCTACTAATTACACAAAATTTGTAACTTTAAAAAAAGTAATTGCACCAGAAATGAAACTAAGTTTTATGAATTTTCTACAAGTGACACTGGCATATAGCACCCTTAAAATAGCCGTATGAATTTACAACCTAAAATTAATAGCAGAGAAAGTGTGATGAGGGCCTCTTCTGTGCCAGGCTCTGTGCTAAGGGCTTCCCATGCTTTTACCATCACAATAGAACAGTCTAGCCAAGCAGACATGAGTGGCAATTCCGGGATTCTAACCTTGACCACTGGCACCAGAGCCCAATTCTTAACCACTCTTGACACGTGGACCAAAACAGCTCACGCATTCAACAAAATTCGTAGAGAATTCATGGAAGTCATTTTAGTTATCACTGTTCCTTCCAAATGTTCATGTTTTCTGACCTTATTTGCGTCCGTTCCTCCACTAAGCACCAAGCTTCCATGAGGGCTGAATTCATATCCCACGTTGCTCTCCTTTACCCACAAACATAAAACACAGTGGCTGGTTCTGAAACTGGCTTCAATGATTTAATTTTATGGTTAGAATTATTTTCTCTCAATTTGTTAAAAGGGAAAATCATTTAATTCTCCTCCTCAGATATTTTTCTAAGAGGCAAATACTTGAAGGCATGTGCGGGATAAAAGGGAAATGTTCATTATTAGGGAACCTGTGACTTTTTCAAAGAGCGTAGAAGCAAGATGGTGAAAAAAAATGACAACCCTATGGGATCATCTATTCAATAGTATTTACTGAGTTCAAGGCACTCTAATCGAAATGGTTCAATACAATATCTGCCACCCTGAGTGCACAATCTAATAGGTGGAATAACAGAAGTAAAAAAATAACTGTAATGAGACATCATGTAACTTATTCCCATTTTGTAAAAGAAACTACAAGAAAAGAGCTTTTTTGGTACCAAGGTACCAAGGAAAATGATTACTTCTGCTTAAGAGAATCAGAGAAACCTTCTTGAGAGACACCTCGTCCAGATTCCCAGAGACAGGGAAAGTCCATGTCGGGCAATAGGAAGAAAATAATAAAAAGAAAAGAAACCCAGAACACTGGCCATGTGCCTGAGAGAGGGCCAAGGAGTCCACCTTGAAGATTTAGGAGGAAAATAACCGAGACGATAACTAAAGCAAAGTCCTGAAAACCCTGAATGCTAGGCCAAAGGACTGGGTTCTTACTAGAATTTATTCCTTAAAATATCTATAATAACTCTGGGCATATGCAAGGTTGGGGGATGGGGAGAGGTTGTCATTGCTGATGTTTGTTTCTAAAAATACATCTTTGTCTTGAAAATGCAATCATTCTGTTCACAGATCTGTCCTCTCTGATGAGTGCCCATGTCAGCACTGCGGGAAGAGACCTTGATTTTTGGTCTGATAATCCTACCACCAAGATGTGTTCGTTCCAGAAAAATCACTTTACTTTTTTCCCTCAGCTCCAAATATTTTTTAAAAGGGAGGGTTAGGTCAGGTGCACCTAATACGTAATATCTACATTTTATGAAGCCGAAGTGGTGGCAGCTGGATGATGATAAGACACATACCACCTCTTCATAAAGGCTCCACCCTCCCACTCACCTACGTTCCCCATAGCATTTTCTTCATTTAAACGACTCACTTGGATGACAGAGGCCCTGGTCTCAAGCTGTTCCTTTTCTAAAGAGAAGATCATAAATAAATAATTAAACGATAACCTTTTAATAGGTAAAGCGCTATGGTTGCAAACAGGTGGTGCAACTGAATCCATATTTGGTGGTAAAAGAAAGAATTCCTGGAGGAGGTGACATTTTAGTGAAAGGAAGGGTGTAGGATGGGAAGAAACACTTTACTTGGGATCATTTAGCTATAAAAGAACAGTCTCACTGAAGTCATTATAAGGTGGGGAAGTACAATAAGAAGTCACTCTAAGGATACATACACCAGGGAACCCAAGGAAAGCCAAGTAACTCAGCCTGAAGGAACGTCTAGGCCCACTGAAGGGACAGCACGGGGGCCTCACACTCTGACATGGATGTCTCAGCTTCTCTCCTCACTCACAACTGGATTTCTCACCCTTTGCTCTGCAGATCTTTTGTCTACCTGACAGCTTCTCCTTCATGCTTGCACCTCCTCATGACCTTTGTTTGCTCGGCCTCCTGAAAGATCCCTCTATCTCCCCTGTGGCAACTGAAGCATTCATTTGGTCCCAGTCAATGCACCATAACTCCTTGTTTTCTCAGGATGGGATCTCTCAGTGGATGGTCTTAAGATATAAGGAATCTGATTGGCCCAGTTCATCCTTTCGCACCTATGTACTGGCCCCTCCTGGCACAGATGCCTACATTCTGGCCAATTACTTGTCCCTGGAGGTGGAGGAGAAGGGGAGGGGACCGTGAAAAGCAGAGCTGCCCTCACTTCAGTGGGAACTCTGGGAAAGGCAGTCCCTTAAGACAAGTGTGGATATGGAAGGCTCTTGTCATATCCAAAGGACAGAGTTTCAAGCAGAAGGAGACCATGTATGAGGCACAGAGGCAGGAGAGAGAAAGGTATGGATGAGGAATTACAAGTTCAATACACTCAAGGCATAGCTCATGACAATCGATCTCAGGCAACTATGTAGAACGTTAAAAGAAGATAATTTAAGGTGGGAAGATGCTTTGGGAGCCTACTGCCACAGTCCAAGTGGGAGAAGATGAGGACTTCCACAAAGACAGTGACACCGGTACTAGAGGGTAGAAGGTGGGTTCCAGGGGAATTTGAGAGGTAGTATGGACTAGCCTACCTCACTAATTATGGGTGGAAAATGTGGGAAGGAAAGGCATGAACTATCTTATGTAAATACCAAGTCACCTGTTTCCTGAGGGGGAGGAATTAGGGGTTTGGAGTCATTATAAAGCAGTAACCAAATACTAAATAACAGATTCATTATTAAAGAATTGATCCCATCCAAGAGTTTCATTCTGTCAGTCAAAAAACCAAACACTTGATTATGTGTTCGGAAAAAAGAAATGTATTTTCCTTTTTGCTTTTTGAAAGCCTGGGTAAAGAACACAGATATATACCTCTGCCGAAATTCATCAATCAGTTTATACTATCCATGAATTTTACTGTAGATAAAATAAACCTGAATTTTTAAAGAAATACCTCTGGAGAGAATGTAACTGATTAGAAGAAGATAAGTCCTTCTTTCTTTTTTTCTTTTCCCAGCATATACCCATTTGTTAAGCACACACTCAGATCCTTTATTAGTTGCTCAGAATATACAAAACAGGAATATGACAAAAGTCCTTGTTGTCAAGGAACTCACGGTTTAGAGTTAAGCCAGACATGAAAACAGATCATTACAATGGATGACAGTTGAAGTAAGAATAGTGTCAAGGGTCAAAGACGACTGTATAAAAATCTTTTTGTCTCCTCTGCACTCCTAGGTCAGATGTCCAGGGGGAAATGAAGCTGAAAACCTCACTTTCTTAACTCATGAGTGAGTAAGTTACCAGAACTATGTGTATTAATTACACAAGTAACAAATTATAAGAGACACAGGCAAAAAAAAGGAAAACAAATGCAGTGTAATCATAGTGTGCTATTGAGTTTGAATTATTCTGTTTCAATGCAATAAATAATACTGCCCCCATTATATAAACCATTGTGTGTATGATGTTCACTTCCATCAATGACAAGTTCAATTCTACTCAAACTCAACCACTCAGCTCTGACTTTAGGACTGAGTACTCCACAACCCTTAAAAATATAATGATGCTTCAAGTAACAGTTCTGACTCAGAAAGATAGACATCAGATTAATTTCTGGAAAAAGAAACCTCTCCTATAAAGGTACATTTTTTCCCCCGGATTTTCATTAACTGGAACTGCCAAAGGTTTCCCAAATAATATATAAACTTACTTTTTCAAAAGTTAAAGAGATGTAATTATTGATTTTTTTTATTTCTAAGTACTTCTAGTATTGTGATACAAAGGCCAAGGATACAAAGTCTAAGTATTTCTAATACCTAGACACACAGGCCAAGAACAAGGTGTCTTTGGAGAGCCATGCTAGTCAATGAGGTAATAAACCTTTATTAACCCAGTACACATTGTTTTCTGGAGTATCTTCTGATGCATGGTAAATTGTAGGAACTGACCTCTGCGGAGGATTCAAATACCGTATATTTGAGTACTGAATGAATACAGGTATAAAAAAACCACCTAAGTATTTTGGTAAAGGCAAAAGAACCATGGTAATTATACACTTAAAGTAATCATGCATTTTAATCACTAAGAGTAAATTAACTGCCAAAAAAGGGGGGGATTTCACTTCTATTATAGATACATCAACACACTGTATAAATTGTATTAGTTATCATTTATTCCATACATGTTTATTCTTCTTGACGTAAGTATACAGGCATGCACTACCTATCATGTCTTGGAAAGACTTTCTTTGAATATCTATGAGCCTATTTCTGAGAGTATCACATTATTGTAAAAATTTCATTATTTGGGTTGTTTTACATACTCTGAGATACTACTGAACTATACCTTTCATTCCTTTCAAAAATGCTATTCCTTTTCTCAAAATGTTGGAGTTCCCCTCAACTCTCAAAAAGCTTCTTTCTCTGGATAAGACTTTCCATGGAAGAGGAGCTGCCCCTTAAGTAGGGCACCAAATCTTGAGTCTTCATAGAAGAACGCACATGAGGTAGAAGTTATACGTCCACTGGAGAGCGTCCGGCTACTGTCTGCATTTTAAGGGCGCAGGACATCTCCATTTTCATTTTGCCCCCACAAACAAACCAAAAAACAAACTCTGAAATACAATAAAGCTATTAGTTAGCTATTGGCAAATTTGCTACAAAATGTCTTGTAATAACAAAATTGCCTTTCAACTTAGCGATCATCACTAAATATTGTCAATCATATTTAAGGATTAGGATTCCTAATCGAACTAATAAAAGTATATTACAGTATTTAATATTTGCAGCATTTTAACCTTTATATTTTTGTAATACACTGAAAAATTTTACCATCGTCTTTTGTTTCCAATATCTACACATTTTGAACTAACAAATGTTGGACAGGCAATAAAGTAAAACAAATAATGTCTTTCACAAGATGAAATCTCTTTGGATGGGAAATACAATACCACTCCATGTTTTACTGATGTTGTTTCTTATGTATGCTAGGATGTTTGACTGGTAACTTATGAAAAATTAGTTCATTCTTAGTATTTTTGCTGTAGGGTTTAATATTCCAAAAATGAAATGGCAAGTGGACAGACCTGATAAAATGCAAGTGGGATTAAAATGTTCAGGTAATGGATAGTATAATTTGCTGTGGCCTAATAATAAAGACTACTGGCTGACTGCTACAGTGGAGGATTCCTGGACTGAATGTCAATATTATGACATAGTATGAGTGTGTTTCGTGTTTGGTAATTGCAATCATTGTTGCTTTTGTTACATTCATCCGTTGACAATGCTTGGTGTCAGCTAATTTATCTCTTGTAAAAATAAAATACAGTGTGTGTGTGTGTGTGTGTGTGTGAAAAAGAACTTAAAAAAAAAAAGTTAAGGTAACCTCTCAGTCCAAGTTAAAAAAAAAAAAAGACTACTGGCTGAAAAAAAGAGGCACATAAAATATAGGGAGTCACATAAGATATAAAATACAGGGCTTCCCTGGTGGCGCAGTGGTTGAGAGTCCGCCTGCCGATGCAGGGGACGCGGGTTCATGCTCCGGTCCGGGAAGATCCCACATGCCGCGGAGAGGCTGGGCCCGTGAGCCATGGCCGCTGAGCCTGCGCGTCCAGAGCCTGTGCTCCGCAACGGGAGAGGCCACAACAGTGAGAGGCCCGTGAACCGCAAAAAAAAAAAAAAAAAAAGACTCCATGGAATTTTTAAAATTAATAACATTTATTTTTAGAGCAGTTTTAGGTTCACAGTAAAATTGAGGAGAAAGTACAGAGAGTGCCCTTATATCCTCTGTCTCCACACATGCACAACCTCCCCCAAAATCTATATTCTGCCCCAGAGTAGTATTTTTTTTAATTTTTTTATTGAACTATACTTGATTTACAATGCTTCCAGTGTATGGCAAAACGATTCAGAGACAGATAGATAGATAGATAGATGTAGACAGATATACTCCTTTTCGGATTCTTCTCCATTCTAAGTTATTACAAGATATTGAATATAGTTCCCTGTTCTATACAGTAAGTCCTTGTTGTTTATCTATGTTATATGTAGTAGTGTGTATCTGTTAATCCCAAATTCCCAATTTATCCTCCCCCCACATTTCCCCTTTGGTAACCGTTAGTTTTCTGTTTGTGAGTCTACTTCTGTTTTGTAAATAAGTTCATTTGTATCATTTTTTTAGATTCCACATATAAGTGATATCATATGATAGACAATGACATTTTTTAAGAACAGTCAATGGCATGTTACTTGTCTCATACTGTCAGCACTAAGGCAAAAATAACAACCTCACAGGTCAGATAAAGCAGAGGTCTGGCAACCAATGTACGGATGGTATAGAAATCGCCAGACTCTTGACTGTAAGAGTTTATAATCGCTGAGTCCCGTTGTCAACCTAACTAGCTTCAACCTACATTAATGCAATACTATGTCAGCATTCACATCAGCCATCATGTGTCTGATTTTAAATAGTGATTCCTAATTAATTTTCTCAATAGACAATGCTTTGATTGGTTTCTTTACCCAAGTGGTCAGCCACAATTAGTATTTCAGGTCACAAAAAATATGCATAAAGAACTTAAAAATCATGGGGCATTAACTAGACTCTGACCATAATACTGAGCACACTTTTTAAAATAAACACTACTCTTATGCAAGTCTTCACATTTTCTTAAAGACATTTTATTTATCTAAGTAAGCTGATTCTTCACAGCTAAGTTATAAATCTAAGACCATATCCTGTATGGGGATAAAGTTATGAGATCAGTGTGGTTCCCAGAAGTTTTATTTCTGTTGAAGGTTGGAACAAATGACTCACCAAAGTTATACTAATTTTCACAGCAGTGGGTAGTATGTCTATGCACAGAAGTCTGGTGTGAAATGCACTTAGTCAGACCGGGCAATGAAAATTCCAGTGATAGGGAGAGGAAGCAGATTCCCCCAATATGTATTGCTTTGGAAATCAGGTACATCAAAGATCATTATTTGTATACGATTTCCTGAGTAACCGCAGAGATAGTATCACAGAGATTTCAATTAAATCGTTTGATTACTCTAAAATGAACCAATTTACTAGTTTTATTGTCTCTCTTTTTTCCCCTCACCGTTAAAAAGAAACATAGGAGTGCACCAGCTAATGGCTTCATAGTGCAGATTACTACTGAACTCCTGGACAGATTGTGGAAATAGCTCTTAATTTATGTGCCCAGTGTCCAGTATCATATCTCAATGCTCTTGTTCATTTGTGTTATTTTTATTTGATTTCAACCCAGCAGTCACTGCCTGCATTTCTCATTTTCATGGTTTAAAATAAGTCACATGGAAATACTCCTTACTGGGGGGAGGATTTAGACTACCTGACAAATTTGCACCTGGACCTTCTCAAGTCAGCAAATGGTTCTGCATGATTGCCAAGTCTCATTACACTGACTGCCCTGCTTCATTTAGAGCCCAGACCAAACACTATGAAACAAAAATGAATAACCCCATGTTCTGACTCTGGAAACCCTACCAGAGTCAGTTTCTTGCTGAGTACATGTTCAAGTGACGATACTTCTAAGTAGAAAACGTCTCTTTACTTTGTGAGTCCATGGGACACCAAATGATATCTTTCAAAGAGGGGTTATTTTTTTCCATGAAACACCAATTATGCATGACCAACCAAAATGACAGATTCAGAAAATGTAAAAGAAGCTTCAATATCTATTTTCAGACTATGCTACTCACCTCTTGATCCTGAAGCAATGAAAGCTGTCCACATAAACAAATCCTCTTACATAGATTGGAATTCAAATAAATTTGAAATGGCTCAAAAGTACCAAATACAATCTGCCTGGATGCTGTTTATAGGATTTGATCATCTAAATTGAAAAGCTGAATTCTGCATACAAGTTTTATCAACACAGTGCATTTTTCCATATACATATATGTTTATTTGTCTTTATAAGTGGATATACGGATATAGACATAGGTATGTTAGTAATTGGGGTGTATAAATACGTATGTACTATACACAGAGTGTTCATGGCATTTTTATTTCTAAAAAGGGATCATTACCTTTCCTAATAATACTTATAAATACATCTATTTCACCCTTTGGTTGTCTTTCAGCGTACTAAAAATAATCAGTTTAATGACACTCTTATATCTTTGCAGTATCTTTCAATACTTTCTCATATTTTGAAACAGTGTTCGACTTTCAGGGTAGGTATTACTATCTGCATTTTACACATGGGAATACTGAAGCTAAGAAAGATTAAATGACTTGGGACAGAAGAGGACCCAGGCATTCTGCCGCTGGGGCAAGGGCTCCTCCCCTTGTCACCTGCTGTTCTGTATGAAAGATGTTAGTGCTGCGAGCATTAATAAAGCTACTGGTATTCATTACACTAGGGTTTCAACATGGTACTAATAAATCCACTTAGCGAAATCGGTATAATGACATCACTATCTAGGGAGATTATCACCCTTACCCTGACACTTCTTTATTTTCCATTTTAAACCAAAATGAGAAATTCCAAATGGAAAACCACGCTCAGATTCTCACCTTAGTGTCCTCAGCATCACAGCTCTTCTGTTGCTCATTTCATTAGCACACCTGGCTTGTGGTTATAGACTGTCCTATACAGGCTGTATGCAGACTAATATCTGTTCATCAGGTGGTTTAACCACTTTGTGGAAAATCACCTGTAGTCCCAGCAATCACCTTACTGGTCTGGGTATTTAGTGCTGAGCCTCTGTGCCTGAAAAAATGGCCTCCTGAAAATTGGAGATCATGCATTTGTTGTACGTACATCAAATTGTCTATTTTTCATATATACACAGATTATAACCCAGCAAAGCATCTTTAATCCACATAGAACAGCTGTGTGATGCCAGATGTTTTTATAAAAGAATATTCTTAAGGTTAATGCCATAGTATAGTGTCAATACTGCCTAGCTTTTTAAAAATTTTCTGAAGGACCTTTTCAGGAAAATCAGTGAAAATGTTCATGGTATCTATATACTAAATATCTCAAATGCCTTTAATAAAATCTATCTCAAAAATTTCCTTTCATCATCTCCACAGAATCCCTGGATTAGAACCCCTGCTTAACAAAACAAAAAAGAAAGTTTTTAAAGATTTAGCGGCAATATTAATGTTACTCAAATCTCTTTTATCTGGATTGATTAATGTAATTCATTATTCACTACTCTTCTGGACAGATGTGTTAAATTACAGTTGATACAGAATACTGCTGATAGTTTATTTGATGACATTATTTCAGGCTTAAAAATAGCCACACTTGAACTTAAGAGAGAGCACACAGATTTCTAAAGAGGTTTTCCTGCTCAACATTTTTTGGGTACGATCAAGCTCAAATGGTTGTGACTGTCTCATTTTGGATGTGTTTCTGCTAATTATCCTTCGTAATTATTTCAATTTTACAAGTAGTATTACTTTGTAGTTTCAAAGTATGGGAATGTGAGCATTTCTGATGCCACACAGCTTACTCTAGAAAATTTGAAGGTGCATTTTATGAGGGAGGGCATTTTTGTCAACTTTACTTAAAATCAAAATTGATGAAGCTTAATGATAGTTTAATAAAATGTAATAAATTCAAGAGATTGCATATGACCAAATCATGATGATAATATTCATCTGCCGTCACTGAAGTGTTTTTCCCGTGGGGTTATTTGAACAAAATTCAAATTATAGGAAAACTGAAAAAACGTCATATCCTTAAAAATGTATTATTTTTAGTGAGAAGAAACTTTTAAAGTGCTATCAAATAGCCCTTTAAATATACCCTTTAATGAACTGTGCAAGTGAATCAAACACATGGATATCATTTCCCTTGTAATGCCTATGGGTAAAAGTTACAGGAAATATCACTATCAAAATGTGTTGCAGACTTGATTACACCTCTTAATATTTGAAAAATAGTTTGATGTGTTTTATAAATGCAACATGTGCCACATTCCTCATTATTACTCAATTCCACATGTCCTCTCTCATATCCTTAGAATATGTCGAGGTGAGATAATGTTCTTCAAGATGAAAAGAAGTCATGCTCAGTAACAGATGAGTCACCAGGTGTCTCCCCACGCTGGCTTCTTTCAGAGCAAGAAAAGAGCTGGGAGAGCTGCTGGCCACAGACACCAGGCAGGGAGGCTTTCTGGGAGGTTCAGCCTCACCCTTGAACCAGCCTTCCACTCCTGGGGCGGGGCGGGAGGCAAAGGCCTCTGCATTTTATGTCATTGGCTTACCTTGTCATGAGGCCAATGTAGCCTCATGAAATTCTTTACATTCTCATGGTGACTTTTTAATTATCTAGACATTATTGCTAAGTTATAACTCAGTCTCTAATTACATTCTTTTATTTTATATCACTAAACACTAGGAGTAGTGGGCAGGAGGAAGGAAAGAAGGAAGGGAGGGAGGGAGGGAGGCAGGGAGGCAGGGAAGGGGGGGAGAGAGGGAAAAAGTATAATCTGGCTTTCACCACCACTACCCACATGCTCAGAAGGCAGGGAAGGAAGGCCTCTCCTTAGGCAATTCCCTCAGGACATAAGAACTCCAAATCTTATCCATATTCCTTCCCTACAGAGGGTCAACAGTTGGCCCACTCTTTAATGAGTGGCATGGAATGCTGAACTTTGTCTTTAACAGTGTAAGAGTTACTGAGACACAAACTATATATGGTTTGTCTATAATTTAAATTATAGACTGATTCAGTCTTCTCCAATCTGGGAGGGAAAAAAAAATATTTACAAGCGATATCTGTAATTTGAGTCATGAATAGCCTCTGAAGACCAGGCTTTAGAGATTCCAGTATCCTCTGAGCTTTGTTCTACCTCAGGTTGTATTGGGACTGCCTCTCTGAGTTCATGGAATCACTGATTTGAGATGGTCCTTTGTGCTCTGTGCCTACTTTTTTAGGGTTACGTCTGCTTCCCTGATGGGTCTTCCACGTACAAGTTTCCGCTCTCTCCAGGCTGCCAACTTCTGGTATTTTCAAATATACCTGTTGTCTCCTAAGCTTTTTACCCGTCTTTCTCATATAGGTTTAATCTGTGTAGTATACATTTACACTGACAATCACTGAAGAAGAAATATCTATACTTCAACAATTTTTTTTAAATGTCCTCAAGGGCAGTAATTTCGTACCAGTAATTTTCACACTTTTTGACATGGACTAGAAAGACCCAACCTGAGCTTGGCTAACTTTTTAATCAGAGTTTTAAAAGATGTCACTCTTGTTACTTTTCTCTACTTACCATGAAATACACCTGTGTACACACACACACACACACACACACACACACACACACACCCCTATATACGTACACACATATCCCCTGAAGATAATTTCTCAATTTCGATGGAAAAACAAATTATACAAACTGATCTTCTAACAACAGGGTAAAATATGTTAAAGATATATAAACAGAACCATGATTTAGTTTAATTGCCAAACTAAGGCTACAGTTTAATTGCTAAACTAAGGCTATAATGACATATGAAAACATCATTGCTTAGCTTATGAAATTATTTCCTATTCCAAATATTAGTAATATAGCATGGTAATAAGGGCTGTATCTCCTTTAACAGTTCAAGAAGAGTCTATGTTTACACATTAATTTTTATCTATAAATAACTGGAAGGAAATTTATGCTTTTTTGAAATCAGTAACTTTTAAACTTTTTGTAGCTTTATTGAAGTAGAATTGAGAAATAAAATTTTATTTTAAAAAAATATAAAGATTAAGAGGCTATGGGTAATAGGATTATCAGTGATCTTAATTTTCTTCTCTGTATATTATAATAGTTACAAAATTCTTCACAACAAGCATGTATTATTCCAGGGATGAAGACCAAAACCCTTTACACAGCTCACATGACCCACTGGCCTGGAACCCCTCCCTGCCCTTCTCTGAGCTCCAATTCATGGCATCCATTCATTTCCTTAAAGTGGCCTCAGGACCTACGAAGCTGCTATTCCTTCTGACTGGAAGGTTCCCCCTTGTTCCATCTTTGTTAACTCCTATTCAAACCTTCAGCTTAGCCCTGACATTTACTTTCACAAGGAGGCCTTTCCTCACTTCCCAGACCAGACAGTACCCCTCAGTAAAGTCACTGCACTATCCTCTACTTCCCTGCGACAGCATTACTGCAATTTATACTCATGCATTCATTTCATTATTATTTTATTTCTCTAAACCATAAGCTCCACAAGGCTCAGTTTTGCTCAGCCTTGCATCTCCAGCACTTGACATGTAGGAGTCACTTGCTAAGTATTTGTTAAGGAAATGCAGTGAGTGTTTATTACGCTATATGTTAAAATAGCCATGAGATTTATGTATCTACTACAGGATTTTTGGACAAATCTGAGGTTAGAAAAGCGTTCATTACACAAATGCATTATATAATGGTTTCCCGGAAATCTGACAAATACATGAAATACAGGGCCATATATCAAAAAATGTCTCCTATTATCAACATTACTGCAAGTGAATAAAGAGAATGTTAAATGACTACAATGTCCATACTAAAGAATTTCATTTGTTGAGACATTTCTGCTCATTATTCCTAATAAAAACTATTAAATATTCTCTGTAGCTCAGACAAAGCAGCTAACTACTGGTATAAATCTTCATAAGCCTCTAAAAGAACTTAAAGGACATCATCAACCCTATTTGTAAGACATGCACAAGATTTGAGGTTGGCTTAGTTTGGGGGTCCCATTAAAATTATTGCTAACTGCATGGCAACTGTGCCCTGGGGGACTTATTCTGGGACTCGAACTCAACGGCCCTGCTATTTTCTTGCACTGTAAAGTATACCCTTTTAAACGTAAAATCGGACAAGAAACTAAGCTTTGTTATTTCAAATGCACAAACAAAGCTAGTGAACCTAACAATAGTCAATTTTTAAAAAAGCATTGCCCTCAGAGAATATGAAATTAATGTACAGCTGTCAATTCCTCATCATCCACTTCTTAGATTATCTACTTTGTGAGTCTTCCAAAAGGAATCTGAAGTTGCAGGTGGGCGTTCTGCAACCTATTTGCTGAGTTACGGACTTCCTCCAATTTGTTATAGGCATTAGGAATACCAATTAAATATTAATCGAATGAAAGGAAATATCAGAAAGTGGATAAATGTAATAGCAGCGTTCATAGTTATCCAAACATATGAAGATGTATATAAAATATCAAATTAAATATGTTTTAAAGTTTTTTATTACCTACAGTTTGGGATTATCTACCCACAGTCACATGTGACAGAACAGAGACCACACATGTAATTTCTCACATGCAATAAACTATCGACCTCTCCCTTTCAGCTTTTTACTGTTTTCTTTCATTCTTTGCAGATAATGAAAAGTAACATTCCATCCTTCCAAATGAATCCACTGTATTTCTATTCATATCAGCTGGTCATTCTTCATCTGTCTACAGCAATGCTTCTGTTTATCTAACTCTCTGACGAATTACTGATAGCAGCTGATAGCAGCTCAACCCTGGAAGATTAACCCATACTTTATTTTCTTGAGAAAATTGAGGCCACCTTGTGTGACCTTTCCTAACATTTTGTTTTTCTCAATCTCAAATCTCACTTTCCTCTCTATTTTACCTTATTTTCTATCAGAAAAACAAAACAACAACAAAAACCTTCCTAGTTTGGAGCTAATTAGAGATAAATAACATTGGGAAAAAACAGTGCCAAATTCTCTTCCACCATAGTGGGCAACCAATTCAACATATCTAAAATTTTAAAATTAATCACCAAAAAAAAAATTAAAGTGATTACCTCTGTGGAAGGAGCTATAGGAATGGCAGCAGGCGATTTTTCTGTGTAAAATATTTTACTCTTTAAACTATGTTATAACTTTAAAATAAAAATACTCCTTCTGTTTAGCAAAAATTCATCTCCCTAGTCAGTCTGTTCTTCTTATATTTAAGGAGAGAAAATTGACAGGAAAGTTTTTTCACTCTAACCCATGAGTTAGATCAACTGAGGTGGGAGGGATGGGGACTCAGAACCATCAGAAAAATTTTTCATACAACACAACCAGCCCTTTTCTCCATAGACTCTGATAGTCTCAGGGGGTATCAGAATCTGGGAATGGAAGATGAGTGCTTTTGGTTTGAAAATTTCCCAAAATGATTCTGATAGATTCCCCTGAGTTAAGAACTTTGCCCACATGCTGAGGATAATTTTCACAGAAAATTCATGGCTTTTTCTCCTCAGCTCAAGGAAACGGGATGGCCCTATTCCGATAGGGATTTTTGTTTCTTTCACTCTTCCTCAAAAAAATTCAAAAATCTGATTGTCCTAGATAAAACAGCGTAAAAATATTTCTTTATTTTATTGTACCTTTAAACAATATATTGTAAACTTCTACTGTCAGAGGCTATAAAAATTTCCTAGTAAATGCTTGATTCAAAAATACTTTATGGTAAATATTATCACTTATTACTAATTCTATTTCACTCAGGGTGACTATATTAGTACACATATCAAAGTATAAAAATCAAAGGCTAAATTGGCTCTACATAACTCATCTGACTACCTTTCCATTCCGGCACCCACCCAAGAGGAACCATGGGCCCTCCAATCCCACACTGTTACTTTCTTCACTTTCCAGGCAAAGTGAAGAAAGGAACAGAGGCAATTTAGAATTGGTTTCACTGAAATGAGCGCTAGAGCTCATGGCTGATGTGGACTAAGCTAATGCTTCAAGAACAGTCACTCACACCAGTGAGTGATGAGAACCACCAGACTGTTCACATTTTCAAATGTGAAAGAACACAACAGTAGTCATGTATGACAAGGAGAGCCTACAGGGTGTGAGAAGATGTGGGACAGAGTGAGGCCAGGACGCAGACCACTGACACCCTGCTCTGTTTTCTTTCCATGGGCAGCACTTCCCCAGTCTTGCCTCGTACAGTTCCTGGAGTAATCACTCTACAAAAGGGTCAATGTTTCGACTGGCCAACAGGAGCTACCTTGAGGAGTGATGACCGAGGAACGAAACAAATGACATCTGATCTCCCCCTTTCTGTGGTGAGAAAAAGAGAGCAGCAAAGAATGGTCTTCAAACGAAGAACTGATTCCTAGGTAACTCTGTAGGAGCGAGGTAGCAGAGTGGGTGAATTTACTGGCTTAACCACTTAGAAAATCACATTGGTCCCCAAGGGTTACCAGATTTCTTACCATTTCTTCTGAAAGATTAGGTTACTTCCTTTTATAATATCTGAAACTTACAATGGAAATAGCTTTTATTTCATTGCTTGAAGTATGATCTATGGTTTGATAGATCACCATTTTTCAAACACTATTTCTACCATTCACTCACACTTCAGTGTTTTCATATGAAGGACGTACTAGGGGCTTAAAATGACTAACTATATGATACCCAATGCAAAGGAAAAATAAGAGTCAGAATTAATACTGTTTTGAATACATGAACACAGTCAGTTCCTTATTCTTTTTTAAGTTTAAGGGTACCATAATGGCATTGGCATCAAGAAATAAATACATAATAAATGCAATTCAGTGTTCACCCTTTTCTTTTTTTTGGTCTATGTACTGAATATCAAAATTTTCTAAGTCAGTGGTTTCAAAGTACTAACTATTGAAGATTTTTCATTTAAAGTGCTTTCTTGACGAACTAACCTCAGTAGTTAGTACAATAAGATTTAACACAGGTGTTAGAACTAATTATTTGGGATTATTTCTTATACATTTTAATAATTCCTTTCAATTAGAGAGGAGCTTTCAAAACTTAAGTCTGTTTTCCAGATAAGCCTCATTCCAGGTTTTTGTACTCTGGCCTCCTTTCCACTTAGTAAGAGGGAATGTGATGTGGAATTGGGAGGCCAAATTCTGGTTCAAAACCTGTTCTCACCGCTTATGGGCTGTATGACCGTAGACAAGTTATGCAGTCTTTCTGGATCTCCTTACATGTTAAAATGAGAGTAATAACAACTGCCTGTGAGAATTTGCTCGGCCACATGTGTAAAGCACCCTTTCCTGGGCACTCCCTTACGGAGCCCACCTGGTTTGCGGCAATGAACAGGTTATATCATGTTAGGCATTCAGCACAATATGAAAATAACATATATATTAGGTATACATTTAATTCAGTATGTATTTCAGTATATATTTATTTTGTGTCTACCCATGTACATCATATTCAAACGTAATATATCCATGTGCGATGTATAAATTCCAAAAAGAGAAAAGTGGGGGGATAACGAATGTGTCATGTTAGGTGTCACCATTCTTCATTTTTATTTACTTTGCATCTTTGCAGAAACTCTTATAGTTCTGGGCCAGTTACATTATTTGGCCCTAGATAAAAATTTTAAAAAAAATTTAAGAAGTGGTTAAAAAATCCACAGACAGGAGATTATCACATGCATACAAGGAATGGGATGTTTGCAAAGCTAAATTTACTTAGGGAATTAACATAGGTCTAGGCCCATTCTTGGCAGCAGGAACAGGAAGTGGGAGACTTCTTTACACTTCCTAGAGAGAATGCATTGCTCTGATCCTTCTGCGTGAGAGCCTGAGGACTCTGAAGGATGATAACCATGTGCAAAAATCTCACCTCAGACACAGGAGTGAAAAGACGCATTCAGGTGAATCACAGGATAACCGCAGATGCTTTTTAATCACTAGCTTGGCACTACCCTCCACCAGGCCGCCTGGTGCATTTCAGGCTCAAACAGGCTTCCCAATTCTTGCAACCGGGCCTGCCTCAATATTCATACATTCAACCAACTTGTGTGTATCTATTATTGTGAAATGTACACAGATCATAACTGAAAGTTAGACAATTCATTTAAGATACTGATAGAACTTTTCAATTACAAACCTCAAGCACTGGGATAAAGGAAGCAAAGTTTTTATTTCCTTTATTTACTATCTCTGAAGAAACTTAAAGTGCTTGAGTCAACAAATCCTTTCTATTCCTCTCTACATTAGGAAATGGAGTTCAATCATTTTAAAGGTAAGGAAGAGAGATGAACTACCCATTGCCCTGCCTCACCATGAATTTTTTTTTTTTTTTTTTTTTTTGCGGTACGCAGGCCTCTCACTGCTGTGGTCTCTCCCGCTGCGGAGCACAGGCTCCGGACGCGCAGGCTCAGCGGCCATGGCTCACGGGCCCAGCCGCTCCGCGGCATGTGGCTTCCCGGACCGGGGCACGAACCCGTGTCCCCTGAATCGGCAGGCGGACTCTCAACCACTGCGCCACCAGGGAAGCCCCTCACCATGAATTTTATAACCCTATACTCTCAACCATAACGTTGAAACCTTATACTTGACTAATTCTTTATCCTAAAGAGCACTTTTTTAAGCTACACAGTAGAATATGAGGATCCCTCAAAAGGTAATAGATGTTAATAAAAAATGATTCTGTAATCAAGTGAATTTATGAAATTTTAGGAAATACAGGAAACAAGGTTAAAGAGGCTATTTTAAGGCAGTATCACAAGGAGTCTTTCATATACAAACGGAACAGTGACTCCTTACAAGGTGATTTCTAAACCCACTGGATAGGCCTTAACAAACTATCTCTAACTACCTTGAAGAGTATCCTGGGGACCGCTGCCCCAGACCAACAGTTCTCAAAGGGTGGTCCTCGGGCCCAAAGCATCATCAGCATCGCCTGGGAACTAGTTAAAAATGCAAATCCTGGGGCTTCCCTGGTGGCGCAGTGGTGGAGAGTCCGCCTGCCGATGCAGAGGACACGGGTTCGTGCCCCGGTCCGGGAAGATCCCACGTGCCGCGGAGCGGCTGGGCCCGTGAGCCATGGCCGCTGGGCCTGCGCATCCGGAGCCTGTGCTCCGCAAGGGGAGAGGCCACGGCGGTGAGGGGCCCGCGACCGCAGGAAAAAAAAAAAAAAAAATGCAAATCCTCAGGTTTCTCTCCTAACCTAGTGAATCAGCAGCTCTGGAGGTCTGGCCCAGCAATCTGGATCAAGAAGCTCTCCAGGTGATGCTGATACACACTCAAGTTTGAGGACCACTGATGTAATGAGACCATTCTTCACTGCAGAAGTGACATGGTCTCTACAATCATCTTAGAAAAGAATGAGTTTTCAAATTAAAATCGGTCTTTAATAAGAGGCACTTTTAAAAAATATATCATATTGCTTCTTTCCTTACCTAAACCTAGTTTGATTCAGTAAAGTACCTACTGCTTTACAAATTATAGAAAACCTTTTCATTCGCTCTCACGGTTTTACTGTTTACCTTTAGCAAGGCAAAATTCCTGATCCTTACTTAAGAAAATTAGTACCTGGTTTGGTTGTATATGAATCAAAATGAAAATATCACTTAGTATTATGTGATCCAGACTTCCTATCTATTTTGATAGACATAAATAAAAGCAGAAATAAAAACAAATATATCAATACGTCTTTTAAAAAATATTTGTCTATGAAGTATCTGAAGTAGTCAAAAATCACAGAAACAGAATGTAGAAGGGAGGGGAAACTAGTGTTTAATAGGCATAGAATTTGAGTTTTACAAGATGAAAAAGTTCTAGAGGTCTATTGTACAACTATGTGAATATACCTAACACTACTGAACTATACACTTAAAAATGTTTAAGATGGAAAACAATGTTATGTGATTGAAACCACAATTAAAAATAAACATTTTTTAAAAATATGTCCCTATTCAGCTCATACAGTGAAACTGAATCATTGTGGCACTTCCTAACTTTTGGAAACATTATTACAATATCAATATGCTCTACCCAGGAACTACAGTACTGAAGGAAAAGATTTAATTCACTGGGACATAATATAAATTTATTTTCAAACTAATGAGTGTGATTAAAAAGTGAAGAGTACAGCATCAAGGGGCTGAACTCTAATATTATGTTAGGAAAGTAAACATGAAAACCCTTAATGTGAATAAAAGAAACATTCCCTAGTCTCAATTTATTCCACAAGGGCTTCTGTTGAGCTTTAGGCACTGAACTTGCCAACTGCTGGGGAAACAAAGACAAAAGAGATTCCTGATTCCTGCCCTTAGGAGGTTTACAGTACTTTGGAAAGATATTTGCAAATACTTACAAAAATTTCTCAATAAAACACACAATTGAAAATTTTTTCTTTAAAAAAAAGGTGAAAGACAATCCAAAAAGTAAATGTTAAGAAAAAAAAAAAAATTTTAACCGTAGTCTTAATATATGCTTCCACAGTGTAGCTAAAACTCATTTTTTAGGTTTTAGGAATCTCTGAACATTTCAAGTTCAAGCTCAGATTGGGATTTGAGGAATTGGGTTATAATAAAGATACTTTAGTTTACTCTGAATAGACAAGATTTCTGAGAAGTGAAAGCATTTATTATAAGCTTTTAATGCCTCCAGTATAATTTCACAATTCGCTACCAGCATTCATCATTTCTATTTGTATAGTGCCTGACAGTTTATAAAGCCTTTTCCTTGATATTATTTCACTTGATCCTTACAACTCTTAATTAGGCTGGCAGATCCCATCTTCATCATTTTATAAATGGGATGCTGAGACAGAGGGAGATGAAGTGACTTGCTAATGGTCACCAGGCTATTACTTGCAACACCAGCACTAAAAACCAGGCCTTCTTTTCACTGCACTACTGTATTTTATTTGTGAATTCCTTTACTCACAGTAAAATTATGTGGCAACCTTTGCAAAGTATCATAATTCAACTAATGATTAACAAAAAAAAGTATGTATTTAGAGGCTGTATAGGGTTGCATACAGTAAAAGGTTACAGGAGACGTCATGGGGAGAGACTTTTGGGGGAAAATTTCCCTCCCTGGGTTTCTCTTCTCTCCAGTCACAGAACCATGTAATGAGCATGGTTATGAGTATTCTGGAAGCATTGATTATCATCTTTATTGCTTAAAAATGTTGAAATGGTGGATGTTATTTGTATGCGGCAGAATATAAGTCCCATAACATAGAAAGTCTTCTTTGCAAACCACTGAAGAGACTAGCAGGAAAAAAAGATAAGCTGGAAAGAAACAAGAACAACCTTGTCCAAGAAGTTGCAGAGCGGACAGCGCTCTGTTATATGACAATAGAATCCCTGCCCAGGGACTGAGGCTTTCCCAGGCCTCCCACTCCTCTTCCCAGGTTCTCCCACGGAAGGTATAAGAGCTGGCACCATGGTCAATCTCCAGTCCTGAGCTCCATGAGCTGGTCACTGCCACCCTATATATACCCCTCTTCAGAGGAGCCCTGACGTCCAGGCATTTCTGTGGCCAGCGTACCCTTCCTCCATCCATTCTAGAGAATCTCATCCTATAACATCCTTCTCCATTACCATCGCACACTGCATACTCTCTGAATTCAAGGTCTCAAAGCAAGAATGTCAATAAATTTGCTGTTGAAAAGGCCAAAGCTTCGGGCATCTTTTTAAATTGTATGCTCCTGACCAACCCCAGGGTATAAAGGTCTCCTGCATCAATGGTAAAATGGACCCTAATGAGTTTATTTGACTTTTCACAACCCAGAATGAGAAAGCTTAAGCAGAGAGTTACCTCTGGTGTCAGGAAGAAACTTGAGGACTCACTTCCTCATATTCCCTCACCCGGGGCTCCAGGACCATCCTTGGCTCTTGCTTGGCTAAAGGTAAGTGTTTTCCCCTTGATCATTATTGAGTACTTAAAAAAGGTCCTGTCTGTTAATGAGCTGGATTGTTCCCCTCCAGAAAAACTCATATGTTTAAAGCACTAACCCCTAGTACCTCAGAATGTGACCATATCTGGAGACAGGCCCTTTAGAAAGGTGATTAAGTTAAAATGTGGTCAGTAGGGTTGACCTTAATCCAATACGAAGGGTATCCTTATAAGAAGAGGAAATTTGGACACAGAGAGAGACACTAGGGATGCACGCAAGTGAGGACACAGTGAGAAGGTGGCCGTCTGCAAGCCAAGGAGCAAGGCCTTAGAAGAAACCAAATCTGCCCACCCCTCGATCATGGACTTCCAAACTCCAGAACAGTGAGGAAACACATTTCTGTTGCATACACCACCCAGTCTGTGGTATTTTGCGACAGAAGCCCGCCCTAGCAAACCAATATACCAGCTGAATCCTGTGTTCCCACTTGTATCATGTTTGAGGTCTGTTGACTTCCTCTTTGCTATCTAGTCAAACAGAGTGTCTAAAGAATGAAGCTCTCTTCTCATTTCTATGCCTCGTAAAATTATATAACGTTGAAAACAAAAAGAGCCTTTGGCACACGTTGCAAATGTGCACATACTAGGATCAATGGCAGAAGAAACCATTTCATGTACCCAATTAAGTTCTTAAATGAACCATTTTTAGAAAAATAACCATTAAGAACTTTAAAACAGTCTCCCCTGTCGAGATGAAAACAGCTTCAATGTATTACTGCATCTGTTTGCAACATGTCAGAGTTGGCAGACAGGTTAGTCTCTAATCAGAAGAGGCTTGCAGTTGGAAAGCAGGATGTGTAATATTCCTCAATATTTTGCCTGATTAAGTGCTTAAATTCAGAAGGCTTGAACAATCAAAACCTGTGAATATGTGATCTTGTGATTAAATCTCTCCAGTGTCTAACACCATCCTTACTAATACCCTATAGCACGTTTTTCCCTTAGTCTTTCATGCAGTCTCAGGTTAAGACCCTAATTTGGGATACAATATTTGTACGTTAAAGTACTCTGAAAACACAGGAAATTGTCATATCAAAATTAGAATTAATTGCATTATGAATTCTAACCATTGCTTATATTGCTTACTTGTACTGATCAATTTCCAGTCGTATGTTTACTTTCAGAGCCCTGTGTCAGAGGTTTAATTTGATGCATATCAAACCTCCATTTTATCAACGGCTTTAGGAATTATCTGGATTGTAATTTTTAGATCAAATATTTCTGACTACGTTTACCTTAAGCTTCAGCTGTTCCAGAAGAAGAAAGTTATTAATCAGTGTTTTCCAGACAATACCTTCGTTGTCTTAGGGGAGAACAGATGAGACGGGGAGACAAACCGATTTGATCATTAAATCAATTTCACCTAACTTAATTGAGTTAAAAATTGAGTAAAACAGAAGGTAACATAGAGTGATTCAAGGTCTACAGTGTGAGTCCAACTTTCTCCCCTCTAGCACTAAAGTTTCCACACTCCAGGCCTCTCCTGATCCCTTGAGCACAACTACCCAGGGAAGAAGTATTATCACAACCAGTGAATGATGGAGAAGCAATCCATCTTGCACTACAAACTCTCGCTTTTCCCTTGAATGAATCTGCTTTCTGTTCAGTTTTGCCCAGAGGGAAAACGGCAGAGGCCTCCAGTTGTCCAGATGTGCCATTAACTACAGGGGCAAGTATATTAAATTCTGCTGGGAATTGGCAGCAAGCTCTTTTGACCTAAGATCTAAATGCTGATTTACAATCAGCTTTAATCTCCATTTGTCACTTTAATCTCCGTTTATCTGTGTTCTCTCTACTGTTTCTCATTTGGTCTGAAACCATGGAAGCAAAGGAAAGGGAGTGTTAGTTTTGACTCTCTAAAGCCTCCAAATTTATATAAGACACTGGGGGGAATGTCCCCTGGGATTTTACTCCATTTTTGAGGGAAACAAACACACAAATTTTAAAAGATGACAAATGCAAAGATGCTACGATAGAAATTCAAACTATATGGAGATGGTCAAGGCAGAAGGGGGTTCTGGGTGAGGGATTCTGGAAGGGCTGGCATGAGAATTTTGAGAACTTGAAAGTATTTTGAATTTGAAAGGTAATTTATAGAGAAGAGGAAGGAAAAATATTACAGGTATACAGAAACAAAATGATTTTTTTTTTTTTTTTTTTTTTTTTTGCGGTACGCGGGCCTCTCACTGTTGTGGCCTCTCCCGTTGCGGAGCCCAGGCTCCGGACGCACAGGCTCAGCAGCCATGGCTCACAGGCCCAGCCGCTCCGCGGCATGTGGGATCTTCCCGGACCGGGGCACGAACCCGTGTCCCCTGCATAGGCAGGCGGACTCTCAACAACTGCGCCACCAGGGAAGCCCCAAAATGATTTTTAATTCTTTGTTAAGTGGAGTTAAAAAAGCATAGTGGTTTACAATGCATACTATCCAATCCCCAGACATGCTATAAATGTTATCTACATATCTATAAAGATACACATATAATATTGTCTGTGTGTTTACTCATATGTGTAAACCCTCAGAAAAACTCTGATGGGAAACATTAATTGAGAAGAAACTTGAGATTGCAGGTAGCCATGGGAACTTTTAACATTTACCCACACCTCTGGTGTGGTAAAGAATATGTACACTATATACTTCTATATATTGGCCTTGTGTTCATGTTAGACATATTTAATTGAAAAAGAGGAAAATAAAGACAGAAAAGAAGGAAGAAAAAGAAGGGAGGATGGGGCTTCCCTGGTGGCACAGTGGTTGAGAGTCTGCCTGCCGATGCAGGGGACACGGGTTCGTGCCCCGGTCCGGGAAGATCCCACATGCCGCGGAGCGGCTGGGCCCGTGAGCCATGGCCGCTGAGCCTGCGCGTCCGGAGCCTGTGCTCCGCAACGGAAGAGGCCACAACAGTGAGAGGCCCGTGTACCAAAAAAAAAAAAAAGAAGGGAGGAAGGAAGAGAGAAACACATGATAATAGAATTACATAGGCCTTAATTTACTTGTTTATTTAGAAGGTACTCTAGGACTATAAAATGTCAGTGGGATATTTTATAACAATCAATATTCATTACACTGATGAATACAAAAGTAGAAATCAATACTCAAATTTCCAACTGATAGAATGAGAAATAAATGTCATGTGGAAACTCATTTCTAAAAGTATAGGCTTTATATCAATACATCTGTCTTAATAAATCAAAATTTAATTGTATAATTTTTTCACTGATAGAACCCTAAGTCAATACTCTATGAGATTATTTCCAAATTTGTGACATGCTTCCCATTACTCATCAAGTACACAATCACTCAGAAAATAATATTGCTAGCAAAAAACATCTCTCTAGGGTAAAATACTGAATTCTAAACCTTTCCTCAACCTACTATTTCTCTCTTTCCATGAGTAAAAAATTAACTTATTCTATATGTTACATAAATTTAATAACCATCGTCTTATTTGTTTCCACTAAGTTTGATTATGACAACTGTTACAAGTACTCCCCAAAGACATTAGAAGGGGGAAGGAAGAGGGTCTGACCTTGGCAAGGAGCTCAAGGCAGGCTTCCCAAGGGCATGAGGCCTCGGCTGAAATCCGAAGGATGAACAGGAGGTCATTTGTTGAGTGGGCGCAGGCAGAGAAGAGAGCAGGTGAGTCCTGGAGAGAACCTGACTTCAGGTCAATGTGCTGGTAGTGGAGAGCACTAGACAACAAGTGTCTTGGGTGCCATGTTAAGCAATTAAGTCTTCACTCTAGAAGCAGCACAAGACACTGCAGTGCTTGAACTAGAGGAGTGCCATTTTGAGAAGACCTCTCTGGCTTCAGTGAGCTAACCTTCCCAAGCAACTTCATACTCACGTGCTTCCAAATAAGACTGACCTGGCTGCAGCAAATGGCACTGACACAAAGATAGCCAAAATGCTTAGTAGACGGGGCATTCCACTGCTTCCATACAGAATTGGTCTTCATGTAGCTAGAAATGCTGCATCCACCCTCGTCGTTCCCACCACACCTCCTTGTAGGCAGGAACCCTGCTTGCCTGTTCATGGCTCTGTCCCCAAGCACCTAAAGTAGTGTCTAGCATACTGTATGTAGGTTTTCTCACTGACTGAGGACCCTAATATTCAGATTTTAATATTCTAAATGGAAATTAACCCAAGACTTACCTCTACAGCTCTACTTTGCAGATTGTCCATATGAACTTGGAAGAGTGTTTGATACAGGTCAACACACCTGCAAATATACGGGCAGAAAGAGCCTTGGGCACGTGGCATTGTAGAATCTACCTTCTATGAACTACCTATCGACTGTCCAGGGGAGTCTCAGTGTATGTAGAATAATGTATGAATGCATTGTTCAAATAATCCTCTCATATGCTTTTTTCCTACAGAAGTGCACATAACCCACTTTAAAACACCTTTTAAGATGCAAAACATGCTAAAAATGAGCCCTGAGAAAGCTATGCAAATATAGATCACTTATTTTTAGGTCAAAATGAATACAATCTAAATTAAGGGGCTAGTTACTAAGGTTACAAAGAACGACTGAATAAAGTAAAACAGTATTTCAGTCAGTCTTACCAACAAGCACAAAAAAAAACGTGCTTAACAACACATCTCTCTACAGAGAGAGCTGTGACAATGCATTCTTCCTCCAGAGTTGAATGCCTGCTAATCTAAGTGCATCCATTCTGGGACTTCCCTTGTGGCGTAGTATTAAGAATCCATCTGCCAAGCAGCGGACACGCGTTCAAGCCCTGGTCCAGGAAAATCCCACATGCCGCGGAGAAATTAAGCCCATGCACCACAACTACGGAGCCTGCGCTCCAGAGCCCCTGAGCCACAACTACTGAGCAGGCGTGCCACAACCACTGAAGCCCGTGCACCTAGAGCCCGTGCTCTGCAACAAGAGAAGCCACCGCAATGAGAAGCCTGCACACCACAACGAAGAGTAGCCCCGCTCGCCGCAACTAGAGAAAGCCTGCATGTAGCAACAGAGACCCAACACAGCCAAAAGTAAATAAATAAAATAAATTTATAAGTGCATCCATTCCTTTCTACTTTTTCATCTGTTACATAAAAACTCTATCCCTAGACATATCTAAAAACCCTTGACTCAACAAGCTGATGACAATTTAGGTGCATAATCTAATAAACTATTAATTTGTCCAGGTCACATTTGGCTTTTAAAAGAAAACAGTGGATACTGTTTTAATGTTATTTAGGCTTCTCCAAATTCCAAAGACCACACAAAAGGTTTTAGTCCTAAAATTTTGAAGTCCAGCATTGAAAAACAGTTATAGTGATTGAAAATAATAGTATACATTCTTGTAGTTCTTTACAATTTGCAAAGTGTTTACATTAGATCATTGAGAAATTTTTAAAAAATCAAAGACAAGTGTGTAGGAATTGGAGTTATTAGCCTAGAAAACAAAAGAGTAGATGTAACTTTATATGAATCTGCAAATATACAGGCATACCTCATTTAATTGTGCTTTGCTTTACTGCACTTTCCAGATACTATGTTTCTAACAAATTGAAGGTTTGTGGTAACGCTGCATTGTCAGATGATGGTTAGCATTTTCTAGGAAAGTGTTTTTTAATTAAGGTATGTACATTGTTTTTTTAGACATAATGCTATTACACACTTAAAAGACTACAGTATAGCATAAACATAACTTTTATTTGCACTGGGAAACCAAAAAGTTGACGTAAATTGCTTTATTGCGATATTCACTTTATTGGGTGGTCTGGAACTGAACCGGCAATATCTTCCAGATATGCCTATATAAAGAGATTTTGCAAAAAGAATCATCTGAATAAAATGATGGAAGAGGAAAACTGGCATGAATCACTTCATGAAAAACTGGAGTCGATATTAAAAAATTCACCTGGTTGAAAAAGTCTGTTGAAAACACTAAATGAGTGATCTAAGAGCTCAAGGTGGAAACTGCAAAGCTTTCAATGATCTGACCTCCTATCTTCTTGGAAGAACCCGTGGAGTCCGATCTTAAATTTCCATCTCAGAGAAAATCACATTCTTAAAAATTTTCATTCTTAAAACTGGAATGAAATAGGTTGTAACAAATACGAATTCATCAGGACCCTACGAAACAAGTCTTCTTCAAATTTTCAAAGGCCAAACATGTAAACCTCTACATTTGAATAGTATAATATTGCTATTAAAAGAAACTAGCACAGCTGGCTTTCATTATTGGTAAAGTATCACCACTCCTGCTTAATTGGGGTTTTACAAGTTATTTTCTTTATCTATCAGTAAGTAACAAACTAAAATAGGTGTCAGTGTCACAGTCTTCTTATAATCTCTTTTGCAGCCAGAAAACATAAGCCTCTCAGTTCATTTTTATGCAGGATTTCTAAGTAATCATTTCTTTGTGCCTCTTGAGTAATACATGACAGAGTACAGAATAATAAATCACATTTTATTACTTATAGAATGGCAAAAGCCACAAGGCTATATACAACTGTCTATTTCTTCTGCCTTCCATAAATGATATTTATCAGCAGAGCCCTAACTGACATTTAATCATCTTAAATTCTGATCAAGTTATTAACATTACCTGTATTTGACTGGATAACAGCCATTCTTTCCTATTTCAACAGTGAGGCAAAAAATTAACAACACAACCTCTACAGGTTACTTATTTGCATGCCCTAAAGCCATCAGCTTCCATATTCACACTCAAAGCACTTAAAACCTGGGCTATGTTGGACCAGGGCAATTCAAATAGAAACTCGTATGACTCCCAATAGCATTAATTCCCATTCTTCCTTCTATTTATATTAGAGGGACTGCATCACAGGAATTCCAACCATCCTTTCGACTTTAAAGTGTTTCTTTCATTTCATAGCAGCCCTTCTGCCAGTTTTCCTGATCCCTGGGATCAAATATTAGGGGACCTTTTGGCTTGTTACAGTTGTGAGCTCCCACCATGGTAAATCATGCAAAGAGTATGTCTATAATGTATTATTTGCAAAAGCTTCCTTTGGTATGAAAACATTTAAAAGCAACCAGAAATTATACACAAATGAAAAGGAAACTAAAATGGTACATATTTGTACCATTTATAAGTACATTATTTGTACCATTTATAAGTACATTATTTGTACTTATAAAAAGTAACAGTAATCCATAGCACACTACTAAGGTTTTGTTAAGAAAAATACAACAGAACTAATTTCTACTTTTTCCTGCTTACTGGAAATCAGACATGGTAAACAAATGGCCTTGTCATAGGTCTGAAGGTTTCATCATCTTGGACAGAGTATCAATTATACATACATATGTACACTGGTAAATGTGAAACAACCAGCTTTCTAGGAATTAAGGCCCCGATTTTTAGAGTTTGCCAATTTCTGTGGTATAAATACTCCACAGTACTTAATACTCCTCACAAAATGTCTGGAAAGTTAACAATTGGCTCTTATGGCCTAGGATGACCTGGTTTCAGCACACCTCTGTGTTTATATTTGAAAGATATATATACACACATACATATACATACCGACATATATGCAAATATGTTGCTATATATTGACACACAAAAGAGGAAACTTAAATATCATTGTTAACAAATTGATTTTTTCAAAGTTTACAGCAGTTCTTTCTAAAGGTCAGAGTTTCACTTTACATCTCCTGTCTTTCTAACCACATCTCTTATTACCATTGCCTCTGAGGTCCTTTAGAGTAATATCAATGGTTTTGAAATGCAATAGCATTTAGGCATATAATTAGCTATGGCCATACGTTTGGTGTCTAAAATGAAGCAAGCCAGATTTAAAAACTCAGCAGACCTCTACGTTTCGTGATCTGATCTTCTTAACATCCTTCGTGAAGTTCTTATACGAATGCATGTTGGTAAATGAATCCTGGGTTCACTTGGATAAAGGCTCATATATTCTATTCCAAATACAGAGATAAGCATTGAGTTTTCAGTATACCATTAACCCCACATATTTAACTGGTCTCTTTTTATTCGCACAACTTCCTTCTGCAATGGTGCATAATCGTAAATGTTGCCTGAAGGGAATCCAAAAACTCCATCCGTCCATCTTCTCCATCTAAAGTTGAATAGCCCATACTCTGGAACAACTACCGAGACCAATGAGCCAGCATCAGGCAGGGCCAGAAATAGCTGCAGACAGAGCACAGGTCCACCCATATGTACCGTCACGTGAAGAGTCATGATAGTACCCCTCTGGGGTTGTGCAACATGGTGACTCTGAGTGCTTGCTGTTGCATCAGAGTAAACTGGCAAAACTAAGAGAGAGAGAAATGTGGCAATGCCAATCAAAATGTTCATACCTAAGACTTTTTCCCCAGCAATTCCACCTCCAGAATTTCTTTGTGAGATAAACTCGCACTATGTGAAAAGGTGTACATGTGAGGACATTCACTGCAGTATACTTTGTATAGCAAAAATGAAACCACTGGGCTTCCCTGGTGGCGCAGTGGTTGAGAGTCTGCCTGCCGATGCAGGGGACACGGGTTCGTGCCCCGGTCCAGGAGGATCCCACATGCTGCGGAGCAGCTGGGCCCATGAGCCATGGCCGCTGAGCCTGCGCGTCCGGAGCCTGTGCTCCGCAACAGGAGAGGCCACACAGTGAGAGGCCCGCGTACCGCAAAAAAAAAAAAAAAAAAACCACTAAGATGTCCATGAATGGGATACCAGTTAAATAAGGTATAGAAAGTCTGTACAGTGGGATAAAAATGCAACCTCCAGCGAGGATGGTGAGAAAAAATGAGGCACGTCTTTATGAACTGAAATGAAACAGGTTTCAAGAAAAGTTAAGTGGAAAAAATATCTGCATAAAGATGTATATAGTATATTCCCATTTCAGTAAATATATATAATATTTATGAATATTTCCTATGCATAAAACATCAACTGAAGTGTCACAAGTGCCTAAAAGAATGACCGTCCCTCATATATACACCACCAAATGTAAGGTAGATAGCTAGTGGGAAGCAGCCGCATAGCACAGGGAGATCAGCTCGGTGCTTTGTGACCACCTAGAAGGGTGAGATAGGGAGGGGGGGAGGGAGACGCAAGAGGGAGGAGATATGGGGACATAAGTATATGTATAGCTGATTCACTTTGTTATAAAGCAGAAACTAACACACCACTGTAAAGCAATTATACTCCAATAAAGATGTTTAAAAAAAAAAAAAAGAATGATTGTCCCTGAAGAGGTCAACCCTTTGGTATCTTTTAAATATCTTTGTGGTATCAACCCATGTATTTTTAGAAATTTAAAACATCTGGAAGGATTTGTCATGATATGTCAATTGTTCAAGTTTTAAAGGACTGTAGGACACTCATTCTTCTTTTGGAAACTTCCTCCTTTTCTCTACAGAGGTGACATTTGAAAGCAGTATCCCCAAGTTCACTGCCAGTGTCCCTAAGTACAACCATCTGTAGTGAGAAAGGTCAAGGTTATTTTGGGCTTGAAGAAAGTTCTAGAAATCAAGAAAAAAATGGAAGGAGCTATAATATATTGTGCATACAATATGTTACCATTTTAGAGTCAGAATATATGTATCCTGAGTCCAACATCGGTACTCTCATGAATGACTTCCTGTCCAAAAATACATAATATACATAAATATGTGTAAGGTGTGTGTATACATACACATACATATGTATATATATCTGAGAGAGAGAGAAGACAAATGTGAATAATGCCAAAGTATCAAAGTTACTTCATCTTTGAGGGAGGGTGGGAAGAAGGGAGACACAAGAGGGAAGAGATATGGGAACATATGTATATGTATAACTGATTCACTTTGTTATAAAGCAGAAACTAACACACCATTGTAAAGCACTTACACTCCAATAAAGATGTTAAAAAGAAAAAAGTTACTTCATCTTTATTAATCTTCTTTTTCCTTCTAGTACTTGCCTATCCTCAAAATTTTTCACTAAACCCCAGGTTACCACCTCAAATGTGAACAGATAGTCAGTTAAATCCACCAGTTAAGAAGCTTATCTGTTTGTCCAACCCTGGGCAAAGTACCTAGGAAACAAATAAAACTGCATAAACCTAGCCCTAGAGGAGCTTAAAATCTTCAAAGAGCTACCACAGTTCTCAGACAATTTTGGAGTGGTGGATTTATACTCAATTGCCCTAGAAACCGGAAAGCTCTTTTTTTTTTTCTTAAATTACAAAATTAATTTATCTAGAAGTGGCAATTGTATACCGAATTCTTCTTATACCTTAGAATGTTTTAAAAAGCAATACTGATACTGTATTTCAACAGAGCTATTTCAAATCAATACAATAGGAAATATTAGTACAAGAAGGCGGACTCATCGAACCGTAGTGGATACTACTGTCACACTTAGAAATCACTGGCTGGCAAACATAATGCTTAGAAATGGGAAGCTTGAGAAAAACCTGAAAGATAGGTAATTCTCTGAATTTGGAATATTTGCTTTGAAAATCTCCATGTTTTCTATCAGAAAGGACCATTCTGCAATCACTCTTGCTTCTCCTTCCCTCTTCTTGCTGCCAGAGCCATGCTCCTCTAACTCCCTTCTCTCTACCTGCCCACACCTCCTGGGATTGGCTTTGCAGGAGGAGCAAAGGATGCTCAGTAGTCAACAGGCTTCAGAAGAGGAAGAGGTAATACATTTTGGTCCTTAGGTCTGTAGGTGTAAGATCCTCCACTTTCCTTCCGGAAACATTATTTGTTGTGAGTGAAGGAGTTTGCTTTGCATCTCAAAGAGGAGGGGGAAAGCTGTCTGACGCTGAGCCAATGAAGACAGTAATAGTGTATCTCCATCTGAACACTCACCCTGACAATATATAATTCAAAGTTAAATACTAGACTATAAAGAAAATGAAAGGAAATACAAATTCTAGTTTTTATCATGATGACTACCATATTGCTTGAAATATTCTTCCCAAAATACTTTCTGATGCCTCTGTTCACAAGTACCCAAAGCACACTCCTGGTCTGCCTAATGGGTAACCCAATACTGGCTTTCATAACTTGCCCAGCAGTACCGTAAGAAACAGTACTAAGGACTCAAAAGCTAGTTTGGCCAAATATTTAACAAAATAACTGTTAAATCTTGCCTTTGATTTTCCCGAGAATGAATTCTCCAATGTCCCCACTTCTTTGGGACAAAAACTAAAGTGAGTACGTCTCATTGGTTCATTCTAGGTCATGTGACTTGGCCTGGGAAAGCAAGCATCTGACCTTTTTAATTCCTATACCAGTAGGCAAGATCTGTCTTTCCTTAGACCCAAAAGGATGAGGATTTCTCTAAATCTAGAAAGGGGATTTAGATGCTAGAAAGGGGGTTCAAACCTAGAAAGGTGGTTCAGAAACAGCTAGAATAATAATTATGAAACAATATAGTTTTACACGTGATGACTCAATCTAAATGAGAAATCAGTTATCACTTATCTTACTGGGAGATTCTAGAGATGTCTCAGGGATAGAATCATGTTTGCTGCTTCTTACCTCCTCTAACAATGGAAAGTTAAGTGATTCATAATATTTTGAAAGAACTGCATAAACCGTTACATAGCCCAATAATCTGAAAACATTATATTAATTCTAGAAAAAGTTATTTTGCTCATGTAAAGAAGAAAAGCATGTGATTCACATGGGTAGTAGTTAAATCCATGGGCTGTGGAATCTTCCTGGCTCATCTGCTAACCCATCTATTTCCTTGGACAAGTTAATTGCTCTCTCTGTGTCTCAGTTTCCTCATCTGTAAAATGTGAATGGTAATACCTATAATGGAGATGTTGTAAGGATTACATGAGATCCTACAAGTAAAGAGTTTAAAATTGTATGTGGGGCATAGAGAGAGCTCAGTCAATGTTATTATATAACATATACTCAGTGGTATAACATGAAGCCCATTTTTAACAATCCTACTACAATTTCTATGCTTTATCTTGATTCCATTTTATTTCATTAAAGGGCAACCTTCAGCTATATGGAAAGGTCAATCATTTGATACTTTTGTTAAAGCAAAAGAGAGCAGACAGTCTTCTTCATCCTTTCAAAAATATCAGTGCAATAAGACCATTCAACTCACTGTAAAAGTCATGGTTCTATAATATTGATTTTTTTCAGAAGCAAATGTATAGGTAAAATGTTAAGGATGGTCTCTCTTTCCCCCTAGAAACTAGGGTGGGGACAATAATATATACTATTGAGCTGGACTAGCTCTAAATATAAATTTTACTCTCTAGACTACCAATTTACATGGTGGAGAAATATTTCAACATCAGTCTCAATAGGAAATAAATAACTTACATGACACTTTGTATTGCATGCCCTTCTAGAGTGTAAACTTATTAAGGGCAAGATACTCTGGCTTCACTTGTGCTCAATACATCTGTGGAAATGAAAATTGACAATATAATGGCTGGAAGTTAGCATATGTCCAGTAGTATATAGAATGCCCTTCATAACATAGAATATACATGAGTTGGTCAACATCTATTGATACAAAGAGGTTGTTATCTAGGAATCAAGTGAAAGCCCAGGTCGTTGTCATAATTTGGTACATTCAGTATGTGTGCACTGAATGCCTTATTGACAGCCATGCCAAAATAAATCAGACATGGCCCTGCCTTCTAGGACTTTATAGACTAATGGAGACTAATCAAATATACCAGATATTTATATTTGCAATAAATGTTAGAAAGTGATTACCGCTCCAAAATGTTTAAATAAAATATTGCAAGAGGTAATAGATGGGAAGAATTTTTCCCTCTAAACGCATTCCTTCATAGAAAAAGAAATTGATCTCTCTCTTCCATAGGAAAGTACAGCACCCTTAGGGTCTGTCCCCTTTTTCCATGAGCATTGGTGGTACAGTGTTGAGGATAGCTGTCCTCCATTTTTTTAAATGAACAGAGAAACTTCCTTCAAAGAGTAGAAAACAAAATTAGCATGTCTATCACAGCTGCAATACTTTAGCAAACCAGATTTATTATTAGTCTATAACAAAACTTAGATTGTTATTATTTATTGTGGCAGTAGTGAGTTCACACACACACCCATCATATTCCCCAATCTCAAAAATATATGCTGTGTATAGAGGCTGATACTTTCCAGGTTAGGAAATTGGTCCAGTCCCTGAGAACAGTGTCCCAAGACATACATATTTCTGACAGAGCGTTACATCTTTCATTCAGAAATCAGGCATACCATTTAAAAAGAAACAGCACCTTCAATGCTACTGCTATTCTGTTAGGAAAAGTTCAGGACACACTGAGGATCAATATATATAACACCTAAAAAAATCCTAAGTTCAGAGCTTCAATTCCATGTGGGAAGGAAAAACAACTTTGAACCTTGTTTTTAGAAAGAAATATCAATTTGTATAAATCAACTTTAAGAAAGACAAAATCATTTAAGAGAAATGAACTCTCTCTGGCATTCCCTTGTTTCATCACCCATTGCTTTCTGAAAAGACAGGTGCCTGCTGACACATGTGACCACGGGCTGCAGCGTAAGACCACCCGCTGCAAGAACAGAGCCACCAGCCAGAGCAGGGAAGTGGCTGTATCCGGGCTGCTCACCCACTCCATCAATAAGGCTCTCTTGCTCCAGGCTTTTAAATACCTTCATTTTAAAATTAGATTTTGATTTTTTTCTCAGAAACAGCTAAATCTCTGTTAAGCTACCCAAACATATTTCACAACTTAGATTAGTGTGTTCTGCCTTCCTGCCTTTTTTGCAGCTGTTACTTTTAAGAGAGCACATTTTGCTTTCCAAATGAGAATGGAGCCTTTTATTTAAAGGAGGAATTTTTCTGCTTGTTGTCATCTGGGCATCCTCCCTACTTTTTATGATTTCAGAACCTGCTTAAAACATCTTCATATGCAAACTGTACAGCAGCACGAGTTGAAATGTTCACAGTTTCAAAAGTGATAGAAAACATAGAAACTAAAAAGTAAGCCAAGTTAGATCAAAGAGGGCACAAAAAAGCTCACTGGGTTTCACCTTTCCTCCAGCTGGAATCACTTATTACACTATCTACGCAAGAAAGTTAGTAAAAGGGATTCAGAGCATGAGCTGTTCTTTCCAGCCAACCATGGCCAAAAAAAATTGCCTCACCATTAGTGTCATCTTTGATTATCAAAATATTCATGTGTCTATTTATACACATCATACCCACTTCAACAGGGTAGCTATAATGTCTGTGAATTTTTAAAATACACAGCACAATCGTATGCTAATGTCACCAAAGGAAGGTTCGTATATGAAATGGCAGAATTATTGCCATTTAAAACTACATCTTTAAACAGAGATTGTCACATGGGATAAATGTGGTTATCTTTTTAATACTTCTGTAGAAAATTTATTAAAATATAGAAGCCAAAATAATTGGGGGTTAAATATCATTCTTGAGTAATTTATACAATTCCCTAAGGACAGATGCATGTTCTATTTGCTTGAACAAAGATTGATGAAACTTTTCAAAATCATTGTTGCCCATTTCTTAGGGAGGTCACAGGCATGACGTATTTAACAGAGGAATTTAACCTTCCCTATTTACTATATAATTAGGGTTCATCCATTTATGTGGAAGGACAAGTAATACTGTATAAGAAATAAATTGTTCTAGTGGAGAAAAAAGGCATTTCAGAATCCTTGGTTCAGAGCCCTCACTTTCTCTCCCCCTCCGCCTCCAATATGTTACCTGTACCTGTCCTCCCACCTCTACCTGCTTTTCTCTAGGCTCCCAGCACCTTTATCACTCCATTCCCACATAGTATTGAGATTAATCATCTATATGTCTGCCTTCACTCTTCTCTGGGTACCTCAAGGGCAGGGCAACTGTGGGTGTTTTTCTTTAACCAACTAATTAAAGATAAATTTGTACTGACCTGAAACAAGTAAGGGAACTTAGTTAGCTAACAGTTTAAATTGGAATTCACAAAATTACAGGTGGTTCCTATGAGCACTCCAGTGGCACAACTTATTATTCAAAGCTTCCATCATAAATAGATCATTCCAAAGGTGATATAATGTGATGGCTTTATCCTTTTAAAAAGGCCTGACTTTTTTAAACTAACTTTCCTCTCTATCAATTTCTTTATCTCCCAGGAAATGTCACTGCAATTTAAAGTACTCTTTACATTTAACTCCTCTAATCTTTTCAAGTATTTGAAAGTTGCTGTCAGTGATAGCTAAAAAATGACACTTAAAAAAAAAAACATTTTGATAGTCATATACCTATATATAGCAGGTGTTTCATTGGAAGAAACGTTATACTCTAAAATAAAATGAAAGCAACAAAATGCATGTTCTACGCAATAAACTCTGGTGGTCTACACTTTCACAAATTGATTTCCCCTGGCTAAGCTAATATAACTTATCAGCCGCAGTCTTTCAAAGAAAATATAAGGGTGTCTTTATACTACACCATTTAATTTTGATCTTACTGAAAGTTGTCTGGAAGCCCAGACGCCCCCCTCCAAAATCTCTTTATATTTCCGATTAAGGAGTAGTCAACTATTTATTGAGTACCTACTACGCCCAAGCGCTATGTTCGAGGGAGTACCAATGTGTACGAAAGTTCCCTCAGCTATCACACAGGCAAATTTGGGAAACACAAATTAAGAGACTCATTTAATGACAGGATACATGATAAGAGTCACGGGAAGGCAGAATTTGATTAATTACCAAACGAATACACAAACATTCCACAAGCTTGGCAAAGAAGGAATAGTTAGGGACTGTATGGCCTAGGACAAATTCACGACGGGGAATCTGAGCTCCACTGGATTTTCATTAGTGGAGAAAAGTGAGGAGGACAGACCAAGCCTTGTTATGAGGTATTAGCAAATGAAATGAGACACAGAAAGAAAATGAAGTTTAGTGAAAAAGTTTTTATCAGACAGAAATTTCTAGAAGGATGCTTAGAAGTAAACTGGAAGGATAGTTTGAGATCTTGAATGTCAAACCAACAGGGTCGAAATTTATTCTTAAGCCACTGGAGAACCAAACTGACCTTTGACGGTTTAAGGCTTAAAATTTAAGCCAGTGGGTCTCAAAGTATGATCCAAGGACTATCAGTGTCACCTGGGCACTGGCCCCATCTCAGAGCTACTACATCGGAAACTCCTAGCATGGAGCCCAGCAGCCTGCACTTGAACACACCTTCTGGGTGATTTTGAGAACCACTGGTTTAAGCAAATTAAAATAATCAAGGCAACGTCACAGCTATATATCCTTCTGCTGGTGGCATGCGCAACACAAACCAGTGAGAATGGTCTGAAAGAGAAGTTTCAGAGCCATTTCCAAGTAGAAGACCAAAAAGAAGAGAAATAAATGTTTTTGAAAGATTTGCTATTTGACATTTAACAGCATTTTAGGATCACCTTTTAACGTTCCATTAAAGCTTCTCTCTTAGAAGGAAATTAAAAGTGACTAAGTCTTAGAGTGGGGATTACAGCCTACTAGGTTTTCTCTCTCCTCTTCTGATTAAGAAATAGGCAGATTTCTCATCACGATACGTGTGTCAGGAGGGAATTGGGAAAAAAAAGAACTAACATTTACCGAAGATTTCCGTCAGGCTGTTCACATGCATTATGCCATTTAATCCTCACAAAAAAATGTTATAAGCCAACCTATAGTATTGCCCTTTTATATAGATATGGATCCTGGGATTCAAAGAGGTAAGGAAACTTTAAAATGATCGATTAGTAAGCACAAAACAAGGACTTAAGTCCTTTTGCTTCTATATGGTACCATCTTCCAGGAAGTCCAAAGATTCCCATATAAACAAGGAATTCATATTATTTCCAGTTCACTTGATGTTTGAGAGATTCTTTGGAAGCGTTCATCTTGTTTATGGAATGGGGAAGATATTTTGCAGATACTTAACTGATTCAATATTTTTGCCCCTTAATTCACTGTTTTCTTACAAGCTTCCACCTCCAGAGGCATGGGTATCTGTTACTGGACCTTTTCAGGAGAAAAGTCTTCAAACCTGCATGAAGGGCTTGAGGTCCAGCCAGGAAGAGAAAGGGTAGCAAACCCATCCTGGCCCCAGAGGTCGCGGGAAGAAAGGAAGCACGGGGATGGTAACGGCTCCCCACGTCTTCCAGTTTCTCCCCTCTGAGCTTTGCATCAAAACAGGAAGCCAAAGAGAAAAGGGATTTCTGGCTCAAATTCTGCTTAGGACCCTGGGAAGAGATTGCCCGGTGGGCTACCTGACACCAACCCTAGGGTAAACTTGGAGACACAGGGCGCTCAGAGGGAGGGCTGCACCCACACCCAGGGGACACAGGTCTGGCCCAGCAGTTCATACAGCCCTGCTGGAGGCTCAGAAAGCAGCTGAGTGGTAAACCAGAAGGTAATGAAGGCTACAGGTGGGCCAGAGGCCAGGTGAGGGACAGGTCAGGGCTTCAGGAGGCCTACAGGGCCAGAATGGCCAACGTGAGGGTGAATACTTCAGGAAAGGGGGCTACCAGGCCCTTCCCAAGTTGCACAAGATCAGATCATAGATATCAGTTGTGCGGGCCAGCAGGGCCCTGGAGATGGGAGGAGCCCAAGGAAACTCCCTCTTCCCCCTGCTTTCCTGGGGAAGAGACACTTCCTAGACCCATGGAAGAGACTGATTTCCTTACCTAGCGTTTGCTGTTTAACAAACTTGTATATAGCCTTTATTAAATGCCAGGCACTATTCTAAAAGCTTAAATGTTAATTCATGTAATACAATCACAACACTGAGAGGTAGGGACTGTTAGCATCCCTGTTCACAGATGATGAAACTGAAGCACAGAGAGGTCCAGAAAAAAGGCTACATAGTAGAGCGAGAAGTCAAAGCCAGCCTCTGCTTAAAACCAGAGAAAGTACCCCACATGATCCACTGTTACTGAGAAGAGCTTAACCGATCACACTAAAATTTTTTGCCCATCAAGTTACCCAGCAAGTGGGAGGTCCTGAGAAAAACCAGATGGGTCGCGTGCGTGAAGCAGCAAAGCAGGGAGAGGAAATCGTGTGCCTTTTCCCATTGGAGTGGCAACGTGTCTATGTTTTCAACTTTGGGGAAAAAATATGGTGGCAGTTCACATACTTCCTAAAGGTCTTCCAAAAGCTTGTAAAACAGGTGAGCTCCCGGAGTGAGGAATCATGCCTTATCTGCATGGCTGGTTTTCTCTTGTCCAGTGACCACTGGAAAATTGAAATGCAGAAGCACTGCTTGGACCTAAGTGAAATCGAAAGACGTACTATTTCTCTATTTTTTTTTTTAAATGGAAAATGTCCAATTCGACCAGTGTTTCTCAGTAATGTTTAATTTTTTTCCCCAAAGCCCAAAAGACTGAAATACCAACCTCAGACCAAACCTTAGTTTAAAGGTCTTGAAGTTCACTTTGCAGGGAGCACAGAGCCGCCTATTCGGGAAACCCTTCACCCCCCTGCCCCACAGGTTGACAAAACGAACCGTCAAAACAACAGAAAGGGAGGCAAAGGCAGACTGGATATAATTCTAAAAGCTCAGTGTACTGCTTTCAGAAATATACTGTCATTTTTAGGATCAAAATGAATGGACTGAAAGTACAAGGGGTTTTAGAGGCTTTCTGGGGCTTCATTAATTCTTTTTTTCCCCTGATGAGGTATTACCAAACAGGGCCACTACTAATGGTGACACGATCGCAGCTCCTGATGGCTGGTAAAATGGGACACGGAGCCCAGCAAGGTGGCAGATGTATGGCACCGACAATATATTTATTGGAGATTTGGTTCAGTTTTTCAAATCTAACATGCCGCTGAATAGGTCCTGGGATACAGTGTTTGTACAATGTCTGTTAAAAAATGATTCTTTCCGGGAGGGGAAAAAAAAAAAGAACAGTGCTTTCAATGTTCACTATCCTTTACATCTGCTGCTCAGCTGGAAACACTGTTAAAAGGCCATTAGAACCTTAAGGTAGCAGACCTCGAAGGCTCTGAAAGCCAGGGAGCAATTCGCTGTTTGTGTGAGAGGATCAGCCCAGCCACTTCCTCTTCAAGGGCTGAAAACAGCTTCTGTCATGAGCCGTGAAAATCAATTCCACAGGAACCAGGCTGAAATGTGGCCGAAGGTGGTACACCTACAGGCTGGCGCTGCACGGCAGAGCCTCCTCCTGGGCATCCCTGGCACCTTCAGAAGTCCCAGGCAGCGGCTCCCCGTCAGTGCCTGGGAGGAGATGGGCAGCCTGAGACTTCCAGAAACCTCCAGGCTTCTCTCTTAGGACACTGGTTCTCTCTAACGCTTCATTAGGTTAAAATGAGAATTGTCGCCCAGCACGAAGATAGCTTCAGGAAGTGTCACCCTGGGAAAAGCCTGCTCTCGCTTATTTGTATTCCATCTTTCTGTTTTTCCTGATGATACTAATTGGGAGAGAGGCTCTTTTTCTCCCAAAGAATACTGTTTCAAAGCCTTTCAAAACAGAGAGCAGTTTTAAACTTTTTTTTTCAAGTACCACATCATATTTTTGAAAATAAATATTGCAGAGGAATCACAATGGCTTTGTCAAGAGTTGTACTTTATAAACTAATGGTTAGAAAGGTTAAAACTCACTTTAAAATGCGTTACAGGTTTCTCAGTTATAGGAAATTGTTATTCCAGTGACAAAATGCACCTTTGTTACTACATAGAATTAAGATAAGTATAACCTATATTTTTATATATAGTCAACACTTTATTAAACTTCAAACCTTTGTATAATTTAATAATAAGCATGTTCTGGACAAAAATAAATCGCCATTCTTTAATCATAGCAATTAGTTTATGTTTATGCATATAACTTCTTACAATATTAAATTAGCTATCTTTACAGCAATAACCCAGGCTGAGAAACTGACTCAAAGTTTATTTGTTAAATTAATATAACAAAATGAAAAAGTACAATTTCATGGTTTTCTGCTGTGAATATCTGTTGCACCTAATGTACTGTTTTAACTGGAATTTAAGTGTGATCACCCTACATGTATTTTTTTAATTAAAATAGAAAAACATGGGTTTATACAATTTTTATATGTCTAGTATACAAAACACATCATGAAGATCTCTGATTTTAAGAAATCCCCAAGTTCCTTTTTTTTAAAGAAGGGAAGGTGGTAATTGAAGAGATTATATGTAATGATTTTGTTGATGACATAAGATTTGCCGTTCACAACCTATAACAGTCAATTGAAATTGACCTTTTATGAGAGCCATATGGTAATATAGGTGAAATGAATATATTCTTTATGGCAGTCATGTAAAAAGATTGGCCTAAGCTTTTTTTTTTCTTTTTTTTGCGGTGCGCGGGCCTCTCACTGCTATGGCCTCTCCCGTTGCGGAGCACAGGCTCCGGACGCCTAGGCTCAGCAGCCATGGCTCAGGGGCCCAGCCGCTCCGTGGCATGTGGGATTCTCCCGGACCGGGGCACAAACCCGTGTCCCCTGCATCGGCAGGCGGACTCTCAACCACTGCGCCACCAGGGAAGCTCCTAGCCTAAGCTTTTAACATAGTACTTGACCTCCTGGTGTCTGAATACCCCCAAGTCTGTGAAAGAATACTGAATAAGATAACCACATAATCAAATGAGTAGTAAAAGCACAGTAAAAGCCTTTCGCACATTAGCACTTGATAATGTAAAAGTAACAGTCAATTATGTTCCCTAAATTCAGTGCAAACATATAGCTGGAGGAGAGGCTGGAACAGATCAAGTAGGAATGTTCAGGAATCTTGCATTTCCAGATAATTAATACTTCAGAATTACAAATTCTTATTTTCCAAATAGAGCTCCCATTATGTCAAAGAGCACTTAAACTCTTCAAAATCATTTGTTAAACTTTTTGCTACAAAAAAAAAAGTTTAAAAATCAGCGATCTTAAATTTTTTAAGTTTTAAAAACTCCCAATCATTGGGATTTGGAATAAAATAGGATAAGCAAACAGCTAAAGGACAACATTTCTTACTTCCTCAGGAAAAAAAATTAAGGCCTGGCACTTGAAAATACCTCTAATAGCCAAAAGCATGGTGGCTCTTTCAAGTTCATTGCAAAAGTGCTATTGACTTTGAGCTATTCTGACCCATTAAGAAAATAATAACTGAAAGTTAGTCATCATTTTTTGGCAGACCTCAGAGTGCTTTCTTTGCAAAGAAAAGAGTTGCCTCAACTTCATCGCAGCCTTGAGAGGAAACACCCCTAGTTCCCTGAAATGCAGCAGAGGAGCACTTGCCCCTGCTAATCTCAGCTGTTCTGGGGGCACAAAAAGAGGAAGTCGATTTCTCAAGAAATCCAAGAAAGGTAAGGAGCAAACCACTAGCTGATAAAGCCTACAGGACACTGGTGTGCATGTCCAGAATGCATCATGCTACATCTTTAATTAAATGTGTATAAAATGAAGGGTGACCAGCTCCAAATGTAGTCTCCTCGTACCTGGAAGTCAGGGACAAACGGCTAGATCTGCACAGGAAAAATAGCTCAAGGCGGGATGGTGCCGGGGAGGGGTGGGGGGAGGGTTGGTATTACTCTTGACCGGAAATGTTCTAAAAAAGACCCCCAAAATGAGTCCTACATACCCATAGGGAGCCTACCATATTAGCAAAGAATAATAGGGATCCTACCGTGAAAGAAACTTAAAATGACTTTTCCCAGTTCCCCTTTCAAGCAATGCTGTGGTGTTATTTTACTGGCGCAGAAGTGCCCAGGGCAGCTGGGTTAGGCCCCTTCTGCTCCCGGCACAGGTGATGACCGATAGAAGGGAGCCAGTCACTCTCTTTCCCTTGGTCCCCCTAGTGGTCGATGTAGACATTTGGAAGAGCGCTGAGGAAACAGGGTCGGGGTGCGCAGTTTGGAAGCAGCAACTCTTTCTGGGTGGAGATTCCTACCCAAGGTCAAGGCGAAAAATAACACAAAATCATTGCTCAGATATGACTGTCTCCCCTGACAAAAACATGTACTTAAAACCACATTGAATGCACCCAGAATGTGGCCCCCAGAAACTCAAAGGATGGTGCCCAGACCAACAGCATCAACGTCACCTGGGAACTTGTTAACAATGCAGATTACAGGTCCCATCCCAGAACTACTAAGTCAGAACTTGTGGGGATGACCAAAGCGTTTGCGTTTAACAAGGCCTCCAGTGATTCTGATGCATGATAAAGTTTATGAAGCACTGCTCCAGACCACTGGCTCTCTTCCCTAGACACACATCAGGATCACTTGGGAAATTTTCAAAAGAAAGAAAGAGAAGAAGGGAGGGAGGGAGGGAGGGAGGGAGGGAGGGAAAGTACCCTTCCCAGACCAATTAAATCAGACTAGCTGAAGATGAAGCCCAAGTGCAGGTATTTTTCTTAATATTTCACATGATTCCAGGATAGCCCTGGCTCTTTCCAACTCGAAAGAGCCAGTTGTTAAATCTTCTGGAATTTTGTAAGCCAGGTGGTGAGCTGTTAGTAGCTCAAGACCGGTCACAGTGGGAACATTTAAACCACAAAAATTGGCAAATGCTACAAATCAGGTCTCTCCACACACTACCCTCCAGAGAGCCAATTGTTTAACATTTATCAGTTCACCACTGGCCAGAGTCGAGGAACACTGGTTTAAAGCAAGAATGCCAAATACTTAATTCAGAAAGTCTGAGTCATTCCTCTCAATTCCTCTGATACCCCTAAGTTCCTTATTAAGATTATGAAGATTAACCAAGCATTTCAGTGGCCATATACGTGAGAAAGGTGACTACCAGCCTGTCTTAGGGTATAACTGTGACTAGTTCAGATTAACAGCCATAGTCCTTTTCCTTTCTCTTCCAAGCATGGGCATAGGAGGCAATTCTGGAATGAGAAGGGTGGGTAAATCTGCTGAGGGACTGCTGAGGCTAGTATGCCTCATCAACAGAGAGATGCCCATGGGAAGAAATGGTCCCTTTCTATGCCTCTGGGCATTGCCCCTTTGCCTCTTGGTACTCCAGTAGCCATCTTGTTTCCATCATGGTCCTGACCTGGATGATGAATGGAATGAGGATGGAAGAGCCAAAAGATGGGGAGAACCTGGGACCAGGTGATACTGTTAACTTTCTACTTTCTCACTCCTAGAACTGCTCTATGTTGGGACTCCTTCATATGTAAAAGAATGGCTCGCAGTGATCATGTAAACTGGAACTCTCATGCTTTCAGGGCCTTCTTTCCATAAAGGCAATGAGTGTGCCCTCTGCTCCCCCCACCCCTTCTTGCTGACTCTATACTCACGCTTCGGAGCCCATCGCTCTTCTTCAAGGAGGCATTTCCATAACCCTGTGATCAGAACACAGGATCCTATAATTTTTCCATTTTTAAAATTTTTTTCTTTTTATTTATTTCTTTACTGTGGCCGCACCTCCAGGCATGGGGGATCTTAGTTCCCCCACCAGAGACCTGAACCCACGCCCCCTGCAGGGCAAGCACGGAGTCTTAACCACTGGACCACCAGGGAAGTCCCCACATGATCCTACTGAATGCTTTCCCAGTGCCAGGTACCCTAGTGCTGTGCACTCATCTCAGCCGTTCACTGTTAAAGGTGCCCTTAATTTCTGCTTCCCTGCTGGGATTAAAATTCCCTGGGGCCCTACAGCCAGTCCCTGGCGTGGTGACTTACACATAGTAGGTAAATAAGAACTAGTTATTGGAAAAATGAAACATAAATGACTAAAAGAAATGGAGAATAGGTTATAAAAATAATAACCTGAATAATGTGTAAATGTGGAATCAAATTTCTATTTTTCTTTGTTACTAACTGGTGCATTTGTTTAAAAATATTTTTCATCCAGGGTTATTAAAAACTCTTAAATATTTCCATCCAGGATTATTAGAATTTTTAAACCTTTACCCAAGAGTTAGCACTATGAAACCCTTTATTTACAAATATGCCATCCAGGGAGTCAACTACACTTTCAAACACTCTCATGTAAATCACTAAAAACTGAGTAATACTGGAGAAATCTATGAAACTACTTAAAGTCTCGTTGTGTGCCAGCTAAAGAATTTAAGAGAGCAGAATTTGATCTGCAAAAGGATTTAAGCACCAAGTTTGAAATATTAATTATTCTGTTTATACTGGCAAGACAACTCTGAGTCACCTTGCTGGCCTTGCTAGAAGTCTTTTGAGAGATGTGAACTAAGGAGGAAAAAAAAGTCCTATGATGTTACTTTTGTGGGTTTGAATATGAATTAAGACTAAGCTAATGAATTATTTTATCAATAATTCCTTTACTACAGTTTTTATCCTAAACTCCTATTTCTATAAAAAACTAGTGACTGAATGGTAGGTCACTTTGGTTTAAAAGGGCTCAATTTTATATTTTGTTAAGTGTTCATAATACCCATAATTGTAAAAGAACACGAGTCACCCTCTCACATAAATTATAATGCAATGTTTATACTACAGTATTTTAAAGAACATAACGCTGTATATTATAAATCACTTTTCATACTGGCCTACATTTCTGCTCACAAGCTATTACAATGCAGCACGGTTAAAAGATATAAGTTTTATGTAAAAAAGTGTATCAGTCAACTCAAATGAACTCTTATTCTCAACGATGACATATCATCTTCTAATTAAATCAGCTAAGATAACTCTGTTTGCAAGGATCATTCTAAAATTAATTCCCAAATCAAGAGTCTAACAAGCTCTTTATTAGGGGTACTATTAGGTACTCCTAATAGTCCAGATTTTAGATTGCTTTGATACCTGGAATTAATGTGAATCTTTTAGTAATCTAGTGACTTGACAAATCATAAAAAAAACATTTGAAGTTCCGCTAACTCATTTCCACCTCATAGTGTTCTTCGAAAGGATTTTAAAGACATCGTCTAACTAAACAGAGGGCAAAGAAATCAGAACTCTGTGAATCAGGCAGCTAAATGGAAATTAAATTATTTATCCCAAACTAGGAGATTTAATATGTCTCCAAAAGAGTAAGACTTACCAAACTCTGTTTCTTCATTTATGTTAATGTGATATCTACATGTAAAATTGAAAAAACAGTTGGGTTAACAGCAAACGTATCAAATAAGTTGGTTTGCTGGGGAGCAGAGGGAGGGAGAGCTTTTCCCCGGGAAGCCCACCAAAAAAAGGAAAGGACTGCTGGACGAAGGCCAGACAAAATGAAGCATTACATACTTTGAAATTTGAAAACAATAAAGAAAGACTAGTATACTAGTCTAGTAGACTACTAGATACTAGTATTAGTATATATCTAATACTACTAGAATACTAGTATTCCACTAGTATATCAGTGGAATATAAGAGAATATTTTTTTTAATTTTAGACTTTGAGACAGATTTTTAGATTTTTGAGATAGATTGATATTAAAGAGATGGGAGAGGGCTTCCCTGGTGGCGCAGTGGTTGAGAGTCCGCCTGCCGATGCAGGGGACACGGGTTCGTGCCCCGGTCCGGGAAGATCCCACATGCCGCGGAGCGGCTGGGCCCGTGAGCCATGGCCGCTGAGCCTGCGCGTCCGGAGCCTATGCTCCGCAACGGGAGAGGCCACAACAGTGAGAGGCCTGCGTACAGCAAAAAAAAAAAAAAAAAAAAAAGAGAGAGATGGGAGAGAATTTACTGCTTTCTTAATATCCAGCTATAGCCCGACTCTCAAAATACCTGACATAGGAAAAAGGTGGCAAAGTAAATTATTGAGAACAGAGTTTGTTATATGTTTTTCCTAATCTGTGGGGATAAACTTCCCTCTACCCCCATGATAATTTCCTGGAGTAGGTTTTTTTGGACTAACCCAATATTCAGAAAGTAGGTCCAGTATATTGAAAAAAAACCGACACATGTTTTTACTTTCTATCTTTCATATAACCAGATCTGTACAATGATCGGGAAAATGCACGAGTACACAGACAGTTTACTGGTGGTAGCGTAGCCAATTCCAGAGAACATAAAATCCAAATTCAAAGTGATTTTGAAAAATTGTAGATGTTGCAAGTAAATAGAAAAATACTCAGCTAGAACTGTGAGCGAATGCATATGGTGATTGATAATACCAGGCTATAGATGTATTAGATGAGGAAAGAATTGATTTTACATGCATTCATTCGACAAATACAGAATGGCAGTGGGCAAGGTGAAGTGGATGGACTCCAGTGCCTGGGGTCAGAGTGCCCGCGTTTGAACTCTAGCCTCATCACTTGCTATCTGAGTCATCCTTGGGCAAATTAATTATCTGTCTCTGTGTTGCTCGGTCTTTTCATCTTTAAAATGGGGATAATGATAGCATCTAAGTTATTAGAAAAAGTCAGTAAGGCAATGTTTAATGTTTTTAAAGTAAGTAATGTTTTTCAGATAGGTGCCGGGCACATAGTGATTTCTACATAAAAGATTGTTAAGTAAAGTTGCAGTAGATAAATGAAAAACATTAACCTGTAAGCCAATAAATTACCACCAGTAAGCAACACATGCATATTATAATGAATGACTCCAAGAAGGCTCAAAGCATAAAATAGAGGCACCGTAAGCATAAAACAACATTCCCTGAACTGCCCAGACTTTTAAGCAGATGCTCTTTTCAGTTTTGAGTTCCTTTAGAAGTTTAGCGCCATCAGGATGAGTTGGATTGGAAAATGAGATAATATTTCTGATGCTGGAAGAAAAACTGGCATGTTTCACACTGACCTTTGATCAGAGTAACAGTGCTAACAAAGAACTTGATGCTACATGGCTCAATATCTTCCCAGAAGATAGAACAAGAGAAAATAAGCAAGCACACTTCGAAGGCTTTTGGCTAGATATCTGGAAACATTTTGATACCACAAAAATTACTAAGTATTAGAATGGATTGCTGAGAGGGGCTCAAGGGTCTATTCCTTTGGAGGTCTTTGAAACCAGAACAGATAGTCTATCTGATCTGCCTGGGATGGTTTAAAATCAGGGCTGAGGGAAGATTAATGGTACAAGCTGCCCCCTGAAGGCCTCCTCTTTCCCAAGCACTCTCTGAGAGTCGAACTTTATATATTACCCATCACAGTCCCTCATCTGTTGAGTTTGAAGAACTCCCTTTTATCCTAGAATGGAAAAGGGCACACTATTTCACAACTGTGAGTTCTGAGTAAAACTTTAATAATGTCGTGATGAAACATAATGTCCTTATTACTTCTCAGTTATTTTACCAGGCAAGCTACCTGTAAATATCTTTCAACTAGAAACAGCTCTCAAGAACCTGAAATCTGAACAGCAGTTCCTTTAAATTCATGTTCCCTGGCAGACTAACAGCACATGCCACTTCTCAAGCAAACCAGTAAAAGTCCAAACAAGGCAAAGGATGGAAAGGAGTTGAAGGGAAGGATAACCACGATATACTAGATAATTAAAAGTAAATGGTATCAGGAAGGAGGGAAGAGAGGAAGAGTGTGTTCATTTAATAACAGGACACCTAAGTGATCATTCCAACAGCAATAGGTAGCACTGAGTAAAATTTACCTTGAAAAAATGTTGGTCCTTAATATACAGTTATCTTTCAATTCATTTCTTTTCCTATCAGATGTGCCTCTGACCTCCCAGTGACCTATAGCTTGAGTATTTCCACTGGCACAAAGGACAGGAGGGTTTAGGCAAACTCAACAGTGCCCTTAGTCCTAGAAAGTGATTTTAACAAAAGTGCACACGTTTTAGAAATTCACAGCTGATTAGCAAGCACTGTAATTGTCAAGGGGTGGAGAAAAAAGAGGGAAAAAACCCTCTGTAGTTAAAACTCTACTGAAGAATTTATCTCAACCACTGGCAACGTTTCAGGAAAGTCAATGGGGCCTACAGAAATCATACACACCGAAAACCTTCCCTCTGATATGAAGGAGATTTGCCTCTGGTAAGGATGAACTGTAGTCTGCTGAAGGTCCCATTATCCACTAAAGAATACTGAAGCAATTTAAAAATACTTAACTCTTTTCTTCTTTGAGATATCTTATCTGAAATCATGTTGGGAAATATGTGTGTTTAAAAGAGAGTTTGAAAAAGCCCAGATGAGAGGAGAAAAAGTTCCTACAAGAAGTGGTCCATACTCTACACCTTTAAAAAGTTGAATTCCCTGAGATTGGGGGGGGAGGGGAAAAAGCAAAGCTGATCCTTATCAATTAATTAAAAAGAATGAAATAACAGTAGACAAAAGGGAAGGAGAGTTAAGAAACTTAAGGAGCTGCGGGGGCAGTCTCTCTCTATTCACTGATTAACAAATTAAGGAGCTCTGGAAAAGGGAGAAGAAGTGACAGGGAGAGAAAAGTGGTCTTATAATTCACCACAGGTTCCGCCTCCGACTCACCAGAGGCTGCCTAAGTCTGGCTCAGAATTAAAAAAGGCTCCCTGTATATAATGCTCCGCGCTGTTGGCGTGGTGTGTACGCTGTTTTTTTTCAATGCCTGTATTTCTAGAAATGTGCTCATTCCGGTGTGAGTAAAAAAACCCACTTGTAGAGTTTGTGGATCAACCGCAATAAAACAGCAATCCCACCACGTATCGAAACCGTGATGTTTTAAGATCTGTGCAAAAATGCTTTCCCTCCAGCGACCAGTTCTTTGGCAAAACGCGGAGAGGCTGGGCTGGTAGAAATCCAGCGTTTCGACTCGACCCTCCGAGGACCCTGAGGACTCCAGCTGCCGGGTCTGCGCAGCCCGCGTCCCCGGAGCATCTCCTGGCCTCTCTCGCAGCCACAGGATTACCTCTCCCCAACACGTTTCATTCACCGAGCCCCCGACAAGCTCGGGTTCGGTTGGAGCTAAGAGCCGGAAAACACGCACCCAGGCTGCCGCGCAAGTTGTCGGAGGGGCTGTCGGTGGAGGAATGCTGGTGGCCGGGCACGCGGGGGACGCGGGGTCCCGGGAGCCCGGGACGAATCCACCAGCGAGCCACCCGCTCAAGTTGACTCGGCTTCCCAGAACGGGCGGCCGAGGCCGCGCTCAGGACGGGGCGCGGCGCCGGCTGGCCGGGGTGTCCCCGAACCGCGAGTGACCAACCGCAATCAGGGAAGCACTGAGAAACCGTAACGGGAAAGCCCGCCCCAAATCTCAAACGGGCAGCCCACGAACTCCCCAGACCAGCCCGGAACCGCCGACGTCGGAGGCCGAGTCCCCCGGTGGGGTTCCCCCCCACACACACACAAGCCTCTCCCGCCCGCGGCCCGGGCGCCGGGCGCCCTGCCTCCCCGAAGGTCAGGAGAGGGGACCGAGGGGCGAAGGGAGCCCTCCGCGTCTCTCCACCGCCCCCGCTGGCGCGAGGGCGGGAGCGGAGAAGGCGCCACTCAGACTGTGGCGCTGGGCAACACTGCGGCCGCAGTTCTTCCAAGTTTGCCTGAGCGAGCGGCGCGGAGTGGGCGCCCCGCTCGGCGATCTGCCCTCGCGCCGCGGCCGCCCCGGAGGGTGCCGGGCTCCCCGGCCCGCGCGGCCGGGGCCAACGACGAAGGGGGCGCGAGGGCGCGGGAGGAAGGGAGGGAGGGAAGGAGGGCGCTCCCGCGTGTGCACACAATGAGGCAGCCGAGACGCACACCTTCCCCCGCGGGCAAAGCCGCGGGAGCATCCGCCGCCCCGCACAGAAGCGCGGCGGCCGGCAGAGCCCCGACAGAAAAGTGAACACCAACAACTCAGCAACAGGGGGAAGGCGGAGGGCTTCCGGAGGCGCGGGAGACGTGCGGCCGCCGAGGGCTACAGCCGGCCCGGGCCGCGCGCTCGCGCTTACCTGCGATCTCCTGGTAGGGGATGTCCGCCAGGCTGAATCCCTTGGCACCGTACGCCTGGCGGACCTCGCCGCAGCTCCGAGCCTTCACATCCGCGCCGGCCGGGAGGGACAGCAGCAGCCCGGAGAGGGGAAGAATCACAGCCCCGATCCAAGAAGGCATGGTGCAACATGCAAATCCAGCTCGGTGAACCCCGGGACCCGTGCGCTCTTCACCTTGCCCCTCAAGCCGAAAGCCCGCCAGAGCCGGCGGCGCGCTCCTCGCCGCTGCCCAGCGTCACCCCCTTCCGCCAGCCGAGGGGACGAGCAGCGCAGCCCTCTGGACTATGCTCAGCAAACTTTTATATGCCTGATGGAGGATGGCAAGCCAACCAGGGCTGGCTGGGAAAGCACCCGCCTTGCTCCTCTGGCCCCCCAGACCGAAAACGGTGCAATAAAAACGAGAAAGAGGAGGAAAAGAAATGTTTAGAAAACCACCATGGGGGTTGAGAGCTGCGATCCGAGTTCCGAGCCGCAGAATTATCTAGCGCGCGGCGAGCTCGGCTCGCGGGAGTGTGCGGCGAAGGTGGAGACGCGCGCCGGCTCTCCCGGGAGGGAGATGGACAGGCGACCGCGGGGGTGTGCGCGCGCGAGTGTGTGTCGGTGTGAGCGCGGGGTTCTTGGGGCCGCGTGTGCGTGGAGGTATGTGTTGGGGATATACGGGATCTAGGGGAAACCTCAGCTTCACACAGGCTGAGGGAGCCTGTGAGAGTCCTCCTGAAATAGGAAGAGAGAAATCCTGGAGACAGACACTGGAGGCAAGAGGGAAGGAAAAAGGAGGGGCGGGAGAGAAACGTGCTACACATCGCACAGCCGAAATTCAGAGGCAGAGTCGAAGGCAAAACCTGGACTGGATTTCTTTCTACTCGGTAGAAGAAGGGAGGGGGAAAAAAAGGGAAAGGTTCCTATTTTCTCATTCCCTGAACATCCTTCATGCTGATCCGAAATGCTACCTTTAAATGCCATAACAAAGTCATCTAGACACAAAAAGCATTTTGCAGTCATTAACTTACGTTAGTAAGCTATATTTTTGTGGACCTAAAGGACAACACAATTCCAGTTGTTGCTCTGAATATGAGAAACAATTCACGACCTACTGAAACCCAAAGGCAGCGTAGAAATGAACAATTATAGGGGAAACGCAAATAGCAGGGCACAGTCACTACTCTAATTGCTGGTCTCATTTCTCTTTGACTTTGTTTTTCTTCTGTAAAGGCAGTTCAGGCGCACATGAGAGATCAGTAGTTTTTCTTATTTTCAGATTTTGGGTTCTGGACTCAAAAATGTCCCCCTTTTAAACTTCAAGTATTACTCTTGGATCAAAAATCATGATCTTAGGTGTCTAGTGTGTGGAGGAACAGGAAAGCTGAGGAGAAGAAGCAGAACAAAGAAGCAGTGAGAAAATGAGAGAGCAGGGGTCTTTGGGGTACATGAAGGAAGATATTGGGGAGGGAAGTGAGGTCTTCCTTCCCTCTCTTCAAATACTCACATACTAGACTTACTGTTTTCTTCCAAGTTAACAGAACTCTCAAGTGGAGAATCAATTCACTTATTTCTTCCTGTCTTATACTCAAGTTCTGTGAAATGGGATAAATATGAAAATTCTTATCAATCTTCTTATGTTAATGAACTCTGCTAGGCAGAAGTATGTGTTGAAACCCAAAGCTCATGCAACTACTGGGGTAGTTAAATCCAAGACCAAAAAAATTAATAAATAAATGAATGTTTAAAAGGTGATGCCTACTTGTGTGGCTGTATGTATTTAGGTCAGCACATTATTCAGAAATAACTGTTGGGTAATGTCCAGCTTTTTGGAGCTTACCTATAAAGCTATGTTTTTCAGATGACAGCTATTAATGACCAGATGACTCATGAAATTTGTCATTCTGTTTGTTATCACCATCATGGTCGTAATCATCTTCATCATCATTACAACACATTAGGTACCTCTTCATCCTCTCTTTAATTAATTCCTTCTCTTTTACTCCACCAAAAAGACTCCTGAGTTTAAGATCCAACCGGATTGAAACTAAGGAAATGCTTAAAAATGAGGTTCTCTTATTCACAATTTGATTTTTTCTTCTTGAAAACTCCATAGCTAAATATATCTTTCTGAAAACAACATTCACATATTTTTTTCTCTTAAAATTTTAGCACAATGTTTGCCTTCGTGATATTGTACTAACTGGCAGAACTTAAGTGACCGCACTTATTTCCCTCAAAGTCTGAAATCGAGATGAGAACAAAATATACTCTAGTGACTTTGTGGACAAAGGATAAGTTGGGTAGGATTAGGAATTGCTATAGCCAAGTCATTATTTCTATGATATTTGACATGACCTTCAACCTTCTGTTTCTGTCAGAGCCAGGTGGTGGGCGTTTCACACTCCAGAGGAAGGGGGTAAATACACATAATTTATCCTCTCATCTCGCACTGGGACTCATTGTAATTTATCCTTACTCTAGCAGTATATAGCAAATAATACAATAGAAAGGACACGAAGTGGAGGAAGAATAGGTAAAAATACAGTATATATGTTTTAAATTATTTGAAAATCAATCATGAAGTATTTAATGAGCATTCAATGCAACTGTACAACACTAGGTTATTGTACGTAGCTCCTACACTTGTACCAAGGCTAGTATGGAAAAAATTATAACTTAATCAGACGTAGATTAGTTTAATCCCATCAGGAGGGTGAAACAATTTAAGGTAAGTTTGTAGATTCCAATCAGACCAAAGAATTAAGTAACTTGCTTTACTGGTGCTCTCAAACCCTGTGTAGTCCACTCACTGAGTAGTGAAGTGGTATAAGAAATAAAGTCAAACTTTCCAGCTAAGGGCAACAGCAGAGCCTAGATGAGGTATTGGAATGAGACTTGAAGGTCATGGACGTTTATCGAAGAGGCCTGACTAGAAAGATGAGAACTCATATTAAGGAGAAGTTGGTGTTTGATTTAGATAGGAAAAAAGAAGGTTAGCTGAAGGACTTGAACCCTGGCAGTAATGTTTATATTGTATAATAGGGAAAAAAGTTAGAACATGAAGAACATCAAACCAAAAGAAGCAAGCCCATAGAAGCCAGAGAAAGGTAAGTAGAAGAAACACATAGAACTCTGCCACAAAGGTCAAGATTTCAGGTGACTGAGACCAGAATAGGAAGATAGTAAATGGAAAGACGGTGAAGATAAATTTTGCAGAAAGGATTAGGATGCTTTGATCCTTGGTTCAATACACACAAAAAATTATTAAGTTATTTTAAAATTGTTAGTCTATATACAGTGGAATATTACTCAGCCATAAAAAGAAACGAAATTGAGTTATTTGCAGTGAGGTGGGTGGAACTAGAGACTGTCATACAGAGTGAAGTAAGTCAGAAAAAGAAAAACAAATACCATATGCTAACACATATATATGGAATCTAAAAAAAAAAAAATGGTTTTGAAGTACCTAGGGGCAGGACAGGAAAAAAGACGCAGATGTAGAGAATGGACCTGAGGACACGGGGATGGGGAAGGGTAAGCTGGGACGAAGTGAGAGAGTGGCATGGACATATATACACTACCAAATGTAAAACAGATAGCTAGTGGGAAGCAGCTGCATAGCACAGGGAGACCAGCTCGGTGCTTTGTGACCACCTAGAGGGGTGGGTTAGGGAGGGTGGGAGGGAGATGCAAGAGGGAGGGGATATGGGGATATATGTATATGTATAGCTGATTCACTTTGTTATAAAGCAGAAACTAACTACTGTAAAGCAATTATACTCCAATAGAGATGTTAAAAAAAATTTTTAAATGTAAGTCTTGTTGGGAAAATATGGTATATCTCCTATGACATAAGACTCCTGTTTATACAGCACTTTCACATCCCAGCTGTTTTTACACAACAACTCCTTCTGGGCATAAGATGAATGGAGCCTAAGAGATTTTAAGATATGGAGAGAAAAAGACTGGTCTAAAGGAGCGGCCACAGCTGATAGGTAAGTAGAGCTGCCCCTGTCCGTTGCCCACTGCATGACCATCGGCTCTTCTTTCTTGCCTGACTGTGTTCGGAGCATTGTGCCAGCGCCAAGGGCTGGACCACGACTGGTCGAGGCAAGTCAGGACAATTTCTTTCCCTTTTCCATTATAGTGTAGGGGTGGGCGTAACACCCTTTTTTGGCCAATGAGATATAAGGAAAAGATTTCTGAGAAAACCATTTTTCCTGATTAAAGGCAGGAATAGGAGCAGAAAGGTCTTTTTGCCTTTGCCTCCTGTCTTCTTAGAGCTAGTTGGCCATCTTGTGAGTAGGAGAAAAGACATTGCCAAGAGACAGAATGACAGAACAGAGGATGGAAAGAACCTAGATCCTTGATTCCTGTTTGAGTCACAAAATCAGCCCTGGGACCACCAACCTCTTAACTTCTTGTTAAATAATTCATAAATGTCCTGTAGTTTATGCCACTGTCATTTGGTTACTCTGCTGTTTACAAATGAAAGCAAAATAAATTAATGTATATAGCAACCTAAAGGAAGAACAAAGGAAGTGAAGGCAACAGACAGGGGTTAGTTGCAAATATAAGAAGCAAACAAAAATGAGGTACCATCATGGAATCCAAGTTAGAAGATTTTCAAACATGAAGCAAATCCCAGAGGATGTCAAAGCCAAGGAAGATGGAGAAAATGGTCCTTGGATGATGATAAAGAGGCTTACTGGAAACTGCAACAGAAACATTTTAGTAAAGTAATGGGGTAGATGCCATACCACATGGAATTGTATATGAAGTAGGTGGAGAGAATACTGAAACATCATGTATAACTGATTACCACCGTGTGGCAACTCTACGTGGAAGTGGGAAGGGGTAGCCAGGGAGTGCTTTCGTGGGGAAGCTCCTAAGGCTACAGGCAAGAATAGGAGAGTAGACATAGAAAGAGGTTGAAATTCAATATATTATTTGGTAGGTTGATTTTAAATATTCCTCTTTCTTATCTGCATTCTAAAAGCTTTGTACAGTAAATGTGAGTTCTTTTTATGATGAGAAAGATATCGTTTTACAATGAACATGTCACGCTTTGAACAAATGCAGATGATGATAATATTTGTGCCATGTTTTACAAAGTAAAGGTGTCTTACCATTATCTCATATATGTAAAACAAATGGGCGTATATACTTCTTACAAAAAATAACTTTGTGGTGTGAAATTTTTGTTGTTGATAACTTTTTTTAAAAGCCATGAATCAGAAAAGAAAAAAAGAAGGCAATTACACAAGTTACTATTCTTTCGCTCAGTTATACCAATTCATGAATGCGAAGCTGGATGAATTTTAAGTTTTTTTTCTTTTCTTTGTGTGTTTAGATCAAGTAGGACAAATAAGTTCAAATGAAATATTATGAAAACAAGAGAATGGACTTCAAGTGTCTATTACACATCTCAGCTTGGCACAAATCAAAATCGCTTATTTAAGCTGCCTCTTGAAAAACAAGGGCCTGTAATGAAAAAGCCGTCAGAAATTTAACAACAGTAGCTCTTCCAGGTGCCTGGATAATGGGAAGGTTACTGAGTTACAGAGAAAGAAAGGTAAACTTGGGGAAATAATGACCAGAAGTGGTAAAAATAAGTTTTCATTTTTCTTATCAAGTTTTATACCAAACCAAATCCTAATAGTCCATTTAACATTTATCGAGCCTTAAGAATTTACCTAGTACTAATATAAACCCATTAAAATTACACCTTTAGGGCAGCTGAGAACCAGCTGGGTTGCTAATGATCTCTTGGGGTAAGCCAAACACCAAGGGACCACAGATTTTTCTTGTCTTGCAATATTAGTCTAAGGCTCTGAAGCCAGAGCTATTTAGCTTCAGAGGAGAGAATCGTGTGATCTGCTTCATCAGATTTTTGCCTAATAGTTATGTCAGAGTTTAGCAAAGAGAATTGAAAGAGCTCTAATTATTTAATTATATTTAGTTTTCATCTACGTATGCTGGAAACGTAAACAATGATGAAAGTTTCCATGTATTCTTAAGCACTACTCATATTCACTTGAAATATTATTAACAGTCATCAAGAAGGTATAAATAGAAAATACGTTAAAGCATAACAATGATTTATACTCTATTCAAAATTTTTCGTATTTATTAATGATCCAGAAATCTACTCTCCATTGATTGTGAGTTTCATGCCTAGAAACACATCTTAAGCTATTAAGTACATTTAAATATTAAGTAACAAAATATTTTTTAAAAATCGGTGTTAAGACCTCTTTCTGCCTTGGAACAATCTTGGGAAATGGCATACTAGCTAAGCATCATTTTAGACCATCATTAGAAAAGCTTATTATACATAAGGAAGAGAGTTTCGTTCTGACTGTATGGCTCACAATATTAATAGATGCCTTCAACGATGTCATTTAAAGCTCATGTGTTTTTGAAGTGTTTCCAAATCAGATATGTAAATGTAAAAGTGACACAAATGAAAATCCTATTGCAGATTAATAAACTTGCATTTTTGTAGTTCATAAAAGAAGATCATTTAACCTTGTCTTACTTGTTATAAATTCAGATATTAATGTTATGAGAGACGATTCTGTAGCTAAGCAGTAATTTTACATCCCTAGATTATTGGAACCATACATCTTGGCAGTCATTACTCTAGTTCTTCTGCTTTTGTGAAAGATGAATGGAGCTTTGTGTAGTTTTCAGATCATCTGGCACCATAAACAATGACATTCCTTAAGGCAAATGGATGACAACACAGGCTAATTTGACAGAGGATAGCTCTCCTTGCTAACTTTCATCAATGGAATACCTTAATTCTCTATATTAAAATGGTTTCTTGAATTTTAAAAGCTCTGAGTTAATTAACTATCATTAATTATTTCAGCATTAAATAAGCAGTATGTCAGACTTGGTTTTTGGGAAAAAACTGATATGAACCCGTAGAATATTGCTGTTATTAACTATTTTACTACTTAGAGGTCTCTGCTCTTAACTTCAGCTTAGAAGGGCCCCGCTCTGAAGGAACAGGAAGATAATTTTCTAATCAGGCTTTTTTTTAACCTAATATTTCTACATAAGAAGAGGGTGAAAACAAACAAAAAGTTACTGAGATAAATAAATTAGAAAAATTCTTCAATTGATTGGAGTCAGAAGAAATCCAAAGAAATTTTAAAAGACATTAATGTGATTAAACTTTGCTATTGATAATCGTACTTTGATATCCAGTTACATTTAATAATGGAAGGCAATCTGAATATTCTAAAATTTAATAATCAACATATTCATAGCTTTTAATTTGGAGAGTTTTCTAATAACTTCTAATTATGATTAAATTCATTCAAGCTTGTTGTAAGTTAGCATAGATACTAGAAAGGAAAAAAGGAAGTGAAAAATTTGAATGGGTTCTTCTGCATCTACTGGTACGTTCCAGTCAATAAAACTTCTTTGTTAAGTGCCACACCTTAAAGCAGTATTATTTTTTTCTGTAGAAAGCAGGTGAAGGAGGTTAGAGACAACGTTTTCTTAAGGCCAAGTGGAACAGTTAACTCTTCTCTCTTGAGGGGCTATAGTCACACAGATCTCAGCTAGAAACTATACAAAGACTATTGATCATAAGGGGAAAAGGGTAGGAGTCAACAGCCAGGTTGTATTCGTATATGACTCTACAAAGAAAAACTCAGTCTTAATAGAACCAGTAAATAGTGTCAATCCGGTAGCATATCAATGACTTCATTGATACATTTTACTTGATCATTTGACAAAGATTGTGATCATGTTATTTAAAGGTTTCACTTGAAGAAGCCAGGCTAATTCCTTAAAAAAAAAAAACTGATTCAATTATAGCAAATGTCATCTCTTCTGCAAGTTACAAGGGCATTGTTTTCAATAATAATTCTTATTTATATAGGTTTTCAAACTCTACCGATTCACCTTCATGGTTGGAATGAATATACATGGACATCAGAAGTACAAAGAAAATGTATTTCCTCAACTTAGTCATTGCTCTGAATAATAAGTAGAAGAATTTATCAATAAAATATGCTCCCTATTAAGTCAGGAAAACAGCTTCTCGGTGTGTCCAGAAAAATCCTCTAACATATTCTCTGTCAATGCTAACATTTTCATTAAGAATTTTATGCTTAAGTGTTCTTTTTAGTTCAGATTAAAATGTTCACAGATGTACTCTCCTCACCCACATAGAGCAAAGTTTTCTAACCAGTTTATGGCTACACTACACCTCAACTTTGTCACATTTTAAAAAATCAGTAAACATTAAGGAGAAGAGTCATAAATCATAAGGTTTACAGCCTGCATAACAAATACAAACTAGCAATAATTTTTAGATCTATGCTTAAGAAAATAGCACTGATCATGATATATGTCATTTATTGGTAAGTCAAAGTCTAGACAAACTTAATTCCACTGAATGTATATAAAACATTTATGGCCAACATCCTCCATTTTTTTTCAGCCACAAACAAGCAGAAGATATTTAGTTTCATATAAAACATCACCATTTTTTAAAGAAGAATATGGTCTTATTTGTCTTCATACCCTGAATTCACTTCCAAGCAATCATTTTTAACACTCACCTCTGTATTAACTTCACACATTTTGTTACATTTCAGGGGGATATAATTAAATATTTGGGATGGAGTAAACCTAGTGTATTTTTTACATTACTTGGAGAAAAGAAGAAGTCTGACTTTGGAAGCTCCATCCACTAACGATCTGTTTCCAGGGAGGTGTCTGAAGGAAGCAGAGAAGCACATAGCAATACTCTTTCAGTTTTCTCCTGATGTTCATCTGCAGTTATAGTCAATCAATGTTGAGGACATTACTAAGCAATCCAGTGCTGTTTGCTTTTTTTTTTTTTTTTTTGCGGTACGCGAGCGTCTCACTGTTGTGGCCTCTCCCGTTGCAGAGCACAGGCTCCGGACGCGCAGGCTCAGTGGCCATGACTCACGGGCCCAGCCGCTCCGCGGCATGTGGGATCTTCCCGGACCGGGACACGAACCCGTGTCCCCTGCATCGGCAGGCGGACTCTCAACCACTGCACCACCAGGGAAGCCCTGCTTTTAATTGGTAAACTATCTTCGAAAAATAACATCTTCAGGCTTCACAACACCCTAGTCATAGAGCCATTAAAGAATGAATGTCTTTACTGTACGGGAGGGCCTCTATGAATAATGAATAGGGCTCTATTTTTCCTGGGAAACAAACATGCACATACTGGTGTGTTCTTGGTAATGAACAGCATTGTGAGTATGCATAACATAGAAGGACATTCCATCTGCTCTGACTTCTACCTTAATTTCAGTAGATAACTGATTCTAAAACCCCCTAGAGAGTCAAACAACCATATTCTAAACCTGTAGCCTGCTGCCTGGCTTCTAGGTTGCTTTTAGGAGTTCTAAATGATGATTTAGTACAAAAATTGAAGAGATGATGGGTCATGTTACAGTCTTGAAGGGGCAAGACTGGCTTACACAAATTCAAGAGGAAAAGAAAAGAATATTTGAACATGGTACTTAAGAAACTCTAATTTCATCTTTATTCTAAACTTCATGAAAACAGAGTTGAACCATTATTCTCCCAGGCACACATGAAAAGTTGTGCTGTGCAAAGTGCAACCAAATTTAGATATTTGTGAAGAGATATTTCACAAAATAACTAATGAAAAGTAAGATCTAAGATTGTAAAATGATAATGACCTTGCAATGTGTTTAAAACTATTTGGCTTTTCCTTTAGCAAGATCATGAAAGGGCTTAATGTATTTTGTAAATTAGTTCCATAATGATTTCACTTACAAAGAATATAATTTGCTAGTCTATTTTCATAATGAATGAGAGCTTAATGAATCACACATACTTCCCCATTCAACAGAAATATGGGACATCACAGCATTGAATTGAAATATTCATTATAAGAAGTCTTCAGACTTTGGCTGTAAGAATTCTAAAGTTCTCTTTTTCTTTCTCTTTTTTCGGATAGGGGATGTTTCTGTTCAAGCTGACTTAAAGGATTAGTTAACCATCATGCAAAATTATTGTTCATTGCAACTGGTTGCAGCTCAAATGGAACATTTTATATTTGTGTAATGGTTATGAATTTTCACAGGCCACAAACTCAGGTGTAAGGAATGAAACTTCCTTTATTTTCCTTTAATGGAACTTAATTTCTATTTTAAGCCTCTCTTCTATTCAGCAGCAGAAAATTTAATCTTGCCAATTCAAGGTAAATTTAGTTGCATAAGAACATTCTTAGACATAGTTCCCTCCCCAGGGAGGGTTCATTTTTTCCATTTGGGGACGGTAAGACATTCAGACATTGGTAAAAACAGATCATCTATTTGTGGGTCATTGTTATCTTCTACGATGGCGTTCTCTGAGTTATAAATAGGTCTTTTCCCAGTACCTGGCTGCATGGTCCATACTACATGGTCGGCCATGCTGTCCTAGAATCCTGCACATCCACCAGTGTGTGCGAACTACCAGTAGTGAGGACTGTCTTTCTCTCACTAATCTCTGCCCCATTGTTGATTGCACAAGGAATGTTGGGTTGCCCTCCTGCATCTCTCTGCCATTCCTTCACCCCGCCCCTGCATTCTTTGTGTATAGGTTTCACAGCTCCCATTCCATTGTAGTATAAGGAATATCAGAGAGATTACAGATGCCAGTGTCTCCAGATAGGAGAGTCGGAATACACATCTCTACCCCCTGGGGACCCTAATCCTATCAGAGTTCAGCCCACAGAGAGGACACAGGGCAACTCCAGGATGCATTAGCTTCCTCCATCTTTCTCTCTTCCCCCTCAACCATCATTTTCACTTAGAATGAGATGAGAAAAGGGCTCTTGCTTCATGTAGTTTGCATTTTCTCATTTATTGCTTATGGCCTGCACAACAGAGCTTGCTTCCTTCAGAACTTAGAACTCAGAAACACCCCCTCTCTTTCAGAACACTTTTAGCTATTGCAAATTAAAGCCGTGCCTGTCAAGACTGCAGTCTCTGCACTAAGCTTGAGAGACTTCTTAGAAATTTGAAAAATTTGAAGGAAATGATATCTTATATTTACAAAATTTTAAACAACTTTAAAAATACTTTCCATAAACTCTTCATCTACCCATGTATACAAACATAAGTCCTAGAGGCAATGACTGAGTGCCTTGTGCTACAACCACTAACAAAGCCAGGTCCCAGGCTTTAAGCAGCTCAAAGTCAAACCTATCAGGGACCTTAAAGACATTCTGCTGAGCAAAGTAGAGCTAGGTAGGAAAGACACATGGCACATTTCCCTACCAGAGATTAAAATAGAGTTCATCTTGTAGTTTCCTGCTCTAGGGAGAGGTGCACAATAATTTGATCACGCAAGGAATATAAATTGCTCTGAGTCACTAATGGTAGCTTCTTGCCATCCCCACCTCCAGCTTCCGGGGGAGTGGGAGTACCCAAGGCTCTAGAAGGTACTTAGGGAACCTGCTTTCAGGAGATACAGAGGAATTAAATTCAGCCTTTTGAATATTCGAAGTTCTAAAATATGAAATGGCAGTCCTGGGGACAGAGTTGGCACACACATATGTTTCGTTGGCCTTGAAATAATTTGAAAGAGTGCCAGTGCTTAATATTGGGAAATACAAAAGAAATTTAAAATGTGTGCTTTTCATGAAAATTCCAAAGATCTGGCGGAATAGGGCCCCCATTTGCTGGAGCTGTGGTAAGGCAGCCTCTCTTTGTCAAGTTCTGCATTCAAATTCGACCACCATCCCTCTCCCTTTCCTGTCCCTACCTGTCCACTTCACACATTGACTTTTCCTGCTGCCCTTTCTCCTTCTGAGGCTGTGACCCCTGATGATCCCAGAAAGTTGAAAGAAGGAGGGTGGGTAGAATAAGTTGAGGTATGTAGTGGATTGAGACTGAATCATGGAAGGTACACAATACCTACCACTTGTGCCTTCAGGCCAGAGCGAGAGGGGCCCTCACCCCCGGGCCTCCGTCTGAGTGGCACATGGGTTTATCCGCTCCTGTGTCTCAGTTCCAGGCCCGCACCCCACCCCCGTGGCAGGACAACCTCTGCCCCCAGCCTGCCCCACATGGCTTCTGCCAGGACAGCTGTTCTCAGGCCCTTGAGTTGTAGTGAAGCACAAACTGCAGCCATACACCGAGGCTCCCAGCGCTCTTCGGAGGGAACAAATGGGAACAGATCTCCAGTAAATCATAACCAGCCCAGTCATGACCCCAGAATGATCCTACAGGTACAAGTCCTTGAGCAACTTGAAGCACCTGGTCAGCCCCATGTCTGTGCCTGCATGTGTGCCTACGTGCATACGGACACATGGACACGCAAGAGAGGGTGGGTGTGAGTTGGGAGAGCACCCCAGATAGGAGAAAGGGGGCAGGGCCAATGTGTGTCCAGGTCCAGGCTTGGGGTGCCCTACCCAGAGGGATAGGCCAGCCCTGGTCATCCCAGGGACTAGAGGAAAACTTGGAAGCTGTGTAAAATACACTCCAAAGCCAGCCCCTCACCCCTGCAGTCTGGGAACGTGAGCAGGGTGGGGCTCTGCTTGCCCATGTCTATGGGCTATACTGTCTCTGACTGACATTTATCCACCTGCCTCAGGTCCGGGGAACGTCATGGCGGTCTTCCTCGGTCTATCACTTCAACTCCAAAATTTCTTACTACTTTGATTCCTCTAAATAGACTATCCATTCATCCAAAAAAGACAAAACAAAACAGTTATTGAAGATGTACATCACATATCGTGCTAGAAACGTGTTGTGAAATCATGAAAAGATAGGCTGTGTCTCCGCCCTCAGCAGCCTCCAGTCTGGTGTCCTGTTGAGTTGAGGTCCTTTAGAGCTTAAATGTTCTTTTTTAAATAATTGAATAAGAAGTAAAGGTGGTACAGTAGAAGGCCTCAGGAAGAACAAACGAGTACAGAGACCAATGCCTCCATTTATTTTAATCTCATGAATACTTAAAAATTTAGGTTTTACTATTATTTCTTGAAGGAATATCACTTCAATCCAATTAATTTGTATAATATATTTTGATATAAATATGTACCACATTATGATTTATGTCCTATGAATTGACAATCAAAGCAGGGGGCTGGCTACAGTTACAATGGTGACTTTGGTATACATTAATTGAAGGACTAGCGGCTCAGAAAACCCAGAGCTTTTGGTTTAGTTTATTAAATTTGGTTATTCTAGCCCATAGGAAAAGGTCTTACCTAAAATTGGCACTCAGTTAGGACTTGAGAAACTAATACACCTGAGAATACATGAAATGAGCAGTTTAATATGTTTAGCTTGACCTCCTTAACACTCACCATCTGCTTCATGTACCCCCAAACTCTACCAAGACTAAGGTAATTTTGAACCTTTGGAATATTTTCCAATATGTTTTGGAGAAATTTTTAATATCTCCAAAATGGAGTTTAATATTTTAACTGGCCACAAATGACAGAAGAAACATTCATCTCGCGACTATTGCCTTGCAAAAGAATCTAAAATCAACAGTTTCCTATACTTTCAAGTATGATATTAATTCTGATTCAAAAGCAATGATATTATCATAACCTTTCAAGAAAATGAAATGTAAATCAGAATATTAACTTATTTTAGATTTTCAGAAGAGGGTTATGGGTCAGAAGGAGAGTCTCAATTTTGCAAATGAATTGTGCGCTATTAGAATTCATATTCAAGGAATACAGTAAATTTGTTGGCAAATGGTAAGGATATGCACAATGTCCCCAGACTTCCAGATGCCTTTTATAGGAAAGAGATGGTGGGGGCTTCCCTGGTGGCGCAGTGGTTGAGAGTCCGCCTGCCGATGCAGGGGACGCGGGTTCATGTCCCGGTCCGGGAAGATCCCACATGTCGTGGAGCGGCTGGGCCCCTGAGCCATGGCCGCTGAGCCTGCGCGTCCGGAGCCTGTGCTCCGCAACAGGAGAGGCCACGGCAGTGAGAGGCCCATGTACAGCCAAACAAACAAACAAACAAAAAAAAAGTGGAAAGAGGTGGTGATCCTCTTTTCAAACCAATTAAAAACCCCATCCCAACTCTACCATGAGCAACAGGCAAACACAAAGACATTGCAACCAATCAGGATGTCCTTCCTTATCCTCCACTAGGTAAACTAATCAACAGTTCATTCCTCCCCAAAGACTTGTATCAAGACTAGCACTACCCTAAATATGAGAATTTAAACATAAATGAAGATTTGCTTCTTTCTTTCTGAGAGCTTATGGTCTAGTTTTCACAGAAAGTGGGAAGAATGACAGATAACATTTATTGAGTAACTGAAGTTATCCTGCCACTGTATATATTCTTTCATGTAAATAAACACCCTATGAGGTAAACATAAATCAAAATTGGAATTGCTCTTACCACCACACCATGTCGCAAGAATCACAATTCATATTTTCAATGTCAACAATGGCATCTTCGTTCTAGAAAAACTTTTACCTTTTGCCTCTTTTATCTTTTGACTACTTTCATGTTCAGAATCCTTGTAGAAGTCTAAGGACCCAGAAGTTTGGCCTCTGCTGTGATCAATTTATATGTTCAGAAACGTAAACAACTAACACAAATTATATATATATAATGTGTAAAGTGTTTTGATTTCTTGTTCTTATTTAGTTTTCATGGTAAATACATCCTGTAGGCCTGGGAATTCTGCATTTTGAAGTATTCAATAATTACACAAAAACTAGACACTGTACAACTGTATCCATCTATTAATATCTCCATTACGGATATTTGGAAAAGAAATTATCCATATCTTCAGTAAATTATAGGAAGTATCAGTAACAAGGAACATGTGTGATTGAATGCTGGTATTATAGTCATTATACATTAACTTTTATTTTTTATTACAGTTGTTTTGGCTACTATTTGTTTTTCCCAGTGGTTTAGCAACATCAGTGAAATAGTGAACTACAATATATTATAATGAGAATTAATAGTATTTGAAATAAAATGTTCCTAGTTAAATTATTTGATTCCTGCTAGACCATCAAATCAGGGCTGGCAAATAGCTCTTCTACCATGTGCGAACTCAAAGTGATTTGAGAAAGACTCTGAGGTCATCGCCAGCCTTAGAGACAAAGGTGCATTGCTAGATTAGTAATGTGTGTCATGGAAAGGGTTAGGTGAGTGGCGGAATTCATATTACATATTTGCCCTCTGCGATCTACATTACTAGTTAAATAAATCCCACAAATTTTCTTTTCTAATGCAAAGTCAGTTTATCTATTAAGACAGAACAAACTGATTAACACATCTCTCTGCCAGTTGCCAAAATCAAAATTCATTTTCTTATCACAAAGAGTAGAAAAGAGAATCTGTGCGATGGCAGATTTCAATGATAAAAATTATTTTAATAAATGTGCTCTATATTTCAAAGTCACATCCTAAATTCCTGATTGAAGATCTAAGAAATAAAGAATAGCAATAGCTCTATGTTTTCAGCATGTTCTTCTTGTCTTTTTTTATCAGACTTCGTTAAAATCAGGGAGGAGAAAACAGTTCATATTTTAAGAATCAGCAGAATCATAAACCATTTCTCCTGACCTAACATCTTTATAATAAAAAATCTACGATAATAAATTCATTGCTAGGTTGTGTTTTTATTATTACAATCTCCCCCATGAGTTCTCAGTTAAAAATATTCTGGGAGAGGCAGAAAAATGTCATTTGTGTCAGAACATAATTCTCTACCTGCTGAAAAAGACATACAATTGTGATGGTTGCCTATTATTTTTTAAAGATTGATATATAAGCTTACATACTTATGGCAAATTAACGAAATACATGGGAATATATTATACTATCAAGCTACTGTTACAGATGTAACCAACATAAATTTTGAGGTGTCTAATATCCATCCCAAGCTTCCATAAGGAAAAAAAAAAAAAGCCCAAATCTCTAAAACAAAGATTTAAAAAAAACGAAAAATGGTACTGAATTCATAATCTTGCTATTGATTCATGAAAGATTATCATATTTTTCTTTTTTATTATGAAATATGACTGTATTGATTCAATTCTGGAATCTATTAATTTGTATTGTGCTACTTTGAAAATTTGGATACATAGATTCTGAGTTTAAAAATTTGCTGTATAACTATGTTAATTGTATCTAAACTACCCCAGGCTATAGCAAGGCCCCTTTGGAAGTTATCTAATGGCAGCTTCTCACGCAGGCATTTAAATCAGATACAAGTCATCTGGTGCCTATATTGGTACCCAGATTTGACTTACTAAATTCAAATGTGCTTGTGTATTTACTATAGGCTAAGGCAATAATCCAAGATGAAAAAACGCTCTCTCAGCTCTGGGCTTAAGCAGGCAAATCATCAAGGGTAAAAGTGACTTACTCCCTTCATTCTAAAGATTCTCAGATCCTATTTCTGGAATCACTCTTGGGTTGACATTTCTTCTCCATCTCCACGAACACTGCCTCATTCCAGAACTTCACCATTTTCCGCCCATACGGAATCCCCTTGATTCCAATGGCTCTTAACGTCACATCGCTCTCCAAGGCACCAACAGAATCATCTTTGAGGGGAAAAATACCCAACAACTATAGCATTATTTACTACTTTAAAGGAGTGGTATCAGTGTTGTTTCAAAATCTTGCTTCAGTGAACCTCTCCACTGTTCTTTTTCTTTATTGAAGCCTCCGATTGCAACTCTACCGGACTTTCAATATTCCCTGGATGCCCGCCACCCTTTCGTGACACTATGTCTTATGCAGCTTTATCTTCTGCCATCTTTTCCTTAGTGTCTTAATGTATCCTCATCATCTGTCTTTGTTACCTTTTTTCCCATGAGTCCATACTTTGCCTTCTCTTTCGGTCTCTGTTAGGAAAAACTGTGAAAGACTTGAAAATGAGCAGCAAGAGATTTCTGGGTAGACTTTCAGTGTAATGTTGGCATTTTCTAGCTGGCCCTTTGGAGATATATCATAGTAGGGCGACTCTGAGAGTCTTTAACTAGATTATTTTATACCTCTGTAAACTGTAGAACATTTATAGTAATGCAAATGATTACTGTCCATAGAAATACAAATAAACTTTGTTCAGTAAAGACACAATTGATTTCTGCCTTGTAGAAGAGATGATTTCAAACATGACATTATACTGTCCTACAGGGTGTTAAACCATTTTTGCCTATTAGGATATTCATTTCAGCATTGTCGATGAGACAGACAGATAGATACATTTGGATTCTCCTTCAAACCAGTTTTAAAATCGTCCTGGTTCTGTCGTTAATAAACTAAATAAAACACTTTATATCTGTATAAGAGTCACAGATGCACATTTTTTAAAAACTATATTTGAACAGTTTTGAAGGGCCCACAGACATATGCAACAGATTCATCTGAAAAAGCCAGGCTGTAGGAGAAGTGTGCCTCATGGACTATTTAGTTCCAGTACATATTTTCTTGGCCCCCTGAGGACATCACAAGTGGCAATAAAATTTAAACTTTGCTGACACTCTGTTTCATTATGTTGCCCCTCTCTACCAATCCTGTGTGTCGGGGGTGTGCGGGCATGCCTGTGTATATGGTACAATAATTTATTCCATATTGGTGAAAACAGTGATTAGAAAATTGACGTTATAGTGGGACTCTTTGATAATCTCTGTCAGATGGATGATGGAAATATATTCTCTGATGAATGAGAAAAGACAGGGAATCTGGTGTGAAAGTCTTTTCTGTTTGTGTTTATTTTTTGTCTATTTTTGTGCTTAAATCAATTAAGAAATTTCTGTCGACTGATAATGAGAACAGCTCTTCAAGATCTGAATCAGTTAATGAGCTTTTGTGTTTCTGTGTTTGGACCTTTGCCCCAAATTATAAAACTGAAGTTATATGCTCTCTATGTGTCTAGTATCCATGTGTCTGTACGCCTCTAATTGAAAAAGGGCTTGATCTCTCTACGTGACTATGTAATGTTTCCCAATTTCTGGACGGATTTAATAAATTGGACTGTGATGTCTCTTAAATTAAAAGAGCTCTCTTTGGTTGGTTGTCTAGCTGACATTCTGGGCTTATGGAATCAGGCCTGTGCCTCTGAGTACCTTTGACAAGGCTATTTTACAACTCTTTAAGTAGTTGAAAACTGATAGTAATACAAATTATTCTTGTCCAGTGAAATGTAAATGAGTTTTCCTAGTAAAGATACGATTGATGTCTGCCCAATAGAAAGATGTATTCCAAACACTGTGTTTTATTTCTCTAGTTTTGCATCTGTAAACAGTCATTCCAACATTCTTGAATGTGTCTGCATATCTACCTACATCAACATCTACATCTGTTGTTCAAATTTTCCTTTCCACCTGCTTTAACATCTTACAGGCACTCATTAATTAATGGACTAACTAAAATCTTTGACATCTGTTCATTTTATATTTGAATAGAGTAATGGTTTCAAATTTTAAAAAACTGTGCATTACCAGCTCCCCCTGCACTTTGTTCATACTTATGCATTACAGAATAATTTCACTCTTCCTCCCCACTAAACTAGAAGTGTCTTAAAGGGACAAACTATATATTCACAAAGCCTAACAAAATATCTCTTTTATAGCAGGTAGTAGATACTAAAAATACATAGTTTTTATTATGACAAAAAAACTATAAGGCCTGCTAAGGAATTTGGTGAAGAAAAGCATGTAAGATGATAAGAGGATGACTAAAATTTTATAACACCTATTACATTTTATTCATCAGTTGACTCTAAGTAATAGGAGTTAGTATTTGTCAATTTTGTTAAACAGAATTTATACAAAAATGACCAATTGAAATGTTAAATACCTGAAAACATTTCCACTACTCTCCCACCAACAAATTTCATTATGGAGAGTTTGAAAAGGTGATATCTTTTTTATCATAAAAATTATAATACTATATAAACATAATTCTCTAAGTGAAATACAAATTTTCTCACTCTTAAGGTCTGACTTCACTTAGTCAATTAATTTTAATTAGTTATATTTTTTAAAGTCTGAAAAATAATAGTTGAAATTACAAATTTGCTTTCTACCTTATGCTCTGAATTCATTTGAATTTACATTTTGATTTTTAACCTTCTGAAGTCACTTTGCTAACAAATGCTTTGCACTGATTATTTTTTATTTCTCAGAAACATACAGAGACCCACAGTTCTAAATTTCTGATAAAATTGTATTTCTATATACTTGTTATTTCTCTTAAACTTTACTTTTTTTTTTTTTTTTCGATATGTGGCCTTCTCACTGTTGTGGCCTCTCCCATTGCGGAGCACAGGCTCACAGGCCCAGCAGCTCCGCGGCATGTGGGATCTTCCAGGACCAGGGCACGAACCCGTATCCCCTGCATCGGCAGGCGGCTCTCAACCACTGCGCCACAAGGGAAGCCCTAAACTTTACTTTTTATTACAGGTAGAGATTATCTTTCCAAAGCGATTAGAAAATTTTTTGAATTTTTATTTTGATGTTCTTTTAATTGAGCAGTTCCATAGTGTTCTTTGTGTATTCAACATACAAATAAGCTGCTTTCTGAGAGAAAAGTAAATGAACCAATTTTTTTTTTTTTCTGTGAATTTAAAACAAACTTTCTGGTTTAATGACAGATTCATTCCACTTTTGTCCCCAAAACACGTGAGCACCAAGATTATCAAAGAACACTTAGTATTTAGTAAAACAGTAAGGAATGTAAAAATTAAGGAGGGGGAAAAGAGTTTTCAAAAGGCCAATTTTTAAAATTAAATTTTTATCTCTATTAAAAAGCCTTCAGAAATTATAGAAAATATGCACAAAATTGGAAAAACATCGTATGTATGATACAACAATTCTGTGGTATATCTAACTCATGCAATTGATGAATAATTAACTATAAATTCTCATAGATGTTGAGGTATTTTACATATTAAACATTTTATTTGAACATCCTGTTATTTTCATTTGGAACAACTCTTGGAAAAGTCCTAGAGTATTTTCATAGTGTTACATTTGTTTTATGTTATGTGTCTATCCTGTTGCTCAAAATTGAAGGTTTCCTATGAGTTTTGGGTCAATTAGGGACAAAAATTCCCCTGGTAACAAATTCTTTCAGTTAAGAGAAAGAGACTGAGAAAACTACTTATCTACATAAAGCCTCATTTATTCCTTAGTGTTAAAAGTCCATTATGAAAAAACATTAAATTCAACTCATAATGATAAAGTTTTACGTAAGAACATCTTAGCAAATCAATATTTTAAATGATTAAGCATAATCCAGTTCTGGCAATTTTAAGCATGATAATTGAACTTTCTAAATATTTATAGATACTAAGAAGAAAACCATTCCAGCTGCAGATTTCTGGGGGGGGAAAGTCCATATATCTTCAAAGTAGAAAGAAAGTCAGGCAGGTCATTCATCAGATCAAAGATTTTTAAATCATCTCTTTTGGGGACTTCTGATAAATTTTTCTTATTGGACAGAATATAAATTTTAAAGTAAGGTGGTAATTCATTGTAATAACGAAACAAAGGGAAAGTAAGTTGTACTCCTTTTGTGAGAATATACAAAATGATCAGAATTCCAAAAATCAGAATGGTATTACAGAATCTCATTTTCTGTAGATGTCAATTTCTGAAAAAATAAAATATTCACTGAAAATTCATGGAATTTAATATTTAAATGAGATGATAAAATGTTTGTGTGCACTTATAGCTTCACACGTAATAAAATTCACTCTATTTTTGTCATCACCTTTTTAAATAATAAGAAAAAATCTTAAATATTTACCCATGAAGTTACCAATTCCGGTGCCCTTTATTCTTGGTGTAGATCTGTATTTCCATTTGGTATCATCTTCCTCTCTTTGTGCAGCTCTCTCCTCTCTGGCATCTTCCCTGCAAATTCTCGTTGCTTTGGCCTCCTCACGGCCTCTTCTCTTCCAATCAGGGAGCCCAGACAGCTCTGCTTAGATTGCCCCTCCTTGCACTGCAGCCTGGAAACTCTCCAAAGGCAGGAAGGTAGGGCAGTCACAAGATTCACCTCTCTTATCTTTCGGAGATCACTCTGCTTTGTTATCTGATGTCAGATGCCTTGCAAATCATTAGAAAATCATTACTCCATATATTGGTATCTGGTTGTTTGTTTTTTTCAGTTATTTCAGGTGGGAGGGTAAATTTAGTGCCTGTTGCTCTGTCTTGGTAGGAAGACAAAATCCTTGTCAGCAACTTTTTAAAAATCCACTTTCACTACTTCTGAGTCTAATGACATTTTACATATTCTAACACTTGGTAAACACCAGGGTTAGCAAAAATAGGGGATAATTATTTATTAGATTGTGGTCTATGAACTCTATCCTGCAGTGTATCTTAGTTGGGTTCTGCAATAGCAGATGCTGTAATAAGGCTTCAGGTGAAAGTGATTTATTAGAATGTGTCCCCAGGCAAACCTGGTGGGAACACTGGAGAAGTAAAGAGAAGGTTAGTCAAGGTTGTAACATCAAGCAAAGTACTCAAAGAGTAACTTGGGCTCAAGCCTAAAAGAGAACCATGGAGAAAACATAGTTCATACTTCAGAACTAAGGGATGGAGGGATAGAGTGCTATTTACCCCCCTCACCTGTCCATCATTGGCAAAGGGTTGCCCAGGTGGGAAGTATATTCTTAATCTCTTCGGGGGCCCCTTACTCAGAGGCAAAGTTTGTTCTGACAACCTGATGGTAGAACAGGTACTGACTGTTGGGATTAATAGCAAACTGGTGTGCAAAAATAATAACTATCTGAGAGGTGTGAGCAAAACAGTAACAGCATCCAGTACCCAGTGCTTATGGAAACTTAACGCACAGGAGACTCACTTAGGGATTTCACTAAAATGAAAGTGCTAGTTTAGCAGGTCTGGCAGGACTCCTAGGTGATGCTGACGCTGCTAGCCCACCAACATACCCCTCAACTCCTGGTAAGTCTTAAAGGACTGGGATGGTTTTTATTTTCTCACCTTTCCTTGTTCTCACTTCATCGTTTTTAACACTTTGGAGTTACTGAGTATCCTTCACGTCAGGATACAGTAACTTGATAAACACTGCTGTTACACCAACATTAAAGAGGAAGCAAAAGGTAGATCAGGGGCTATAAAGTTTTTGACCAAGACCCACAGTATAAATATACATTCTGATCCACACACACGTGTTTATTTAAGCATATATGACCTGAACAAATGTGTCATGGACTATAATTGTTGATGCATTTTGCGTCTTTCTAATCTATTTTTCTCTTCACTCTGTTTCATAAACAAAAATGTCATTTCCTAGCACACTACGAGGTCTCAACCCACAATTTAAAATAAACATGATCCCAATGATAATGGAAACTGAATTGAGATTCTTATAGGTCATATTTTTTGTTCCATTTATGAAAAATTGTGTTCACTGATTTATGGTCTGCTTGAAACACTTGAGTGCTTTGAGGAAGATGAGGATTTTGGAGATCCTTCGAGCCTGTATTTGTCAAATATTTTCTCTATGTTCATTTGGGGTGGAAGCTGAGTGCTACCTGAAAGAAGGATGGAGTAGGGAGGGAGCTGTGTTGTAGCAGGTTTCCTGCACTGAGCCGAAGGAAATCTCTGCAGAACTGGACTGACATTCCTTAGACGGCCAACTAGGTACCTCCTAGCATCACCCACACACGCAAGGAGGCATCCCATTACCTCAGCCTCAGCCCAAGTGGCTTACCTAAGTATTTCTTCCTAATACTTAGTCTCTTTGAGAGAAGTTCTGGTAAATATATTCTTCTTCATCTTGCCACAGTCCAGCTGACATTTTTGTGGCTTTTACAACCTGATAGTTGACCCACGTGTAGCTGTCCCACACTTCGATTAACTTCTAAATTCATTTACATAACATGAACATATGAAGCACACATTAAGCACAGGCCATGTACTGAATGTTCAGTGGTTCACAAAACAGATCTATTCCTGCCCTTAGCTGCTTGCTGCCTAGTAAGGATGATACATAAAACATGAGAAAAGTGATGTTAGGGTCAATACGATGTCGTAAGAGCATAAAACAGAAGTATCTAAAACAGAGGCTGGCTAACTTTTTCTGTAAAGGGCTGGGTAGTAAATATTTAATACTTTGTAGGCCATATGGTCCCCATCTCAACTGCTCAACTCTGTGAAAGCAGCCACAGACAATATGTAACAACGAGAGTGTCTGTGTTCAAATAAAACCATATTTTCAAACACAGGCAGCAGGACAGATTTGGCCTTTGGACCATAATTTGTGCAACCCTGATCTAAAGGGATCCAGGGAGAGTCAGAGGAGACTTCTTAGAAGAATTCAGTGTTAAAACTGATTCCCAAACATGGGGATGAGTAATCCAATAAAGAGAAGGGAGGCCCTGAAGAAATGGGCCTAGAAGTGAAGGACAGATCATGTTGAAAGACCGGAAAGATGTGGCTGTAGCTTAGAATTTTTTTTTTAATTTAGGAGGTTTTTTTTTTAGAGCAGTTTTAAGTTCACAGCAAAACTGAAAGTACAGGGATTTCCCATATATCCCTTGCCTCCACACATGCATTGACATTTGACAATTGAAGAATCTACACCAATACATCATAATCACCCAAAGTCCATAGTTTACACTATGGTTCACTCCTAATTATGTATATTCTGTGGGTCTGGACAAATGTTTAATGACATGTGTCCATCACTTATGGTTTCATACAGAGTATTTTTACTGCCCTAAAATCCTCTATGCTCTGCCTATCCATTTTTTTCCCCATGACGATCCAAGGCAACCACTGATCTTTTTACTGTCTCCATAGTTTTGCCTTTTCCAGAATGTCATATAGTTGGACTCATACAGTGTATAGCTTTTCATATGGGTTTCTTTCCCTTAGTAATATGTATTTAAGTTTCCTCTATGTCTTTTCGTGGCTTGATAGCTCATTTCTATTTAGCACTGAATAATTGTGCTAAATAGAATAATAATAACCAGTCCATTGTCTGGTTGTGCCACAGTCTATTTATCATTTACCTACTGAAGGACAGCTTGGTTGTTTCCAAGTTTTGGCAATTATAAACAAAACTGCTATAAACATCTGTGTGCAGGTTTTTGTGTGGACTTGAGTTTTCAACTCCTTTGGGTAAATAACAAGAAGTAAGACTGCTGGATTATATACTAAGACCATGTTAGTTTTGTTAGAAACTTCCAAACTGTCTTCCAAATTGACGGCACCATTTCGCATTCCCACCAGTAATGAGAGTTCCTGTTGCTCCACATCCTCAACAGCATTTGGCGTTGTTGGTATTCTGGATTTTGGCTATTTAAATAGGTCTATAGTGGTATTGTTGTTTTAGTTTGCATTTCCTTGATAATATATGGTGTACAGCATCTTTTATATGCTTATTTGTATATTTTCTTTGGTGAGGTGTCCGTTAAGATTGTTGGCCTATTTTTTAATTGGGTTATTTCTTTTCTTATTGTTGAATTTTAACAGTTCTTTGTATATTTTAGATAACAGTCCTTTAGCAGATGTATTTTTCGCAAATATTTTCTCCCATTCCATGGCTTGTCTTCTCATTGTCTTGACATTGACTTTCCTAGAGCCGACGTTTTTAATTTTAACGAAATCCAGCTTATCAATTATTATTATTATGATGGACCATGACTTTAGCATTGTATCTAAAAAGTCATCACCATACCCAAGGACATCTAGATTTCCTCCTGTTTTAGAAGTTTTATAGTTTTGTGTTTTATACTTAGGTCTTTGGTCCAAAGACCAAGTTAATTTTTGTGAAGGGTCTGTGTCTAGATTCTTTTTTTTTTTTTGCGCGTAAATGTCCGGTTATTCCGGCACCATTTGTTCATTTGTTGAAAAGACCATCTTTACTCTCCATTGTATTGTCTTTGCTCCATTGTCAAAGATCAGTTGACTACATTTATGTGGGTCCATTTTCAGGGTCTCAGTTCAGGTTCCATTGATCTATTTGTCTGTGTGGCTCAGAATTTTGGGGGTATGTGGAACATTTTTTTATTCATCTGTCCATCTACCATCTAATACCTAGTTTCATGTTTAGGCAATTTCCCCACTTTATGAGTCTTGGTAGGAAGCAAAACTTCCTTCCCTAAATGGGCTGAAAATGGTAGATGCTTGTATCTTCAGTCTTCCTTCTAGCTAAGGGACAGGTATGTGGCCTAATCTCCACCAGCCAGATACACCCATACGAGACTTCAACTCATAAGCCAGTGATGAAAGAGAGAAGGAGAGGAATCAGTCTTTCCCTCAATCTCTTTCCCTCTCTCTCTCTGTCTCCAACTGTCTTTTGCACATGCATCCAGTGTGGACTTAGTAGTGGCTGCAGTTTTGAGATATTGAGGCTTAAGTGGCACCAGAACAGTTCAAGATCTGGTGCTTGTTGGTGGTGGTAGGAGTTTGTATGTCAGGCCAATCCTGCAATGAGATTATGGGCATTATTCCTCAAAACTGAGCTTTGTGCTCAGTTCTCCAATTCACCAACAATCTAGGAAATACTCTGTGTCCTTTTAATAAGCTCCTCTTCTATGACTTCAGCTAGAATCAACTTTTCTTGTTTGCAACTAGGAAATCTGACTTATCAAGGGAGATTGGAACAGAGAGATAACTAGGGGCCAGCTCTGGAGGACTCCTTAAACCATGTTAACATGTTTTGAATTTATTATTAACGTGGTGAGAAGTCTTTGAAAGATATCAAGGAAGAGACTGATATAAGCAGAGTCACAATTTAGAAAGATCACCCTGTAAGCTCCCATATGACAGGGAATTTTTTCTGACTGTTTACTGATCTCTGCTCTGTGCTTAAACTAGTATCTAACACACAGTAGGTAATGAAAAAAGGTTTTGAATGAATGACGGAGCTTTTCATGAATGAATTGGAGGCAGGGGTTCAAGTTTGAACGGGGTTGTATAAATCGGTGACAGTGGTGACCTAGACTAAGTTAGTGCCCTTGAGGATTCAGTGAAAAACATGGATTCAGAAGATTGCTAGGTAGGAGGCAGATTCTGAATAATGTGCACAGAAATTACAGATTAATATTTCAAAATGCAAACAAGCTTTAACATTAAACTTACAATGGTGTCAATTTCAATAATTATTGTAATATTAATGGAGAGGGAATGCAGGGAAGTATGTGTTGCGAAGAGTTTCTCTATTGCCCACTCAAGAGCACTGGTTCCATAGGTACAGCCATGACAAGGTATGACGCATGGATTGAATATAAGCAACTTCCAATGGCAAGAAAGTGAACAAACCAACAGTGTAAATAATCATTTAGTACTGAAGAGGTAAACATAATATCAAATACAGTTGCTTCAGCTGTTTAAGTATCCTATCGTTTCCTGCGTTATTTGGCTTATCCAGGCTGTCACTTTTTTAATAAGCCTAACAGTGGATTCAGTTAAGTAGACAAGGAGGATTTAAAAGATAAAACCCAGCTTGGCATTCAACACTCCTTTCTCCTAAGCCCTTGGAGACGATTTAATAAGAAGGAGACAAGAATATTAATATTTCTGAATTTTTGTTTTGTTGGATGACCTTGGTAAAAGCAAGTAGGCATATTTAGAAATTAGTTTAATTGACTGTTATTACCATTCTGCTTTTTCACTGGAATAATTCACTGGGCATTCAAGTTGATTCACTAATGGAGCAGGTAGAGAAGTTAGGCAGGGCAAAAATCACCACTATATTTCAGTGATCTCCCCCAAAGCCTGCTGGCAAATTGCATATGTTAACATGAAATTTCACTTCACGTTCTCAAAACAATACTCAATAATATGGAAAATCATGTTATTAGTGAACTACTAGCATAATACTTTTTCTGCAATAGTACGCAGCATTGATATTCTGAAAAACATCCCTATCCCTTTAGAAACCAACCAAACTACTCTGATAAAATTAAGTCAGTAATATTCTGGGATACAATGGGAAGTGCATGTTGTCTAGTTTACTATGTCCAGTGGAAACATTTAATTGTGAATGAGGCGTGGATTCTTAGCCTTTCTTGCTAGCCAATAAATTTGATCAACTCTTTGACATCTTCTTGCTGCATTTCAATTTTTGGGGAAAAAAATTGAATGATAAACTAGCTTATATATTCTTACCAGCCAACAACCTCTGGCCTAATGTATGTATTGAGCAGGCAGGACTCTTGGGGTCTAACGATGGCTCCAGAAAACTGACTTCAAACCTCTCCCCAACCATACAGGCAAGTACACTGAGAATATCTTTAAGAGGAATCCTTGGCCTTACAGTGATGCTAAATTAACACATTTATCAGCCGATTTATGTGGAGATCAGCCTATGAGGGAAAGGGGGTAGGAAAAGAGACAGTTCTGCTATGGGGAGGAAATGGAGCCCCAGAAGGATAGAGAAGTACGCAGACTCTCTCACGGCCTGATTTCATCAGACTCTGTCAGGCTCACTGTGATTTATTTAATGAAGGTCAGTGAGAGAACACACTCAACGCTTTAACTTGAGAAATAAAGCAGGCAATCTGTGTGTACCACTATAATAAAACAACAAGCTGAAAAGGGAAAACGTCACATGGCCAATAATTTTGTCGACATGCCACCAACTAATAAGTTTTGTTTTTACTGAAAAGATGGATTGTTTGTGCCTCAGCCACAATAAATGCAAAGCACTGACATCATTAACGTACTTTTGTCCCTGCCCCGAGCACAGTGCTTTACAATGGAAAGTGCAGAATAAACATTGCTGAATGAATGAAGAATTTTGTACGTGGCCTTCCCATTTTCATGGTCCTCAAATTCATAGTCCCTAACCTAAGCTCTGGCCTCATCCTGTCTACAAACCTTGTGAGTTTTCTCCATCTCCTTGTCTTGTTTATTTCTCAATGACTAGTCCAAACCTGCCCCATTCTCAAGACCTGACCCTACCAAAAAACCTCTCACCATGTAATCTCTTTTCAGGTTAATTCCCATTACGTACAAATTTACCCCTCTCCCCCTTTAATTCCTTTCCTCTAGGCCAAGAAGACAGGTGTTCCCTCCGTGTTCAAGTCAATCCATCCCCATCTTATACTGGGCTATACCGTCTTCCTCACATTCTTACATATCTCCAATCCGTTTTCTTAACCATTTCCTTCCTCTTAGCCTGTGAAGAAGTTCTCTCCCACAAAAGAATAAATCTCCCTTTACCCTATATTCTCTTCTCAACTCACTGTGTTTTCCATCCCTCCTTTTCCCAAGGACCACTTCATCCACACTCAGGATTTCATCTACCTGTTTAAGGCTGAAGAGCTCTAATTTTAACTTTCCAGGTCAGACTGTTCCCTTGAAGATTTTATGTCCAATTGTCTGCTTGTCACATCACCCATGATTTCGTTCATTCATTCATTCATAAGTATTTGTTGCATACCTACTTTGTGCCAAGAATGGCTTAATAATAGGAATGGAAGTTGTGTGAAAATAGATAAGGTCCCTACCCTCATGAAGCTTTACAGATGAACAGTCCTGTGATGAAATCACAGAAATAAATGACAGACGTGACAAGTGCAGTGAAAACGAAAAAAGTACCCCTCATATGGAGCGTTCCACACCGCTGTTTGCCTCTTGTTCAGTGTCATTTTTCACTTGGCGCTCTCACAATCCTTCTAAGTTTCTCACTAAGATGCATAAGCGTTGACCTTGATCTCCTCTGTAATCTTGATGTCAACCCATCTTAAAGTTCTGCTTTTTTTTTTTTTTACAGCCTATAATGTTTTCCTGCTTTACCTTAACAGCAGTGATACATCTCAGCCCCTCTGTCTTGCCTGTACCACCCTGATAGCAGCACAGTTGGTTGTCCTGTCTTCAGTCTTGTTTTATTCTCAAATCCATCCTCATGTATTGTCAGAGGGACTTACATAAACCACAAACCTGACAATGTCATTCATCTGCTATTTTGCTCAGGATATTTAGCACTGGCTGCTATAACAAATGGCACTAGTACCGTAGAAGCTCAAAACAATGTGTGTATTTCTTGCTCATGTTGGCTTCAGACCCAGGTCTGATGGGTCTCCTCGATAGCTCTCCTCCAAAGGAAGTCTCAGTGATTCCGTTCTTTCCAATATGTCAGACTGCCAATCAAAACTGTATCTTTGAGGTCCTGTAGAAGTGAAAGAGGATCAGCTGAGGCTGTCAGGATGATTTTCGGGGCAGGTGTGGGCCACATTTCTGTTTATGTTACATTGGACAGAAGATCAATATAGTCCCAAACTAACTGCATGAAAGACTGAGAAGTTTAGTCTTCTTGGGTGCCAAAGGAAATTAAAAACACAGGAATGCAAGCATCTAGCTAATCTCTGCCTGACTTGCTTTCAGTCTTTAACTTCTCACAGTCTAAAAACTTCTAGCCCCTGAATATGGTTATAAGACTCATGTGCCAACGTCTCCATTCTCTTTGCCTCTCTTCTCTCTTTGTTTTATAGACTTTTTCTCATTCTTACCCTCTACCCCTCTTTTCTTTCTCTCTCCCTTAAAAAAAAATTCAGTATCTGTATTTTCTTAGCTGGATATACTCTTCTAATGGTATTGCATGTTAAAACGAATTGCTTCTCACAATTTGTGTCTTAGGTATCAGAATCAAGTACAGTTTGAAACTACATTTACAGAAATCCTTGCTAAAGTAAGGCTTTTCTTCTCTTTGTATGAATTACTGACTCAGTGAAGTATTTTCTAGGTGAAGACTTAAGTCTTAGTACCTCAGCTGCACCTAACAGTTCAGATATTATGCTGAGAGAAAATTTACAGATATCAAAATATGTCCTCTGTCTAAAAGGGCAATTTTTTCAAAGATGTCAGGATGAGAAATATTTTCTAAATACCTAGTGGTCTCCTTCCTTAACCTTTTCACCAGAGAAAACACATGACTGTCACCAGAGTTGATATCAGAGCCTGGATAGGATTTAGTCACCAGGGCCCAGCATCTGAGGGGCTAGCACAGAACTGACTGTGACCTAAGCTTTACACCTGAAGATTGCGATTAAAGCCAGTTTGCAAAGGCCTCACCTTCAAAATTATTTTTTCCATGAGCCATCCGATTATCACCATTTTCCCATCACATTGTCTGGATTGAGGGTTGAATGCCTTCTAGCTTCTTGACAATTATACAAAATATACTAATAATATCTACCTCATAGGACTGTTGTAAGAAAAAAATTTCACATGACATGAATAGTAATAAAATGGTAATAAAAACTGTTGGTTTTTATTACTATTAATATTACCTTGGCAAATCCATGGAAACATTTATAAACACTCAACATATAATAGATCATCAATAGCTCTTTTTATAATATTTCTTTATGGCTTTGAACATGGTCATATTTCAATTATTATCTATGGAAGATATTTCTATTGGTGTCTTTGAGGGATATTATCTATGAGAAAAATAAAACCCAGTATAACATTGTCAGCAGAAGAAAGTGAATATAAATGTTGATACACCCTTTGTTATAATGCCCATAATTTACTTATTAACATCTTGGTGTTAAACAGTGTTATATATGTGTGTATAAATTAGATCTCATTCTTGGTGGGTAATTAACCAATGAACTACCATAACTTGAGGTCCACATTCTAGAAGTTTCTAAATAAGTCTTTGGATATCCCAAGTTTATGACAGAAGAATCATTAATTAGAATAAGGAATGTTAGGAATAATATTTATGTAAGAGATAACTGATGGTGATGATCTTTGGCTCCCTAGAAAGTATAAAGGGACTAGCTAGAAAGAGCTCAGTTTTAAGGTCAGGTGACAGCAGGCTTCCAAACTGGCATAAGGAGATGGAATTCAAGAGCACAGGAGAAACTGTCCAACCCTGTGAACTGTGTCAAGCTGAATAACGGTCCTCCAAAAGATGTCCACATCCTAAGCCCCGGAACAGTTAACTGTGTTAGTAGCATATAAGGCAAGAGAAACTTTGCAGAGATAATTAAGTTAAGGCGCTTGAGATGGGAAGATTATTCTGGATTATCCAGGTGAGCTGAGTATAATTACAACTGTTCTTATAAGAGGGAGGCAGGCAAGGTCAGAGTCAGAGGAGAAAGTGAGGTGGTGATAGAAGCAGAGCTTAGAATGTGCTTGGAAGCTGGAGGGAGGGGTCGCAAGCCAAGGCTTACTGACGGCCACTATAAGCTGAAAAAGGTAAGTACGTGGATTCTCCCCTCCCAGACTGCTAATAGAAAGAACCTGTCCTGTAGACACCTTGATTCTAGCTCTTGAAGACTTCTTATTTCAACCTTCTAGCCTCCAGCACTGCAAGAGAATAAATTTGTGTTGTTTGAAGTCAGGAAATTTGTGGTAATCTGTTATAGCAGTTAACAGGAAACTAATATAAACATTCTTCACTGCTCTTTGAAGAATGTGAGACGCTATACCTTTAATTGACCTCATCTGTACCCGTACCCAAATTGGCCTTAGTTGAGTGAAATCATCTGAACTTGATTTTTTCACACAGGAAGCTGAGCACAACCAGCAGAGAGATAATGTAAAAAATTAAGGCTCTATCAGGGGCAGAATCACCCCATTTTTCCTACACTCTTGATTCAGAGAGTGTGTGGCTACTTGACTAGGAAAGGCCACATTTGAGGGCCATAAGTGCAGGATGAGTCCTGATAACCAACCTTATATTGTTCACAATTTGCCTGGGTCAGCTTCCTTGAACCATAAAACCTGTGTAAGAAATTTGGGTGTGAGTGTACATATGGGAAGGGTGAGGGGTGGTTGCTTTTGTCCAAATATATCTAATTTTAATGCCTAGTATAACTATGGGGTGTGTTTTTTTTAACAGCCAGCAGATGACTGGAAAATGAAACAAGAGCAACAAAGCTTCTCATACTTTAAAAGAACAAGTTGTCCTGTGTCAAAACATCCTGCCTCATGCAGTAACTGTAAATCCCCACAGAGATAAGGTGAAGATACTGGAAAATCTTTGCATCTAGACAGCTCCCTTTTGCTAGTTTCACTACAGGGAGCCTGTGCTCATCTTTGGAAACTAGTTTAGCTTTTGGCTTAAATAGCCTTGTTAGCTCTGAAACCTCTCTTAAGGCACTAGGAGGGTTTGTGAAGCTAATACAGATTGTGGAAGATGGGAAAGAAGTATGTTCAGTTGTCCTAGGAGCCCTCATAAAGGAAAGCTAAGTCTTCCTAGCTTTAAGGAAGCCTGGTGTAGGTATGTGATTCCAAGCGTTACATGAAGAATACACCATATTCCATTTCTTAGAGTGAGGTCATCTGGGTATCCTGACTGACCTTCTCACTGAGAACAACTAAAAATGCCTCATAAAAGTATAAAGAAATGTCATTTTAAATTAGTTAATGAGCTGGCAACTGAGTAAGAATTATTCAGAGGCCATAAACTGAGTGAAAGTGGGAAGACAGGAAAGCAGAGGACTGACGCTGTCTTTTGTCTTAAAGGCATTTGCTGAACCAGACACCTTGAACTTTGGACTTCTTTCCTTCCCAAAATAAGATAAGACAGATACACAGCCCAGAACCAGCCCAAGGTGAGTACCTTGTAGGACAATTCACACATAAATCTGGGACCACAAATAGCTATACATATGTCATAAGGGTCAAGGAGAAATATTACCCCTCAGCTCGAAAACATCAAATATTGAATTCAGGCATAGGATATAAAATAAGTATTTTAATATGTTAAAAGTGAAGGATAGATGGATAGTCACTGTATTATTCTTACAGCCTTTATGATGTTTGAAATTTTTCAAAAAAAGGGGGAAAAATCCAGGACTAGAAATAAACTTCCTTAATACAACAAAGGATAAATATAAAAATGTACAGCAAATATGTTACTTAATAGTGAAATGTTAAAAGCATGTGCCCAAGGCACTGGTGTCCAGTATCAACACTTCTATTTAAAAATGTATGGAGATCCTAGCAGTAGGACACAAAAAAGAATAAAGGGGATAGGCCAGATAAAAAGAAATAAAATCCTCATTGTTTAGACAATATGATTATCTACAAAGATTAGTTAAATATGTAGAAATAATAATGAGAGTTTAATAAATCTGCTCGATATGAAACCAATGTATGAAAATAAGTAGAATTCCTGCAATTTTGCAATAGTTTAGAAAACATATTTTTAAAGGAAGGTACCAGTTATAATAGCATCAAAAATACAAGGTGGCTAGAAATATATCTAACCAAATTTGAGCAAGAGACATTTTTAGAGAAAGTTGTAAAACTTAGAAGGAGGCCATTAAAGAAAACCTATGTAAATAGACAGATAATATTTTTGGATTGGACTATTAACATTACAAAGATGTTGATTTACCCAAAATTCATCTACAAGTTCACTGCAAAACCAATAAAAATCTCAATAGACTTTTTTTGTGGAACTTATTCCAAAATTAACGTAGAAGAATATAAGGACAAGAATACCCACTCTGAAAAAAGAACAAAGTAGAGGGATTGTATAAGCAGATATCAAGAATGATCATATAGTTGTATTAATAAACTGAGTGTCTTGCAAAGGAATAGACACATTGGCTAGTGGAATTGTCAGTTTCGGAAACAGATTTACCCAGATAGTGAAACTTGATTTATGATTGAGCTGGTATTATAGAATGGGTATAAAAGATGAACTTTTCAATAAATGATTCCTTGACAAATGATCATATAAAAGGGAAAAATAAAATTAGACCTTACTTCACACCATAAAGCAAAATTATAAAACTCCATGAAAACAATATATTTATAACCTTAGGGTTAGCTCTTTTTAAAAAGTATATTTAAATTGAGAACGTCTGTTCATCAAGGGATATAAAGAGTTTAGTGAAAGAAAAGTCACAATATGGCAAATGTGTGTGTAATTCATGCAAATGACAAAATATCAGTGTCCAGAACAGATAAAAAAAACTCCTACAAGCTAAAAAGGAAAAGAAAATGGAGTATCGGGTAAAAGGCTTAAAAAATTCTTCACATAAGAGAAAAAGCAAATGGTCAATAACAGGAACAATTTATTTAATCTTATTAGTAGCTGGAGAAATGCAAATGAAAAACCATGATAAAATACCAACATATTTACCACAGTGGAAAATTAAAAACATTGGATACTATTAAGCCTCGATGAGAATGTGGAGCCAGTGCACACAGGCACAGGTGGTAGAACGGTAAATGGGCAAAATCATTTTGGAAAACAGTTTGTCTAGTTAATTTGAGATGCACATATTTAGTGACTGAGCAATTTCATTCCTGTCTCAGAGAAGCTCTTGTCCTGGACACATGCACAAGTGTTTACTGCAGCACTGTTTGAGATAGCAAAATGCTGGAAACAACCCAAATATCCATTCACATTAGAATAGATAAATAAACTGTGGCATATTCATCTGATGAAATACTAGATCATTGAAAATGAATGAATTACAACTTGAAGCAAAAACTTAATTGATTCTCAGGTACATAATGCCGCAGAAAAATACACTAAGTATTGATATGTTTATACTTATATGAAGCTCTAAGCCATGCATTTTTAAGTAATGTATAGTTTTAGGGATACACACTATGCAGTGAAGTAAACGTGTGAAGGAGAGGAAATGTATAACATTACATTCCAAATAATGGTTACCCCTAGGGATGTGGTGACTAAGTCAGTTGCCTTGGAATACACAGGGCTTCAAAGGTGATGGTAACTTTCTGTTAATTAAATTGGATCATGGGCACCCCAGTATTTGTGTTGTTTATTTGCCTTATGCATATTTAATACAAATATTGTGTATCTGTTCAATATTTAAAAGAAAACTACTGAGTTCAGTTAGAGGCATTTTGATACATCTACATACTTTCTGAGGGTTATTTTAAAAATTATTCACAGTATTTTCAAAATATGTACTGTATTAAAAAACAAAGCCAATGATTTTTTTAAAGAGCACTTTTCTGAAAAACTTTCCCAAATATCTGCTTCTCTCAGTAGTTTTCTTTTATAGTCACATCTAGACCGTGTCTACTTAATTCCTACCAAATTTTGGAAAATTAAGTCATTTATTGTATTCTCGGTATCCCTTCCTCTTTCCTTGCATAAATACTTACTGCTCATCTGGCAGATCTCAATTACTTATTATGGGTTACTCCCTCTGGAAGCTTACTCTGACCCTACCTCATGCAGACAGGACAATAATTGAATATGTAATATGTGAAGGGATAATGAATAAAACTAATACACTTCCCTCAAGAAGCCTGCCGTCTAGTAGATAGTGGTGAATACAAGTACATGGCATTGCCCTTCAGCATCACTGATAAAACAGGGTAGTTAAAAAAACAAGTAGAAAAGAAATGATAAAAAAAGAAATAATTATGTGACGTGATAGAGGTATTAGCTAAAGCTAAGGTGGTAATTGTATTGCAATATATAAATGTATCAAATCAATAGGCTATGCACCATAAACTTGTATAATGTTATATGTAAATTATATCTCCACTATAAAAATAAAAGTGAAGGGTGGGATTTGGTGATTGTTGTTGGCAATGAAACTATTATTAACTAAAATTAAGGACTTGGTCTCCTTAAAATAATGAGTTTTTTTTTTTTTAAGTAACATATTTCTTAGCATAGGCTATTGGACATACCAGTGAATACTACTGATACCCCAGTCAGCATACTTAGCACCCAGATCCTGGTTTCTAATTAAGATTTTCTACTAAAAGAAACTCGGGCGTTTTGGATAAATGGCTGATTTACTCTGTGTTGCAAGAAATTAATTCTTTTTTTTTCAATATTTTTATTGAAGTATGGTTGATTTACAATGTTGTGTTAATTTCTGCTGTACAGCAAAGTGATTCAGTTATATATATATATATATATATATATATATATAAAACTTCTCTGGGCTACACAGTAGGACCTTATTGTTTATCCATTCTATATAAAAAGCTTACATCTGCTGACCCCAGCCTCCCACTCCATCCCTCCCCCAACCCCCTCCCCCCTTGGCAACCACCAGTCTGTCCTCTATGTCCATGAGTCTGTTTCTGTTTCATAGATAGGTTCATTTGTGTCACATTTTAGATTCCACATATGAGTGATATCATATAGTATTTGTCTTTCTCTTTCTGACTTACCTCACTTAGTATGATAATTTCTAGTTGCATCTATTTGCTGCAAATGACATTATTTCATTCTTTTCTGGCTGAGTAGTATTCCATTGTATATATATACCACATCTTCTTTATCCATTCCTCTGTCGATGGACATTTAGGTTGTTTCTATGTCTTGGCTATTGTGAATAGTGCTGCTATGAACATAGAGGTACATGTATCTTTTTGAATTATAGTTTTGACTGGATATATGCCCAGGAGTGGTATTGCTGGATCATATGGTAATTCTATTTTTAGTTTTCTGAGGAACCTCTCTACTGTTTTCCATGGTGGCTCCACCAATTTACATTCCTACCAACAGTGCAGGAGGGTTCCCTTCTCTCCACACCCTCTCCAGCATTTGTTATTTGCAGACGTTTTAATGATGGCCATTCTGATTGGTGTGAGGTGATACCTCATTGTAGTTTAGACTTGCATTTTTCTAGTGATTCATGATGTTGAGCATCTTTTCATGTGCCAATTGGCCTTCTGTATGTCTTCTTTGGAGAACTGTCTATTTAGGTCTTCTGCCCATTTTTTGTTTGGGTCATTTGTTTTTTTGTTGTTGAGTTGTATGAGCTGTTTGTATATTTTGGAAATTAAGTCCTTGTTGGTCACATCATTTGCAGCTATTTTCTCCCATTCTGTAGGTTGTCTTTTTGTTTTGTTTATGGTTTCCTCTGCTCTGCAAAAGTTGTAAGTTAGATTAGGTCCCATTTGTTTACTTTTGTTTTTATTTCTATTGCCTTGGGAGAAGGGATTAATTCTTGAGCCTGGAACGTCTCATGTCAGAAAGTAAGGAAGCGCTTGAAAACTGATGGGGACATATCAAAAGGACATCAGAGTCAGACTGAAGGGCTTTCCACTGGCCAAATTTGGGACAATTGGGCATCAAGAGAATGATGGTAATAAATATAATACATTGAATTAAAAAATAATTCATGAGTCCATAGTAACAGTAAAAAAGAAATAGGGAACGAGGAAAGGGAAGGCTCTTTTTTATTGATGCATTCTAGCTGATATATGTGATAAAAATCATTGAATTGAGAAAAGTCAACATTTTGCAGCCATGTGATACTTGATTCAGGCAAGGATCATCAATGGATGCTAAAATTTTGGGGTGAAAAATTGTTGAGAAACAGAATATGTATACAGTTTTGAAGTATCGAAATGTCATATACTTAATTATAGATGCTCATAAGTACCTTTATAATGGAGAAGTCTGGCACATCCCATCTTAACTGAAAGATTGAACCTAATGTCACCAGTAATGGGAGAAACAAACAATACTTACCCCCTGATGTTATGTCCTGAGAAGAACCGACACCCATATAATTTTCCTGCCAAAAATATTTAGTCTGAATTTATTCATGAGGAAACCATCAGACAAATTCAACTGAGGGTCATTCTACAAAACAACTGGCTTCAACTTTATTGACTCTTAAAATATGTCAATCAAGACGAAAAACTGCTCTGAAGGAGACCAGAGAGACATGGCAGCCAAATGCAGTATGTGGTCCTTGATTGAATCTTCAATGGGGGCAAAACATAAAGGACATTATAGGGAAAAACAGAAGAACTTTGAATATGTGATCCCTATTAGATGATACTAATATCGGTGTTAACTTTCCTGAGTGTGTCAGTGGCACTATGGTTGTGTAGAAAAATGGCCATGTTTTTAGGAGATTTGCGCCGAAAGGGTGAAGCACAAGGAGAGGCAACGTGCAGATCTACAGGTCCAGTTTTCCTCCCCTGTTTTTGCGTTATCTCAACAGAGGCCCCAAAGATGTGGGTAAATGAGCCTTTAGTTGATTCCAAGGAGTCCACCCCAGGCTTCCAGTCTTTCCTGCTGAGTTTCCAGATATCTTGGAATAGAGATAAATCAACCTCACTGTTCCTTTTCTGAATTTTCATTCTTCAGAATCTGTTAATCTAATGAAATTGTTCTCTTGAACCTCTGTGTTTAGGGATAATCTGTCATGGAGCAATTGTAACTGGAACAGAGATAAGGGATAGGTTCTTTTGATGGATTAGGTTGGAGTCTAACATTAATGCTTCCTTTATATGATAGATCCCATTTTTTTCTTTCTTTTGGCTAGTTCAGGGATAGCTCCATCCACACCCCTTATTGTTCTGTTGACACTAGGTATTCTCTGTGTTTGACCAGAGGTCAGGAATAGCACCTTCCTAATTATCTCTTCTAAGTTCTCCTTGATGACTGGCCTTTTCAATCTCTGTAACTAACTCTAAGTCTTCTCTTAGCTTGGAGGTGGGAGACAGACTTATGTTAGCAAAACCATTTTTCTTCAACCCTTCACTTGTCCCAGATAGATGGTCTTGCCCCTCACTTTTAGAATATGGGTGAGGGGTGATTATCATCTGATTATATTCTCAGCTTAACTTTGAATCTCTGGACCACAGGAAATATAATGCTACATGAGGATTTAGGTATAACTTCCTCAGGATATATTTGGAAATCTATATTGCTTTTCTCTTTTATTTTGACCAAAAACTTTGAATCAATAACTCAGTAATCAGCTGTAATTTTCTTTTTATCAGTGAAACTTCTAGCAGAATGAAGCAAAGAACCCCTCCTCCACTCTAATCTTTGCTTGTCAACCCTTGGTTACACATTATGATTCCTGAAGAGATTTAAAAGCATACAGATTTCTAGGCTCCTTCTGAAGCCAATGAAATAAAAATATCTGGATGTGGAGTCCAAGCATGAGGATTTTTTTTTAAACATCTCTGAGTAATTCTATTTTGTAATTAGCCTGGGAACCACTGCATTAAGTCGTAATTCCATCAAATACATAATGGCTACTTTCAACTCTTAATGTTCTTTTGTTAAGAATAGACTAGGGGCTAATTTTATTTTTTTGGAAAGTCTCCCTAAAATGAGAAATGAAAAAATTGAACATTCATATTCATCCACAAAGCATTGTGTTGCTCTGGAAACCTGAGTCATATGGGCTGTGAAATATAGGTATTTTAAAGCATCAGACAGTGAAACTTTGAACAATTACAATATAAAATCTATGAACTATACTTTTAGAGAAAAGTAACAATATTCGCATGACTTGAAAAATAGAAATCTTATATATTGGTTAATATATTAATACTTGATTAAACATAATTAATAATTGATTAATCATACCTATTAACTGATGGTAACATTTATAATTGATGGTTTTATATTTAAAGAAAGAGAGAAAAAGATATTAATTTGATCAATTAATCCAGTGTTTAATAACCCAATAGTTGGAAAATTAAACAACGATTTTTAGCACTATGCAAGATATTGGGGTAATAGGAAATGAAAGCTTCCCTTCCCTGATAAAACTTAGTAAGTAATGGATTCTAATGAGTTTTTCATGTTTTGAGGTAAACCAAGTTCTTTTCATTTTCCATGGTTGAAGCAGCTGCGTCTCGTATAAGCGTGGAGAGCTGGGTTTTGAGGGGCCTAGAGCTTGTACAATTTGGGGAGGACTTTTCAAGTAAAACAATACAAGTAAATACCTTTAATTAGCTAAAGGTACCAAGAAGGGGCCAAAGCAAGTGAGAGATCCTGCATGCACCCTGGCTCCATCCAGAAAGGAGGGAAAAGGGAACATGAGCAAAGAGGCAAGTTCAGTGCCTGAAGACCTAGGTCAGGTCCTTGCAGGCAGCATTTTTTCAGTCACGCCCAACTGCAAGGAAGGCTGGGAAATGTAGTCTCCTGCTGGGTGGGCCCACGACCCTGCAGAAGGGGTATTTAGATTGCGAGACCACTGGCAATCTTCCTCTCAGAAGGAAAGGCTGAGGACTCAGGATCCCAGACATTGCAGAGGTTCTCAGTGGAAGGAGCTACTTCAAAGAGGCCAGCTGTTCACCAGATCAAAGGTGAAAAGTCCCCAGAGTGAGATTATGATGAACTGAGAGGAGGGCATGTGGAAACACGTTTGCTGGGCTGGGAAGGCAAAACAAAACAGACAGGCAAAGAGCCTCCAGAAGCCTTCGGGTAAGAACCAGAGATGCTGAACTTATCATCCCACTGTGACTGACACCTATGGGGGAAAGAATTCCCCAGAAAGAAACTGGGATGTCTTTAGGAAAGGAGACACACATTCTTGTGTCCAAACTGACACACATGTCCACCACCCCTCCTTTAAGGGAGCTAGAGAATGAACAGGTAAACACATAATTATGGAATGTGGTAAAATCCTTAGTAGAAGAAACAGAATGAAATTTGCAGTCATTTCTGGAATGCCCGAGGCTGAGGGAACAGAGGTGAATTTTAAGGTGAATCTTCAAAGTATCAGGAGGAGTTTTCTAATTAGACAAGAGGGGGAAATACACTCAGGGAAAAGGATCATGGACCAAGCTAGAGTTTTGAACAGGGGCCATCTTAAGGAAAAATAATACAAGTTTATGAATCCAAAATTAATATATGGAAGTGGATATGTTTTTACAATGAGAAAACGTATCACAACAAATAACTAGAGTCTTGGAAATTTTAAGTCCCTTTCTTCTGGGATCCCTTTAGGCAATTTAATAGAAATGCTCCCACAGAAGTATTTCCTGATTGTAACTTTACTTTCTGTCCCTTCCTAGAATGTTCTAAAATACTCAGCCACCTTCACCGCCCACAGGGAAAGACTGGAGGCTAGTGTTTCACTAACTTCAGGGGCAATAGGCCTTGTGTTGTGAAGTGGCGTCATAGGTTTCAGGAATGCCTAGTGGCTTGACTTCTTGGAACCCGGGCTTTTCTGGATTACAGTTGGAGCTGAGGTTAGACACGTAGGCATATGCCGATAATAAAGGATTTCATGTGCCATCCTGTGGAGCTCTATCTTGTGGGATATGGAGACTTTGAAGGATTTTATGTGAGAAAGGTACATGATTAAATTTACATTTAGAAAGATGCCTCTGAGACATTTAGGGCCTAGGTAGAAATCCAGAGAAGTGACTTTAGTAAGTACTTGTTGGGAACCGTTTAAAATCACCTAAAAATAAACAGGATTCCTGAATAGTGGAAGCAGACAGGATGGATTAAAGAAACAGTCATCAAGCAGAATTGACAAGAACCTAGATAAAAAGAGCCAAGTATGCAATAACTGACTGAATAAATAAAAGTGGACGTGGTTTGAGGACTGGAGGCCATTAATATTTATCTTGTATTTATATTTATATGTGAGAAGATAAGGAAAAATATGGCAGTAAGGTAAGAAAAGTAGGTGAACACAATTTTAGAAAGACTACGTGATAGTCTTTCTATTGGGAAGAAAGCACCCATCTAATTAGACAATGCATCCTTCGATGACAAGAAAATTAGTTTAAAACACAAGGAGTGAAAGACACTACATAAATATAATTATTATTCAATTTGATACATAGTATAATGTCTATGTTGTATCTTAATAAGCATGACGGCATTTATTACAGCTTAGCAAGGGAAAATAAAAACCGGTCTTAGCAATTCACCTTATCTACATGTAAATGAGATTAATTAGTAGTTTTTCCTGTCCAGTCTTTTGGGGAAAGCAGATAACTGTAATTATACTGTTTATGCACATTGTTTCCAAATATGCAAAAGGACACAACAGTTTGCAAATTAAAGTTCAACTAAGAAAATTATTCTAAAATTTACTTTTAGAATACTAGGAAAGCAAACTAGAGCATGTAAATGACATAAACAAATATGAACATTTTCCCAAGGGAAGTTGCTTTTTATTTAACTTTATTAATGCTTTTGCTCCCCACTTGAGTCATTCAATGAGGTTTAACATGTGTTTCAAACTTTTCTTTTACTTGTAATGAAGTAAGTTTGAAATTATTTTGAAGGAAAAACTTTTTAAAACATTAATACAGTTTCTTCACAAAAATAGATTTTGACAGAAAAGCAGGACAAGTTTGATCCCCACTTTCTGGAGAAGGAAGTAGAAACAAATTTGATATTGTTACAAAACTAAGATAAGAACTTTGGTGTTCTGATTTGTGGGTCATTATTCTTTCCCACACATTCATGACCTACAGAAAGGGGAAAATCATTTCTCCGGTATCAGGGTTTTAAGGTTTCTCTTACTAATCTGTTTTTTTCCTGTCGCCTTTTATTGTGGGAGAAATGAAATGCATACTTCATTTGCAGAAAAACAGAAAACAGTTCTTTTTGTCAGTTTCAGAGGTGATCAGAATACAATTTCTGCACATGCTTTGAGTGAAATGATTAAGATATGCATTTATTGCTTTATTTAGTGAACAAACTTTAATATTTACTCTGTGACAAGGTCTAACACAGACCATAGCGAAAGGGCTAGCCCTTCCTGCCCTCAGGGAGAAGGTGTGGAGACAAAGAAAGTACATGATATGAAAACTTAACAGAGGTGTGTACTGAAGAGTGCACAGAGGCAGAACAACTAACTTTTGGGAAAGGATGTGCTAAAGAATGTTTGATGGAAGAAAAAAGTAGGAGAGGTTGTGTCAGGTAGATAGGAGAACACGTGCAAGACCCCTTACAGATACATGGTGTGTCTATGGATAGGATTATGTGTGGGGCAAAGACTGATGGGAATGTCAAGGTCGGTTGGATTCACCAAGTCCTGTTGACAAAGTGTTTTTCAGACCACTTCTGTGTAGTTCCATGATAGTTTAAGTTACCATCTTGTTTGCTTAGACTAATGTAATAGCTACGCTATCTGTCTCTCTGAAAAAATACTTGTCTACCCATCAATTTTTTTTCTGTAGTGTAGCCAAAGCAATCTCTACACAAAATGCTACAGATTATGTCATTTTCCTATTAAACTCTTTAATTTCTTATTGTCCTTAAGATAAAAACCAAAATCTTTAAGATGACTTGTATGATCCTCCACAATCTTTCTTGGCCATCCCTTCTACACACATGTGCTCTCTCTCTCTCTTTCTCTCTGTCTCATATTACATCTCTTGGGGTTCTCTATCTTTTGTATTCTCCTATTTCTAATATAAGTTAGTCAGTGGATAGTTGGAGTGAAGGCTGCCTTCTTGAGAGACCCATTTTATTTAGGAATTTATTTATTTGCAAAGGATATGATCAAAATGGCCCCAAGATGAGACATAGAGGAGACCCTTCTAGGGACTAAGCCATTGTTACGGTCCTTTCTGATTCCCAGATAACCTTAGATACCCAGGTTTGGTGTCTTGGCCCGCGTGTTATAAGGCCTCCTCCGGATGCTGAGCTTATGATAAAAACCCATTCTCTTACTGAAAAGGGACAGTGACAAATATCCGTAATCTGAGAACCCTGAATCCCTGCATTCAGTTACTAGTATTTTAGGAACTGTCCTGTAGGAAATATCTTTTGTAATCCCTTGTTTAGAAAGTTAACCCCTCCGTGCATGAAGTTTGCCTTTCCAGAGAGGAAAAGCATAATTTTTATTAGTCAGTGTTAAAATGAAGAAGCGGAATCAACATGTGTGTATGTGTACCTATTTAGGTTCATATATATTTTCCTATCTATCTACCTATCTATCTATCTATTTACCTATCTACTTATCTATCTATGAGTTTCTGTAAGTGGAGTGAATCTCACCTCTGCACTCATATGGTTCCCTAGGAGGAGTTAGAACTTCTACAGTGAAGAGTTGGGAGTCCCACGTGGCTGAACCTGAGTTTTGGGGAAGATGAGAACAGTGTGGAACATCTCTGTAGACTGTCAAGTGCAATCGTGTTAGACAATTGTGGAGGACCAAGGCTTACTGAGACTTAGTGTAGCAAAAAAAAGCCATGATAATAGTCAGTGATTATGGCTATCTATTATTATGGACTTTGTGTAGCCTAAGGAACAATGAAAATGATTATCAAGTATCATGGGTATCACCTAGGCATTCAGGATTATCATTTGATCTAAAAGTAGGAAGGAATATTGGATGACTTACCTGCAGAACTGTGGCTAATCAGAGGCAAGTTTTATTTGATTCAGCATGTTAAAGAAATGTGTGATTGTGGCACAGATATTTTGCATGTCTACTCCCAAATTACCAGAAAGTCAAGAATTCTTGTCCAGCATATTTTTCCGCAGGCTGCTACAGCAATCCTAACCCTGTTGGAGAATTAGTGTGCAGAGATAAGGGTAGCATCTCAAACATCTCTTCTTGTTTGAAACTTATCAGATGACTATAATACCGTTGAATTTGAAGGGATTCTACAAAATACTTAAAAACTTCAATGCAGAAATAGAGTCATTGGCAGAATGCTCAGGATTGAGAAGAGGTTCAAATGCAGCCTTATCTGCCGAAGTGCTGAATTTCTTTGGAAATACCCATGAGGATACTGAGACGGGAGAGACATTAAAGATGATTTTAAAGACCTCTCTTTCAGACATCACGTTTCCAAAACTACTGGCCTTCTTCCTGAAGAGGGAGCAGCTCCCAGCAGCTGGGAGTGGAAAAGACTTGGACATGAGAAAACCTCTGTTTCTATAAGCCTAGACAGGGTAACCGAGGCCCGGACTGAAGCACTGTGTCAGGGGGCGTGGAGTGGGCACAAGGCTCCTTCTCTTGTAATGGAAAAGATAAATGACCAGAAATGAGTGTACTGGGATGGAGGAATTGGATCTTTGACTACAACATTTTTTATAGACTAGTGCTTCAGTGTCATGCCTTAGGAGTTGAGGAATGCTAAGGATTGATAGACACTTTTACAGGTACCAGCTGTGAGGCCATTTCTTTCCTCAGAGCGGATGAAATTTTGCTGACCGAGGTGTTGCAGTGCAGCAGAACTAGTCTTCAAATTTTGTTTCTGGGCATTAGGCGCCATGGTTTCATGTCACAACAAAAGGGCCCTGAGTTTTGACTCTATGTCTTAAGACAAGATTTTTGACATAGCATGTAATATTTTAGAGTGATATCCTATCAGAATGAACCATTATCCCCATGGCTCTGGGGCTCCTTATCCCCTTTAATTTCGTGGCAGAAGGTACCTATTCCCCCAGATTTGTATCCAACCCGAGTGGTCCACAGACAATAACAAGAGGGGATGTTCCACCATTGAAAACCATGGGCTGCTCGTTCCCATCTTGAGATGCCTGTAGGTGTTTTACAGCTTTTTGGCCTGATGACCAGATCCAACCTATATATATGTCTCTCTGACTTTATTGCTAGAACTCACTCCCTGGTACCAATTACCATTTAATATTCTTTGGATGAAAGCACAGAAAGTGATTCTAAGCCTCTCATAAAAATGATTGGCTGGTACCTGCCGAAACGGAACCAAAAGCTGAACCACCAAGTCTCAGAATATACAGAGCCATTGCAGCTCTGGGGACCTCAGCCTGAGAATTTATAACCTTTACTCTTTTTAGCATCTGCTGTCAGATGCTATCAGATGATACACTGAAAGTAAGGTTCCTGGTGGAAAGAACATGATTAGCTGAACTTTGGTCACCCTATCTTTTTTTTTTTTTTTTTTTTTGTGGTATGCAGGCCTCTCACTGCTGTGGCCTCTCCCGTTGCGGAGTACAGGCTCCGGACGTGCAGGCTCAGCGGCTATGGCCCTCGGGCCCAGCCGCTCCGCGGTATGCGGGATCCTCCTGGACCGGGGCACGAACCCGTGTCCCCTGCATCGGCAGGCGGACTCTCAACCACTGCGCCACCAGGGAAGCCCATCCTGTCTATCTTTAAGGCATGAAGGCTGGGTCTAGAATCAGGATGGGAGAGGAAGTTAGGAATACTGGCCTGAAAGTAAGTAGCTAATTTATGTTATTATGTTTCCCTGAATCTCTGAAGATGAGTGTAGTGATCCACGTACTTAAAAAACCAATGAAGTATTGTTGGGCCATAACATTTTGTGGGCCGCATACCTTAATAATTGGAGTACACATATATATATATGAGATAAATGAATGGGACCATGTATATCATCCATTATGGAAAAAAATTATCGTTAACAAGCCCATATGTAAATACAAAATACATGATTTTGACCTCATCCTGGATGATGATGATGGTGATGGTGATGATAATGGTTATAATACTGGTAACAGTCTGAGTAATTCCTAATTGTGTGGTGTTTCGCAAGTTAACCTTTCTGAGATATTTTCTTCCTTTGTAGAGATAACTACGGTATATACCAGAATACTACATATCAGTTCAGTTTCTGAGATGTGCTCAGTGCTCTGTAGCTGTCATCCCTTTAGACTAAGAACCACCTCCCTTTATTCTGCTTTCTTGGGTTTATGGATTTCTCAACATATTTTTATCAAACACCATTTTCTGATCTGGCCACTGTCTTTCTGAACCCAGCATGTCAAAATTGCCTGTCTTTGATGATACTTCCCATAAGAAGATTCTATCTTTTCAAGCGATATTAGAGAAGGTATGTCATCATTTGTGCATATTTTGAATGATTCTTGGATAATTGCCAAACATGCATTTAAGGTGGAATTACTTTCAAAATTAAATTTCTACATTATAATGTATAAACTTTACAATACGCATTAAGTAAAGATGATGATAGAAATATGTATTACTGAAGGCATTTTTATGGCATGCTTTTATAGTGCTTTATCTGTCAAGAGCCTGGATTCTCAATCTATTTGCTCTAAAGCATACATATAAGTAATCATATGTTTATACATTTGTTTAGTCTTATTGTCACTGTAATATTTCTAAGTTAACTGTTAGCATCCAGGCATTTTTTTATTATAAACCTCTAAAAGTCAAGGATGTCTTGTTAGTTTCACATATGCTACCCTAGTTGAAAATCATTGTATTAGTTATCTTGTGCTGTATAACAAATCACCTCACAACTTAGTGGCTGTATTAGTTTGCTAGGGCTGCCATAACAAAATGCCACAGACTGAGTGGCTTAGACAACAGAAATTAGTTTTCTTGCAGTTTGGAGGCAAGCAGTCCAAGATCAAGGTGTTGGTAGGTTTGGTTTCTTCTGAGGGCTCTCCTTGGCTTGTGGATGGCCACCTTCTTGCTATGTCCTCACACGGTCTTAACCTCTGCCAAAGCCTTCAGTTAGCAACTTACCGATACATCCTTAAGAGTTTTAGCAATCACAAATCACAGGAGTACTTATGAGTCGTAGTTTTTGTTTTTTGTTTTTTGTTTTTGCGGTACGCGGGCCTCTCACTGCTGTGGCCTCTCCCGTTGCGGAGCACAGGCTCCGGATGTGCAGGCTCAGCGGCCATGGCTCACGGGCCCAGCCGCTCCGCGGCATGTGGGATCTTCCCGGACCGGGGCACGAACCCGCGTCCCCTGCATCGGCAGGCGGACTCTCAACCACTGCGCCACCAGGGAAGCCCGAGTTGTAGTTTTATATTTGCTTTCATTTAAGATAAATTTCCCACTGACAGTTTTAGAAGAAGGGTTGTGTAGATGGCTGGTGGGAATGTAAACTGGCACAGCCGTTATGGAAAACAGGATGAAGTTTCCTCAAGAAATTAAAAATAAGACCACAATATCATCCAATAATTCTAAGTATGTATCCAAAGGAAACAAAATCACTGCCTTAAAGAGATGTCTGTGTTCCTACGTTCATTACAGCATTATTCACAATAGCCAATGTAAGAAAACAACCTAAGTGGCTGTGGACAAATGAATGGGTACAGAAAAGGTAGTATATATAGCAAATGGGATAGTATTCAGCCTTAATAAAGAAGGGAAGTCTGATATTTGTGACAAAACGGATGAAAATGGAGGTCATTGTGCTAAGTGAAATAAGCCAGGTAAAGAAAGGAAGACAAATGTTACATGGTATCACTTATATGTGGAATCTAAGAAAAAAAAAAAAGGCCAACTCATCAAAACAGAAAGTAGAATGGTTGTTACCAGGGGCTGGGAGATGGGGAAATAGGGAGGGATTGTAAAATGAGTACAAACTTTCAGTCATCAGAGAAATAAGTTCTGAGGACAGAATATGTAGTATGGTGACTATAGTTAATTACACTATATTGTATTCTTGAAATTTGCTAAGAGGGTAAATCTTAAGCATGCTCACCACAAAAAAAAAAAAAAAAAAAGGAAAAGGAAAACAAAGGGACTGTGTTAGGTGATTTATGTATCAATTAACTTGATTATGGGAATCCTTTCAGTGTATACATGTATCAAATCATCACATTACACACTTCAAATATATTACAATTGTATTTGTCAACCATACCTCAATAAAGCCAGAAAAATTTTTTTAAAAGAAGGGATGTATAGTAAAAATATGTAAACAATACTACTGTACATGTACACTGCATTGAACAAGAATAGATTTGACCTAAAATTCAGACTATATTAAAGTATACTAACCTATTGGGACTTTATTCCATATCAATCTGTTCCTATTCTAGGGATCTCTCATACTCTTCGGTTCTGAAAATGTTGCAGTGTATTAAGTTCCTTATCTTTAAAGCCCAAAGATTTGTTTACTCCACGCTTTATAGGCTTGATCTCCAGATTGAACCTGGGCACATTTCCTGATATTTTTTTTATTATTCTAAAGAAAATAAATTAAGTTCTACCAAAAATATTTCTACTACATAGATGTTGGAAACGTAATTTGCTTGGAGAACTTGAATTTCCTAGGTAATTTCTCCAACTCTAAAATTCACCTGACTCTTGAGGAAACAGAGGAAGCTCTTAGCATCATTGACACTCCCTACACAGAAGACCAAAACTGATGCTCAGGTCCATTTGTGAGTTAAGATGCTCTATTATTCCAATTAATTTTTGGTTTTAATATTTTCTTAGCTATAGTAACAGAATATTTATCAGTCATGTTACTGAAGTTTTTCCCCCCTACCATTAAAAAAAATATTTTCCATATTTTTCTTCTTTGAAAACTAAAACTAATTCTAGTTGTTCTGGAGCAAATGTTTTGTGGATGAGTAACACCGCATTATTACAAGGATGTACCTTCAACCTTGAATTTTAACTGTCATGTTGACACTGGAATATTTATTTTTCTTATGGAACTTTGCACATGTTATTAGGTTTCACGCTATTTCCATCTCCCACTACTATATCCTTGCAAGTATTATGGTGTCAAATAGCTGCCTTATTAAATTTTACATTGTATACCCGAGAGTCAAAACCTTCTAATAATATTGGCACACGATGTCTTGAGTTTTTCTGTTAGGGGTTAGAAATTCAGTTTCTTTTCCTCTGGACTGGAAGGATTATAACTGGTGTTACATGTTTTGAATATTATCTTTTTATTCCAAGAAAATGAAATCCTAAACTTTGCTTGAAGTGTTGTATACATTACTTCTGCATATGTTCTAGTGCCTTTGATAGTCCGTTTACATATTATTCACTTTTGGATAGGGTTTCTTTGAAAGTAATGATTCCCTATCACATTAGAATTTCACATTAGTGAAGTCCTCAGAATTTCTCTCAAAGCACAGTGGCCCTTCTTAGGAAAGTGGCTTGTTGAAGATGGGTAGGAGAGTTGGGTGGATCGGAGGGATGGGAAAAAGACAAAGGCTTTAAGGAATACAGAATATAGGGCATTTCATTTTTAAAAATTTTGATGCTTGTTTTCCTACATTTTCACTGAGTCTACAGCTTTCCAATATGCAGTGTTCTATACCTTCAGAGTTTAACTGACTCTGAAAATAGTTTCTCTACTATGTGTGCCAGTGGTTTAGTGCAGTAATACTTTTTCTGAGTTTTAATATGACATGCTTACTAGATTGCCTTTGAAGCCTTCTATGCTTTTTCAAACTTTGAAGAGTGGGTAGATGCCTGTTTGATCTATGGCTCACCTTTTTTTCTTGCTATTTAGGGAAGGGTTCTTCCCTATCCACATGGACGCAAAGAAGTTACCATGTTGGTACACAGCCCAGAGGGGAGAATGGCTCTGGGATGAATAGATGTCAGTCCCGTGTGGCTACTCATTTGAACAGAGAAAATATGCAATTGGAGGTGCTTTGTGGTGGCTGTTTTCTATCCTGAGCTTTGGGAAGCGGAGCCCTTGCTTTAGGCTGTGGCAGGTGAGGCTGATGGAGCACGAGCTCAGAGAGAGGCAGACCAAAGAGGGAAGATGCAGGGGTTTGAATCAAGGCTGAGTAGGTTCTGAGTCCCAGCAGCATCTTTGTTTTCATGAGCTCATTATTGCACTTTTAGTAAAGTCCGTATTTTGTCTAAGCTAGTTTCCTCTGAATTTCTGCTATTTTATAGATGTCCAATCTAAAGCATGCCATTTTTTCCTTTGTTTTGGTTGAGAAACCTCTAGTTATCTAGTTTTACTACTCAGGTAGAATGCTTTTTAGTATTCACTGCCATTCACAATGGTATGTTCTTTATTGTCTTTTTAATGCAGTTCCTGAAGTGCATTTAATATAGTTCCTTAGGTGAAGGAGGTATTATTTTTATAGAGGTTACATAAACCATATAATGATTTAAAAATTCATAATTATTTGGCTAATTCAATATGACTACATTCACCCAGTCCACTAAGCACGTCTTTGGACATTGAAAATAAATTAGGAAACAGCAGAGGGAATAGGAACAAGACATTATAATATGAAAAATCCAGTTTAGAGCAAGCATGATAAGATTATTTTGATAGTAAAAGCCTTGAGTCATCTATGCTGAACAAAGATAAGAAACGAATGTGGAAGTGCTTATTCTTCAAGACTTTAAACTTATTTTTCAATACCATCAAGATATAGTGCTTTATAAGAACTATGATTAATGTGTGGAATTGTTTTTGAGTTTAGTCAAACTTATTTCATACATTTGCACTAATCTTTATCTGTTCTTATCAGAATTCTTCTTTCTCAACAGTCCCCATGTCTCTATATGTATTGGAAAACCACAGAGTTGTTTGGTTCTTGTTTTGTTGACATTCTGAAGTTATGGAGAATACAGGGATGAGTCACTGGGGTGCCGAACTAGATAAGGCACCAGTCTCTGTTTCCCAGCTGATGGGCTACGTGCAATTTCTTGTTCTGAGTCTCATTACTGTAGAGATCTTATAATGGGCTAGATTGCAACATGAATTTAGCAAATTCTTCCAGTTCCCTTCAGAGGCCTCTGACAAAGCCATGGTATATGGAAATTGACTCATTTTCCACTGTGAGGGCTGCTGGTGATATATTATGCAACTGGTGTTCAATCAGCAACAGTCAGACAAGTCTGAATCATGATTTTTATCCTGTTTTTCTGTTTGTTCTGTTTTGCTTTTTAAAGATTGTGTGTCTCCTTTGCCCCCTCCTCACTTACTTCCTTTAGATCTTTCTAGTAAATGACAATGTGATGCAGTGAAAAGGATCCTTGACTGGCATCAGACAACCTGTGTTTCAGTCCTGGCTGTGCCCTTCTAACTCTTTGACTTTGAATGAGTCACTGAGCCTGTTTCCTCATCTATAAATTGAAGATGAAATGCCCATGTCACAGAGTTGTTGTAAGAATTAAGTGAAATAAATCTGGTATGAAATGCTCCAGAAGATCAAGGTATGATTCTTGGCAGTGCTTTTATTTTCCCCCCAAATAATAATAAATAAATCTACTTGTGGTTAAGCACATGTAATCTGGACAAACTATCTGAGTTTGAATCCTGTCTCTATTATTAGTAGTCTGACTTTGGTAAGGCATCCCACCTCTTTGTGCCTCACTTTACCCATCTAAAAATGGGTATAATAATAGCACTTCCTCATACAATGGTTGTGAGCATTAAAGGAATTAATACTTGCAAAGCACTTGCAAGTTTCTATGTATGGTAATTCTATATGTGTTCGTTAAAAAAAGAAACGAGCAACCAACTAAATAAGTAAAGGGATTACCTGCCTTTCCTCGGTTGACCTGGGAAGTCCCAGATTTTGAGGTAGACACTGAAGCGTGGAGAGCTCTCTATGCTATGGTGGTTGCTTCTCATACTGCAAGCCATCTCGCAGGAGGCGCCATCCAGAGCCCTGCCATACTGCTTGGGTCTTTTGAGGAAGTGGAATCCCGCTCCCTCTGCATGGAATTCTCCTAAGTGTGCCCTTAGACTCAGCTCTTCAGTCCCATAAGCATCCATCTCCGAAGGTACCAGCTTCCTAAGGAGCGTGGTCTTGCACTGAGAACAGTGTCCTTCCTTATGGACGCTTTGCCTTCTCTGGGATTCAGACTTCCAGTTTGGAACTGATTTTCCTTTTTAACCATCAAGATACTAAAGAACAGGGGCTTCCCTGGTGGCGCAGTGGTTGGGAATCCGCCTGCCAATGCAGGGACACAGGTTCGTGCCCCGGCCCGGGAAGATCCCACATGCCGCGGAGCGGCTGGGCCCGTGAGCCATGGCCGCTGAGGCTGCACGTCCGGAGCCTGTGCTCCGCAACGGGAGAGGCCACAACAGTGAGAGGCCCGCGTACCGCAAAAAAACCAAAAAAGGTACTAAAGGACAGATCGCCCCCTCCCCTCCCCACACTCTCCTAGGCAATGGATTGCTCTTGCCTGTGCTACCCTGTTGGGTGATCTTCCTTGAGAAATTCTCAGGCTCAAAGGGGTTCATTATACTCCCTTTCCCTGGACACTTTTCTCACAAGATAGATCCTGTATATCTACTTGCAGTACTTCCAGAGAGTGGAGACTGTGACCCAGGTGGGGTGGAAGCTGCCCTCAGTGAGTCCATGTTGGTGTTTTGGAAAGAAGGATCCTGTAAGTCCTTTTCTGAATTGTTCCATCAGCTTTTGCCAACCAGAAATTAGCATCTGTGGTTCCAACCAATACGTGCACAAATTTATACAGTCAGCTAACCCTGGGTAATACATAACCTTGGGTAATACAAACCCCCTCCCAAATTTAAATTATTCTATGCAGAGTTACCAGTCTTGGTTTAGATAAATCTTTAATTGTAGTTCTTAACTCAACTGAGGTCTAAGGTTTAAATCCCACAATTACCTGAATATTTTGCTCACGGAAGAGAAGCATCTTTAGAAGCAAATGGCATTTAGGAATCTTTAAGAGAGTGTTTAGGGAAGTGTAGGAGGTCTGGACAAGGTGAAGAGGAGAGAGGAGGTGATGGAGGCACAGAGGGGAGGGACCAGAGGAATAAGAAGGAACAGAGGATATAGAAAACCAGCTGGAGGAGAGGGCTGGGCTTCACTGGGGAAATGAGTAGTTTGTTGTTGCCGAAGTTTGTCAAATTCCTCATTAGCTTTTGCTGGAGAATCTTTAATTGAAGCAATTTTTGAAGCAGAATTTTGTTTGGAGGCCTCTGCATACCAATTAAAAAATGCTACTAACTGAACCTGAGATATCTTATTCCTTTTTTTTATAATTAAGATTTAATGGACATACAGCATTATATTAGTTTCAGGTGAACAACATAATGATTTGCTCTCTGAATATATTGCAAAATGATCACCACAATAAATCTAGTTAACATCCGTCACCACACATAGCTAAAATTTTTTTCTTGTGATGAGAACTTTTAAGATCTCTCTAGCAACTTTCAAATACGCAATACTGTGTTGTTAACTATAGTCACCATGCTTTACGTTATGTCCGCATGAGTTATTTATTTTATAAATGGAAGTTTGTACCTTTTGACCCCCTCTCCATTTTAACCCCCTCCCCTCACTGCCCACCTCTGGCAGCCACCAATCTATTCTCTGTATCTAGAGCTTGTTTTTTTTCTTTCTTTTTAGACTCCACATCTAAGTGAGATCCTAGAGTAATTGTCTTTCTCTGTCTGACTTATTTCACTTAGCATAATGCCATCCATCTCTGGTCCATCTATGTTGTAGCAAAAGGTACTTACAGTTTTTTGTTTTTTTTTAAGGGGCTTTTCAAGTAAGCAATTTTATTCAAGTCAAATACTCCTCAGAGTGGCCATCCATAGAAGTCTCAGTCATCCTTGCTATATTTATGCCATTTACAAAGAGGGACATAAGCATTAGGAATGTGATGAGAGCACATACAAGATGCAGGAGTTTTCACTACAAGGAAAAGACTTGGACGGAGATGACCTCATGAGAGCTGGCAATGGTCAGATGAAATGACAGGGGTACACTTTGTGTCTTGGGTCCGCAGCCTGAGGGTTAGCTGCCTCTGCACACAAACTGCAAAAATTTGCACGCTGACAGGTGGACAAGCAGACAAACCTGCTCTCAGGGTCAAAGACGAACTCTCCAGACAAAATGAAACATAAGAAGCACTGATCAGGTTTTACTGGTGTCCCACAGCAAAGTTTGTCCAAATGGACACTGGTCAATGAGAACCAAAAACTCCCCTATCTCTGGGGCTGGCTTGAACAACAGGCTTAAATGGTCTGTCTTGTCATCTTTTGCTTATCCTCTCCCTCTGATTCTCCTTATGACAAATGATACTGTTAGGTAATACAACACAAAATGGAAGCACAGAAGAGAACAAAAAGGAATGTTCTGATTCCACTAAGGATGGAATTAGAACCAATAACAATAAATTAGAACCAATAACAAAACCTGGGTACCTACCAAATTGAGAATAACTAGTAAGGAACTCAATTCAACTCAAAGGGAGAGGACTTCAGACCTAGTTCTGACTTATAACATCACAGACTTGTCAAGCCATGAGCAGCAAGACGTAAAGAACCTCTCTGGGTTCTGTTCCTCGTCAAATGCTCGGGTCTGCCACACCAGGCAGTATACACCGTATCTTGATGTAAAGTACATGTATGTAGTAAAACTGTGGAAATAAAGACAACCACTCAAAAAGGAACAGACAGAGGCTATTTATTCCAAGCTTGCCATGGTAAGGATGTCAGCCACAATCACTTGTATTTGGCAGAGAGTAAATGGCAAGCAGAAGTGTGGGAAAACTCTGTGGTGCAGAAAAAGAGAAGGCTTCAGGTATGTTCTGATTGGAGGCTGTTGGCATGAGAAAGCTGAAGGTAGGTTAGCTAGAATTGGGCATCTTATGTGATTGGTTTGGGGACCATACTTCACTTTCTCTGGTTCCTCCTGAGTTGGAAGTGGGGGCAATAAACAGAGAAACTGACACTCATTGACCAAGCCCTGAGTGTTCTGAACCAATTACTGAAGAGGCTATAGTTTAGTTTTCTGGACCAGTTGTTGCAGAAATTGTGGGTCAAAGTTCTGCTGTCATATATTGTCCTGCCACTGTCTGTTTGTATATTCAGTCTCTTAGTAGTTTTCATGTTAAACTTTCTTTTGGTCGTATGGTTACATAATACAGACCCATCAAACTCAATGTGTTTAAACTGAAATTTGTCATTTTCATTAAATTTACCAACCTCAATGTGTCCTGTCAAACTGTAAACCTAGGAGTTGATCTTTTTTGTTTTTCCGCCCATCTATTTTACTATCCATATCTAATCGATCACCAGTTCATGTGAATTTCATATCTTTAACCTCTCTCCAATCTGTATTCTTATCTCCATCCCAGTGGTCACTGCCCTATGCCTCAAGTTTTCAGAATTTCTTCTAGGCTTATTAATACAGTCTTAGATTTCATTGTCTTCCAATACATTCCCTAGATGTCTGACAGAGTAGCCTTTCTGAACCCACAAATCCCTGAATGACTGTAGGTCAATGTCCAAAATCCTTACCATGGCTTAACAATCACGTACAACCCAACCCCTGACCAGCTCTCCGATGTCATCTCTCCCCATTCCCATTCCTACACTATGTTGCACCATGAAGAGAAAATTCAGTTCCCCACTTAAGTCATGTTTCTGTCTTCCATATCTTGTGAACAATAATTCACACTTACTTGAATTCTCCTCTCACTATATCTCACCTGCCCCACTCACAGATTTGGCCCAGATAAATAGTACTTCTCCTTGAAGACTGGGCTGAGGGATCCCCTCTTCTGTTAAGCCAGTCACAGTTCCTCCCAGCAGAATGAGATTGCCTTCTGATGTGCTACCGTAGCAACATGTACGTACGTCTACCACGGTACTTATCATACTTTCTGTTTACTTGACCATGTTCCACTTAGAATATTAATGTCTGTACAGCAGAGATTATTTTCCAGAGTCCTCTCTCCCTAACTGCAGTGTCTGGCATATAAGAGGTGCTTAATGCTTTTTTGTTGAAAGCATAAATGAAATAATGAACTTATAATTAGTTGCTGGATAACCTTTGTGCAAATCAGTGCAAGTTTGATTTCCATCCCCTCTTCACATATACCTTTCTTCAGAGGACAGCTTTCTCTAAAGCGTGGCATAAGGAAGATATTCAATTTTATTGTATCTCTGGCATTTCTGCTCAGTGCCCCGCAGAAACTTGTGGTCCCTCGTCACTCTTCCCAGCATCACCATGGGCTGACCACTTGCTAGTCAACAACTATCACAGCAGGTGATGGACTTTTTGACTTAAAGATCTTTCATATCCACAGGAGAGCAGAAAAGGAAACCAAGTGGAGTGTGGCTTATTTCTCCTCTTACTGTCTTGCCTCTCTACAGCAGAATAACAATTTAGGAAGGAATAGCTAAAGTTCTTTACGACTTAGACTTTCCCAAGGGCCCAAGTGGGAAAGCATCTGAGGGCAGCCGGAGCGCTGAGGATACACCTCGCCTTACCTTCTGTCCGTCTTCAGGTTCTCAACCCTCCCCCATGCCCCATCTTCTAGAGAGCTCTCTGTGAACCTCTCTCCTTGGGAGACTCATCATTGTGCACAGGGCAACATCTTGGTCCCTGGATCTAATGCGTCACACTAGCATTTCATAATTTAAAAACACGGAGTGGAGGAGGAAGGCTGCCCTAGGTAATTCCGTTCAGGTTTTTTGTTTGTTTGTTTGTTTGTTTTTAGCACAACAGTGTTTTAGACATCTGCTGTGTTGTCTCTCAGGAATGCATCACAGCATCACATTTGTTTCAAATACACAGCTTGGCATTTTGTTTACTTAGCATTTACCTTGAGCAAAGACACTGGGGAATGGCTGCAGTTAGTCCACATCCTTTACTCACTAAGGAGCATCAGGTAGTTTCTATGTTTGCATTTCATTGTTCTGCTTCCTGATGTTTTTTCATTTTGTGCCCAGGAAGTCAGTGAGAAAGGGACTGAGCATTGTGTCAACCTGTCACTGTGATTTTTGTGCTTACGTTCACTCTCTAAAAATGCAATTAAAGGCTGCTTCCTTAGAGGGTGCTCATATAATAAAAACCAAACAAAACCCACAAAGTGATGTTCTTGCCTGTCATGCAGTCTAGAGACTGCTCATCCTTTTCAGTATTCCCATGGCTGCGAGAACAGGCACATCTGTGTGCTAATCTACGGAGTCTCTTATTTGTTAGAGCAGAGGGCACACAGCGCATTTCCCAAGGACAGTCTCACTTTTAGTTTTGCTTTGTTATGTTTTTAAGAAGGGAGGGAACTATAGTGTAACCCCCTGTGTTGAGAATGGGAATATTTTTAAGCAGCGAAGTATTACCATCATGCAGAACAGACTTACTTCTTTCCTTACTCTGCAAGCGAACTATATTGCCCTTTAGTGGGAGTTTCTGTTAATGGAAGTTTCTGTTATCCCACAAAGTCTTTTAACATTTAGGTAAAGAGTAAATTTCTCCTTAGAGTAAGATAAAATTATTTAGTTCTCCTGCACGGGGATGTGATCGGTGAGGAGTGAGTCATGCTGGTGGTGGTAATTCATCTTGTTCCGTCTTCATGATGTTCATGGTCAGAGGCTAGATAACAATGTTTAAATAACTTCTAGCTGTATTCTGGGAAGAATGTGGTATGGCTGGGTCATATTATTAACTGTTAACAAATTTTAAGGACACATAGCTTATTCTTTCTCCTTCATTTTCATTTCACCATCTAAGCAACTTGAATTGTGTTCCAACTGTCTCAAAAGAGGAATGCACAGGGATGAATGTCATAGATAGAATTCCTGGCTTTTTATTCCCATAAGTTATTCTTATTAAGAAGAACTGAATTTGCAGGACAGAAAAATAAGACTTCTTCTCAGGTTGGAAACAAACTTCTGAACATGAGAGAGAGAAATAATGGTGGATCTAGGAGTAGCAGGTCTTTGTTCTTTCCTCTGGCAGAGCTCTTAGAACAGCTCATGGTAACTTGTGTGGAAATTACACGATAACAGAAGACACTGCCTTCCCCTTGGCTATCTCTCTTGGGGGAACCAAGAAAAAATTATATACAATTTCCTTTATCTAGTGGGATGGGGGCTCAGATGCTTCTTTTATTTCAAGAAGCTGTGATAGGGCTTCCCTGGTGGCGCAGTGGTTGAGAGTCCGCCTGCCGATGCAGGGGACACGGGTTCGTATCCCGGTCTGGGAGGATCCCACATGCCGCGGAGCGGCTGGGCCCGTGAGCCATGGCCACTGAGCCTGCGCGTCCGTGAGCCTGTGCTCCGCAACGGGAGAGGCCACAACAGTGAGCGGCCCGCATACCGCAGGAAAAAAAAAAAAAAAAAAAAGAAGCTGTGATACGTCTGGCACATAAAGTTAGGGGACTAATTGTAAATCAGCTTCCACTTACTAACTCAGTAAAAAATTTGGGCAAGTTTCTTAACCTCTCCAAACCTTATGTATCTGTAAAAGAGGGAGAAGAAACTAACCTTGAAAAATTGTTTTAAAAACCAAAGTAAATGAGCTAACATTTGTCAGGGACCAGCAGGGTATCATTAAATGGCATCTATTATTACATTATTACTTTTACTTGTAATAAAGTGACAATTATGTTTATGTAATAGTTTGATAAAAGGCTTGTTTGATCTGATGTGAACCTCTCATCACTATGCTGTCACGCTGCCTGAATTCACATTTACATTCTCTTCAAAAAGCTATAAATACAGTTTTATTGAGTAAGAAGCTCATTATTGGAGATAATGTCTCAACTTTGTGAAGCTGACTTGGTGTTTAAGTCAAGAACATGGGTAATACAGCTTCTTTAAATGGCAAAGATTTACTCATACTAAATTCTAATTTATTGCCTGTACATCTCAAATAAATTTATGAGAACTTCATTAAAAACTGTGAAAATGTCAACATAGAATTATAATTATTGTCCTTACTGCATACTTGAAATGTCACAAAATATCAGGATTATATGAGCTAAACAAATTAAAAGCATATTTAGGGAATAAGCCATTTCTAGTATAAAGTCATATGTCCTTATTCCCTCAACAATTTGTTGTTCAATAAATACTAATGGATGATGACACAGTATAACATTTTGTGAATTTAATTTGCTCAGTTTCTCTCTTCTGGGAGGGTGCATGAACAGTACTCTTCAAATGTTTCTTTTTTCAACTCATCCAACTTCCTGTTAAAGCTACATTTGCCTTTAAGTACTTAATCTTTGGTCCCCTTAATCAGAGTTTTATAACTATTGATACACAGCACACGAAAAATGGGTTACGAGTGTGCCTAGGGAGGATTCCCTCCACCTTCAAGTTGATGAGTGGGGTCTCAGGGTAGCAAGAGCTCCATGGTCCCTCCAGCTAAAGCAATTGCTTCTGTCTATGTCAGTGTTCTGTACACAAATTATTAGTTTCTGTATATGCCACAAAGTGAAAAATGCGGAAAGCCTGGTAAACAAATTTTTAAAAATCACAATTTGGTTCTAACTAATTTAAAAAAACTCATTTAGCCCTTTTTTGTGTCTTTCCACATCTTAAAAACTTATAGAAATGTTGGCTCCATGATTCTTTTCCCTAGATTCACATACATTTTTTTTTCTAGGAAAAATAAAAAGGCAAAAAATCTAACAGTGGGAGGCATCTACCCTAAGAGTGAAAAATTAATAAGAACACAATAAGACCGATGTAATTTCAAGAGGTTGTACTGAACTTAAAAGCTAACTTTCACATTATCTTAATATTTAATACTTTACTTTTATGATAATGTATTCATAACATAAAAATATTTCCCATTTATTAAAATCTTGTCTTAGGATTAAATAATTTAGAAAGTTTCATGGAATATCATAAAACATCCTCATAATGACATTTTATACATTGATTTGCATCATGTCCTACTGTTGTTTCCACATAAAGATACTTTTATTTCAAATGGTGGAAATGGTAAACAGAACACAATAATTTGTGAAGGACAAGGGTGAGTAAATTCTTCTAAAAGAGTTTATTGAATGGGTTGTAGGTTCAACTTCTATGAGAAAGGCCCAAAAAACAGTGATTTAAATAAGATTATTTCTCTCACAAAAGAATTCAGGACAAACATGATGGCTCTGAATGTCAGGGATCCATGCTCTCTTATCAAGTACTGTTCCAGGATCCTCCCAAAATTATTTTTAGTTCACGGTCCAAATGTCTGTTCCAACTCCAACCATCATGTCAACGATCTCACTGTGGAAGTGGGGGACATAACAATTTGCTTTTATTGGTTAAACTTGAAATTTCACACATCACTTTCTCTCACAATTGGTTGGTAAGGATTTAGGCACATGGCCATGAAATGAAGGATGGAAATGCAATCCAGCTAAAAATTTGATCACTCTGAAAGGGGAAAAGGGACATTATAAAACAATTAGCTGTCTCAACAGCAAGGGACTAATGTGGAAATGTCAATAAACGATCCCATCTGAGACAAGGGACGGGTTGATATTTATTGTGGAACTTAGTATACTTTGGTTTTACTGGAGGGCCAAAGAGAGTACGTGGATGTCACATATATAGTGTGTTTTCCTTCAATCCAGGGTACGCTCTCAGAAAATAAATGTTTTCCATCCCGAGATTATTTTTACATAATAAAATAAAAATAAGGCAAATAAGGCAGTCTTCTCGTCAAGGAGTTTATCCTCTATAAAAAAAGATAAAAATAAAAAATTAACGTCATGTGTTAAGTGTAATAAGAAAATAAATATATAAAGTTCAGTGGCGGAATAATAGTGATTAAAACAATTCCCTAGTTCAAAGACAGTTTTCAAGGATGCAGTTCTTGAGCTGGATTTGAATGGATAAACACTTGTGAGTTTTTATCTATTTCTTGGATAAAGAGCAATTACACACAACGTTAGCTTATTAAGGAATGATTTCTTGTCTTTATAGCCAAAAGATCAGGCAGTGAGAGTGGGAAGAGACCCTCATTTTGTACAGGGTTGCTGGAAGCTGGCTGGGAACCTCCATTGAAGATAATGTCTGTGTTGGCCAGTGCCCTCTCTGCACGCAGCCCTCTCTTCCTTCAGATCTGGGATGGTAACTTGCTCTTACTAGTTCTGGAGTCTGCACTGTCCTTTATGGTTTTCCTCCCCTGCCAACCCTTTAAAAAAAAAATAGTCCCTTAACTAAGCCTGCTTAAAATTGTTTAATTTGTGTCATTTATTTCCTACTTGAAACCTAATGGGTATAATGTGTAATTATATATTGAAATAAGGTAAAGTACACAATAAAAATAGGGGAATAAATGTCACTTTATTCTAAATTACAAAGGCAATGTCACAAATAAGAAGAACAATCAGATCAGTAATGCAAGTAGAACATAAAAGGGCATGATTATAGTGAGATAATTTAATATTGCACTCTTGGTCAAGGGAATATTATATTAGCAAAAATAAAGACCTTAAGGATTGAATTGTTATAGTATAAAAAATTAATTAACACAGAGGTATATAATTTTGGATTTGTATATTATGCAATGAATTGAGCATATAATTTAAAATAATCATAAAACTCAAAATTAATCAGGATTAGCACACTGAGAGCCACTTCCAGTAATAGTATGGAGAGTTTCTAATTTCAGTTCAACAAATCAAAAAATAAATGACAAACAGAAAAACGCAGTGATCTTGTATTTATAAATACGCCCTTTTTGCACTGCTTATAAGCAGAGCTTAAACTAAATCACAGATAATGGCATATAGTCAATAACAATTAAGATATTGTTATTCAAAACGTGTGACAGTGCTAACACAACACTCAGAGGTAAATTCCTTTTTTTTTTTCTGTTGGCTGCAAATTATTCTGGGTTTTTTTTGAATTTTATTTATTTATTTTTTATACAGCAGGTTCTTATTAGTTATCTGTTTTATATATATGAGTGTATATATGTCAATCCCAATCTCCCAATTCATCCCACCACCACCAACCCCCCTGCTTTCCCCCCTTGGTGTCCATACATTTGTTCTCTACATCTGTGTCTCTATTTCTGCATTGCAAACCAGTTCACCGGTACCATTTTTCTAGATTCCACGTATATACATTAATATATGATATTTGTTTTTCTCTTTCTGACTTACTTCACTCTCTATGACAGTCTCTAGGTCCTTCCACATCTCTACAAATGACTCAATTTCATTCCTTTTATAGCTGAGTAATATTCCGTTGTATATATGTGCCACATCTTCTTTATCCATTTTTCTGTCGATGGGTATTTAGGTTGCTTCCATGACCTGCTATTGTAAATAGTGCTGCAATGAACATTGGGGAGCATATGTCTTTTTGAATTATGGTTTTCTCTGGGTATATGCCCAGTAGTGGGATTGCTGAGTCATATAGTAATTCTATTTTTAGTTTTTTAAGGAACCTCCATACTGTTCTCCATAGTGGCTGTATCAATTTACATTCCCACCAACAATGCAGGAGGGTTCTCTTTTCTCCATACCCTCTCAAGCATTTGTCGTTTGTAGATTTTCTGATGATGCCCATTCTAACTGGTAGGAGCTGATACCTCACTGTAGTTTTGATTTGTATTTCTCTAATAATTAGTGATGTTGAGTCGCTTTTCATGTGTCTCTTGTCCATCTGTATGTCTTCTTTGGAGAGATGTCTAATTAGGTCTTCTGCCCATCTTATGATTGGGTTTGTTTTTTTAATATTGAGCTGCATCAGCTGTTTATACATTTTGGAGATTATTACTTTGTCCATTGATTCGTTTGCAAATATTTTCTCCTATTCTGAGAGTTGTCTTTTCATCTTATTTATAGTTTCCTTTGCTGTGCAAAAGCCTTTAAGTTTCATTAGGTCCCATTTGTTTATTTTTCGTTTTATTTCCATTTCTCTAGGAGATGGGTCAAAAAAAGATCTTGCTGTGATTTATGTCAAAGAGTGTTCTTCCTATGTTTTCATCTAAGAGTTTTAGTGTCTGATCTTACATTTAGGTCTCTAATCCATTTTGAGTTTATTTTTGTGTATGGTGTTAGGGAGTGTTCTAATTTCATTCGTTTACATGTAGCTGTCCAGTTTTCCCAGCACCACTTATTGAAGAGACTGTCTTTTCTCTATTGTATATCCTTGCCTCCTTTGTCATAGATTAGTTGACCATAGGTGCATGGGTTTATCTCTGGGTTTCCTATACTGTTCCATTGATCTATATTTTCTTCTCTGATTGCTGTGGATAGGACTTCCAAAACTATGTTGAATAATAGTGGTGAGAGTGGACATCCTTGTCTTGTTCCTGATCTTAGAGGAAATGCTTTCAGTTTTTCACCATTGAGAATGATGTTTGCTGTGGGTTTGTTGTATATGGCCTTTATTATGTTGAGGTAGGTTCACTCTATGCCCACTTTCTGGAGAGCTTTTATCATAAATCAGTGTTGAATTTTGTCAAAACCTTTTTCTGCATCTACTGAGATGATCATATGGTTTGTATTCTTCAGTTTGTTAATATGGTGTATCACATTGATTGATTTGCGTATATTGAAGAATCCTTGCATCCCTGGGATAAATCCCACTTGATCATGGTGTATGATCCTTTTAATGTGTTGTTGGATTCTGTTTGCTAGTATTTTGTTGAGGATTTTTGCATCTATATTCATCAGTGATATTGGTCTGTAATTTTCTTTTTTTGTAGTATCTTTGTCTGCTTTTGGTATCAAGGTGATGGTGGTCTCATAGAATAAGTTTGGGAGTGTTCCTTCCTCTGCAATTCTTTGGAAGAGTTTGAGAAGGATGGGTGTTAGCTCTTCTCTAAATGTTTGATAGAATTCACCTGTGAAGCCATCTGGTCCTAGGCTTTTGTTTGTTGGAAGATTTTTAATCACAGTTTCAATTTCATGACTTGTAATTGGTCTGTTCGTATTTTCTATTTCTTCTTGGTTCTGTCTTGGAAGATTATACCTTTCTAAGAATTTGTCCATTTTTTCCAGGTTGTCCATTTTATTGGCATAGAGTTGCTTGTAGTAGTCTCTTAGGATGCTATGTATTTCTGTGGTGTCCAAGGAAACTTCTCCTTTTTCATTTCTAATTTGATTGATTTAAGTGCTCTCCCTCTTTTTCTTGATGAGTCTGACTAAAGGTTTATCAACTTTGTTTATCTTCTCAAAGAACCAGCTTTTAGTTTTATTGATCTTTGCTGTTGTTTTCTTTGTTTCTATTTCATTTATTTCTGCTCTGATTTTTATGATTTCTTTCCTTCTACTAACTTCGGGTTGCTTTTTTTTTTAAATTTATTTTATTTAATTTATTTTATCTTTGGCTGTGTTGGGTCTTTGTTGCTGTATGCACATGGGCTTTCTCTAGTTGTGGCGAGCAGGGGCTACTCTTCATTGTGGTGTGCAGGCTTCTCATTGTGGTGGCTTCTCTTGTTGTGGAGCACAGGCTCTAGGTGCGTGGGCTTCAGTAGTTATGGCATGTGTGCTCAGTAGTTGTGGCTCGTGGCTCTAGAGCACAGGCTCAGCAGTTGTGGCGCACGGGCTTAGTTGCTTCAGGGCACGTGTGATCTTCCCAGACCAAGTGTCCCCTGCATTGGCAGGTGGATTCTTAACCACTGTGCCACCAGGGAAACCCTAACTTTGGGTTTGGTTTGTTCTTCTTTCTCTAGTTCTTTTAGGTGTAAGTTTAGATTGTTTATTTGAAATTTTTCTTGTTTCTTGAGGTAGGCTTTTATTGCTATAAACTTCCCTCTTAGAACTGCTTTTGCTGCATCTCACACGTCTTGGATCATCATGTTTTCGTTGTCATTTGTCTCTAGGTATTTTTTGATTTCCTCTTTGATTTCTTCAGTGATCTCTTGGCTATTTAGTAACATATTGTTTGTCCTCCATGTGTTTTTGTTTTTAACGTTTTTTTTCTGTGTAATTGATTTCTAATCTCATAGCACTGTGGTTGGAAAAGATGCTTGATATGATTTCAATTTTCTTAAATTTACCAAGGCTTGATTTGTGACCCAAGATGTGATCTATCCTGGAGAATGTTCCATGTGCACTTGAGATGAAAGTGTAATCTGCTGTTTTTGGATGGAATGTCCTATAAATATCAGTTAAATCTATCTGGTCTATTGTGTCATTTAAAGCTTGTGTTTGCTTATTAATGTTCTGTCTGTATGATCTGTCCATTGGTGTAAGTGAGGTGTTAAAGTTCCCCACTATTATTGTGTTACTGTTGATTTCCTCTTTTATAGCTGTTAGCATTTGCCTTATGTATTGAGGTGCTCCTATGTTGGGTGCATATATATTTATAATTGTTATATCTTCTTCTTGGATTGATCCCTTGAACATTAAGTAGTGTCCTTCCTTGTCTCTTGTAACATTCTCTAAAGTCTATTTTATCTGATATGTGTATTGCTACTTCAGCTTTCTTTTGATTTCCATTTGCCTCGTATATCTTTTTCCATCCCCTCACTTTCAGTTTGTATGTGTCCCTAGTGGGTCTCTTGTAGACAGCATATATACAGGTCTTGTTTTTGTATCCATTCAGTGAGCCTGTGTCTTTTGGTTGGAACATTTAATCCATTCACATTTAAGGTAATTATTGATATGTATGTTCCTATTACCATTTTCTTAATTGTTTTGGGTTTGTTTTTGTAGTTCCTTGTCTTCTCTTGTGTTTCCCACTTAGAGAAGTTCCTTTAACATGCGTTGTAGAGCTGGTTTGGTGATGCTGCATTCTCTTAGCTTTTGCTTGTCTGTAAATCTTTTGATTTCTCCCTCGAATCTGAATGAGATCCTTGCCGGCTAGAGTAATCTTGGTTGTAGGTTCTTCCCTTTCATCACTTTAAATATATCATGCCACTCCCTTCTGGCTTTGTAGAGTTTCTGCTGAGAAATCAGCTGTTAACCTTATGGGAGTTCCCTTGTATGTTATGTGTCGTTTTTCCCTTGTTGCTTTCAATAATTTTTCTTTGTCTTTAATTTTTGTCAGTTTGATTACTATGTGTCTTGTCATATTTCTCCTTGAGTTTACCTGTCTGGGACTCTCTGCACTTCCCGGACTTGGGTGACTATTTCCTTTCCCATGTTAGGGAAGTTTTCAACTATAATCTCTTCAAATATCTTCTTGGGTCCTTTCTCTCTCTCTTCTCCTTCTGGGACCCATATAATGCAAATGTTGTTGCATTTAATGTCCCAGAGGTCTCTTAGGCTGTCTTCATTTCTTTTCATTCTTTTTGTTTATTCTGTTCCATGGCCATGAATTCCACCATTCTGTTTTCCAGGTCATTTATCTGTTCTTCTGCCTCAGTTATTCTGCTGTTGATTCCTTCTAGTGTATTTTTCATTTCAGTTATTGTGTTGTTCATCTCTGTTTATTTGTTCTTTAATTCTTCTAGGCCTTTGTTAAACATTTCTTGCATCTTCTCGATCTTAGCCTCCATTCTTTTTCCGAGGTCCTGTATCATCTTCATTATAATTATTCTGAATTCTTTTTCTGGAAGGTTGCCTATCTCCACTTCATTTAGTTGTTTTTTTCTGGGGTTTTATCTTGTTCCTTCATCTGGTACATAGTCCTCTGCCTTTTCATCTTGTCTGTCTTTCTGTGAATGTGGCTTTCGTTCCACAGGCTGCAGGATTGTAGTTTTTCTTGCTTCTGCTGTCTGCCCTCTGGTGGATGAGGCTATCTAAGAGGCTTGTGCAAGCTTCCTAATGGGAGGGACTGGTGGTGGGTAGAGCTGGCTGTTGCTCTGGTGGGCACAGCTCAATAACACTTTAATCTGCTTGTCTCTGGATGGGTGGGGTTGAGTTCCCTCCCTGTTGGTTGTTTGGTCTGAGGCGACCCAGCACTGGAGCCTACCCTGCTCTTTGGTGGGGCTAATGGCAGACTCTGGGAGGGCTCATGCCAAGGAATACTTCCCAGAAGTTCTGTTGCCAGTGAGCTTGTCCTTGTGGTGAGCCACAGCCACCCCCCACCTCTGCAGGAGACCCTCCAACACTAGCAGGTGAGTCTGGTTCAGTCTCCTATGGGGTCACTGCTCCTTCCCCTGGGTCCTGATGCACACACTACTTTGGGTGTGCCCTCCAAAAGTGGAGTCTCTGTTTCCCCCAGTCTTGTTGAAGTCCTGCAATCAAATTCCACTAACCTTCAAAGTCTGATTCTCTAGGAATTCCTCTTCCCATTGCCAGACCCCCAGGTTGGGAAGCCTGATGTGGGGCTCAGAACGTTCACTCCAGTGGGTGGACTTCTTTGGTATAAGTGTTCTCCAGTTTGTGAGTCACCCACCCAACAGTTATGGGATTTGATTTTATTGTGATTGTGCCCTCCTACTGTCTCATTGTGGCTTCTCCTTTGTTTTTAAATGTGGGGTATCTTTTTTGGTGATTTCCAGTGTCTTCCTGTCAATGATTGTTCAGAAGTTAGTTGTGATTCTGGTGCTCTTGCAAGAGGGAGTGAGAGTTAAATTCATAGTGAAAATATTTTCTATATATTAGTGGAAAGAATGAAAATAAATAAACTAATTATTAAAGTGAAGAATCATGAGAAAATTTTAAACAGCAATGTAAGAGAAATATAAAAAAATTAAGTAAATAAAAAAAAAGAAATGTATATTAAGCAATGAGTAATTCCAAGAGTTGATTTTTCTCAAAAGTTTGAAATATCAACTAAAATAATATTTTCTGGTGAGTCTAATCAATTTAGAAAGAGAGTGCAGAAAATACATTTGGAAGCAGAACAGACATAACTAATCAGAAAACAATTGAAACATCTTTTTGAGCCTTGTCTAATATTGTTTTCAAAAGCATGTGTTATGATTAGTAAAAAAATGTTTAAAAAAATAAATTCTAAATGAGTGGAAGAGTGTAATTTAATTCTGGAAAAATATAAATAACGAAAACTGATTTAAGGAAAAAAGCAAAATCTAGAAAAATATAATAAAAGTATTTTAAATTATAATATCTAAACAATTTCCAGATTCTCTCTGGGTTAGAAATTTTATTAAAAACACATCCAATTGTCTTAAGAAAGGATAGCAAGATAAAAGGAAAGACAGAATATCACAGAAGTTAGGAGATTAAATTGATTATTCCTGTGCTAGAAAATTTGAGACCTCTGATGAAATGAATCTTCTCTTTTACCGTTACAGAGAATAATGAGAGAAAGCTCCTTTCCAAAAAATTATCAATAATTTCTTGACAAAGGTTTAATGCACAAAATAATCTCCATCAAATTATTGTATATTTTGATTTGTGCTCCAGTCATGATGGAGTAACAGAGAATAGATTTATCTTCCTATTGGAAAGGGTCTCCAGATCAGATCATGCCCATCTCTCTGTGTTGAGGAAAAAGAGATTGGATTCCAGTGAGGCTGAGGTGACCAGAATTTCAAGGACAGATTTTTCAGAGAAGGAGGCGTTCTTGACATTTTAGGAAAAAAGAATACCAAATATATACAAATTCTTCTAGACACTTGAAAAGTATGAAACATCCTCTAGCTCTTTTGATGAGCTCAACATAACTTGGAGAACAAAACTTACAGGAACATTATTGACTAATGTCTCTTCCACTCATTTGAGTCATGAGTACTGATGCAACAATTCTAACTAAAATACCAACAAACTGAATCCAGCAACATATAATTTTATACCATGTAAAATGTTGGCTATACAATATTTTTTCAGGGATGCAAAGTTTGTTCAATAGTAAACATACCCTACAGTATTCCCTATAGTCCTCCTGTGAACAAAATGATGGAGAAAAATATAGCTGCTGAAATAGCTACAGAAAAGCTTTTGATATTAGACATTTAGTCATGAAAAAACTTTTATAACATTAAGAATAGAAGGGAACATCATTAATATGATAAACCCTGATCCCTGAAGCCAGCACCATACTTAATGGTAAAATGTTGATAGCTTTCAGTTTGGGAGTGAAATGAGGCAGGGATATTTGCTATTACCATTTATCTTCAATATTGTACTGGAGGATTAGGAAAATAGAATAGAAGAGAAAAAACTCTAAGAAATGTATAATTTTGACTGTATTAAATGTAAAAGCTTACATTCCTTAAAATAACCATTTAAGAAAGTGAATATTAAACCAAATAACAAAAGATATTTGTGACCCATTTAACTATAAATGGCCCAGATTTCTAAGTAATTCATAAAAACCAATAAGGAAGAAAATATCTGGTAGAAAATTGGGCAACAAATTTGAACAGGCATGTTGTAAAAGAAAATATCCACGTTATGCAATCATTATACAACAGAATATGTGGTGCTATTTCATTAATAGTAATTGGAAAGCATAAAATAAAACTACAGTGAGCTCCCATTAGACCCCACCAGAATGGCTAAAATTTTAAAAAGCCAGAAAATGCCAGGCTTTTTTTTTGCCAAAAAAATGAAACAATAGGAACTTTCATACAGCTTTGGTGGAAGTGTAAACTGGTGCAATCACTATGGAAACCAGTTTGTCTTAACAATTAAATTGTTAAGACAAACTTTTCCAGCAGAGGTACATGCAGATTTTCCCTAGAAGACACATACACAAATCTTTACAGTAACATTACTCAAAGAGCCCCAAGCTGGAAATAATTCGAATGTCTATTATAGAGTGGGCACATGAATTGTGGTTTATAATTACGATAGAATACTATTCAGGAAAACAAATGAACTTAAGCTAAAGGCAAAAACATAGAATAAAACAGATGTATAATATACTGTTGAAAGAATCCAGAGTCAGAAAATATGTACTATTCAAATCCATTTATATAAGTTTCAAAAATAGGTTAATTAAACCGCTGTGTTTAGAGATGCATCCCTACAAGCATACAGAAAAAAGGAAGAAAAGAAAATATGGGAGAGAGTGTGAGAGAGGGTGTGTACTGGGGGTTTCCGAAAGTCACTGGCAATGTTCTATTTCTTCATCTGTTTTCACGGGGGGTTATTTTATAATAATTCAATACACAAAACATATCTTATGCCCTTTTGTAAGTATGTCATAATACACAACAAAAAGTTTAAAATAATAAAATGGACACAATTTCTAGTCTTGTTGATTGTAAATCAAACAAGGAGCTCTGAATTTACAAAGTTAAAATTAAGCTGAATGCCACAAAGTAGAACAAGTCAACTAATTAATTTACTCATTTTCCTGTGCATTAGAATTTTTTTTTTAAATCGTAAACAGTGCTGGATTTTTATACAAACACTCATATTTTCTCCTCTCTAGTTTTACAGATATTGTTGAGAGTTTGTTTTACAAGTAGTTTTGTACTGCTTTGTTTTTGAGGACGTTTGTAATTAGTGGACATAAATGGATTTAAGCAGACATGGCCTGCAAAACACTCACTTTTCTGGCTTTTGTTCCACAAAAATCCGAGCCATTTAAGCAACTTTGCTAGGTGTTTCAGATAGAGACAGTGCTTTTATAAGGAAACTAGAGAACAGGGAGAGAATCTCCGTGTCAACAGAGTGTGTAAAGTTCGTGTGTCCTGTGATTAAAGAGATTCACTCTTGGCACCTTTTTCCCCCCAAGTAGAAGAGAATTGAAGCCCCAAGAATAATAGAGACTTCGCTTTCTGCTGCTCCAATGGGAATGGGCTTAGACTTACATTTATGTTAATTTACTAATGACTATCTTTATGTATTTGGTGACGGGCACAAGCAGAAGCCTCTGAAGTATGCTTTAATTTTTAACTTGGATGGTGATTACACGAATGTTTGCTATGTAAAATCTCTCCTGTCCGTGTGTTTTGGACTCTGCTTCTTCTTGGTTTAGCCTATGGGCTCTTGAAAATCGAGTCAAATGCAAGGATTAAGTGCTGATGCTGTGTGAGGTGCAGTTCTAGCACATGAGAGTGAGGGCAAAGGGAAGTGAGGCAGGGAAGGCTAGATAGGTGCCGTGGAAGGTGATGTAGTGTGGTGCTAGCCCTGTTTCATGCTGTACTGCAACAGATACAGCTGGCTGCTTGGTGGGAGGCCTGCTGTGCCTTATAGGTCATCTCCTCCAGGCAGGGTCAACAGAGAAACTGGCTCAGAGTAAAACCTTGGGGAAGAAGGAGAGGGAGTTTATATGACTGACTTGTTTTTGTCTCCTGTCCCTATTGGTCAAAGTTCACCACATGAAGTATCAATTCCCTTGTTCTTCTAGGTTGCGTTATTAGGCCCCTTTGGCAGCCACTTGGGAAGCCAGATATTATTCTCACTGGTTTCCCTTGGGTTCAAAAATTCTTTGGAGAGCCAGGTTCTCCTAGACTATGATTGTTCATGTGATTGTGGTTGAGTTGGAATGCCAAGAGAGCAGCTGCTGTGAAGCAAATAGGGAAAGATCCAGGGGGCAAGAGGATATTTGAGAAGAATATATTTTAAAATAAAAAAGTGAAGTCATACATATTTTGTATATACTTTCTCTTACACATAAAAACTTATTTGAAATAAATTCATTGTCTCTAGCACTCATTGCTTTAAAATGCGTTCTTGCATGCTGATAAAAGAATGTCATCTTCTTGATTTCTGTGCTAAGAAAAGTAAATTTTATTTCTGAGATAGAAAACAAATCAGTTTGTAGCTTCGTATTGGTAGAGACAGAAATTAGTCCATAATCATCTCTTTGTGATAGTGTCTTAAAATTTATGTTTGGTTTCAAAAGGATTGTATCATTTATTATTATCATTGTATAAACTGTTTTTGATATATTAAGTGCAAATTTCCATTCATACTGCAAGTTACTTATTTTCAGTCATGATGGTTCAATATTGTGGCTCAAAGTACTTTTGAGAATAATTTCCTTATTCCCCATGATGTTAGTTTTAGTTTTTATTAATGGGGAAAATTATAAAGTCAAAAACTCTGTCTTTGGATTTAATGATGGTTGTAAATACATTTTTAATTTTAGAAATCATACCACCAACCACAGAATTTTGAAAAGGAGTAACACATAACAGACCCTTGACTCTCTTGCTCTTTATCCCACTCGGTAAAACCAAAGCATTGGTCAAATTCAACTCTGCACACTCTATGTCCAGACTATAACCAAAAAACAAACAAAAACAAAACAAAATGTGCTTACCGATCTCACTTTAAATTTATAATCTCTAAACTAAGAGGATTCTTCATGCTGTCCATTGATCAAAATACATTTTCCTGGTTGATTTTCTCTTTCGCACACTTCTTATTTTCTCCTCATTTCTTCATACTTGCAACGTGTCTTCTTATCCTTATTATCAGCTCATAACTTAATTTCTTTCCTCTTTGCAAAAATGGAAGCAATCAGAGTAAGATTTCCAAGAGCTCAGACCCCATCTACCCAGGTATCTATTGCTGAGTTCCTGGGGACAACATTGTCTCATGTTATTATGAAGAAACCCTCCACCTTCTGCACTGAGGTTGGCTCTAGTTTTGTGCCCTTATCCTACTTTCCCTTACTTGCTCAAGGATAATAATCCAGGAATTCTTTCATCTCCCTCCAACATCATCATTTTTTCCCTTTTCTTAGATTATTCAGAACATCATCCAGGTAGGATTTTTTTCTTTTTTACCACCATCGTGAAATGATTTCCTCTTGACTCCCTATCACCCTCCAGCTCTCACAACACTTTTCATTTCCCCTTTTAAAATAAAAGCACGCTCTAAAAGACTCACCCTTTCTTGTATTCTCCTTTCATTCTCCCTTGAATTCACTGCAATCAGGTTTCCTCCTATACTATACCAGTGCACTACACCTGCACTTTATCAAGATCAGCAGTGACCACCAATTGCCAATGATCATTTCTCACTCCTCATCTTGATTTACAGGTAGCCTCTATCATAGCTGATCACTATGTCCATCTTGAAACACTTTCTTCACTTGACTTCCAACGCCACACTTGCCTAGTTTTCCTCTTACAGTTGTAGCCACTTGTTCTCATTGTCTTTTGCTGGTTCCTGTTCATCTACTTTATCTTCACATATTGGAGAGTCCCAGAGTAGAGTAGTTGGACATCTTGTCTTTTCTAGTCACACTTACTACCTAAGTGATCTACTCCACTCACGTGGCTTTACATATTATCTAAATGTTGATGACTCTCAAGCGCTGGATTCCAGAAATTCATATGCAACTGTCTTCTACGTTATCCCCACTACCACACATGGTCAAAGCTTTCAACATTTTTTATCAACATTCTTGTAATATGCTTCGGATGGTCTCTCTGCTTCTGCTCTTACCCCATCTTATCTCCTTTTAACACTGCAGACAGAGTGATCCTGTTAAAATGTAGATTTTCTTAAAATGCTTACACTGCTTTTTATCTCAGAGTAAATGCCAAGGCTTTAATATGACCTTCGAGGTCTGACAGGATCTAGCCCTGTGTAATCCTTCTAAATGCATTTTCTACTCTTCTGTTGACTCTCCTCAGCTACTCTGAATTTTGTGCAGTTCCTTGAATACACCAGGTACTTTTGTACCCAGAGCGTTTTACTTGCTGTTCCCTCTACTTATAGGGTCTTCCCCCATATAACAACAGATTACAAATCTAGCCAAGTATAAAAATATGATACATTTTATCAAATTGTGTTTATTTTCTAATGCAAGGATGGTTTTCCATCATGAAACATATTAATGTAATTCACGTATTTAATATAAGTAATGTAAACATTAAAATGAAACCCATAGAATATCATTAGATGCAAAGAAAGTATTCAATAAAACTCAGTATCCAATCATAAGAATTCTTAGAAAATGATAAATATATACAAAAACTACAACAAATATCATATTTTATGATGAAACATTGAAAACATTTCCCCAAAAAGTAAGAATATGGTCGAAGATAGCCACTATAGTTTCTTTTCTATTTTTACCTTGCAACTCAAGGCAGGACAATAGTAAAAGAAAACAGAATGCAAGTATATAAGAATAACAAAAGGTAAAACAAAATATTCATTTGCCAAAATATGATTGTCTTTACAGAAAACAACTCTTAAGAAAAATGATTAGAATTTTATGAGATTTAGTAATGTTCGATTCAAAAATCAATATATAAAAAGCAATTTTTATTTCTACACATTTGTAAAATATAATTAGAAAACACAACTTGATTGCTCCCTCACAACCATCTGCTATTCATACTTCTGTTACATGGAAGTCAGATATCTCGGTTTGTGAAAATTTTGTTAGTGCTATGGTAGTGCCAGTACCTACCATAGCAGTAAATATGGTAGAACCAGGATTTTTTTTTTTAATGTGCCATGTACCTTAGTCATAGCTATAGCTATGGATATCTAGTACCTTCAGCTAATAGCAAAAGGGTCTGCAAAAGAGATTTTGTATTTTCTGTTCTTTTTTCAACATCTATAGCCTTCTGACATCATCTGACTGGAAACAGCTTTTATGTTATGTATAGCATGAAATAAGAGTGGCCTGAAATTAAAATACCAAAAAAACCCCCAAAAACCACAATTTGAAAAGGTAAACAATTTACAATAGCTATAATAATGTGCAGTGTTTAAGAATAAATATAGCCAAAGATACAAAGGGATTTCATACATAAAATAGTAAACTTTTAAGGATATTTAAGAAAAGCAAATAAATAGTGATACTTTCCAAGTACATGGATTCAAAGACTAAATATTTTAAACATGTTAATTCTCCCCAAATAGACCTACTGATTCAGTGAAATTTTATATAAAATTTAAAACAAAATTTTAGTTGTTATGTGTATGTCTGTGTTTGTGTGTCCATGTGGAAAAGGACACATTTATCCAAGTTTCTTTTATGTAATAACAAACGGAAAGATTTATAAAAACGTTGTAATACTTAAACAATATGTAGTACGTACATGACAGTAGACAAGTTGATTAATGCAAGAGGTTACTGATCTTAAAGGAAGACCCAGCAAATATACAACTTGAACTCGGTCAGGAGGTCTATTAGAAGTTCAATGAGGAAAAGGTTGAGTTTTCAATCATCAAAACAAAATAAATAGATAATAAGGCAGAAAATGGATCACTAACTCATGCCATATCCAAAAAAGAAAAGAAATAATTCCAGTTAGGTTCAATGTGAAAAATACAACTGTAACCTTTTAAAAGAAGATAACCAAAGACAATAGTTTCTTGCCTTTTGGGTAAGAATGGATTTATTACAGACAGAGGTGCAAAATGCAAAGAAAAAGATTGATAAATTCGCTACCATTAAAATGAAGGACTTCTGGTCATCAGGATATACCGTAATGGCAGTGAAATAGTAAGTCATGGAATGGCAGAGAGTATTTGTGACAAATATTCAAAAAAGTCTCAGTATAATAATTTGACTTCTTTAATACCAGGTGCACATTGGTGACTCTGGGGGAAATAAGCCAACAGAGGTTTCCTCACAAGGTCACTAACATTGCCTCTGACCTCTCCTCCCACCCCCCAATTTTAAATTTTCAAAAAATGCCAATACTCTTTTAAATTTAACTGAAGAGATTTTAGAAATTGAGTGCTAAAGAGGGAGAAGGAGGGGCAAAGAGAACTCAGCTGAGATAGCATAAACTACCTCCACTTGATAGGGTAAGACTGTTCGTTTTCTGCAAATACAAATATATACAGGTTATATTTCATAGTGCCATTTTAACATTATTATTAATGAATTAATTTTTTAAACCAAAGCAAAACACATTTGTGTTGGAGGAGGCAATGTTACTTAACGGGAAATATCATATTCTTTGGAGTCAGCCAGATACAGGGTTTAGCTTCTCCCTCGAACATTAATGAGCAGCTAGCAAGAACAGATGATTTAACTTCTTGAAGAGGGTTATTCTAATAGGCTCAGTTTCCTCATTGGCTCCATGAACTAGATATTACCCACCTTGTAGGATTGGAATGAGGTTTAAATGACTCAGTACTTACAAAGACCATTGCACAGAACCTGACACTTTGTAAGCACTAAGTAAATGAAACCATAATAATTCTGTTTAATTTTGCTTTCTGAATTTGAAGGATTTAAAATAGCAGCAATTTGCAACTCCTAAATGAACACCAGTTCTGGCAAGGATTATCAATTAGTGTAAAGACTACTAGGTTTGATAGGGATTGGATATTTGAAGGATACCAAAGTAAAACCACAGAGATAAGTTTCTAGTCCCAGGGGAGAGAAGTAGCTATACTTGAAGGAATCTGACTATCATGACCTAAATTCTGTGGTTAGTCTTAGTGTCATGAATGATGGGTCATCCAGATGTCTCCTGATGTGTTGATGTGCACTGCATCATCTATGGTGTGTTCTGAATCCACCAAGTATTTAGAACCAAATTCAAGAGAAAAGAATAAGCTAAGTTACTCTGTAGCACATCTAGAAGGTGAAGTATTCTTCAGGATAACTGGCAAAGTCTCCTCAACAAGTCAATACTGTGAAGGAAAAATAACAACAGAAGGGGCAAGTGTGTTAGATTTAAAAAGAAGAGATTCAAGGACTGTTAAAAAAACAAAACAAAACAGAAGCCAATGTGTGTTCTGGTTTAGATAAACCAACTGTAATGAGTATTTCTGGGTCAATTGGGGAAATTAGAATATGGACTATATATTAGGTAACATGAAAATTTATTGATAAGGAAACATAGAGGTTAACTAACTGAAAAAAAATGTGGGGTGTGTGTATTTGTGTGCGAGATACCAAAATATCTTGGAAGTTTTACACTGAGGTCTAGTCTAAAGAGTGTGTGTAGCAATCTATGGATGGTAGAAATATGGCATTTTTATTTTCTTGGTATTATTTATCTGAATTTCCTTACTTTCTACAATGCACACAGACTGCATTTAGACAACATAAACATGTTGCCTTTGTAATTAAGCAAATTTTGAAATATTTTTTGAGATAAATGTCATTTTAACAGATGTATTAAGTGACTTCATTGGCATTGCATTTATATTACATAAGTTAAGAATCATTTAAGTTGAATACATAGTCTTGGGTGAACGTGAGGGCATTTATATACTGCCTTTTTCCTAGTTGGGTGCTTGCTGCCCAGAAAGCTTCAGGCTTTGTCAGTTACTTGGATTCCCATCTTGGTCATCAGCAGAGTACAGCTAAGAATACAGTAGAGAAAGAAATAGGCCTCATTGTTTACTAACGAAATTATAATTTTACTAAGATTTCTCTAGAGAACATATTTAGTCTGGCATTTAAATAATTAAACTCAAACAGCACTGTAAAAATTGTTTTTATGTAAATAATCTAACAATGAATCGTATTTTTTCATAAAGTAATTACCAGGAATTGGTAACATGTCTAACTTGTCATGATTCCTCGGAATGTATTTGTTAAAAGGTTGCTCTTAGAAAATCACAAAACAACCTCATATTTATAATGTTGTGAATTATACTTTCCTACATTTTACCCTTCTCCTTTGAACTATTTATTTTCTATCTTGTTAAAATGCAGCATCCCTAAACTTTGCATGCACTTCTTGCAATTTTCAATTATTTTCTATGAACAGTTGGTAAACATTCCAATTGTTTTTTTAATGAGATTGTCATTGAAGAGCAGGTATAGAGCTCCAGTATGGGGTACTCTTGTAGTTTTGATCTGCATTTCCCTGACGTTAAGCCTCTTTTCATATATCTGTTGGCCATTTTTGTGTCTTCTTCGGAGAAATGTCTATTCAATTTTTTTACCCATATTTTTATATCAGGTTATTTGTTTTTTTTGCTATTAAAGTCTAGGAGTTTCTTATTTAGTTTAGATATTAACCTCTTATCAGAAATATGGTTTGCAAATCTTTTCTCCTGTTCCATAGGTCTTTCCTTTGCTCTGCAGAAAATGTAGATACCTTTGAACGAAAATTTCAAATATATGCAAAAGGTTTAAAATGTAAAAGGTTTAAAAAAGTGTTTATTGCTTGGTTATCATTATTCCTTGTGTTTTACATGATTGCTTCAGAATATTGATCAAGCCTCACTCACTCCACTTATTAACAGATAAGGTCCTTGTCATCTATCCTTTTCATCTTCCTTGCTCTGTTCTCTAAGACAGTTGTTCTCAAACTTGAACATGCATCCTCACCTGGAGAACTTGTTAAAACCTGGGTTGCTGAGTCTCAACCCCAGAGTTTCTGATTCAACAGAGAGGTGGGGCCCAAGAAATTATGTTTTTTCAGTTTTTCATGTGACACTGATGGTGCCCATCTGAAGCCCATACTTTGAGAACCGCTGCTCAGAGGAAAAAAAAAAAATCAAAATTCATTTACCTAAACCAGTAGAATCCAGCTCATGGCCTACCTCTTCACAGTTTCATTCTCTCATCCAAAATGACATTCTTCAACCTCCAAGTTCTGAACTATCAGAACCCTTGATCTCATGGTTAATGCCGCCTCTCTGACACATCAACCATGAGTGGAACTCCCTGTCATAAAACACCTCTCTCAGTCACTCAGAAGTGTCAAATTCAGCTCTTCTGCAAATTTTCTCGTGTCTCCTTTTCCCACAACTGTTGAAACTTGCTTTCTGCTTTGGGAATTACGACATTACTCATCCCGGCCTTTTTTGGCTAAAATCAAGCTTCTCTCAGCAGACCAAAGTTGAGTCCTTCCCACCATGTACAATGTTAAGCGGTCAGCTGCCTCAGTGCTCCTGCCAGCATTTTCGACTCCCTTGTGGGCCCTCCTCATCTCCAGCCTTGGATGGCACCATGGTGAGCCTTCTGCTTGCAGACTGCAGACTGCTCCCAGAGAAAGTCCTGCGACTTCATGCAGCTGGTGCCCTGCTTCAGCCTGCTGTACCGCCTCAACTTGGCCAGGTCCGCCCGCTCAGCACTCCTTTTACTTATCCCTCACTGGTTCCCGGGATTATTCTCTGTAACTTTTCAGGACTTGTTTTCTTTCTTGAAGACCTCAATCCTATCAGACCTCTCAACTTTAATTTGATCTATCTATCTATCTTTTATTCTTCTCTCAAGTCTCAAAGAAAGATATATCCTCTCTCAAAAGTTTTCTGATGTTTCAAGCAGATGTCCCTTGGCTGTTTTTTTTAAAAAATAAATTTATTTGTTTGTTTTTGGCTACATTGGGTCTTTGTTGCTGCGCGCAGGCTTTCTCTAGTTGTGGTGAGCAAGGGCTACTCTTTGTTGCGGTGCGTGGGCTTCTCATTGCGGCGGCTTCTCTTGTTGCGGAGCACTGGCTCTAGGTGCATGGGTTGCGAGAGCTGTGGCACACAGGCTCAGTAGTTGTGACTCGCGGGCTCTAGAGCACAGGCTCAGTAGTCGTGGAGCTCAGGCTTAGCTGCTCCGTGGCATGTGGGATCTTCCCGGACCAGGGATCGAACCCATGTCCCCTGCATTGGCAGGCGGACTCTCAACCACTGTGCCACCAGGGAAGCCCCTCTTCACACTTTTCTTTTCTTTTCTTTTTTTTTGCGTCACGCAGGCCTCTCACTGTTGTGGCCTCTCCCGTTGCGGAGCACAGGCTCCGGACGCGCAGGCTCAGCGGCCATGGCTCACTGGCCCAGCTGCTCCGCGGCATGTGGGATCTTCCCAGACCGGGGCATGAACCCGTGTCCCCTGCAACAGCAGGCGGACTCTCAACCACTGCGCCACCAGGGAAACCCCCAAAATACTATTTTTTGGACATCTGAGATACTTTATTCTCTTGTTTCCAGATCTCTGGACCTTTCATGGTTTCACTTTTCTTCTCCTAACCTTAACGATTCTTCTCTCCACCAGCTTCCCCGCCCAAGCTGGCTTTGGTTTCCACATTCCGTTACTCTTTGGAGTATATAACCATCTTGTCTAGATTTTCGACCCTGAAATTCTCACCTTTGGTCCCAAATCCCTAACAATTCTAGGTACTTATTGAACTTTTCCTTTGAAAATGTAAAAGCTTTGTCTTTTCCCATCAAAATATTCCCCTTTTATCCTCTCTCCCTTTGTATTTATTTTTTAAATTTCTCTATTTGGAGCAGCACCGTTCACAGTGTCTGTATCTTGAGTGGTTTCTTTTACTTTTTGCTGACCTGTACCTTCTGATCTCAGGTGGCTGTGAGGTGACCGCAGCCTGCGGAGGCTTGAAGCAGGATCTCAGTTCCCTGACCGGGGATTGAAGCCAGGCCGTGGCAGTGAGAGCACTGAATCCTAGCCACTAGACCAGGAGGGCCAGTGGCTAGTGACAAGGCCCTGGCTCGTCTGCTCTGGAGAAAGGAATTTCAGCAGAGAGACAAAAAGTAGTGAAACAAGTAAAGAGTTTATTAGGAGGGAAAAAATCATGTGTAGATAGACACATGGGCAGGCTCAGAGAAAGAGTTGTGCCTTTGGGGTAGTTTAAATCACTTATATGGGGGCAGTTCTTCCAGGTTTCCTCTGGCCAATCATCTTGCTTTGTCTGGCTCTGAGTCCACATTTGGTCTGACTCAGGGCCCTCTTCTGTGTGCATGTGCACCTTCTAGCCAAGATGGATTCCAGCACAAGTGTCTCTGGGAATTTGAAAGAATATATTATGGTCTGGCGCCCCCTCCGTTCTCTTAGCCCTGAGGAACCTTTCTGTGCATGTGTAGTTTGGGAGGTCTCCTTGACCTCAAGAATGAGAAATATGTGGTCTCTATCTTTTATCTAAGCAGGACTCAACTCCTGCCATCATCTTTATCTTGGAGTATCTGTCCACAGGGAACAGATTCCAGCTGCTCAGCCTGGGGCCCATTTGTCTCCTGCCTCACTTCCACAGGCTACTGGTCACTGGGTTCATTTAGTGCTTTGGCATTTCTAAATCTTTCTTTCCTTTCCAGCGTTACTATCTATGCTTTCATGAATTTATGTTCGGTTTTCTTTAACGGTCACCTTACAAGAAACACAATGCATCTTTGGTTCAAAGAGCAGTTTAAATTTCTTGTCATGCTGTTTGTATTATGTCATTGAGTTCTGAAAATGTGTAATGACTCTTTGTTTCTCCTGGTAATCAGGTCCATCAGCCTTTGGTCAAAGCACATATTAACTGGCCCCCCAAGTGTCCTGCTTCCCCCTTCCCCCTCTGCGCTCCCCCCCAAAAGCTACAGCTCATTCCCTCACCATTCCCATGTACTTGTGTCTCACTTCCACGTTTTACGTCCATCTCTGCCTTAAATTAAACTGCCTCTTTTCTCCCTTTCTTCATACTTCTCTTTGATAATCAAATGCCCGTGCTTCTGTTAGGATGAATACTCCTTTCTCCTGAAGCCTTTACTTATTACTGCAGCCCACTGACATTGTTCCACTACTCAACTTCTATAACTCTTTTAGAGCCTAACATTTAATTACGTACTCAACCAAACCCTTTTTAGAGATTTCACATATGTATATTAATTTCCCAGTAAAACTTGAGTACCATATTCTTGAGTTCTATTCAACTGCAGGTATGCATTAAGTGAGTTCTCTGTGGCTTGTTCCATCAGGCCACAGCTCCTAGCCTTGTGCTGCATAACAAAAGAGGGCTAAGATGGATTACCTTCCTATTATTTAGAAAGATAGAAAGGTTTACTTCCTGACTCCCCTTAGGTTTTCCCTATGGCAAATTTGCATGATTGACTTTTTAAACTACAAAGTACTAGGTAATCATTGTTTGTAGTTGGTTCTTAGCTTAACAGTATAATGATCAGCATCATTATTATCAGAAACTCAGCCTAAAGAACTAAATAACTTGCCTCAAGGCACAAAAATTTGTATCATAGATTTTGTGGACTTTTTAAAAACTAGAGCTATAGTCTGATTCTTCAGTCTCTGACTTTAGCACCTGAGGCCTAGTCAGACCTTAAATAATCATGTTTCAGCAAAAACTTTTCATTACATTTGAATGAAATAGGTAATATTTTAAATCCTAGATCAAAAGAACCTAGAAAGAAAAATTTTGAGTGTTTAGAATAACACATACCATTAATAGTATATTTGATAATTTTATTTAAATAAAAGTACTCTAACCTAAAGATGTGTGAAAACAAAATATTACTTGATAGTAGAAGCCATATCTATTTAGAACTTAAAAAAAAAACCTTGTAGATTAAATATGTAAGTGGTAAGAGATATTAATTTATTAATGAAGGTGGAGTAAAATAAAACTAAATGTCATAATCTTTATTTTTCTGATATATAAGGTAGTTCAGTTTATGGATGAGAAATGACATGGGAGTATTTTATTATACTAATGTTGAAATGATAAGGGATCTAAGGATATATTGTCTTTTTTCCTACGTTTTAGATAAGAAGTGCATAAAGATACTTTTGGAAAGGCCTGAAGTCCTGCCACTGACTTGTCATGGCCACTGGATGTCACTAAGACCAATGACATGGATATGAGCCAAAATGTTCATGAAAGGCTTAAATACTAGTATTTCATTTTATTTTGAATTTATTTTATTCTCCAAAATGGGAAAATTCAAAATCTTATTAGGTATGAGTGATTTATAAAGAGATAGAGAAAGGAAGACTAGGACTATAGTGCAATTAAAGTACAAAAATAAATGGTAAAGGAAAAAGGGTTGTGAATTATGACAGATCTCAATGTGACTCCAATAGATAATTTTAACTCTAGTAGAGTAGCCATTTGTCTTAAATGATGCAGATACAACTTTAACTGAGCATTCAAGTCATCCTGCTGAAGGAAGAAGCCAGATATAAATTGTACCTTATATTGAAACTGAGCAGGACCCTGTGGGGTCCTCCCAGGTACAAAACCCATCTGGGTCCCCGTTTCTTTTTATAAAAAAAAGGCTTTAGTCTCCTAGGCCTTTCTTGTGTTCCAAAGAGAAGGCTTAAGCAGTTACTAATTAGGGAAGGGAAGGGCAGAAACAAAGGACAAGCAGTTAAGCCAGATAGCCTGAACAATAGTTCAATAATAAAACAGAGTCCTAGTTCCTTCTCAGGGGATATACATAATAATCTGACAGATATCTTGGAGTTGTTACCTGGCTCAGGTGGAGAATGGTGACTACATTCTGACCACAAGCATGAGACCCCAGACTGGTTGAAATCAGAAGTTTGATGATTAGGATTCTTAAAACATCACCCCAGTATTTCACCACCAAGCAATCAGAAGAAAGTCATGCATCCTTCAGCCCTCACCCTAAATGTTGCCTTTAAAAACCCTTCCCTGAAAGCCATAGGGGAGTTCCAGTCTTTTGAGCATAAGCTGTTCATACCCCTTGCTTGGTGCCCTGCAAGCAAACACTGTAGTTTCCTTCACCACAACCAGGTGTCAGTAAATTGGCTTTGCTGTGTGGTGGGCCAGCAGGTCCAAGTTTGGTTCAATAACAATATCAGATATCTGGGTTCTTGTTCTCTTGAACAGGGTTGAGCCCTTTTTAGTTGATGTCTGTTATGGGTTGAGTCATATCCACCCCTAAAATTCATATATTGAAGTCCTAGCCCCCGGTACCTCAGAATGAACCTTATTTGGCAATAGGGTCTTTACAGAGGTGATCAAGTTAAAATGAGGTCAGTAGCTGGTACCCTGATCCAAAATGACTAGTGTCACTGTAAAAAGGGCAAATTTGGATACAGAGACATGCATAGAGGGAAGACTATATGAAGAGACACAGGAGGGAGATGGTCACCTACAAGCCAAGTAGCGAGTCCTGGAACAGATCCTGCCCTCACAGCCTTCAGAAGGAACCATTTAATTTTCATCACAACCTTATAAGTAAAAACTATTCTCTCTTTTACTCAGGTAAAATTTAGAGATAAGTGAATTATAAAAGGCAGACTTTATCTCAATCTAAAACCCATACTTTTTTTATGACCACAGTGCTTAACTATTTTTCTTTACTATTAAATTTAAAGGAACATTTACATTTTTATGAATAATTAGCATTATTTCTAATCATACTTACATAATACTGAAGAACTTTCTACTTGTGTTTCTAATTTGAATACAAACATAAACTATAAGCAATAAATCTAAAACACATTGTAAGTCATAATCCAAATAGAAATATTATTGCCCAAAGAAAATTACAAAAATTTACATCATATAGAAGATACTTTCTAAATGTTGGCAGCTGTAATTATTTGGATTAATACAACTTCAATAGATGGGACATTGTGAAAATGGTGTAACACTTTTTAAAATCAAGCACACAGTAATGAGGAAGTTAGTTGATAGAAGTTGTTAATATAATTGGGCTTTATTCTTTGAGCTTGTCAGATCCATGCCTTGCAGTGGGGAAAAATACAATGATGTATGTGAAAAAATTGTATACTGTCATAGGATATGTAAAGGCACCATTACTATTTCTCAAATGATAGGTTAAAAACCTTCTATACAAACTTAAACATTAACAATAATGAATAAATATTCTTGGGTTTTGGGGATTCCATTGAAAAAACAAACTTGCTCCTAATTACCAAAATTATACTTACTAAAAGAAAAATTGAGATGACACAGGAAATGCAAACTGTTCTGCCTTTGCAATTTCATTGCCTACTATGCCACCTGTTACTAATGCTGATGCCAACTAGCTAAGTTTATGCCAATGCCCAATCCACATCTGAGAATTTTCTTGCAATCATTGCAGATTTGAAAGCATCTGTGAGCTCTTTTAATGTTTGGGCTAAAAAGTGGAATTAGCAATGGACTTGATGTACTCATCAAGTCAAGGTACTCATGTGTGTATGATTTTGCATGTATATAAAGTTTTCAATAACACTCAAAAATGCTAAGTGGAACATAGATCATTTTGTTCATCTCAGTTCGGCCACTAAATTTTCATCAACAATACCTGATCTGTATTTAGACTTGAAAAGCTTTGCTCTTGAAAAGTAGATCCACATACCTAACTTGTTCCAAAACTACTTAAAAGCTTTCTAACTGAATTGAGTATCAAGAAAATTTCCCTGTAATTTTAACATCCATGTTGACCAAGTTGGTTCATCTTTTTTAGAAGAAATGATTTCACTTTGAAACTCTGAAGCAAAAGGGTATCAGTTTCAAAACTACACTTTCGTTGGTTAAATTTATTAACTCGTATGCCATTTAATTAATGCCAGTATTAATTATATCAAATTCAAAGGGATATTATATACATTAAAAGCAACTCTAGATTTATCAATATCAGCAAAGCATTCTTAAGATTTTTCTGGTGTATGTATTTTTCTACACATATAAAATTTCATGAATAAAACTATTCAAACCCATTTACTTCTGCTTAGAGTCATATGTTTTGTTTTAAGGCAGCAGGCAATACTAATTTTGAAAGTATATGATAATAAATATCTGTATTTTGTTAAATGATTTAAAAAACTATACATATGAAAAAAATAAAATATTTAGTTAGAAAAAATAGCTTGCTTAAATAATGCAAGAAACACATTGAAAGCATAGAATATATTCTATTTGAGAAAGAAATTTATCACTGATCTTCTTTACTAGCGAGTCTTAAATATACCTGGCACCTGGGGAGGGAAGGACAATGAATAGCAAATACTGATTAGATCAACTGTTAGAAACTTTATGGGTGGCACTAAGGGCAACTTGTGATTTTTAAAGAACTTTATAAGCTCAACATTGTGTCTACATTTGTTGAAAAATTCATTCAAATTGTTTTCAATGGGGGGAAGTGACAAAGGGATGTATGTCTTAATGACAGAACTCTGTTACATCAAGCTTATCAAGGGTTGGTCATAAACATGACACGTTAAACATTTTTTTTTCTGTTTTATCAGCAAGATAAAAAGGAGAGTCTATACTTTTGCACTTATATTTCTATAAAAATTAAACCCAGTCTTCAGATCAGACATGACAATTTCAGCTGAAGTGGTTTTCTTACAAGTGGATTGGCACTTGCCTATTGTGTTACTACAAAACTTGTAAATCATATGGTTTTATTCAAAGTATCAAAACTAAAATGAAAAGCCTAATGTTGCTGATGAGACGCCATCTTAGACATACATAACAGTCTAGAAATTAGCATTTACTAGAACCATCTGAATGTTGAAAAAAAAAATAGCTCAAGCTGTAACTAAATGACAGCTAATGCTCATCCAGATTTTAACAAGTATCTGGATGTTTGGCATCATGTAGGAAAGTTCCAGATGGTTGACAAGACTTCTCACTTTTCATTTCGATGTTTGTCCCAAGAATTTCATTCAGTTTTTTTTTTTTTTTTTTTGCGCTACGCGGGCCTCTCACTGTTGTGGCCTCTCCCGTTGCGGAGCACAGGCTCTGGACGCGCAGGCTCAGCGGCCATGGCTCACGGGCCCAGCCGCTCCGCGGCATGTGAGATCTTCCCAGACCGGGGCACGGACCCGTGTCCCCTGCATCAGCAGGCGGACTCTCAACCACTGCGCCACCAGGGAAGCCCTTTCATTCAGTTTTAATATTCATCCATGGAGATAACTTGTGACAGACACATAACTTTCAGGGATATTCTTAATATATTCTATTAACAGAACATGAGTCATATTTGGGCATGCCATCCTTCAGTAGATTAAAATAACATTAGTAGGAATTAAATTACTTGCATATTTGAGTTCTTTGGTAATCACTACTGAACTTGTGCTTTACAATGATCTCAAAATACTGGTTAACCCTGTTTCAAGTAATATTCAGTGTCTGAAAGATAGTGGGCACTCATTAAGTGTTTAATTAATGTATAAAGAAAAATATAGTTGCAATGGAAAATATCTATAATAGGTGAAATCTACAGATCATAAGCTAAAGGGAGAAAGAGAAAATTAATAAGGTGTATGAAGGAAATTTACATATTTGAACTATGAAATAATATGCAGGGTTGTTGTTTCATCTGATTTGCATGATTTGTCTCTGGCCATATTAAATAATCATCAACTTTCTCTTTTTGCTTTGTGCTGTGAAGTAGCAGACATGGCATGAAATATAGCAATCTGAGGGTCTTCCGTTTTACCTTCTGTACTGTTGGCTGACAGCAACTGGATTGGGATCTCTTTTTTTGAACACATGACATGAAATGTTAACAGTTTATAAATATTGTTTTGCATGGGAATAGAAGTGATTGAAAGGCAGTTCCCTTTTATGTCAAAAGCTATTAAACTGGGGATGTGTTAATAAGCTCCAATTCTAACAAAATTTAGAGTGCTTGTGTAGAAATGCTAATTTTGGTTACTGAACAGGGGCTGGAATTGGGAAACCGGGTTCTGGGCAAGCCATCTTGTCATTTATGTGTACTTATAAATATACAACTTATGCTGCCAATGTGTATGAAATTCTTTAAACAAACCCACCGTTCAAGCATAAGATGTCTGTCCTTAATATGGAAGATTGTAGAACTTTCTGCAAAAGAGATCTCACCTCATTTCCCTCTAGATTAATATTGTGAGGACAAGTAGAGGAGCTTTATAATCCACTGGTCTCTTCTGCCTCTGTGTAAATAGCCCATACATGCTGATATGGAAGCATCAATTTTCCTGGGAATGGCGGCCAATGGTGGGGCTGCTGACTGCAGTTCTTTCCAGCCAAAGGCAAACTTGTGGAACGAGTCGCAGTAATTGGCTCTTCCTGGATGCTTAGCTGTCCACCTCACAGTTTTATGTTTTGTTAATGAATCATCAACACCTCTTGTTAGCTCCCAAGGTTTAGTGTTGCCCTATCTGTAGCCAAGAATCCCACATTTCAATTATTTTGGCTGGTAACTCACCACATATGTTTTTGGCATTGTTAACTGAAAAGGAAAAAGAACAAGTTGGGCTGCAATTAAAACAACACTGAAGAAAGGGGTAGTGTGTGGCTTTTTATCATGACCATTAAAATCACTGATTTTCTTGTCGGTGGGATATGTAGCAAAAGTGAGTTGCTATTTAAAGACATTTAATCAATACAGATTGTAAACATTCATTTTTTTTTTAGAAGTGAAAGTAGTTTTACTTTTTTGTTTTTGAAAACAAAAAAAGTAGAAAACAGTAATACAATCCTTGGAGACTCAAGATGGAAGGCAAAAAATAATACGCCTCTGGTGTTTGCTAGCAGCAAGGAGAAAAACTAGTAAAATACTACAACTGATAAATATTAACTAAGGCTGTTTTGTGTTGAAATGTCTAGGCTTTAAGTGTCCATCAGCAGATGAATGGATGAAGAAGATGTGGCACATATATGCAAAGGAATATTACTCGGCCATAAAAAGAAATAAAATTAAATTGAGTTATTTGTAGAGAGCTGGATGGACCTAGTCTGTCATACAGAGTGAAGTAAGTCAGAAAGAGAAAAACAAATACCATATGCTGACACATACATATGGTATCTTAAAAAAAATAGTTCTGATGAAGCTAGGGGCAGGACAGGAATAAAGACGCAACCGTAGAGAATGAACTTGAGGACACGGGGAGGGGGAAGGATAAGCTGGGATGAAGTGAGAGAGTGGCATGGACATATATACACTACCAAATGTAAAATAGCTAGTGGGAAGCAGCCGCATAGCACAGGGAGACCAGCTCGGTGCTTTGTGACCACCTAGAGGGATAGGATAAGGAGGGTGGGAGGGAGATGCAAGAAGGAGGGGATATGGGGATATATGTATACATTTAGCTGATTCCCTTTGTGATACAGCAGAAACTAACACAACAGTGTAAAGCAATTATACTCCAATAAAGATGTTAAAAAAAATGTTTAGGTTTGCTAGTCAAGATAATGATATGTTCAAATATGCTCATCTTTATTAACAGTGGTTAATTTAAAAAAGAAAACAATGACACTAGTAAAATTTAAAACTTTTTATTTCTGAAGAAAGGGTTGAATTGTCATGGTAACATTCACCAAATCACCTGAATCAGAAAAGCAGGAATCAATATGCACCCTTTCCCTCTTCCTCACTCCAAACCACGTAAAATCTATTCTAAGTTCATTCGTGTTTGCTTCTTTAATAGCTTACATATCTGTTTTAACTCTGCACCATATCTTTTCTGATGAATTCACATGCTCATCTTCTGTTTACAGGGCCCCATCAATCATCTGTGACTGTTATCCCTAATCTCCTTGTTTGTCTTTCATACCCCATCCTTCTTTTAAAACCATTTCCATTTAGTTTTCCCACTGTCTTAGTAATTGGATGCATGCATATAAATCCTTCCATGATTTTGGGCAACCATCTTTCTCAGCATCATCATCTGATGTTCCCTCTCCTCCTTTCTATTCATCTCACCTCTCCATGTGACTTTCTGTGCACCAGTCAAGTGGAAACATTTGCAATTTCCTCTTGCATGCCATGCTCTTTTGTGGTTCAGGCTACTCTTCTGTGATGGAATTATTCTTCCAATTCTGTTTACCTGGTAAGCATGAATTCTAAGGTGATCATCTCTCCTAGACAACCTTTCCTGATGCCCTGACTCCTCAAGGGAAGAACCAGCCATATTCCTCTGCTATGTGTTACATTGCATTTCATAATCATTTTTTGAACTTATTTTAGTTTCTGTCTTATACTTTCGTTAAGTACATATTTATTGGATATTTGCCATGTGGAGTACATTGTCTTATATATCTTTATATTCCTGGCATTGAGCACAGTCCTTGGCATACAGTAGGTACTAGAAGAAAGTAACCTTTGAACTGAAAAGGGAATGGTGACAGAAGTTCACCAGTCACAAAAGAGAGTTGTGACATGAGGAGAAGATGTTCTATGCAAAGGAAGGGCTTTTTAATGGAAGCTTGGCTGAGAATTTCAGGGTAGGGGAATTCTGTCTGGATATAGGGATCTAGAGGTTGAGAGGTAAGATTATTTGAGTTAGGCAGAAGCCGAGTCATGCAAGAATTTGTTTATGTTGGAAATTGTACAGATTTTTTTCAGTAGGTTATGGGGAGAATTTTCCAAGTATGTGAGTGCTATGACATGAAACCTTTTTGAAATTTCAGTATGGTGGATGTATCTGAAGTGGGCATGTTGGAGAAAGAACATGGAGAAGCAGATTGATAAAGAGATATAAGGTGGGATAAGAAGTACACTGATCAGTTAGGAACTCATTGCAGTATCCTAGGTAAGAGATAATTATGTTGAAGTAGGGTAATGGCAGTTGAAATGGAAAAAAAGGGGTAAATAAAAGAGATACTTAGATGGTCAAAAATTCATGCCCAGGTGTATGCTTTGTTAAGGTAATTGGGAGATAGATAAACCTAAAATGATTCCCAGGTTTCTAGCTTAGACCACTGGATAGAAGGAAGGCATTTAAGATTGGAAATAATAGGGGAGTGGCAGATTTGGGGAAGGATTTCGATTAAGTTTGAAGAATGTTAACTTATAGATGCTTATGGGCCCACCAATTGGACATATCAAGTGGACAATCAAATATTATTGTTCAGAGATCTTAAGAAAGATGTGAGTAAAAAAAAAAAAAGAGATTTGGGGGTCCTCATAGTCTATGGACTGAATTGATGTATATAGGAGAAATTGCCTAGGGATCACTTAAAATGTGAGAAGAGAAGAGAGTTGAAAGAAACTTGGAGAATATATTTAGAGGCAAAGAAAAGAAAGACCAAGATGGAGACTGAGAAGACCCTCTCCCCGCAAAGTTTAGAAATCCGGAAATTATTGGTTTTAATAAACCAAGAGAAGAAATATTTTTAAATAAAGACGTAGTCTGTAGTGCCAAAGAATGCAGAGAAATAAAGTAAGAAAAGAAAAATGTGGAAGTCAATTAGATTGTGACCATGAGGCACCCTGAGATTTTAGAGGACAGTTTCAGGGGGGTAGTTGCGATATGGCTCCTATGTAATGGGTAGAAGTTCAAGTGGATATCAGGTACTAGGGACATATAGCAAAATGTTCATATTCTAAAAATATTGCTGTACATAACAGGAGAAACGGGGTGATAGCGAGGGATTTTGGGTGTGTTAAGGGACGCATATCTAAGGTCAAGTGAGATTTTCTTCTCTCGACCACATTTGGTCCCTTACTCTCTTTCTTAACCGCTCCTTCAGTATCTAGTTCGCGGCTCTCTATTCCTAAAGGTATGACAGATTATTTTCATGTTCAGAATTATTTCTTTCTCTACTGGCTCATCTTTCAGAGATTTTCCAAATCCATGGCTTTCTTCCATATTAATCTCAATTTTAAAAAAATCTTTTATTTCAAATTCTAGTTCTTGATCTTAGGCTGCTTCTACTTTATAATATGAACTTTCCCTCTTGGATAACATTTTGGAAATACCAGTTTAGCACTTATAAATTAGAACTCACCATTTCCTCCCAGGATACTTAACCCACCTCTTATGTTACTTTCCTGGTTTTGAAATGGTAGTCCATCCCTGTGTGTCAAGTCACCAGATTCTATCTGTGCTTCGCAATGTCTTTTCCATGGGTCCCATTTTTTCTCTTTCTATTGTTCCTATATTTGTTAGTTTCTTATCATTCTTGCTGGGATACTGGGATAATGATTTATTTATCATTCTTGCTGGGATAGCAATCTCAAAAAATAATTTGAAAGATTTGCTGGTCGCTATGCATTATTTTGTTTATACCCATTCCTTAATGAAGAACCTTGAATGTAGACTATCCACAGTACTGTATATGTTAAGATTGGCCTTCCAAAAAGTTAATTAAATCCAATGATTGCAAAGGATTCCATAAGTAACTTACTTAAGAAAGACCCATGATGTGCAGGCAGAGAATTAGGCCCTGGGAGAACAGCAATAACTCAGGCTTTAAATAAGCATCTATTTAAATGAAAACAAATTGTCTTAGTGAACAGGGTCATTTACCTGTGATCACATTACTAGGTACAAAGAATAATGAAGATTTCCCTTTTACTGGTAACCAGATAGATCCCATTTAGTTAAGTCATCCAAGACTGCCAGACTATCTTTGCTGTCAAAGAAAACGAGGAGAGAGAGTGTTAAGGTTTGTGACTGTGAGTATCTGGGTCTTCACCCTTTTAAATTCCTATCTGTGATCCCTGAGCCACAGTGCTCTGAATTTAGCTTTCAGAAATATCCGGCCAAACAAGCCCATATCTAGTTCCAGTCACTTCTTCTCCATTCCTACTACTTCCTTTGACCTGCAACATGGGCTCTTTCCTATGTCTCTGTCCTGGTAGCCTTTAGACCTGAACTGCAATGTTGCTCTTTCCTGGATCTTTAGGCTGAAGGCCTTTGACTTGAACTGCAGGACTATTTCTTCTCTGGGTCTCCAGCCTATTGGCCTACCCTACAGATTTTGGATTTGCCAGCCTCAATCATATGAGCTAATATCTTAGAATAATTTATCAAAATAAATTTCTAAAAATGAATCTATCTATCTATCATTTATATCTATCTATCATCTATCTATCATCTATATCTATCTATCAATCATCTCTATCTATCATCTGTCTGTCATCTATATCTATCATCTATCTATATCTATCATATCTATCTATTATCTATCTATCTATCTATCTATCTATCTATCTATCTATCTATATCATGTATCTATCCTATTGGTTCCTTTTGTCTCAAGAACCCTTAATAATACACTAAGCAAGAAATGTTGCCTCCCACCAGGTGATGTTGTATACAGGGGACCCCATTTTTATAACCTAATTTGTTCCAAGACAATGGTCACAAGATTAAGTATGGAAGTCAAGAAATTTCTCTACTGACATTTGCCACATTTATCTTTGGTCTTGTCTTTTCTAATCCACCTTGAACATTGCAGCCAGAGGGGCTTTCTAAAACCACAAATATGATGATATTGCTTTCTTTTGTAAAATTATTTAATAACTCCACATAACCCTACAAAATGCCAAACTCATCTGTATGGTCTACCTGGCCTTTTGTAATCAGGCTGCTGTGCCTCTCTAGCTTCTCCCCTCCTGCTCCTGCATGATCCAGCCGTGGGGAACCACCCCCGGCATTCCACCTCTTTGAGCCTGTCTTCCTCCTGTACATCTTTAATCTTTAAGCTGTTGCTTCTGCTTAGAATACTCACCCCTAATTTGTCTGTTGTGTGAGCACCTAATTATCTTTCAATTCACACTTCAAACACTCCAAATGACATCATTTCCTACTTGTTTCAGCCAGCGTTGACTATCTTCTACTCTGTGCCCTCACAGAGCTGTTTTAGGCAACCAGGGTTCACGATATCGCGTGTTCCCTCTGCCATCCTATCTTTCCATATTCAAGGCTACAGCCTGTACTAGAAGTGACGACCGACACTTGTTTAACTGCAACTTCAGGACTCCACATGGACACCAGTCCCAGTCAAGGTTATTTATAAAAAGTCATATGCTTGCTTAGTTAATGGGAGACAGTCTATATACCATTGAATCAGGCAATGATTTTAACAAAGGCAGTCTGTATGTGGGAAAGTCTGTATTTAAGAACAAACATGGTGAAACAGTGAAAGAAAATGTCTTCAACTTACACAAGGAGAATTTGGTCATGTTAAGAGAGAACATTGATGTATCAATAACGTCAGAGTTCAGGGTGAATTGCAAGTACCATCACAGGAGACTCTTAAGATCCCTTTATGATCCTTGTTGAGGAAACAATTAAGTTACAAGTTTGGAGTCATCTGTACATTATTCATTCAGAGGCTTTGTAAGACTTCCTTTCATTTTTAAAAAATGAATCTGTTTTTCTCTAAGTGATTGAAGGCTCTCTTAAGGAAAGGCAGCACTGCCTGAAAAGAAGGATAACTGAAGACCTAGTTGTTGAATAAATGAGGGAAAGGATGGAAGCCGATAATAAAAGCTTAACTAATCAGCTTTTGGTTGATTGTGGTAAGTAATTGAAAATCAGTCATTTCAATCAGTAATTGAAAATTGAACCTCAATAATCCCTGGGATGTAGATAATTGAAGGGATGGACCTTTCCCTGTCTCCTATTGATTGTCTCCTTTGTCCTGCCAACATGGGAAGCATTTTAAGTTATCTGGTTTGACCTTGTCAAAAATATGAGGTAAATATTATCTTCATTTTATAGATAAGAAAAATCAGGCTCAGAGGAGACAAATAAGTGTTCAAAGTCTCACATCTAGTAATAGCTTGAGCTCCAAGTCTCATGCTCTTTCTAGCCTGTATTTCAAGACTGGCCACTCTTATATAAAGCCCTTCACTCAAGTTAAATTCATCCACTTAGCACCCCTTAATGTTTTAGCCCTTTAGCCCTTTGTATTTATGATTCTTTACTTCCCTCCGTCATATCTTTTCTCTTCCATCCTTCAGCACTTTAGTAAAATCCTTTTTATGAAAACGGCTTAGCTTTAGTCCAGGGTTTCTCAACATTAGCACTATTGACATTTTGGACCAGATCATTCTTTTTTGTGGGGAATGGTCCTGTGAATTGTAGGATGTTTAGCAGCATCCCTGGCATCTATCCACGAGACACCCATATCCTTCCCCCTCCCAGCTGTGGCAGCCAAAAATATTTCCAAGCCTGTCTTGCTTAGCATTTCCAGGGGGGGACAACTGTCCTCAACTGAGAACTGCTGCTCGGATATATCCTTCCCTGTAAGTCTTTGCAGATCTTTCCGGGGCCTCTGCAAAAACCACAGCCCTTTATTAGTTATCTTTGTATTTGCAGTTAAACACGCACTTCCTTAAGACCTCCCTTTCCTGATTTTCTTTATATTTTCAGTCCTATGTTGCTATTTAACTTTTCATGTGTAGAACTATCTCTTCAACTTTCTAAAAGTTTCTTTTAAGTAGAAACGAAGCCCTTACAGAATCTCAGTAAGCCTTTGTGTTTTGCACAGAACACGGATTTGGTAATCTGATTATTTTGTGGCATGGAAATTTGAATTAACTAAAGATGTGAAATTATTTGAAACACCTAATGACTAATGATGTCCAGCAGCAGCTCAAGTCCCAGTTGTCAAGTCACCTGGGAGGAAAATGACAAATGCCATCTACTGTTTACTTTCTATTCGTGCACCAGGTTAATTTCTTAAACAGTAACAAAAATTTGGATTTCTACATAGTTTCTCTATTATATTGTAAAAGGCAAGAGATTTTTAAAAAATGAGGTGAATTAATTAAATCATGAGATGGTATTAATACATTCATGTAAGAGCAAAGTCACTGTTTCCCAGAGAAAGTATAGAAGACTTTTTTAAAGCTGCAATTTTGTACCTTACTGGAGAATACATGATTCTTACTGCATTTCCACAGGTGTGAAAACCAAGTAGATTCCAATATCTTTCAGGTGCCTAGGCCCAGGGTCCATTTTAGGAATCTTGGGTTTATGTTGTAATTGTGATTTTGTCATCTCACAGTCACTTTAAGTTTTGTTAATGTGGTGAATATTCCTTCAGGACAAGAATAGAAGACCTCTATGAAATCTGTTTTATTAAAAAATTTTTAATTGTGGTTAAATATACAGAACATAAAATTTGTCATCTGAATCACTTTAAGTGTACAGTTCAGTACTGCTAAGTACATTCACATTGTACTATTGACTCTTGTGCAATCAATCTCCTGGTGCTTTTCACCTGGCAACAATGAAACTCTACACCCAATAAAGAACTCCCCCTCTCCCTTCACCCAGCCCCTGCCACCACCATCCTACTTTCTCTCTCTATGAATTTGGCTACTTCAGATACCTCACATAAGGGGGATCATACCATATTTGTCCTTCTGTGACTAGATTATTTCACTTAGCATAATATCCTCAAGATTCATCCATGTTGTAGAATATGTCAGAATTTCCTTCCTCTTTATGGCTGCATTATATTCCATTGTATGGATAGACCATATCTTGTTTATCCATTTGTCTGTTGATGGACACTTGGGTTGCTTCCATCTCTCAGCTGTTGTGAAAAATGCTGATATAAACAGTGGTGTACACAAATCTCTTTGAGATGCTGCTTTCATTTATTTTGGGGCATATACCCAGAAGTAGAATTGCTATATCATATGGTAGTTCTATTTTTAATTTGTTAAGGAACCATCATACCCCTTTCCATAGAGGCTGCACCACTTTACATTCCTACCAACAGTGTGCAAGGATTCCAGTTTCACCACATCCTTGCCCACACTTGTTATTTTCTGTTTTGTTTTGTTTTGTTTTGTTTTGACAGTAGCCATCAATGAGTGGTATCTCATTGTGGTTTTGATTTGCATTTCCTTAATGATGTGTGATGATTTGAACAACTAATGATTTGAGCAACCTTCTTTTGTGCTTGTCGGTCATTTGTATATCTTTTTTGGAGAATTGTCTCTTCAAGTCTCTTGCCCATTTTAAAATCGATTTGTTTCTTTCTGTGGTTTAGTTGTGGGAATTCTTTACATATTCTGCATAGTAACCCCTTATCAGATATATAATTTGCAAATATTTTCTCCCATTCCATAGCTTGCCTTTTCACTCTGTTGATGGTATCCTTTGATGCATAGAAGTTTTTAATTTTGATGGAGTCTGATTTATCTCTTTATACTTTTACTGCCTATACTTTTGCTTTCAGATCCAATATATCATTTAAATCCAATGTCATGAAGGACTTCTATCTAATTTATCTTCCTCACAGAACCTAGAACTCATGAATTACTTCCATTTTGGTTGACTGAATGATTTAAATGTTAACTGCCAACCAAATCTTCATAAAGTTTCCTCACTCCAATTCCATTATATAAACATTTGTATTGTATAAACTGTGGGAATGTACTCTCTCTCTTTCTCTCTCAATCTATCTTTCCCTCTCCGCTCTGGCTTTTGTGCTCTCTTGTGTACTGCATACTCTTTTATTCTGTTTAATATTAGTCTCTGTGTAAAAATAAGAGAATTATTCTTATCACCAAACATTTTGTAAGGACTAAATTGAAGAAAATGTATGTGTATGTTTGGCAACATTTGGCAATGGTAATTGCTCATAAATGATGGTGATTAACTATTGACGAAAAAAATCAGACTTGCAGGACATAGAAAGTCCTTAAAATTTGCAATACTGATATTAAACATCTGCATGACACTGTCAGGGTCTTACACTCTTTCTGGGAAGATAAGTTTAGATTAAAATGTGTGCATAAAAAGAATCATGATCATCAGTGAGTAAAGCAAATACTGATGTCCGCCCAAGTTCCAAGGAGAGGGAGATTACTATGGAATTGATCAGCAAGATAATGCTTCATAGAGAAGATGAACTTGAGCATCATCTTGATGGACAGCTGAATTTAGATGACAGGAGGGGAAAAGAAGGACACGCCATGATGGTGAACACTTGAGGGAAGATTAGTCTATCAATTGGCCTTCAGAGTGTAGAAGGCCTTAAACATCATGTTATGGGTTCTGTATTTCATCTTCTAAACCAGGGGTTGGCAAACTTATTAACTTGTTCTGTAAAAGACTAGACAGGAAATATTTTAGGTTCTGTGGTCAAAAATGTTCTCTGTCACATATCTTCTTTCCTTTTTTTTTTTTTTTCCAACAACACTTTAAATATGTAAAACCCATTTTTAGTTCTCAAGCTGTACAGAAACAGGCCAGAGGCTGGATCTGGTACAGTTTGCTGACTGAGAATTCTATCAAAGATTTTTTGAACAATTACTTGACATGATCAGAAGTACATTCTAAGAAAATGGCTGAGGGTGGTGAGAATTACCTTACACATCTTTCCTACCTAGATATTGTATCATCAGAGAAAACATGTTTTACTAATTAAACTGGAAGGACAAAGCTTTATATTTTCTGACTGTGTAACTGGAAGGACAAAGCTTTATATTTTCTGACTGTGTATATAGAGCAGAGAATGCTACCATCACTGAGAAGATTACAGTATATAAGGTCTTTAGGATTACATTTTCATTGCATCTCACCCTCTTACTGGCTACAGTTGGCATCATAATTGCTATTAATAGCATTACAAATGGGTATATTGTAGACAATTAATGGCTACTTTAAGAAGTGAATTTAGGAGGTGAAAATGCTTTATGGTCTCTGTAATAAAGAAGTTTTATTGCAGCTAGTTAAGAAACAAATATTATGAGAAGAGCAGATTCTCCTAGTATGTATCATAAAGTATGACCACCTTTATGCTAGCAACTTAATTCTACATATTTCATGTATTTGCATTTAAAGGTATTTCCATCAAAATGATGATATGCAACCAAAGACATATATTGTCTCTTTGCTCAGCTCCTTATCAATTAATGATTACCAGGGAGATTTGGGTCAGCTTTACAGGAGGACTGATTAAGTAGTTTGTTATATGAACAAAATTAAGTTTCTTCATCTTTAAATGCAGTATAGGAGAACCCAAATGCTTTGAGTTTGTGATAATTTTATCTGTCAACTTGGCTAGGTTACAGTATCCAGATATTTGGTTAAATATTCTTATAGGTGTTTCTGTGAAGGTATTTTAGATTAGATTATGTTGATCCCATATATATATATGTGTGTGTATATATATATATATATATATATGTATATGTATACATACACACACACACACACACACACACACACACAGTTGGTTCTGTTTCTCCAGAGTGCGTGTGTGTGTGTGTTCAGTATCTGACTTAGAGTATAAGTTGTGTAGTATATTGGCATATACATAATTAACTTTTGGCAATGGAGGGGTGAGCTTCTAGGTAAGGAGACATTTCACAGTGTGACTGGAATCAAAGTCTGCTATTTGCATGCTCTTATATGCCATATGTATTAAGCAACTGGACAAAGAGAACAAATGACAATTTAAAGTATAAGCCCCCAGAGGACAGACAGCAGAAGCAAGAAGAACTACAATTCCGCAGCCTGTGAAACAAACCACATTCACAGAAAGATAGACAAGATGAAAAGGCAGAGGGCTATGTACCAGATGAAGGAACAAGATAAAACCCCAGAGAAACAACTAAATGAAGTGGAGATAGGCAACTTTCCAGTAAAGAATTCAGAATAATGGTAGTGAAGATGATCCAGGACCTCAGAAAAACAATGGAGGCAAAGATCAAGAAGATGCAAGAAATGTTTAACAAAGACCTAGAAGAATTAAAGAACAAACAAACAGAGGTGAACAATACAATAACTGAAATGAAAACTACACTAGAAGAAATCAATAGCAGAATAACTGAGGCAGAAGAACGGATAAGTGACCTGGAAGACAGAACGGTGGAATTCACTGCTGTGGAACAGAATAAAGAAAAAAGAATGAAAAGAAATGAAGACAGCCTAAGAGACCTCTGGGACAACATTAAATGCAACAACATTTGCATTACAGGGGTCCCAGAAGGAGAAGAGAGAGAGTAAGGACCCAAGAAAATATTTGAAGAGATTATAGTCAAAAACTTCCCTAACATGGGAAAGGAAATAGCCACCCAAGTCCAGGAAGCACAGTGAGTCCCATACAGGATAAACCCAAGGAGAAACATGGTGAGACACATAGTAATGAAATTGGCAAAAATGAAAGACAAAGAAAAATTATTGAAAGCAGCAAGGGAAAAACGACAAATAACATGCAAGGGAACTCCCATAAGGTTAACAGCTGATTTCTCAGCAAAAACTCTACAAAGCCAGAAGGGAGTGGCACGATATATTTAAAGTGATGAAAGGGAAGAACCTACAACCAAGATTACTCTAACCAGCAAGGATCTCATTCAGATTTGACAGAGAAATAAAAACCTTTACAGACAAGCAAAAGCTAAGAGAATTCAGCACCACCAAACCAGCTTTACAACAAATGCTAAAGGAACTTCTCTAAGTGGGAAACACAAGAGAAGACAAGGAACTACAAAAACAAACCCAAAAGAATTAAGAAAATGGTAATAGGAACATACATATCGATAATTACCTTAAATGTGAATGGATTAAATGCTCCAACCAAAAGACACAGGCTTGCTGAATGGATACAAAAACAAGACCCATATATATGCTGTCTACAAGAGACCCACTTCAGACCTAGGGACACACACAGACTGAAAATGAGGGGATAGAAAAAGATATTCCATGCAAATTGAAATCAAAAGAAAGCTGGAGTAGCAATACTCTTATCAGATAAAATAGACTTTAAAGAATGTTAACAAGAGACAAGGAAGGACACTACTTAATGTTCAAGGGATCAATCCAAGAAGAAGATATAACAATTATAAATATATATGCACCCAACATAGGAGCACCTCAATACATAAGGCAACTGCTAACAGCTGTAAAAGAGGAAATTGACAGTAACACAATAATAGTGGGAGACTTTAACACCTCACTTACACCAATGGACAGATCATCCAAAATGAAAATAAATAAGGAAACAGAAGCTTTAAATGACACAATAGACCAGATAGATTTAATTGATATTTATAGGAAATTCCATCCAAAAATAGCAGATTACACTTTCTTCTCAAGTGCGCACGTAACATTCTCCAGGATAGATCATATCTTGGGTCACAAATCAAGCCTCAGTAAATTTAAGAAAATTGAAATCATATCAAGCATCTTTTCTGACCACAATGCTATGAGATTAGAAATGAATTACAGGGGAACAAAAGGAAAAAAAAAACAACACATGGAGGCTAAACACTATTTTACTAAATAACCAAGAGATCATTGAAGAAATCAAAGAGGAAATCAAGATATACCTAGAGACAAATGACAATGAATACACAACAATCCAAAACCTATGGGATGCAGCAAAAGCAGTTCTAAGAGGGAAGTTTATAGCTATACAAGCCTACCTCAAGAAACAAGAAAAATCTCAAATAAATAATCTAACCTTACACCTAAAGGAACTAGAGAAAGAAGAACAAACAAAATCCAAAGTTAGCAGAAGGAAAGAAATTATAAAGATAAGAGCAGAAATAAATGACATAGAAACAAAGAAAACAATAGCAAAGATCAATAAAGATGAAAGCTGGTTTTTGAGAAGATAAACAAAATTGATAAACCATTAGTCAGACTCATCAAGAAAAAGAGGGAGAGGACTCAAATCAATAAAATTAGAAATGAAAAAGGAGAAGTTACAACAGACACTGCAGAAATACAGAGCATCCTAAGAGACTACTACAAGCAACTCTATGCCAATAAAATGGACAACCTGGAAAAAATGGACAAATTCTTAGAAAGGTATAACCTTCCAAGACTGAACCAGGAAGAAATAGAAAATATGAATAGACCAATCACAAGTAATGAAATTGAAACTGTGATTAAAAATCTTCCAACAAACAAAAGTCTAGGACCAGATGGCTTCACAGGTGAATTCTATCAAACGTTTAGAGAAGAGCTAACACCCATCCTTTTCAAACTCTTCCAAAAAATTGCAGAGGAAGGAACACTCCCAAACTCATTCTATGAGGCCACCATCACCCTGATACCAAAACCAGACAAAGATACTATAAAATAAGAAAATTACAGACCAATATCACTGATGAATATAGATGCAAAAATCCTCAACAAAATACTAGCAAACAGAATCCAACAACACATTAAAAGGATCATACACCATGATCAAGTGGGATTTATCCCAGGGATGCAAAGTTTCTTCAATATACACAAATCAATCAATGTGATACACCATATTAACAAATAGAAGAATAAAAACCATATGATCATCTCAATAGATGCAGAAAAAGCTTTTGACAAAATTCAACACCCATTTATGATAAAAGCTCTCCAGAAAGTGGGCATAGAGGGAACCTACCTCAACATAATAAAGGCCATATATAGCAAACCCACAGCAAACATCATTCTCAATGGTGAAAAACTGAAAGCATTTCCTCTAAGAACAGGAACAGGACAAGGATGTCCACTCTCACCACTATTATTCAACATAGTTTTGGAAGTCCTAGCCTCGGCAATCAGAGAAGTAAAAGAAATAAAAGGAATACAAATTGGTAAAGAAGAAGTAAAGCTGTCACTGTTTTCAGATGACATGATACTATACATAGAGAATCCTAAAAATGCCACCAGAAAACTACTAGAGCTAATCAGTGAATTTGGTAAAGTTGCAGGATACAAAATTAATGCACAGAAATCTCTTGCATTCCTATACACTAATGATGCACTGTTGGTGGGAAAATAAACTGATACAGCCACTATGGAGAACAGTAAGAGGTTCCTTAAAAAACTAAAAATAGAATTACCATATGACCCAGCAATCCCACTACTGAGCATATAGCCAGAGAAAACCACAATTCAAAAAGACACATGCACCCCAATGTTCATTGCAGCACTATTTACAATAGCCAGGTCATGGAAGCAACCTAAATGCCCATCCACAGACGAATGGATAAAGGAGTTGTGGTACATATATACAATGGAATATTACTCAGCCATAAAAAGGAGCAAAATTGGGTCATTTGTTGAGACATGGATGGATCTAGAGACTGTCATACAGAGTGAAGTAAGTCAGAAAGAGAAAAATATCGTATATTAATGCATATATGTGGAACCTAGGAAAATGGTACAGATGAACCAGTTTTCATGGCAGAAATTGAGACACAGATGTAGAGAACAAACGTATGGACACCAAGGTGGGGAAAGCGGCAGGGAGGTGGGGGTGGTCGTGGGATGAATTGGGAGATTGGGGTTGACATGTATACACTGATGTGTATAAAATTGATGACTAATAAGAACCTGCTGTATAAATAAATAACATTCTTTACCCCACCACCAAAAAATAAATAAATAAAAAGTGAGTGGATTAGAGAGAGTCTGTAAGAAAAAAAAATAAAAATTAAATAAATAAATAAAGTATGAGCCCTCAAAATTAAAGTTATATGAACAGATGTTGGAGTATTACATGCTGTGATGGATACAACGTGAGGTGTCCCTCATGGAGGGTAACTGAGTCATGTGCTCTTTAGTGGGTGTGCAGGGATCTATTCATTGGTATCTTGATGGTTAATGACTCTTACAAACCATCCAGTAAACGTTAAAATTTTACTCTTTCGGACGTATTAGCCATTACCAAGGGCAAAGTTTCTTTATCAACAATAAAAAATTTTGGGCTTCCCTGGTGGCGCAGTGGTTGAGAGTCCGCCTGCCGATGCAGGGGACGCGGGTTCGTGCCCCGGTCCGGGAGGATCCCGCATGCTGCGGAGCGTCTGGGCCCGTGAGCCATGGTCGCTGAGCCTGCGTGTCCGGAGCCTGTGCTCCACAGCGGGAGAGGCTGCAACGGTGAGAGGCCCGCGTACCGCAAAAAAAAAAAAAAAAAAAAAAAAACCAAAATTTAGGACTAAATTAGAGGTAATTCAGTTAAGTTCAAGCAACATTTACTGAATGACTCCCATGTGCTGGTAATAGTCACTGTTCACAGGTGAATAAGAGACAGTTCTCTCAAGACTACAGTTTCATGATGGCTGTTAAGCCTTAGAAGAATGTCTACATTAATGAATAAACACATAGTCTATATAGTCTAAGTTCATAATTATCTTTCTCAGAACAAGGAAAGTTTTCATCTTAATCACAGTTTCTTTTTTTTCCTATATTTTGGCCACGCTGCGCAGCAGGAGGGATCTTAGCTCCCCAACCAGGGATCGAACCTGTACCCTCTGCAGTGGAAGCGCAGTGTCTTAACCACTGTACCACTAGGGAAGTCCCTTAAGAACAGCTTCTTTAACAGAGTGCATAATTGAAAGATGCTGGAGGTTGAATATCACTGATGTGTTCTGTGGGAACAGAGTTCGGGACATGTATATTTTCATGAAGAAGACAGACAAGTAAAGACTTGGAGAAATGGCGTGTTCAGAGACAGAGACATATGTGATGAGATCCATTGGGAGACATTAGGCAGATAAGGATGGAATTGGGCCCCAGAGATTGGACGGGATGAAGGAGCATGAACATTGGGAGGTGGGGACAAGGTGCTGCTGGGAATCTTTATCTTATTTATAGACTTGTCTATAATCCTTCAAATACTTTGACTAAGCAGTTATTTGATGAATACCTCCAAATGCTTCATGTGTAACCTAAATTAAAACTAATATTACAAAAGGGAAGCTTTTAGTTTTGTGCTGCTTCTTTCTGTCTAAACTGTTACTGAGGCTATAATTTTCCAGTGTTGTCTATCCTTGCTTGTTAGGTTTTATAGGTTTTACTTTTCTGTTAGAGCAACTAAATTTCATTGGCAGGGTCTGAAACACTTAAGGGATTTTTAACCATAGAACTGTTTTTTGCACAACCTCCTTGAGAAAAGGAACACCATTCTGGCATTTTATATTGTGGGAAGAGAAGCAATTTTATTTGTTCAAACACTGAAGCTGACAAAGAACCCATTGGCTCTCACAACAATCCTAAAATAAACTGTGTTGCTATTTGAACCACGGGTACAATTACCTATATTCTATTTCTATTCAGAGGGAATTCAAACCGTTGTGAAGAAAAAATATTGAATGTCATAGTGCATTTGCCTTTGCAGAAATAGTCTTGAGGTGTTATTAATGAGGATCTGCAAATAACCACAATTTTGCATGGCTCAACATTCATAAATAACTACTGGTTAAATCAAGGGAGCAATTTCTGCTTTCATTATATCTTGCATATGAAGTGTACATGTTATCTTAACATCAAAATGTGTATAGTACTACCAAAGGAAGGAATCTGATGATGGCAGTATTTTGAGCCACAAGTTATCAATAGATCACTTAGTGGTATGGCAGTGTTCCAACCAGGCAGAGTTTCGTTTATGCTGCAAACAAAGGTTGTTCTTTTGCTCGTGTTTGAAATCCGCACTGATATACATGATTAGTTCTACTAGGCTGCTGGTTGAGTTAAGTAGACGAGGATTTCTTTTGGTTAATATTGTGAACAGACACATGTATATATATATATACATGTATATGTGTGTGTGTATAAATATATACATATAATTTTTAAAAGATGATGAATAACTTTCCGGTAACAATACTTACCTGGCAGTATTCAGAAATCTAGTTGTTGGGTGGTGGGGTATGGTTCTCCTTGTAAAAATCAAATATTGATTACTTCTGTTAAATTGCCCATTTTAGCGTTATTTATATTTTAAGGTTTCAAGCTTGAAATTGGGAGACGAGCTGCCACTAGTTAAAATGGCTCCGCTCTTGGCTTAGGTGACAGTAGTTTAAAATTCCTGCACATGTACTCAACCCCAAATGGTTTCCACATGTACCTTTTGCTGGATTCTTGATACTACCAAAATTTTACGTCGACTGTGATCTTGGATTCTGCAACTTTATTTCTAACCTGAACCCTGTTGACAAACACTAGCTTTCACTTTTGATTTTCTGTTTCTCTGCTTTGATTTTTGCTCATTGTTTTCCAGCCTTCACAGCCATGAATGGTGTGTTGAGCTGTTGCTTGAGGCACACACTGCAGATCACTGAATAATGTAATTACAGTCTGTTAGCTGAGCTCTCAACTCCTACTGCGGGCTGTTTCTTGCAAAAGTGGTGACTCATGTGTACCATGTAGCACAGTGGGCTCAGAAAGATCAAAATGTGATCTGCTGAAACTAAAGAGTCTTAAATTTTGAGCTTCGATTTCTGGTAAATTCTGTTTATTATAAGCATAGTAAATTTGGTAAATTCTGTTTATTGTAAGCATAGTACGAGAAGTGACAAATTGCTGAGCTACATGTCTTTCACATTTTGATATCATATAATTGTTTAGATGATTATAAATAGCAAAGAAAAAATTGATAATAAAAGATATATGGTGTTTTGGATAAAGTTGTCTTCCAGAAATTCTTGGTAAATTTTATTGAAGGCATAAAAGTCTCTTTTGAACTACTCTGGATATACTGGCGAGAGGGATTCTCAGTTCTACTGCCTTCCTTTAAATATTTAATGAACATTCACTGCTTGCAAAATTGTAGACATATAATTGTTTTTCTGCTCCTTAGGGATAACTTTGGGATGATACAAGCTTTATAGCTTTTTTCCAGTGGATTTCCACTCATTTTCTTTATATGAAACTGTGTAGAATTATAAACTATATCTAAACAAAGAAATGTATTCATTTAAGAAGTTGAAGTGGATAGCCTTTAAGGAGAGTAAAGTAAATTATAATATTTATGTTATAAATATATAAATATATATCAGTTACAATGTAAGTGGCCTAATTTTAAGTAAGACCGATATAAATTTATGTAAGTGTCCTTAATCAGAACTCAGCTAAGGGGACTAGTCAGTATTAATGGCTACAATAAGATTAAATCTAGTTACCAGAGGAGCAAGATTTTAGTTGTAATTTAAATGAAGTTTTTCATGATGTGGAGTGACACAGATATTTTAATAATCCAATCCAACATGCCACATACAAGTACAACAGAAATAGAAAAACTGTGCTCTGTGGGCCAGACCTTCAGTATTCTTTAGATGTTCTATTGTTTGATGGAAAACTTTTTTCACTGATCCCCTGCAGTGCATTTCTGTGTAGATATATTGTTATACAGACATGTACTGTTATCTCGTGGATTTTACTTTTCTAGTCTTTTAATCGTTCTTCATCCTTGCCCGTGTTCACATGCCATGCTGTTCAGTGTGCCACTGATGTGAATCTCATCTGCTACCTGTCTATTAATAACAGTATCAAGATGATGGCTTGAATGGAAAGACCCTAAAAACAGCTTGAATAGGAATCTTGAAATATTCTTAACTTTTATGAAGTATTGCTATAGCTTGGTCTACTTATACAGACCAGTGGATTCAAAATGTTATAACTTCTAAGGAATCCTTTGATTCGGGCTACCCAATGGCTTAATAATTTTATGTTATAGAAAGCACAGACAAATCTAGGATTTATTAGGCTGAGTGATTATAGTTAGAGTAGCCTCAGAACTGATTTTAACACCCCAGTTACACTTTTAGTGTCGTTAATATAAAAAGGTGGATTGAGAAAATTTAAAGGGCTTGATTTGAATGAGATCGTCTAAGAATGGCTCAAAGAAAATCAGCGTGCATTGAATGGAAATTCTAGAGAGAAAGAATGAAAGAAAATTCAAATTATAAAAAAGACCGTGAAGTAGACAGTTAGTATACCCTTGAGTATAGCAAGGTTGAAACCTGAAGGACTTTACAATTCGGGAGTCTACTTTCGCAGCATCAGTCTAATATTATTCAAAGGAAAGGGAATAGAGGAAATGTGTGAAACTTTTCGGAGAATGGTGCAGAAAGCTACACTAGAATAAGCAATGCGTGAATCTTCACTTTGGCTGTAGGGTGTGGCAACCAGGAGGAGAGCATGTTAGGTTCAGCAAAGATAGAAGCTCGTATGTATATTCTCTTAAAATGAGACAAGATTATGTCGTTTGGGAGAGTTTTTCTATCTCACAGACCTTTATGTGTCACTGTAATCTCTGCCTGCATGGCCCAGTGCATACAATAATTGGGCTTCATTTCTTGATTTTAGCCCTTCATCTTTGAAAACATTTCTTTCTTTGCTCTGGTTCAAGGATTTTTGTCTTGGGATTCTGGTTTTCCTCCAAATATAACACCTTCCATGCCAGTGTCATGTGTTCTGGATGTATCTGCTTTTCTGTGGAGAGGTCCATAGCTTTTCATCAGCTTTCCAGAGGGATCCATGTGCCCCTTACAAAATTCTGCAGTACAAGGTAAAGGAAGTATCTCCAAGACCCTCCACGTCTCTGAAACTAATCCTTTTCATTAATCGATTTTCTGTTTTTACCTGGTTCTTAATTCACCAAATTTTCTTATGGCTTCCCAATCTTTCATGACCAACTTCCCCAAAGAAAGATTATTCTCAATCCTACATACATATTTGAATCACCTGGGAGACTTAATAATAGAAGTATGGCTCCTGGGTCCCATGCCCAGAGATTCTGAATAAATTAGTGTGTGGGGAGTGGCAAGCAGGTGGGGACAATATTATACATTTTTAAAAAGCTTCTCTAGATCATTCTAAAGTACAGCCAGACTGGAGAACCACTGACCTAAAGTGTTATGGAGATCACATTTTAATTAGTCATGGTAAATTGGGAACAGTTTTGAAAATTGCATGGAAATGTCTTTCTTTGTTGCTTGTGGTGATCAGATTTGATTATGAAAATAAAGGGGAAAAAAGTGAAGGGATCAGGCTATTATTTATATATTTCAATGCTTAACACCTGCCTAAAATGATGTCACCTCTAAATTCATTGTAAAGCTCTGTTAATATGAGGAGTTGTATCTTTTCCTTAATAAATCCTGTGTAAACAATGAACAAAAATACAGATTACAGAAATTTGACTATTCAAAAGCATTTAACCAAAGCGTAAATATTGAATCATGCATGTTATTCATGAAACATTCATCAATAAAACATAACCTTCCCCATTTCTCTCTAGAGTCTGACTTGTTTTCAAATTAGGTCATTGACAAATCTCCTACAAGTATGCTGAGATTTTAAAATAACGTATTTCTAGACTTTTTAAGTCAGGTTATCGAAATGCAGATACACATTTTAATTCTTCCAGTTTTAGTGTTTTAGCCTAAAGCCTCTCCTTCCAGTCTTATACAAAATCTATATTTATTTTTTTCAGTTTAATTAACAGAACTTCCTGCTTTATGAAGAATATATTTTCCTGCTTCTCACACTTTTCCATTTCCCTTTGATTTTTAAATCAAAATTCAAACCAAGTCTTATTCATTGACAAGCTAAATAAACTGTTCTTTAGCAAAGAGGCTGCTTTCTAATCAGCTGTAGGATATAATTAGTACATTCTGGGCCAGTGAGAATTGGATTTACCAGATGCTAGCAACTGAAAATCTGGGCAATGCTAGTGGTAAGCAGCCGGAAGTGTGGGTGGAGAAATGGGGATAAAGGAAGGGTATCCTTACTTCAGGGGGACAAGGCTGTCAGGATTTAAGCGAGGAAATTTCTGCAAAGTCAGTCACTTGTACTATTAAGTATGTCAAAGCTTCAAGTTTCAATATGCAAGTCTACCAGACCAAAAGGAACCATGGAGGATTCTGCATCAATAATCGTGGCAATTAGTCCATGAGGTACAAAGCTGCCATAGATGTAAAGCATCTTAGTTGAAAACCAGAATCTTGGCTCGAAGTCAAAGTTTAATTTTTGATAGAAGCCTGAACTTGGCTTCAGCTTTAGCCTAGCACCAGGACACCATGCACCCGTGATAAAATTATATTACTTCTTAATAAGAAACCAGAGCATGAAATAGTTTAACTCTACCTAATTTTCATGAATTTCCAATTTATCTAATCCAATTGCAGACACACATATGTGGATCAAAATGAAGATCTAAGAGCCTTCTGAGCTATTTTTAAGATCTGAAATAGCAGCATATTAGATTTCATTTTGAAATAAAAATACCTTACTTACAAATAGAGCAAAAAAGTTTCATGTTTGACTCAATCCTCTGAGAAATTTCTTGTGAAAAGAGATGGATCTAAAAAGGGGCATTGCAGTGTTCTATGAAAATAATCACCAGGGCCCTTCAAGCCCATTTTACTTGAACTTTTTACCAGTTCAGAAACGAGGAAGTAATAGTTATTATGAATGCTTTAAAATATTCAGAATTGCCTAGTATTCAAAGTATAATAGTATTATCAGTATGTGTTGTAAAACCTTATTAACTCCAGCTCTACTGGTGTGGAACTTATGAAAATAAATTTATTCAATTCCTGCTACAAAGTATGTGAATTCTGGATAAGCAAGAGTCATTGTCCAAATATATATATATATATATATATATATATATATCTTCTAAGTATATATATTCCAAATATATATATATCCATATGTGTATACATGTATTTAAGTTTTAATTAGAAGGCAGGTAATGTAGACAATCATCTTTCTAATTTTCTGCCCAGTTAACTCAGGATTATTCAGATTGCTAGATCAGAAATGATTCAACATAAAAGATGTTTGAAGGAACTGATAGTGTTTGTCTTGAAGAAGAAAGGACTTAGTAGGAATATAATAGCTATCGTCAAATATTTGAAGGCCTTTCATATGGGGCTGAAATTACTAGGAGCAAGGTCTTTGTGAGAACTCAAGGAGTTATTCTTCAGTGCTCTGAACGTGTGCGTAGCACTTGCTCAGCGCTTGGTAGGTGTAAAATAAGAAAAACCTCATCCCAGAGAATTTAAGGGATCCACCAAAGATCACTGTCCAGTTCCTACAGTTGTCTGTGTCTCAGTATCCTATGTGGAGATGCCATGGCTTGAGTTATATTCTTCCAAAGATATGCAAGGTCCTAAATCCCAGTACATGTGAATGTAACTTTATTTGGAAATAAGATCTTTGCAGATGTCATCAAGTTAAGATGGGGTCGTTAGGGTGGACCCTAATCTGATATGATGGGTGTCTTTATCAGAAGAAGCAAATTTGGGCAGACTCAGAATACCATGTAAAGACACAGAAACACAGGAGAAGAATGCCATAGGAAGACAGAGACACACAGGGAGAAGGCCATGTGATGATAGGGGTAGAGATTAAAGTGCTGCAGCTGTGAGCCAAGGCATGCCGAGGGTTGCCAACAACCACCAGAAGCTGGAAGAGGCGAGGCAGAATTCTCCCCTCCAAGTTTCAGAGGGAGTCTGGCCCTGCTGACACTTTGATTTTGCACTTCTGGCCTCCAGATCTGTAAGATAATACATTTCTGTTATTTTAAGCCACCCAGCTTGAGGTACTTTGCTATAGAAATCAGGGGTATTTAATACATTCCTTGTCATTGGAAGGGCTTGTAGCAAGTCTGATAGAACCATCAGTCAAGAGCGTATGGGGAAGAGCCCTTCCCTATGTGGAAAGTAGACTAAATCTAGTCAGTGCGACATTTTTAATTGAATGCCCATAATTAGGGCTGTAATGATAAGTTGCTCGTCTTATCCTTAATTATTTCATAGTTTAGATTACTTCTAAGGTTTATATAACTCTAAAATATTGTATTATTTTATGGTAATTAAATTGTATTAAATGTGGAAGATCAAACAGCTTGTCAACTTGCAGATAGATTTAATAATAAAATCATACAAGGAAGTGCCTAGTAGAATGAGTTTGCTTATCAAAATAAAATTTTGATCCTAAAATAAAATGTCAGATGATTAAAGGTGAATCTGTTAATGTAAACTTTTATATACCAATTTTTTTCCAATGCCCTAACAAGGCCCCTTCTAATACAAAGTCTGACTATAAAATAACATCTGCAATATATTAAATAATGCTTAAGGTGTGCACACAATTTATGCTTATGCAAACATATTATTTACTGGTTCTTAAATAAAAGATTATATTTTCAAACTCTGTTAACTGGAAAGTGTACACATAATTGAGAAAGATCTAGAATTTAAGTTTTAGAAAACCACTGTGGACTACACATGCTTGCACTGGTTCCAAGTAAATTATTTTATTTTTCAATTTTTATCGTGAAAATTTCAAAATATACCCCAAATTAGAATAATGTAATCAATTCCCATGTAGCTATCACCCTGCTTCAATAACCAACATCGTAAAGTATTTTATTTTATTTTTTTTTCCGGTACGCGGGCTTCTCACTGCTGTGGCCTCTCCCGTTGCGGAGCACAGGCTCCGGACGTGCCGGCGCAGCGGCCATGGCTCACGGGCCCAGCCGCTCCGCGGCATGTGGGATCTTCCCGGACCGGGGCACGAGCCCGTGTCTCACTTCATCGGCAAGCAGACTCTCAACCATTGCGCCACCAGAGAAGCCCTTACAAAGTATTTTAAATAGCCACTCTCATGATTCAAGGACCGTGAGCCCAGCATCAAAATGAGCAAACTTATTTTAATAAATTTGTTAATACTTGAATATTCCACACTGGGAACAATGACAGGCTCATGGTAGACTCAATATTTCTGAGTTAATAATATTGCTGTTCTATAATCCAAGTGAGGTTTTGCTTGCATTTTATTTTATTATGTTTTGCATTTTAAGAGTGCATTTTAGAAGGTTAGGGAAAAGACAGTAGAAAAGTTACTATTGTGATTGTATTCAAAGATCACTCACTTACGCTCAGCAAGTTGAAAGACATCTTTTCTCTAGGCAGGAACTTAGAGTAGATTAGAATGTAGTAAGACTTTCTAAAGGATTATTCTTTTAAAAATCTCTCTCCCCTTCAAAACATAGTCTAACTTAAAAAAGTATATATTTGAGATCCCAGTGCTTTAAAAAACACTGTTATATTCAACATTTTCCTCTATTATCAAAATTATTTTTCATGCTGCATAGTTTTCCGTTGTGTGAACTATTCCTTATTCAGCCTTTCCCTGTTGTTGGCTGTTAATGGTCGTTTCAGGTTTTAGCTATTATACAGAACACTGCTCTGAGAGTCCTTATATACAAACTCTAGTTTCATTCTTAATTATTTCCTTAAGACACACACCTGTAAGTGTAATTACATCGTTAAGGATCCTAAAACATAATGCTAAATTGCCTTCTAGAAGGATTACACAACTTTAATCTTCAACCACCAGAAATCCTCAATAGCAATAGGCATTATTAAAAAGAAAAAATCTAATTTAAAGGGAAAAACATATACTCTTGTATGTTTTCATTCACAGTTTTAGAATATTAGTAAGGTAGAGTATACATTTTTCCTGTAAATAAATAGAACATTGTATTTATACTATGTATTCATTTTTTAGTTTCTTTGCCCGTTTTTCTCACAAGGTTTTATTTTTTTAAATTATTTATTTATAAGCAATACTTAGATAATAAAGATATTCACCTAAGGGGTTACTCTGGAGATATATTCAGGAGTAGAGAGTTTTTATTTTATTTATCATCATCAAATAAATATTCAGTAGAATTATCTGTTCATGTGACTCCTATGTATAAAATATCTCAATAATTCCCTGTAGTGGATGAATATTGAAGTCTCCTCCTCAATATGTTTCACTCCCACCCCCATCCCTGCCCCCACCCCCTGTGTGGCTGCTGAGTGGTTGGGTGACTGACTTCTACCCCACGTGCAGCCCCAGGTGTCTTAACTCAATCACAACAGTCCCGTCCTCCTTGCTAGGGATTGGTCAGGGTTCCAGGTCTGAGCCAATAAGGGCATCGATCTGATGACGAGGATTAGTTCTGGATAAAGCAGGTGAATTAATTTGGCAAATGAGATGTGCGTTTGAGTTCTCTGGAGGCAACTGGGAGCTGCTTCCCGACTCCTTAAGAAGAGTGCAATACTGAAAAGACCATTTCCTTTCCCCTGGACGCTGTCATCCATGGATGTGAAGCCTGAACAGTGGTAGTGATTTAACTACCAAGCTGAGGATAAAGCCAGTGCAGAGAGGAGGGCAGAGCCAGGAGAATAGCAGGGGTCCAAGATGGAGTCACAGAGTTAATCATCACCAGAGTCTACACTACAGCCGGACCTCCAGGTAGGAGCGCTAATAATTTCCTTAGTGTTTTTTAAACTTGAGTTTTCTGTTAATTACAAAGAAAGTATTCTAAGCGATACTTATTAATATTACCTATTAAATACCATCCAGATTTTTACCTTGGCCTGTCTTATCTCCTACTATTTCCTGATTTATTCCCTGTTTACTAGCCACATTACTTACTATGGCTTCCAGCTTTATTGTTTAAAATGTTGTTTCTCAATCATAAGTTATAAAAGTTTAATTTTTCTTGAAGTTCCAGCTAAAGTCTTACCTCCTCTATAGGGCAATCCATGTTAACTTCAGCTGAAATAAATCATGTGTACCTGTAAATGATTATACCATTTATTATTTTGTTTTCTCACTTGTTCGTTCATTTACTCAATGCCTAGTCTATGTATTCTAATTCTCACATGTATTACATGCTCTCTCATGGCGTCTATTCCTGTCCAATCTTTTTTACAAGACTGATGGCTCCTTGAGGACAACTGTTGTATCTTTCTATGTTTACATCTCATCTAAAGTGTAGCAACATATAACTTTATTTTCTATTGGTCAGGGGTTGCCATACAGTTTTTAAAACTTTCTGTGATAAGGGGATAGTTGTTCTCTTTTATTTGTAAAGGTGAAGGAAGTAGAAAGTAATTTCCTAAAATTAACCAGCAAATCAGTGGTTCTGTTGTAACCACTGAAAAATATAATTTGTAAACTGGAGGCTCAGCTACTGATAAGACAAGTTGAATCTGAGATGGGACTTGAGTCCCATTGTATCCATAACGCCTTGAACTCTATTCAGCATATAGTCAGCTCTCAATAAATGTTATGTGAATATGCGAATGGGGCCTCCAACGAGGAAAAAGTAACAAGAACTCTGAGAATCACTGGAATGACATTAATTAGACGAGCAGATTTAAATGAGTTCGACTTGCTTAAATAGCAAAGCAAAACCTGCATGATGTAGAGCTGTGACTAGTTTCATGGGCTCTGTAGCCCATAAAATACATGTTATTTAAAATTCGCAAATGATGAAGTTCCAGGTCTTTTTAATGAGCTCCTGAAGAAATAAGCAAGATTAAATTTTACTAAACACTTACCATGTGCCAAGCACTGTGCTCCAATGCTCGTACATTTTATTGAGACAGCTGAACTTCTGAGAGCTTGGGACGTTGCCAAGGTCACATGGCGAATAAGTAACAGAGCTGGGGCTGCAGCTCAAAGCTGTCAACCTCCAAGGACCTTGCTTCTTCCACTACATGCTTATGTCAGCGGAGCAACTGCCAAGCAATCTGTGGTGAAGTCTGTTGTTTTGCGTAGTTTCCTGAGGGTGGAGGGAAAGCCTGGATCATGCCAGGCCTCTGCTCTTAACACTCGGTGGCCTCCAGTCCCTTAACTCATTCTTCATTCATTCAATCCATAGTTACCAAGAGGCCATTGTGTGTTGCCTACTTAATTATGTGTTAAGTATCCAGAATGATTAAGGCATGGCTTCTTCTCTGAAGGAGCTCACAGAGTAGTAAGTGAGGCAAATGAGTAAGCTGCTAATGGAGGAATCCCCAGTCTACGCTTCTCTCTCTCTCTCTCTCTCTCTCTCTCTCTCTCTCTCTCTCTCTCCCTCCCTCTCTCTCCCTCTCTCTCCCTCTCTCTCCCTCTCTCTCCCTCTCTCTCCCTCTCTCTCCCTCTCTCTCTCCCTCTCTCTCCCTCTCTCTCCCTCTCTCTCCCTCTCTCTCCCTCTCTCTCCCTCTCTCTCCCTCTCTCTCCCTCTCTCTCCCTCCCTCTCCCTCCCTCTCCCTCCCTCCCTCCCTCTCCCTCCCTCTCCCTCCCTCTCCCTCCCTCTCCCTCTCCCTCCCTCTCCCTCCCTCTCCCTCCCTCTCTCTCCCTCTCTCTCCCTCTCTCTCTCTCTCTCTCTCTCAACGCCCACTGTTCCTTTATCATAAGCTACCCCATTACAGCTGTGGATCGTTCTTTCCTGTTCTCCCCAATAGCTTTATGTGGGTAACCACCAAGTTGACTTCTACAGTCCTAACTTCTCTTCTGCATCTCAGGCACTGACAGCCTACTCACCATCCCCAACTGGGTGATCAATAACCACTTGGACATTTCCAAACTACAATACCTGATTCCTCACCCTCCCAACCCCAAACCTGTCCCTTCCTAGGCTTTTCCATCTTATCTGAATAAGTCATTTCTTTTTCACATCTCAGAATAATTCTATTATACTTATTCAGTTGCTCAGGCCAAACATCAAGGCCTCCTGACATCTCTCTCTCTTCTATGTGCCACACCTACAGAGCAAATCACGTTGACACGACATTCAAATTATATTACAGTCTCCACGGCAACAACTCTCATCCCATCTGGATGGAGGCCACAGCAACACCATCCCATCTATTTCCCCCTTCAAGCCCTGATGCCTGCTGTCTTTTCTCCACCCAAAGGCTAAAGCACTTCTTTAAAAACAATAAGAAAACAACCACAACAACAAAAACAATTAAAAAGCAACCCAAATAGAATCACCGTTATATTACTTTTTAGTTCCAAGTGATTTAACTATTTCACTTAAAATACAATCCAAAATTCTTATCTTGTTTAAAAGGCCCTTCCTAATCTGACCCCAGGCTACCATCTAATCTTATCTCCTCGCACTCTTTTTTTTTTTGCTACCTCAGCTTACTTGACTTGAACAGGTCAAACAGCTCAAGCTTGAACGCTTCTCTGGGCCTCTGCCTGGAATAATATCCCCCAATATCCATAGGCCCTACTTCCTGACTTGATTTGGACCTCAGGGCAAAGACCAGCTGCTTAAATATTTCGAGGAACACCCTATCTAAAACATAGCACTTCTCATTACACCTTGCTGGTATATTCTGCTTTCTTCTTCTTCTTAGCAGTTATCACCACCTAGAAGGTATATTTAAAAGAGTAAGGAAATTCTTCTGCCTCCCTCTACTAAAATAGAAGCTTCAGAAGAATAGGGCCTGTGATGCCTGGTTTTGTGTGTCAGCTTGGCTGAGCTATAGTACCCAGTTATTCAATTAAACAGGAACTGAGGTATGGCAATGAAGGTATTATGTAGATATGGTTAACATCTATAATTGGTTGACTTCATGAAGAGACTATCCTCCATAACCCGGTGGGCCTCGTCCAATCAGTTGACGGTCCTTAAGAGCAAAACTGAGGTTTTCCTAAGGAAGAAGAAATTCAACCTGTGGACTTCAGTTTCAGCTTCTCCTGGAGAGTTTCCAGCCTGCTCAGTAGATTTTGGACTTGCCAGCCCCCTCGATTGTGCAAAACCAATTCCTTGAAATAAATCTTATTATAAATAAATATATATATATATAATATACATATACACAGTATATATTTTAATATATTTTATATTAATAGAAATTTATATATTTAAATTAAATATAAATATACTTTATATATAAAATATAAATTATACCTTTCTATGTAAATCTCTCGGTGTGTGTGTATATCCTACTGATTCTGTTTCCCTGGTAGACCCCTGACTGAGACTATGCTGAATATTTCTGCCCCTTCAGATCTCTCTCTGCTCTTTTTCACCATGCTCTGTGGCCCTGCGTGGCCCTATTCTGACTGCACTGAGTGGCTCCTTTGCCTTCTAGTTGGGAGCCAGTAGGAAGAAATTGAGATGCAGGAGATGGGTTATGTATTCACCAGATTGACTCCCAGCTGTCACTGCAAGCTGGTAGTGACCCTTTACTGAAGGCCACCCTCTTGTCAGACAGCCCTTTTCCTGTGTCTTCTCCTGGGGTCTGATAACTGCTCCCCATTTTCGCTTCAAACCTAGGGATATTAACTACTTCCCATCACTGCTAGATTTGGGGTATTGCATTATCCTTTGCTGATTTCCTTAACACCTGCTCACACCTTTGTAAAGAGTCTTTAGATTATACCCTTCCCTCTCACCCTCTTTAGATAAGCTGTACGTTTCCTGCTGGGACTGTAAATGATACAGAAGTTTATCTTCCTTTTTTTATGTATTTATTTTTGTTTCTTACTATTATATCCTCAGTATCTAGAATAGTAGGTCTCCATAAATATTTGCTGAATTGATGACCAAATGAGCATGTAAGCCTCATTTTAGTCATTGTGTCATAAATACATTTTACTATCTCAGAAGCATCCCATGTTTACTTCCCCATGCCCCACCTAGAACAGCTCTCCTCTCTCCCTCTACCTGTGTATCCAACCATTCATATCTCATTTAAATGTGAACTTCTTCAAGAAAATATTCCAAATTATTCTAACAGCCAGGATTGACTGTTCATCTCTTCTGAATGTATTGCCAATCTATAAAACAGAATTTAGTACTTAGTCATATCTGGTCTTGCACTGGTTGTTTTTATTTACTGTCTTCTTCCATCCTCTCAAGGTGACTATAAGTTCCTTGAGGGAAATGATCAGTTTTCATCTGTTTCTTTTATAAAACGTGAGTAATGCTGATTGTTCATTCAAAATGGCTTAGAATAACATCCTTGGATATTATTTCTGGGGACATGGAGTCATTGGAACTTTCCCTGTTGATTTTGCAGAAGTAGTTCCTTCATCTCAGTGTGGTGAGAATTTTAAAATCTATATACATCCTGACTGTAAGCACTAAATTTTATTTTAGGATATAATGCTGCATTAAAAAACTTTTTAAGGCCAGCTTCAATCTGTGGCTGTACATCTTTCTGTAATAAACAAAAAAGCAATGACATTAACTGACAGCAAGGGTAAATTGCGCTATCCCTCATTCAACGCACAAAATATTGTTTTTTAAGAATTTAGGAGGCTACATGGCCTGGAGCTTAGAGCAAAGGGTTGTGATCTGGGTTTCTGATTTGAACTGAGCCACTAAATTTTGACGTTATCCCGGAGAAGTCATTTAATCTTTTCTGTACTTCTGTCAATCAAAGCCTCCATATCTTACAAAGCAAGAATCTATTATACAACAAAACAAAACTAAACTAAACATACTACATCTGAGTTAACAAATCTTGTTTCATTACACTTTTAGTAAAACTAAAGACTTTAAGCGTTAACAGCTATGGCATTAAAATGGTAGTGTCAAAACTTACCAGATACACAAAATAGGCAGTCTTAAATGTAAGCCCACATTTACGTTGAATAAACATGCCTGGAGAAAATGCCCTTCGTGTTCATGTTCCTAGGGTTTTTCCCCTGTGAATAATAAAACCCCTTCTCCCCTGAAATCATCAGGACTAAGTGCACAGGCCTGAGCTGCTGTCTGTAATAGGCTTTGAAGGAGAGCAAATGTGCTTTGTCATTTAGCTAGTTATTGCCTCTTTGCTTTTATAAAGATCAACTTGGGCCGATTAGAAAACTAGAGAAAAGGAACTTTTAACAGCAAGATGAGGACTTTAAAACCAATATTGTAGAGAACGAAATGGAAAGCATTAGAATAGCATTATTGATTGTTCAGCCTGAAAAAATATGGTAATTATTCTGCAAATAGCAGGAAAAATGGACTGGATCATCTACTGTGTCTCTTTCGGTTCTGTGATCTTATCTAGCTCTCTCGGGGTAATAAAGATGTGAATGGTACTTTCAGATGAATTTGGAGGTGTCTGTAATGGTGCTTGAATCATCAAGGCTTTCAAAAAACAGCACACAAATTCTCTGTCTCAGCCACATAGCTTACAAAACCAATACCCCTGGCCTCTTACCTTAGACCTTATAATTTAATACAGTACTAGTAAGTTGAACCTAGTGGAACTCTGAGTCATGCATTTGAATATTTTCATGACTTTTAGAAAGCAGTGTACTCAAATAAGTTATGTTGCTACCTGACATTCAAATTCAATACCAACATCTCCCCATTTGTCCTATTACCTTTTCTCTCATTGTTACCAATATAAGGATCTGAAATTTACAGAAAAAAATACTGTATATTCCCTAACACCATCTTTATATTTCAAAAATTTATAATGTCTTTCTGAAACTTTCACATTATTATCCTGTTAGGTGTCATTCAGCTAAAACAAGGTACCACTAATATATAACAGTGATGTCGTGACATTTTCACTTGCAGAATATTTAAGAATTTCCAAGAAGACATCATAAAGTGCTAGCCTTCAGTACAAATTTCCCCCCCTGGAGTTCCTTCCACAGAAAGCAATCTTGTTCAGTAGCCTGTTAACAGCACATTTTTTTGCATGAGAGGTAAGGCCCATTGTTGGCAACTAATCCACATTGGAAACAACAGGGTGTGTATCTTACTGGGATCAAACAAAGCATTACTGAAATTTTAGTAAGAGAGATCACCAATTCACATTATTTCTAGGGGCATCTGAAAAATACAACATCTAGCTTGAGAGAGAGAATGATGGAATCAAAGGTAAGAAAAGAGAGGATGAAGAAAACTAAGAGACAAGTCTTGTAATCTGGACAAGCCCGCAGAATGATATGGAAAATTCCCCTGAGCTGTAGAGCTTTTAGCCTGACAGCCCTGACATGTCTTTCTTCCTGAATATACACATCCTAATTGGAAATTGGAAATGCATACTCACACATGCAGTCAGTGTAAAAGGGCGATACATGTCTTAGAGAAGATTCATCTAACAGAGATAATATTCATGGGGAAGGAGTTGAGCGAAACGTCACAAATCACCTTTTTGTAGTTCTATGAAGGAGAAAGAACCCCCCTCAATGTTGTCTGCTGAGATTAAGAATGTCCCCCTGCCATTACTTATCTTTAAATACCTGTCAATGTATATAGTGGTTCTTATGGACTAACATATTTTATTATGTCCTTTCAGTAAATAATATGCTACTTCTCATTTGGAGCATATTAACTCAATGTAGATGTTTTCCCTTTCTTCAGTTGTTTTTCCTTATGTTGTTTTACTACAAAGAATGCTACAGTGTGTAGTGGAAGAACAAGGTAATCTCCTATCCTAGTGGCTTTGTTCAATGTCCAAAATGGCATTTGTGCTTCCATCCATGAAAGGGAGGGGGCTCGGGGTCCATCATGCAAGGTGCTGGGGAGCATTGCTGAGTGGGTGACCAAGCAGCTAGATGGTTAAGCCTAATCACTTACTAGTACCTTCTGGTACAGTGTAGTCACTGCCAAAGTCTGTAGTAAGGTATCTTTCATCTAAGCTGGATGGTCCCAAATACCAGGGCCAATTACGACTGAAGCAATGAAGCTTTCAATTGTAATTCATGCCTGTTCCAAAGGCCTCTCCCTCTGTACCAATTCTGCCACCCTGTAATTCACTTTAAATAATTTGAGAACCGTTCCATTGTGTAAGACGTATTACCAATTGAAATGAAGATGTACCCTTGAAGTAGAACACTTTTAAAAATTATGATTTTTGTATTATGTTCTGGGCTCTGGCCATGAAGGATGCTTTATGAGAAAAGAAAAGGTGGAAGTTTTTTAAAAAACAATTACTCCTAAACCAAAATTTTGAACTATCTGAAGAAAGTTTAGTAATATAGGAAAATTATCCAAACAATACAGAAAAAAATGTTTTGAGAAAATTATCATTTTTGCCTTTGTTTGAATATCCAGATAATTGTGTTAAACTCCAGCCAAAATTAATCACAAGAAACATAGTCATCTGAATTTTCATGATTACTTTCACTATAATAATTGCTTGTCAAATGTCGAAACCAATCTGGCTTAATGCTGACTTTCTGCTCTTATGTACAACTTTTATTTTGTTATATTAATTTTCAGACATGCTCATTTAGATCCACAAATAACTTAATTCATTCCAAAATTATACTCCTGAGATTCTTTTCTCTGAACCTCCTAAAAGGTCTTCTTGCTGCTAATTCAATCTCCCCAAAGCATTTTCACAATCAACAAATATGAATCATGCTATAACATTTTGCTAAATCTAATAATCTACATTTTCTCGGTCTTGGATATCACTCACCTGCAATTACCCCAGTGAAATGGACTTTTGTAATTCTTACAGAACCAGATAACCAGATTATGTGAATTAAAGTTGGAAGGCAGGGAGGGGCCATGTGGTGTGAGATACAGAACGTGGCTATTTAGGAGATAACATTTTAGGGGCCGATTATTCTTTTTTTTAAATTTATTTTATTTATTTTATTAAATATATATATTTTAAAATTTATTTATTTTATTTAGTTTTGGCTGGGTTGGGTCTTCATTGCTGCGTGCAGGCTTTCTCTAGTTGTGGAGAGCAGGGGCTACTCTTCGTTGTGGTGCGCGGGCTTCTCATTGCTGTGGCTTCTCTTGTTGTGGAGCACAGGCCCTAGGCACGCAGGCTTCAGTAGTTGCAGTACGTGGTCTCAGTAGTTGTGGCTCACGGGCTCCAGAGCACAGGCTCAGTAGTTGTGACGCACAGGCGTAGTTGTTCCGTGGCATGTGGGATCTTCCCAGACCAGGGCTCTAACCCGAGTCCCCTGCATTGGCAGGCGGATTCTTAACCACCTGCGCCACTAGGGAAGCCCAGAGGCCAATTATTATGAGGCTGTCTCTAAGCCTTTACAAAATGAAGATATACTAATTACTTATTCTGTGAACTATGTGACAATGTTGAAAAAATTCTGATCTCAGGATATTTGCATGTAGACTTCTTCCCTAATGAGCTATTTATGAATGGTGATTTCTCCCAGATGTGGTTTGAAAATATCATAACTTATAGAATAGAATAGTTCTCAGAAGAAGCCAATGAATGTATTTTTCCTATGTCATATCATTATCCTCACTTACCTTCATTTATTTAGAAAGTTGCTGATTTCTAGAATATTTTGTTTACAAAATAGAGAGAAATCTAGTCTCTTTACCTAATAGTTACATATTTAATGGGGGAGAAACCCTCTTACATTTTCTCCTAAATGAAGATAATGCTACAATAAATCACAAAATACCAAAAAAGTAAGTTGGGTTTTGGTTTGGAATTACGTCTTACATGTTCAGAGGGTGAATACTGACAACTTAAACAAAGCATACCCTTTCACTGCTTGAATTCTTGCTTCCTGGGATTTTGTTGAGGTTGCCGTGGTTTTGTGTTGAAAAAGCTTAATCTGGGTATTGAATTGAAAAGCATGATCTATAATGAAATGCAGAAACATTACAAGGCAAAGGTAACAATTCAAAATATTCCAGTAAAGAACAAATTTGGCAGTACTTTTGATAGAAACAAACAGCGAGGTTTAAAGGTGGTATGTATTTTTAGAAATACGGTTTACTTCTCCATTCAACACCAGATAGTTCTTAAACATTACGTGCTCTGTAGGCACTGGGGCTAAAAAGGATCATGAAAAAAAGGCCTCTGTCTTTATGGAGTTCAGCCTCTAAGGCAGTGTTTTTGGAAGATGGGTCCTTGGCATTAGTATCACCTGCGATGTTTGCTTAAAATGTAGGTTTCTGGCTTCCCTCTCTATACTGGAATCTCTAATAGTAGAATCGATACATTTTAACAAACTCCCTTGGCAATTCTCCCAAATTAAAGGAATGTACTGAAGGGACCTTGAATATTGCTGAGGGACTGAGTGCAGTCCACCATTCCAACGACTGGGGTGATCCTGGGACCACCACTCTGCCTTTTTTCACATCAAATTTTTATTCCATAAAACGAGAGTGAAAGAACTGACTTAGAGAATGTCTAAGATTCCTTTCACCACTGATATTCCTTTCAGGTAGGGGATGATATTTTATATGGTACCCCGTCCTGGGTACTCTAGTACCTGGCTTCCCCCTTTCTTGCAGTGTTATATCTTGCTGTTATTACCTCTGACAAGGAACAACACAGCAAAACTACAAAGAGAATGAAAAGAATCAAATATCTGACTTTTGAGTTTCAAAAACCCACATCCGGGCAAAAGACATTAAATTTAAAAGACTATGAAATGAATCAGAGCCATTTTTTTTCCCTTGAACTCCCCAGATCAGGTGAAGACTTTATGAACTCATAGGTGAGAGACCAAATTACTTAGATTAAATGACAGGACTAGGGTTTAATGGGTTACCTTTTGTTATAGCAAAAGGATGTTGTCTCATATGTCCTGCTTTTGTGCCCTGGGATTCATGTCTCACTATACATTACAAACATAATTGCTTGTAAATGCCTTCCCATCCTTCTAGACCCAGGTTAAGAGTTTACATTTTTGTGAGGTCTTCTCATTCGCTTCTATCAAACCACAGGCATTTTTCCTTCTATATTCCCACTGCACCCTGTACCTATTTCTATTATAGTTCAGATTTCATTTTATGACCATTGTTGCTTGGATGCTGAATTGCTGTGAATCTCCAAGAGTCGCCTTCAACATATTTCATCTGGCTTTTTGCCTGTGTGTTCTCAATGCCGTAGATTACCATGTAAATTGCTCAGTAAACATGCCTAGGGTTTATTCCCATAGAATATGTGAAGTGTTTTGTAATATTGGAGCGATGAAGTGAATTTTTATAAAATGAAAACAAGGACAGAATGATAAGAGTTGGGAAGTGGAGAAAGCTAATGAAGAAAAAAATGAGAAAACATCACAGCTTCCTAGCGGCCAGAGTGAAAAGACAAAGTGTTGAACTGAATAATTCTCATTTGATAAATGATGCCAAATCACTAGAAATAGCCGATATGTCTTAGTTCTGAACTCAGAAAAATATATCACATGTATTATAAGTGAGATGGAAGTTCATAATAAACTCATCATGTATAAACAACAATAAATGAAGCCATGTCCTTCACCATTTCATATACTCTCCAGGTAAAAGGCAAGGTTCGGTATTCAATTGTATTTCTGAGAAGACATTTCTACGTGGGGAGAATTAATGTAATGTACTAAATGCATACCTCTTTCTCATGCTCTGAGCTGATAACAAGGTGAGAATTAGAGAATCTCAGGAAATAAATGGCTAGTCTGTCCTTATCTGGAGCAGCAATTGACTCCGTAGGTTTTCTGATGGGAATCGTTCAAGTGTAGGGTTGCCTATCATTAAGAATAGACAAAATAAATTTAGCTAAGGAAATGGAGGTACCAAAGGTTACCAGAAGGCTGCCTTTATCATGATTGTGACCTTGATAGGATTCATTATTCAGCATGATTGCATCATCATTCATGAATCTACGAATCAGGTTTCTGATTCATAAATTTCATAAATTCTGTGCATAGTAAATTTCTGTGTGCTCAAATGTTTACATACAAATTCATGTAATTTGGTCTCATGCATTTTTTCTCAAATCTGTTTACCGCTCCTACAAGCACAAGGTTATATGCTAAATATCTGTCTCATTAAAAAAGCATTAATATGCTTATTGTGTTGGTGAATATTGAGAATGTGTTTATTTGTTCTTTTAGCCAATAATGAAGAGGTTCAATAAGATGACTACAGCAAGGATCCGAGTCTTAGAAATTTAGACAAATTAAAAGATATCAAAGATTTTCAATATGGTTTTAACAGTATCTCAATTCGTAAACTGAAAATACTTATAAACAAACAAAAATAAAATCATATTTTAGTAAAAATTAAGATTTCTTGATAAAAGGGTTAAGAGATACATAGAGATACAGCAAGATTCATGAAAATGCATTAAATCTTTTATTAAAATAATGCATGTGGCGTTCAGTGAATTCTGCGGGTTATTAAAACTAGTTCTTATTTCATTCCTCAAACTAATACCTGCCCTAGTTTTGGATTTATTTTTCCCTTTTAAATGGACTTTATTTCTTAGAACAGTTTTAACTTCACAGTCAACTTGAGCACAAAGTACAGAGGGAGTTCCCATATACCGCCCTACCTTCCACAAACTCACATCCGCTCCCACTGTGAACATCCAGCACCAGAGGAGTACATTTGTTGCAATGGATGAAACTACACTGATGCATCATTACCACCCAAAGTCCATACTTTACCTTAGAGTTCATTCTTGGTGTTATACGTGCTATGGGTTTTGACGAGTGTATAATGACATGTATTCACCATTACTGTAACAGAATAGTTTCACTGCCCTAAAAATCCTTTGTGTTCCACCTATTCATTCCTCCTTCCCCACTAACCCCTGGTAACCACTGATCTTTTTACTGTCTCCGTAGTTTTGCTGTTTCCAGAATGTCATATAGTTGCAGTCATACAGTGTGTAGCCTTTGATTATTGGCTTATTTCACTTCGTAATGTTCACTAAGTTCCCTCCATGTCTTTTCATGGTTCGATAGCTCACTTCTTTCTGGCACTGAATAATATTCCATGGTTTGGTCGTACCACAGTTCATTTATCCAGTCACCTACTGAATGACATCTTGGTTGCATCCAAGTTTTGGCAATTATGAAAAAGCTGCTATAAAATCTGTGTGTAGGTTTTGTTATGGATTTAAGTTTTCAACTCCTTTAGGTAAATGCCAAGGAATGTGATTGCTGTATCATATGGTAAGAGTAATTTTGGCTCTACCATTTTGCATTCCCACTAGCAATGAACGAGAGTTTCTTCGGTTCCACATCTTTGCCAGCTTTTGGTGTTGTCACTGTTCTGGATTTTGGCCATTCTTATAGGTATATAGTGGTATCTTATAGTTTTAATTTGCATTCCCTGATGACATGTGATGTGGAGCATGCTTTCATATGCTTATTTGCCTTCTGTATATTGTCTTTGGTAAGGTGTCTATTCAGATTTTTGTATATTTTGGATAACAATCCTTTATCAGATGTGTTTGCAAATATTCTCTGCCAGTCTGTGGCCTGTCTTTTCATTCCCTTGACATTGTATTTCACAGAGCAGAAATTTTTAATTTTAATGTTCAGCTTATCAATTATTTCTTTCATGAAATGTACGTTCGATGTTGTATCTAAAAAGTCATCACCATGTCCAAGGTCATCTAGATTTTCTCCTATGTTATTGTCTTTGAGTTTTATAGTTTTGTGTTTTACATTTAGGTCTATGAGCCAGTTTGAGTTAATTTTTGTGAAGGGTCTAAGGTCTGTGTCTACTTTTAGTTTTTGGAATGTGGATGTCTGGTTGTTACAACACAATGTGTGGAAAAGATTGTATTTGTTTCACTGTATCACCCTTGCTCCTTTGTCAAAAACCAGTTGATTATCTTTATGTGGGTCTATTTCTGGGCTCTTTATTGTGTACATTGATCTATTTATTCTTTTGCCAGTACCACACTGTCTTGATTATTGTAGTGGGATATTTTTAAATAAAAGGAAAAAAGTTATGGGGACACGATAAAGCAAAGGTTACAACAGAGGTAGAAATTATTGCATGATTTCTACACATAGATTAAAGGTCTATGCGTAAATATCCTGAATGATTCTCTTTAACTTTTAAGTCAAAAAATTTAGTGATTCCCATCTCTCCCGTTTACTGTCCTAATTCTTTCCTATCTCATAGAAAAATTTCACAAATATATTTGTTTATGCTTGTTGGCTCCCGATTCAACTTCTCTACTCTCTTGTTTTTGCAACAGTTTTATTTTGAAATACTTCAAACCTGTATAAAAACTGGAAAGTTAGTACAATGAATAGTGTACATATGCATATAGCCATCACTTAGAATCACCAATTAACATTTTTCTACATTTGCTTTCTCTTTGTCTCTTTTTCTCTGGCTCACACAGTGTTAATTTTGCTAAACTATTTGAAAGTAAGTTGCAACTATCTTAACATTTCACCCCTAAATATTTTGGCATGTATGTTCTAAGAAATGGTATATTCTTCTATGTAACCACAACACTATAACTGCACCAGAGAAAATTAAAAATAATTCAGTAGTATTACCTAATATGCAGTTCTTTAAAACAAATGAATAAACAAAACAAATCAGTAGTAGACATATATACAGAGAGAAAACTGGTGGTTGCCAGAGGGGAGAAATAGGTGAAGGGGATTAAGAGATACAAACTTCCAGTTATAAAATAAGTCATGGCATATAATATACAGCAAAAAGAATACAATCAATACTGTAATAATTTTGTTTGGTGGCAAATGGTTACTGGACTTGTTGTGATGATTAGTTTGTAAACTTTATGAATGTTGGATCACTATGTTGTACAACTAAAACTAATATAATGCTGTAAATCAACTATACGGCAATTTAAAAAAGGTAAGGGCTTCCCTGGTGGCGCAGTGGTTCAGAGTTCGCCTGCTGCTGCAGGGGACACGGGTTCGTGCCCAGGTCCGGGAAGATCCCACATGCCATGGAGTGGCTGGGCCCATGAGCCATGGCCGGTGAGCCTGCGCGTCCGGAGCCTGTGCTCCGCAACGGGAGAGGCCACAACAGTGAGAGGCCCGCGTACCGCAAAAAGAATAAAATAAAAAAAAAAAAAGATTAAGGCAAGACGGAAAAGAAAATGAATTCAAAAGTCCTAATTGATTTCTCTAAATTGTGGGATAGAACGTTTACAGTTCACAGTGAAGATTTGTGTGGACTTTTGAAAAGTCTTTGTCTTCACCTTAAATGTCATTTGGCTTTTGGGTCTTTGGAAACAGAAGCAACATTTCGTTAGGTGTTTTTCCCTATTTCTAGGGGAAAAAAAAGCTTATCTTGGAAGTATTTCTCAAGAGAAATAACTTAAAAACAAACAAAATAAAGCAACTCCTCTCTCCCCCACCAAAAGAAATCACTCACTCTGAAAATGAGTAGTGATGCCAAAAGATATCAGAAATAGACATTGCATATATGCTTATATATACAAATATGTTCAACTTTAAAAATTTCCCATTCATATAAGTTGATCCTTATTGACTTGTTTTTAAGTAATATTTTTGCTTGAAGTGACATCAATTTGTCACCAACTTAAAACTTTTTAAAGAACTATCACCCATATTTTCTCCTTGAAAATTCAAGTTCATAAAATTTGTGGACCTTATCAGTTTAAATGGTTCTTTAATTAGTAATTCAAAAGAAGATTGTGTAGGAAGAAATCGATACCACTGTTGATCATTACTTTTCAGTCATAAACTAGAAAGGGACACTTTCATTATTGATGTAGATGCTTCCAGAAATTTCTGTGTGTTTTTTTTGTTTTGTTTTTTTGTTTTTACAATTTCCTCACCATTTTGAAAGTGAATGTCTTCAAATTAGGGTTACTAAATAAATCACTGTTCTAGAAAAAATAAAACCCAAATGTCTCAATTTTCTAATTATGGTCCATTTCTGTTGAATAATATAAAGGGAAGTGAGCCTATTACCATGTGTCTGGTAAGTTTTTATAGCATCTTAGAGGGTCAAGCAGTTGGGCATGCCAAGTTCACACAATTTCATGGCAGTAAGTCAGTAGGTGTGGTCAGAATGCCTGGTATGAATGAAAAGAAGCATAATGAATACAGTTCCCATCCCTTGAACACTGACCCTAGGTTCTAATTTTGAACAATAAAATCCAGCTGCAGAACTGACTACCGACACACTGTCCAGGCTACTTTGATTCTTCCTCTTCCTTGGGCGGAGAGAGCCACTGGCCCATGTTATTAAAGAAAAACACAATTAAATCTGTTCCAGCACAAATTTACAGTTGCCCACGACATAACCCATGCGATTGTGTCTGTGGAAACAGGAGCAAAATCCAGTTAAAGTGAATGCTTTTTCCTATTTCAAGGAAAATGTATCTTCTTAGGTAATATTTCCCAAGAGGAGTAATTTGAAGAAACAAGTAGCCCCTCCCCCTATTTGTCACTGTGTAACTAGCAATACTAATAAACGTGAGAAATAGTTACTGTTGAATATACATATGCAAATACTGTATTCTCAGGCAGATATGTGCTACGTAACCTGTGACCTGTTTTACTTATTACGGCAAAATTAATCCTACATTTTCTTCCTGAGAAAATGATAAAATATTAACCGTGCTGCTCTTATTCACTTAATTAACTCATTAAACACTTTTATTTAGAAGCTCTGTACTCTGGGAGCTAAGGAATAGTTCAGCTTGCTTTTGTTGCATAACAAAACACCTCAAACACTAGGGGCTTAAAACAGCAACATTTTTTGCCAGCAATTCTGCGGGTCAGCTGGGCGGTTTTGATCTGGGCCAGCTTGGTTAAGGCTGGATCATGTTAGAAGCATCACTCCTATGTCTATGCCCATAGCTGATACAGCAGAGCCTTTCCTCACATGGTATGTCATTCTGCAGGGGGTCAGCCTGGCCAGTTGACACGGTGACAAAGGAGTTCCCAGCAGCAAAGAAAGAGCCAGCAAGATGTAAGCAGAGGATTAATTCCTCTGCTGAATCACATCTGTTAAGGCCTCGGAAACCATCATGAGTCACAGGAGCAAGTCAAACAGAAATAGACGGCATATCTTGACCGGAATTCGTGGAAAATATTGTGGCTGGGTTTTTGTTCTTGTTGTTTTTTAAGTACCACAGGGAAATGTTGAGAAAGAAACAAAGGGAAGAGAAGCCACACTTCCATTTTTCTTTTCCTTAAACATGTAGGCTTTTTTGTAATCGGAATTGACACGGCTTTGGATTGGAGTGGAAGGGTGGGGGGATTCTCTGAGCTGCAGATATAAACAGAGATTTCTGGGAATCTGCAGTCTAGCTAAGATCAGGGAGTAAGCTCCTAAATTAGCACTTGAAATTTCTGATGTTAAGAAGAGATACCTCTGCCCCACTCAATACAACCATATAGAAATTTTGTCTTTAAGACATAGAGTTGCCCTTGGCAGCCAACATCAAGCTGGGCCTCCAGTGGATTCCCAGAAGTTCTTGCTGCAAACCCCAGGAGCTGACATCTTCTGCTAACTATTCCATCCAAACGGCTCAGTGCTGCTAAATCCATAACTACTACCTCACTTGACCACACAGATCAGAAGGTTGCTGGGATGCTTCTGCAATGGTCAGCCCTTTCCAGGAAGGGGATGAGCAAGAATTATAACGTGGGAAATGAGCATTCTGCGTCACAAGGCCACTCCCCTACTCAGCCTTCCCCTGGTCAGATTGTGATGAGAGTTGTAGAGAAGGAAAGCATACTGGATTCTAGGTCTTTGTGCCTTGATACAGCTCAAAAAGATATAAATGTTTGTTCTGTAAGCATGCTTATATATTTTTTTAAAGAAATAGATATAGTTACTTCCCACCTGAAAGTGATACTGGATTGGTTGGGATACAAACTGAGTATAATAGGATATACCTAGAAATCAGATTTTAGGACTGTAGGTGTGGGAGAGATCTGGAAAATCCGGATGACAACCATAAAAATAGAGTGGTGTCAGCATTATTCTGGCTTTGCTTTGGGTGAGAAGCTTTAATAACACATACCCATTTCATCTTTTCTGTAAACCAGAACGGTAGGTGTGATCTTAATGGTACTTGTAAGGCATTAGGCTTGGGTTTTAATGGGGGTAAAAGGTAAAGTGGCCACAAGGAGACCTTTCCATGGTAGCATCCAGCACTGCCTCCTCGTCCACCTGTAGCCTTCTTTCCCAGGGTGTGGCTATTATACCTGCAGCCTCAGGCTCAGAACGCCTTGGCGCCAAAGGAAAATTACTTGATGTGATGTTCTTCCTAGATTTTTACTGTAGTTATCATAAATGACATGTAAATAACCAATCAATTCTTCCATACAATGACTAAGTTTCTCATTGTACCTAGTGTTCTACTTTGTTCCCTTGACACTTGGTGCCTTTTGTAATCTATCTGATCCACTGATCCCTCTATGACCGCAGCCTTCCTCATCTCCCTTCAGAGATGAGTCCCTGAACCCCAACGTTGAAGCCGAGGTCCAGGTACTTGCTCTCAGACTTGATTCCTTCTGCTTGCGTGCCTTGGATTCTGCAGATGCTTAGCTCTTTCCCTCCATTACTCTTTTCAGGAATTCCAGAACATGCCGCATGTACAATTACCCTTTACTCAAATTGCTTTCCTGAACTATATCACTGTTCATAGTATTTATTGCCAGATATCATCAAGGTGTCTTGTCCAGAGGATGGGTCTCTTTCCAGTGTTCCAAACTTGGTCAGTTCTCGTATCACCTGCTTCATTTGTGGGCCTGGGTTGGGAGTCAGAGGATCTGGTTCAGGTGTGAGGTTTGCCCCATCTGTCTGTGCTTGCCACAATTAATCTCTAAGATGGGGGCTCTAAAGATATATAGGAGCACCACATTTGTATCTTCACTAATTATATGCAGAAAAATGTTGATGAAACCAGAGAAGTGTATTTTGTAGGGAACTGTGATTCAGGGAGAATACTCAGAATGTTAAAAGAACAAAGGAGGGGCTTTCCTGGTGGCGCAGTGGTTGAGAGTCCGCCTGCCAGTGCAGGGGACACGGGTTCGTGCCCTGGTCCGGGAAGATCCCACATGCTGCGGAGCGGCTGGGCCCGTGAGCCATGGCCGCTGAGCCTGTGCGTCCGGAGCCTGTGCTCTGCAACGAGAGAGCCCCCAACAGTGAGAGGCCCACGTACTGCAAAAAAAAAAAAAAAAAAAAAAAGAAAAAAAGAAAGAAAGAAAGAAAAAAAGGACAAATGAATTAGTTCTGAATCATGGAAGAGAAAACACACCTTTTCAAAAATGTATGCAATAACCCTGTAAAGGTGCTTTTTGCTCTTTCAAAAGCTCAGATAATTTACAATAAACCCAGCTAAGTAAAAAACTTGAGGGGATTCTAGCTATTAATTAGCTTATATTTTATTTCATTAATTCCGCATTAATGCCTTTTAGGATCACTCATGACCTGGAAGAGTGGTCCAAGGTATTTACAAATTGGATGGATCACTTGCACACTATTAAAATGATCAGTGTTGCCTTGAACTCTTGTTCCCATGACTACCATATAAATTTTCCAGCAATCATTTAAACGGCCGCATAAAATTTTAGATGATTTCCTTTGGAGGGTAAGAGACCTTGAATTAATGGGACCACTCTTCTGGATGTTGAGAGTGAAAAAGGAATTATTCCCTTTTCTCCTTGAAATGGTAAGACTTATCACTGTACTTGTGTCTTACACACTGACTTATTAAGGAATAGTAATTGCACTTTGTCTAGTTTGGCTACCTTTTTTAAAACCTTATAAGACTGGGCAAAAATGCTGAATTCTCTAAATGCAGAGAGATCAATTGCAGATTTCACTGAGAAAAATTATAATTATGACCGGCTACCTGTTTTTTTTTATTTTTTAATTTAATTTATTTTATTTTAACATCTTTATTGGAGTATAACTGCTTTACAATGGTGTGTTAGTTTCTGCTGTATAACAAAGTGAATCAGCTATAAATATACATATATCCCCATATCCCCTCCCTCTTGCATCTCCCTCCCACCCTCCCTATCCCACACCTCCAGGTGGTCACAAAGCACCAAGCTGATCTCCCTATGCTATGCAGCTGCTTCCCACTAGCTATCTATTTTACATTTGGTAGTGTATATATGTCCATGCCACTCTCTCACTTCGTCCCAGCTTACCCTTCCCCCTCACCATATCCTCAAGTCTGTTCTCTAGTAGGTCTGTGTCTTTATTCCCGTCTTGCCCCTAGGTTCTTCATGAGCTTTGTTATTTTTTCTCTTAGACTCTATATATATGTGTTAGCATACGGTATTTGTTTTTCTCTTTCTGACTTACTTCACTCTCTGTGACAGTCTCTAGGTCCATCCACCTCACTACAGATAACTCAATTTTGTTTCTTTTTATAGCTGTGTAATATTCCATTGTATTACATGCTAAATCTTCTTTATCCATTCATCTGTTGATGGACACTTAGGTTGCTTCCATGTCCTGGCTATTGTAAATAGAGCTGCAATGAACATAGTGGTACATGAAGCTTTTTGAATTACGGTTTTCTCAGGGTATATGCCCAGTAGTGGGATTGCTGGGTCATATGGTAGTTCTATTTTTACTTTTTAAAGGAACTTCCATACTGTTCTCCATAGTGGCTGTACCAATTGACATTCCCACTAACAGTGCAAGAGGGTTTCCTTTTCTCCACACCCTCTCCAGCATTTATTGTTTGTAGATATTTTGTTGATGGCATTCTGACTGGTGTGAGGTGATACCTCATTGTGGTTTTGATTTGCATTTCTCTAATGATTAGTGATGTTGAACATCCTTTCATGTGTTTGTTGGCAATCTGTATATCTTCTTTGGAGAAATGTCTATTTAGGTCTTCTGCCCATTTTTGGATTGGGTTGTTTGTTTTTTTGGATATTGAGCTGCATGAGCTGCTTGTAAATTTTGGAGATTAATCCTTTGTTAGTTGCTTCATTTGCAAATATTTTCTCCCATTCTGAGGGCTGTCTTTTGGTCTTGTTTATGGTTCCCTTTGCTGTGCAAAAACTTTTGTTTCATTAGGTCCCATTTGTTTGTTTTTATTTCCATTTCTCTAGGAGGTGGGTGAAAAAGGATCTTGCTGTGATTTATGTCATGGAGTGTTCTGCCTATGTTTTCCTCTAAGAGTTTTATAGTGTCTGGCCTTACATTTCGGTCTTTAATCCATTTGGAGTCTATTTTTGTGTATGGTGTTAGGGAGTGTTCTAATTTCATTCTTTTACATGTAGCCATCCAGTTTTCCCAGCACCACTTATTGACGAGGCTGTCTTTTCTCCATTGTATATTCTTGGCTCCTTTATCAAAGATAAGGTGACCATATGTGTGTGGGTTTACCTCTGGGCTTTCTCTCCTGTTCCATTGATCTGTATTTCTCTTTTTGTGCTGGTATCATACTGTCTTGATGACTGTAGCTTTGTAGTATAGTCTGAAGTCCTGGAGCCTGATTCCTCCAGCTCTGTTTTTCTTTCTCGAGATTGCTTTGGCTATTCAGGGTCTTTTGTATTTCCATACGAATTGTGAAATTTTTTGTTCTAGTTCTGCGAAAAATGCCATTGGTAGTTTGATAGGGATTGCATTGAATCTGTAGATTGCTTTGGGTAGTATAGTCATTTTCACAATGTTGATTCTTCCAATCCAAGAACATGGTATATCTCTCCATGTGTTGGTATCATCTTTAATTTCTCTCATCAGTGTTGTATAGTTTTCTGCATACAGGTCTTTTGTCTCCATAGGTAGGTTTATTCCTAGGTATTTTATTCTTTTCATTGCAATGGTAAATGGGAATGTTTCCTTAATTTCTCTTGAAGATATTTCATCATTAGTGTATAGGAATGTAAGAGATTTCTGTGCATTAATTTTGTATCCTGCTACTTTACCAAATTCATTGATTAGCTCTAGTGGTTTTCTGGTAGCATCTTTAGGATTCTCTATGTATAATATCATATCATCTCAAAACAGTCACAGTTTTACTTCTTCGTTTCTGATTTGGATTCCTTTTATTTCTTTTCCTTTTCTGTTTACTGTGGCTAAACCTTCCAAAACTATGTTGAATACTAGTGGTGAGTGTGGGCAACTTTGTCTTGTTCTGATCTTAGTGGAAATGGTTTCAGTTGTTCACCATTGAGAATGATGTTGGCTCTGGGTTTGTCATATATGGCCTTTATTATGTTGAGGTAAGTTCTCTCTATGCCTACTTTCTGGAGAACTTTTATCATAAATGGGTGTTGAATTTTGTCAAAAGCTTCTTCTGCATCTATTGAGATGATCATATGGTTTTTCTCCTTCAGTTTGTTAATATGGTTTATCACACTGACTGATTTGCGTATGCTGAAGAATCTTTGCATTCCTGGGATAAACCGCACTTGATCATGGTGTATGATCCTTTTAATGTGCTGTTGGATTCTGTTTGCTAGTATTTTGTTGAAGAATTTTTCATCTATGTTCATCAGTGATATTGGCCTGTAGTTTTCTTTTTTTTGTGGCATCTTTGTCTGGTTTTGGTATCAGGGTGATGGTGGCCTCGTAGAATGAGTTTGGGAGTGTTCCTCCCTCTGCTATATTTTGGAAGAGTTTGAAAAGAATAGGTGTTAGCTCTTCTCTAAATGTTTGATAGAATTCGCCTGTGAAGCCGTCTGGTCCTGGGCTTTTGTTTGTTGTAGGATTTTTAATCACAGTTTCAATTTCAGTGCATGTGATTGGTCTTTTTATGTTTTCTGTTTCTTCCTGCTTCAGTCTCAGAAGGTTGTGTTTTTCCAAGAATTTGTCCATTTCTTCCAGGTTGTCCAATTTATTGGCATATAGTTCCTTGTAGTAATCTCTCATGATCCTTGGTATTTCTCCAGTGTTAGTTGTTACTTCTCCTTTTTCATTTCTAATTCTATTGATTTGAGTCTTCCCTCTTTTCTTCTTGATGAGTCTGACTTATGGTTTACCAATTTTGTGTATCTTCTCAGAGAACCAGGTGTTAGTTTTATTGATGTTTGCTATTGTTTCCATCATTTCTTTTTCATTTATTTCTGATCTGATCTTTATGATTTCTCTCCTTCTGATAACTTTGGGGTTTTTTTGTTCTTCTTTCTCTGATTATTTTAGGTGTAAATTTAGGTTGTTTATTTAAGATTTTTCTTCTTTCTTGAGGTAGGATTGTATTGCTAAAAACTTCCCTCTTAGAACTGATTTTGTTGCATCCCATAGGTTTTCGGTCGTTGTGTTTTCATTGTCATTTGCTTCTAGGTATTTTTGATTTCCTCTGATTTTTTCACTGATCTCTTGATTATTTAGTAGTGTATTGTTTAGCCTCCATGTGTTTGTATTTTTTACAGAGTTTTCCCTGTAATTGTCATCTAGTCTCATAGTGTTGTGGTCAGATAAGATACTTGATACGTTTTCAATTTTCTTAAATTTACTGAGGCTTGATTTGTGACCCAAGATATGATCTATCCTGGAGAATGTTCCATGAGCATTCGAGAAGGAAGTGTAATCTGCTGTTTTTGGATGGAATGTCCTATAAATATGAAGTCCATCTCGTTTAATGTGTCATTTAAAGCTTGTGTTTCCTTATTTATTTTCATTTTGGATGATCTGTCCCTTGGTAAAACTGGGGTGTTTAAGCCCCTAATATTATTGTGTACTGTTGATATCCCGTTTTATGGCTGTTAGCATTTGCCTTATGTATTGAGGTGCTCCTATGTTGGGTGCGTAAATATTTACAATTGTTATGTCTTCTTCTTGGATTGATCCCTTGATCATTATGTAGTGTCCTTCTTTTTCTCTTGTAAGAGTCTTTATTTTAAAGTCTATTTTGTCTGATATGAAAATTGCTACTCTAGCTTTCTTTTATTTCCATTTGCATGGAATATCATGATCTGTCCCCTCACTTTCAGTCTGTATTTGTCCCTAGGTCTGAAGTGGGTCTCTTGTAGACAGCATATATACAGGTCTTGTTTTTATATCCATAAAGTGAGCCTATGTCTTTTGGTTGGAGCATTTAATCCATTCAGGTTTAAGGTAATTATCGATATGTATGTTCCTATTACCATTTTCTTAATTGTTTTGGGTTTGTTTTTGTAGGTCGTTTTTTTTCTCGTGTTTCCCACTTAGAGAAGTTCCTTTAGCATTTGTTGTAGAGCTGGTTTGGTGGTGCTGAATTCTCTTAGCTTTTGCTTGTCTGTGAAGATTTTAATTTCTCTGTTGAATGTGAATGAGATCCTTGCTGAGTAATCTTGGTTGTAGGTTTACCTGGGTTTACAGTTATCATATTTTAAATAAATTAGCCAGCCAGATGGCACTGCTAATTTTACTTTTCATTTGTAGTTACTTCTTGAAAATCTTATGTGAGTAGCTTAATGTTTCCACAGTCTTCTCCAAAGTGTGATTATAAAAATGAATTGATATTTTAGAAATTCTGGTTCTATAGTGTAAGGTCATTTAAAAACTTATCTGTACTAATGTGAAATTAAGTTTTGCTGAAAATTAAACATTAAGCAATCAAGGTCTGCCTTATTGTAAATATTCCAATATTTGAATGAAAACAGATCACTTACAAATTTTTAGAATATGCAATGTTATGAAAATATTTATTATTTGAGTAAAAGCTGTGTAGAAAAATCTCTGTTCAAAAATATATTTCTAAATGTTATATGGAATAAATTTAAAAATAGGATTAAAAGGCATAAAAGAATAAGAAGAATAAAAACAATATCATTTAGTTCAGTATAGGATGAGATAATATAAAATTATAATTAGCCTCTAATTGCAGTTATTATAGAATAAACTAAGCCTAAATGAACATCAGCATTTCTGAAAATGTTATTGATGCTAAAATTCCCCACTCTGTAAATATTCAGGCAGTAAACAATGTCTTATTTTCTCAAATTTTGTTTTATATTACAGTCCAGAAGATATATAGCTGTATATATATATATATATATTTCCCAAGGCAGCCAGTTGCAACTCCTGAGGCAACAAATAATATTAATTTAGTTTAGCCTCCTGAATTTCAGGAAATTTTGATGCAGCCCACATATTATATTTATTTTATGTTTATGATTTAATCAAAGGATTAAATGATTTATTTCTGAAATAGCTGTTTATCTCTTTCCTTTTTAAAACTAAACCTTTTTTTCTATTTATATAGCAAATGATGAAAAGTGAGCTAGTCTATACATTTATAGAATCATGTTACTTGCTACTGACATTACCATATAAAATAACATTCCTTCTTTTGTGAGAAAAAAATGAGATATTTGTTTAGTTTGAATAATTTATCTTTATTTTGGCAAGAATACTTTGTGTTTTAAAATGTATTTTTGGAAAGATTAATCAAAGAGGACTGACCATATTTTGAAAACCAAAACACTGAATTAGTTATTGTCTTCCTGTTTTTCTAGTTAAAAGGAGATAAATTGTGATAGTAAAATTTAAACTTTTACTCAGTTTTCCTATTTGCATTAAGAAGTACTTATTTTCTGATCCTGGAGTTGGGAAACATGTACTGTGTTAGCACTAGTGTGGTGTGAGAAATGGTGTGAGGATAATTTGAAGAGTATTGGAAAGGTAATTGATTAAAATATCTCAACTTATACTCAAATTCTGCAATCAAATATTTATTTATTTTTAATGATTCTCCTATAAGATAATTAAAACTGAAATATTTCATCAGTCTTTTTGAGGAAGTCATTAAGATCGATTATTTTTACTAGAAGATGTAATGCATTCGTTAACATTAAATTTTTGAGCAGTTGTGAAAAAGTGCTCGTAGGCTGGGAGTTGTATTTTTTAGGACTCTGATTGCAAATAATAATAAAAAAATTAATGTGGTTTAAGCAAACTGAAAGAATTTATTACCAGACTTGAGGAAAATCTCATTAGCCTCAGTGTCAGGAGGGCAGCTAGACCTGGAACAAAGACCTCAGATGCTGTGAAGACTCTCTGTGTATCTGTCTCTCAGCTCCTTTCTGCATTTCTGCTTATGTTTCTCTCTCTCAAGACCTTAGTTCAGATGGCGTGATGAGGGCTGCTACTTCACAGTCTCAGAATTGTAAGGTCATGGGCTCAGTGCAATGGAAAGATTGACTTCAGTGGGTCAGCCCAGATTCCAGTTTCCCTGGGAAGACCAGCTGATTGTCCCATCTTGGATCAGGGGTCCATCCATGGTCAATTCGAAATAGTCTGGTCACAGAGTAGGGAGTCCCCATGCTCACTGGAGAGAAATGGGGAATAGTTAGCTCAGAAAAGTAAATCTCCATGATTGGACAGATGTCCCAGAACGTTTTGTCTATAAGAACTGTGGGTCAGAGTAGGAAAGAGATGGCAGGACCCTGAATATAAATTTCATATACCTGACATTTTTTCCTGGAATCAGTGTTTGTTTTTGCTCATTCTTTTCCACATTTTCCTCTTTTCTTGCATTTTGAACTCAGCTAAGAAAGAAGGTCTTTGACTCATTACAGTGGTTTCCACTGCAGGAAGGAGTTGCCTTAACATTTTTTTTTTTTTTTTAATGTGCAGGAACAGACATATACATAGTGAGGGAGGTATAACAGAAAGAAATCAAGTCTTGGAGTCTGAAGACCTATATTCAAATTTTGTTTATGCCACTTACTATCTATTGTCATTCTCAAGTTACTTAGTTTCTGTTTTAGACAAGATGGCTAAGATATGAAATGGTAACAGATAACTTCCAAAATTTCAGCTGTATTTCTCCCTCTTTGGGTGTTTGTTGCATCAGGTCATCCTCAAGCTGAGACTTAATATCTGGAACTTGTCAATAGTTGTCACGAAGGGAAAAGAGCTCCGGAGGATCATTTGGCATCAATTAAATCTCATAACGCATTGCCTGAAAATAATTAGATGGCCTCACTTTACTAGAAAGAGGCCCAGGAGCTGCAACCCAATCATGTATTTAGAAGGCAGAGAATTGCAACTCCAAACAGTATGAATGACTGACACAGTTTTTTGAGATTCAGTTTCTTCACACATGAAATAAAAATGTTGGGAATAAAACATGATAATGTGTGTAAAACACCTGCTAGGAATAGTGCCTTGTACATAATAATTTTAATAAAAGGCAATTATGAATGTCACCATTTATTATCATTAGGATACTGAAGCTCAGGGAGATCTAAGCATATCCTAATGAATTACAAGAATTTAGGAGATTCACGGGGCAGTGATCCATGCGTCATAGGCCAAATCAGGCCCACCACCAGTTTTTATAAATAAAGTTTTATTGAAATGCAGTCAGGCCCATTCATTGTGTATTGCCAATGGCTATTTTTCACTCTAAAATGGCAGAAGTGAGCAGCAGCAACAAAGACTATATGTACTACAAACATTGACGATCTGTCCCTTTAGAGAAAAATTTTATGGGTCCTTCCTCTAAAGCAAGAACAGGTAGTAAACAAAGTTAAGTGTCTTAGTTGTGTGTTTCCTTGAAAGTGAAGCTTGAGACAAGGACCTGGATGCAAGTACCTCATACAAGAGGTGATCTAGGAGGCGGGGGTACAGGAGAAGGTCATGAAGGGATGTAATGAAGTTAGCATGCAAGTGTATAACTGAGGTAGCTGCTTTTGCTTGTACAACATTCTCTTGATTCCATCAAGTTGTCCTGAGAAGTAGACAGAATGTCTACCTGAACTTCCTAAATTGCCAACCTCAAGGGCAGGAGGCAGGAGCCTTTACCCACTGGCTCCTGTCCTGCAATAGTTTAGAGTTGCCACTGGAGTATTAACCCAGTACTTTTGGGTTGTGTTTGTATGAGGGGCAAGTGGACCTCATAGTGTTGAAGCATGTTCTGGGCAGAACGTAGAAAGATATGTGTAGCCTGCTTGAGAAGAGTGACCATCAGTGGGAACTTACACAGCGCTGTCCATCCCAGCTGAGGCTGAAATCAGAGTTGGAACTGGGGACATGATACAGGGAGCCAGAGGGCTGACTTGCATTATCTGATACCATAAAAAGGTCTCTCTTCTCTCAGTTGTCGTGTGGCTCTTGAGTAAATTCTATTGACCACAGTTATGAAGTGCAATGTAAGGAATAGTGTATGGAGGAGCTATGAGAAAAGATTATTTCATCACTGGCATTGTACTTGTGCTTGTAATGGTAGTGTAAAGGGGTAATAAAAACAAGTGCTCAGAAGGTGGTAAGCGATGAAAAAGGTCATTTACTATTTCTAGTGACTTTTTTTTTCTGTAAAGGAAAAGTGCCTATTAGATAATAACTATTATATACGCTTATCCTCTTAGGTCTGATAGAAATGCCACTGATAAAACATTTCCTGTTTATCTCTGTTAGGGGTACATACTGCTGAACTCTGAGAGGGTATCCATTACGTGCAGATGCCATCAGCCCTTGCCTAAATTTGTAGTGCAACTGAAACTAATAATTTTCAAGTACACGAGTTTAAAACAAGAAATAAAACCATTTGGAATCAAACTAGAGATAAGTGTTATGAATAAAAGAAAACCTGATTGAAGAGCCTATTCAACTTCATGAGGTAACAAGAGGTTTTTTTCCTTCAGCCGTCATCCAGCCTCAGTGAAGGAGACAACATGAAGCCATAAGTCTGAGTCAGATCACTGAAAGCATTTATCTGCTAAATACGTCTCCATTAGCAATTAAAATTACCTTATTTTTTAAAATAAAAGGAGCAGTGTAAAGAAAGTGACATTTTTCTGCACTTCTGGATTTTGGGGGCTGGTGTCTTGCAGTCTATTGAGCTTTGGTTATGACTCTGAAAGCATAATACAGTAAGTCCCCTACATACGAACCTTCAAATTGTGAACTTTCAAAGATGCAAAGGTACATGCCAGCCCCTGTATGCCAGCTGTTGTACTATACAACTGAACTTTTCAAGGTATGGTAAGATTAAAAATGTTTTATTTTTTGTGTTTGTTTTTTATGCACTTATTATTTGTGTGAAAATAATTATAAAACTCTTATAGTACAGTACTATGTAGCCGATTTTGTTAGTTGGGTACCTAGGCTAACTTTGTTGGACTTACAAATGTGGTCTTGAAACGGAACTCATTTGTATGTAGGGGACTTAGTGCATATTGGATAAGCTATAGTGAGAAGACAAAAATGTTTTCGTTTTTAAAATAATTTTGTTTAAAAAATTATCACCCAACTGTCTTTGTGGGAGAAGAAGTAAATATGACTAGACACATAATTTGAAGAAGATAATAGTGCTTTATAATAGCTGGCATGGAATGATTTATAATATTAAAACTTTATCTATACAAGGGCCACTGCTCAAATTTTTAAAATGAATGAATGAGTATGCAGTTTAAGATGATGTGCAATGGCAAGGAAACCCTTTAGAGTTCTTCCAAAAATCTCTCAAGTTAAGATAAAAGCTATTAAGAAGGGTGGCACAGTGGTTGAGAGTCCACCTGCCGATGCCAGGGACACGGGTTTGTGCCCCGGTCCGGGAAGATCCCATATGCCGCGGAGCGGCTGGGCCCGTGAGCCATGGCCGCTGAGCCTGTGCTGCGCAACGGGAGAGGCCACAACAGTGAGAGGCCCGTGTACCGCAAAAAAAAAAAAAAAAAAAAAGCTATTAAGAATTTTTATCCTAGTTAAGCACACATTCAACTCATGTTGGTCCCCTCACCAGGCCTCGGCACCATGCTCTTTTTGCAGTCCTGTGTGATCTCCTTCTTACCCTCCAACATACATACCTGCCTGTGTTTCAAGGCTCTAAGTCAACTTCACTTTTCTAGGAGGCCCTTCCACCACAGCTTCTGCCTACATTAGAGATGAATGCATATTGTTTGTGAAATTTCTTCATTAAGTAGATTATGTAGTCATAAAATTAATATTCTGTGCAAGAAGTTTACTTTTACCTAATAATTTTCATGTGTATGTATATTTGCTCCCTTAAATTGTTTTAAGTCCCTGGATGGGAGCAACCATTTCTTGTAAACCTTTTCTGTCCCCTCATTCAACCTGTTGCTAGGTTGAATGCTTATCTTGGCTTCATATAATACTGTGCTTATGTTAGCTAGTCATGAGTTATTTTTAATGAATACATCGATCATCTCTACATTGCCACAGTTGCCATGTTAACACAAGTCTAAAAGTGCCTTTGTCCTATATTCATGTACAATTAAATAAAAAGTGTGATTTTTGTTCATTCACTTATAAGATGATAAAATTGTCTTCTAAAACAGACGAATATGCATATTTTTCTCACAATTTATCTTGACTCTCTCTTAAACTCAAGATCTGCTCATTTCTTTCATAGAGAATCTAAGTGGAAAGCAGTGTTCCCCAAATTGGCTGCCTCTAAAAAAAAATATCTTTGTAGATATGTATTTAAAATGCAGATTTTCAATCTCCATCCCAGACCTACCGAATTAGACTTCAGCAGAGAAGGGGCCTGGAATCTGAATTTTTATCAAGTTATTGTTAGTTCTTATATGCCTACACGTTTGAAATACACTTGTATATGGAAAACTGAGAATTTCTTTTAAACACTAAAATGGACACAATAATACCCAATTAATAGAGTTACAGTCGGGGTGTGATATCAGTGTGACTAGATATTATACCTAGGAAAGCTCGGGATCATAGAAAACCATTGTTAAACCGTAGCTGAGATTTTCCTATTTCTTATCATACTATTCTATAAAATCTGATTTTGAGAATTTAGAAAAAGAAGTAAATCAATATGCATTTCCCTTAGAAAGCCCCAACTTCATGCTTATTCTCTTACTATCTGAGTTTACTGACTCATTCCCACCTCTACTGTATTTTTCGGTGAAACTAGTTTCAGTTGGATCTCTTGGACTTCCAATGTTTTAAGGTAGAGATCAGTTCCAGGGGAGTCTTGTGTCTTTTCTTCCAGGAATTTTAACACCAAATAGTCTGATAAGTCAAGAAGATATTAACTAATATTAGTCTGTCAATGTTACAAATTAAATTTTGCATCCCCTTTATCCCTATACCTTGAAAATTACTTTTAATGAGTTCTTCTGGGAATTTTAACAAATCGTTTCCTCTGTGTCTGTCTGTCTTTCTGTCTATCTGCCTTCCTACCTGTCACCTCTCAGGGCTTTTAGAAACTAAGGTTATCCTAAATAAAGTAACATTCTTACCTGCCAAACTATTTTATATTCAAACATATATTTACAGCAGATATTATATTTATTGACTTCTGTGAAACCTGTTAAAGGACTGGCCTCCACCTATTTTCCTGCAGAGAGCAAGGTGTTGTTTTTATTTTTTGTTAAGCTTCCAGAGGAGTATCTTATTTCAAGTTCCCTAAATATAGATATGGGGTTTAATATGAGACATGGATTTTGTTCACATAGCTAACTTAATTAACCATGCTGAATTGAATGAGCTAGAATATTTTTTGGTACCCTAGGAAGCTCCAGTTGATCTTATCAATTTATTTCAGAACTATAAATTAGAGCTTTAAAAGATTTCCTGAATTTATCAGAGTTATATATATATATCTCAGTTGTCAAAAGCCAAAAAATAATTTGCCCATGTATGTGTCTATGTATCTAAGTATCTCTGTATCTATCATTTATCTACTTAAGGATATTCAAGAATGCTGGACAAAAGGAATGTACCATAATGACAATATATTTGTTATTTGAAAAATATTAACATTTTCTTTCACTTGTCCCCTAGTAATTATTTAAATCTAAATCTTTGAATATAATTTTGAACTTCCTTTATAATGATATAAGTATACTTAAGAAAGAGTACGAAGCCCATCTCCTGATTATACTAAAGTTTGCCTGTGAAATATATTACAGCTTTCCCTCTATGATTTACCTGGTCAAACTCTCAGAAAGAATTATTCAAGTGCCAAAAGTATATTACTTTTTCATTTTAGCATTCTTTAGCACAGAGGTTAGCATTCTTTAGCACAGAGGTTAACATTGTTTTTCCGAGGGTTCTAAGATTCTGATCCAAAGTCATGGAGAGAAATAACCATTTACCTGATGGCATCTTGCAAGTTCACTCTCAAGCCAGTAACCACTAACACCCTTAGGGTATACTGAGACATCCATGACTCTGATAGTTCATATGGGAAATAACATGAATTCTGGGAAATTTACTAAGCATTTGAAGGACATTTTTGAACAACTAGTAAATGCTGGAAATCCTGGATGACAAAAGTAGAATCATGTTCAGTTCTGGAAAAGGTAAATGTGTGGCTCCATCTGCAATGTTGCTAAGAATATTTCCTCAAACCCTTATGATCTTCCTGTAATCAACCTTGTAAATGATGCAATCACTGGACGAAGACATGGACAAGTGTATTTTGGAAAAAGAAACCTAGTTAATTTAGGGAGAAAAAATTTAAATTGATTAGGTTTCAAAGATTGCACAAAGCTATATGGAAAAGATTCTGCTTGGTTCATATACACATAGTAAATAGAATAATACAATTACTTGAAGCCTTGGTAAGTTTAAGCATGGGCAAGTTTCTTTATTTGTCGTAACCTAGTTTGATCATATTTTAAATTTTGTAAAACTACCTACCTTTCAGGCTTGACATAAAGTCTGAATGAGATAATGTAAGTCTAGCTGTCAGATTACTGCCTGCCACATAGTAATGAATGGATACTGTTATATGATAACAGTGGTTATTCTTTTGAAAAACATTTCATAAAACAGAACAGAATGGAACATATTAAAAGAAACGCTTTGAGGGAAATGTTTTGTTGGATATATTCAGTTCTTATTTTTTAAGATACTGCTATATGTTTCAGCCCCAAAATGATTTGTTGCCTTTGTGTAGAACTTGCCTCTTTAGTCATTTTTACTCAGGTGCCTTAATGAAATGTCATGGAAACTCTCTAAATCACACAAAAAAATCTTGAAAGGGGAGGACCTTCAAGATGATGGAGGAGTAAGACGTGGAGATCACCTTCCTCCTCACAAATACATCAAAAATACATCTACATGGGGAACAGCTCCTACAAAACACCTACTGAATGCTGGCAGAAGACCTCAGACTTCCCAAAAGGCAAGAAACTCTCCACGTACCTGGGTAGGGCAAAAGAAAAAAGAAAAAGCAGAGACAAAATAATAAGGACAGGACCTGCACTTCTGGGAGGCAGCTGTGAAGGAGGAAAGGTTTCCACACACTAGGAGCCCCTTCACTGGTAGAGATGGGGGGCTGGGCAGGGGGGAAGCTTCGGAACCGCAGAGGAGAGCGTAGCCACAGAGGTGCGGAGGGCAAAGCGGATAGATTCCTGCACAGAGGATCGGTGCCGACCAGCACTCACCAGCCCGAGAGGCTTGGCTGCTCACCTGCCGGGGCGGGCGGGGGCTGGGAGCTGAGGCTTGGGCTTCGGAGGTCAGGTCCCAAGGAGAGGACTGGGGCTGGCTGTGTGAACACAGCCTGAAGGGGGCTAGTGCACCACAGCTAGCCAGGAGGGAGTCCAGTGAAAAGTCTGGACCTGCCTAAGAGTTAAGAGATCATAGTTTTGGGGTGCATGAGGAGAGGGGATTCAGAGCACTGCCCAAATGAGCTCCAGAGAAGGGTGCGAGCCATGGCTATCAGCGTGGACACCAGAGATGGGCATGAAATGCTAAGGCTGTAGTGCAGCCACCAAGAAGCCTGTGTGCAAGCACAGGTCACTATCCACACCTCCCCTCCTGGGAGCCTGTGCAGCCCACCACTGCCAGGGTCGTGTGATCCAGGGACAACTTCCCCAGGAGAACGCACGGCGCGCCTCAGGCTGCTGCAACGTCATGCCGGGCTCTGCTGCCACAGGCTCTTCCTGCATTCTGAACCCCTACCTCCCCCTGGCCTGAGTGAGCCAGAGCCCCCACATCAGCTCTTCCTTTAACTCCCTCCTGTCTGGGTGGGGAACAGACGCCAGAGGGTGACCTACAAGCAGAGCCAAGGCCAAACCCAAAGCTGAAACCCAGGAACTGTGTGAACAAACGAGAGAAAGGGAAATTTCTCCATGAGCCTCAGGAGCAGTGGATTAAATCTCCACAATAAACTTGATTTGCCCTGCATCTGTGGAAGAGACAACGAATCATCCCAAAACTGAGGTGGTGGACATTGGGAGAAATCTATAGACTCGGGGTTTGCTTTATGTGTCTAATTAGTGTCTAGTTTTACATTTATCTTAGTTTAGTATTTAGAGCTTATTATCATTGGCAGATTTGTTTATTGATTTGATTTCTCTCTTCCTTTTTTAAAAATATTTATATTTTTTTCCTTTTTCCCTTTTTGTTAGTGTGTATGCCTATGCTTCTTTGTGTGATTTTGTCTGTATAGGTTTGCTTTTACCATTTGTCCTAGGGGTCTGTTTGTCCATTTTTTTTTTAAGTATAGTGTTTATCGCTTGTTATCATTGGTAGATTTGTTTATTGGTTTGGTTGCTCTCTTCTTTTTTAAAAGAAATACTTTTATTTGAATATTTTAAATTTTTTTATTTAAATAACTTTTATTTATTTTTTGTTTCTTCTTTTTTTTTTTTCTTTTCTCCCTTTTCTTCTGAGCTGTGGGGCTGACAGGGTCTTAGTGCTCTGGTTGGGTGTCAGGCCTAAGCGTATGAGGTGAGAGAGCTGAGTTTAGGATATTGGTCCACCAGAAACCTCCCAGCCCCTCATAATATCAATTGTTGAGAGCTCACCAGAGATCTCTGTCTCAACGTTAAGACCCAGCTCCACTCAATGATCAGCAAGCTCCAGGGCTGGACACCCCATGCCAAACAACTAGCAAGACAGGAACACAACCCCACCCATTAGCAGAGAAGCTGCCTAAAATCATAAGTTCACAGAAACCCCAAAACACACCACGAGACGTGGTCCTGCCCACCAGAAAGACAAGATCCAGCCTCATCCACCAGAATACAGGCACCAGTCCCCTCCATCAGGAAGCCTACACAACCCACTGAACCAACCTGAGCCACTGGGGTCAGACACCAAAAACAATGGGAATTACGAACCTGAAGCCTGTGAAAAGGAGACCCCAAACAAGTAAGTTAAGCAAAATGAGAAGACACAGAAATACACAGCAGATGAAAGAGCAAGGCAAAACCCCACCATACCAAACAAATGAAGAGCAAATAAGCAGTCTACCTGAAAAAGAATTCAGAGTAATGACAGTAAAGATGATCGAAAATCTTGGAAATGGAAAGGAGAAAATACAAGAAATGTTTAACAAGGACCTAGGAGAACTAAAGCACAAACAAACAATGATGAACAACACAATAAATGAAATTTAAAATTCTCTAGAATAAATCAGTAGCAGAATAACTGAGGCAGAAGAAAAAAGTGACCTGCCTGGAAGATAAAACAGTGGAAATAACTACACAGAGCAGAATAAAGAGAAAAGAATGAAAAGAATTGAGAACAGTCTCAGAGACCTCTGGGACAACAGTAAATGCACCAACATTCGAATTATAGGGGTCTCAGAAGAAGAAGAGAAAAAGACGGACTGAGAAAATATTTGAAGAGATTATAGTTGAAAACTTCCCTAATATGGGAAAGGAAATAGCCACCCGAATCCAGGAAGTGCAGAGTCCCATACAGGATAAATCCAAGGAGAAACATGCCAAGACACATATTAATCAAACTATCAAAAATTAAATACAAGGAAAAACTATTAAAAGCAACAAGGGAAAAATGACAAATAAAAGAGAATCCCCATAAGGTTAACAGCTGATCTTTCAGCAGAAGCTCTGAAAGCCAGAAGGGAGTGGCAGCACACATTTAAAGTGATGAAGGGAAAAAACCTACAACCAAGATTACTCTACCCAGCAAGGATCCCATTCAGATTCAACAGAGAAATTAAAACCTTTACAGGAAAGCAAAAGTGAAGAGAATTCAGCACCACCAAACCAGCTTTAAAACAAATGCTAAAGGAATTTCTCTAGGCAAGAAACACAAGAGAAGGAAAAGACCTACAAAAACAAATCCACAACAGTTAAGAAAATGGTAATAGTAACGTACATATCGATAATTACCTTAAATGTAAATGGATTAAATGCTCCAACCAAAAGTCAAAGGCTTGCTGAATGGGCACAAAAAACAAGACCCATATATATGCTGTCTACAAGAGACCCGCTTCAGACCTAGGGACACATACAAACTGAAAGTGAGGAGATGGAACAAGATACTTCTTGCAAAGGGAAATCAAAAGAAATCTGGAGTAGCAATTTCTCATATCAGATAAAATAGACTTTAAAATAAAGACTATTACAAGAGACAAAGAAGGACACTACATAATGATCAAGGGATCAATCCAAGAAGAAGATACAACAATTTTAAATATTTATGCACCCAACATAGGAGCACCTCAATACATAAGGCAAATGTTACCAGCCATAAAAGGGGAAATAGACAGTAACACAATAATAGTAGGGGACTTTAATGCACCATTTTCACCAATGGACAGATCATCCAAAATGCAAATAAATAAGGAAACACAAGCATTAAATGACACATTTAACAAGATGGATCTAGTTGATATTTATAGGGCATTCCATCCAAAAACAACAGAATACACTTTCTTCTCAAGTGCTCATGGAACATTCTCCAGGATAGGTCTTATCTTGGGTCACAAATCAAGCCTTGGTAAATATAAGAAAATTGAAATTGTATCAAGTATCTTTTCTGACCACAGCGTTATAAGACTAGATATCACTTACAGGAAAAAAAAGTAAAAAATACAAGCACATGGAGGCTAAACAATATGCTACTAAATAACCAAGAGATCACTGAAGAAATCAAAAAGGAAATCAAAAAATACCTAGAAACAAATGAGAATGAAACACAATGACCCAAAACTTAAGGGACACAGCAAAGGAGTTCTAAGAGAGAAGTATATAGCAATACAATCCTACCTCAAGAAAGAAGAAACATCTCAAATAAACAACCTAAATTTACAACTAAAGCAATTAGAGAAAGAAGAACAAAAAAACCCCAAAGTTATCAGAAGGAAAGAAATCATAAAGATCAGATCAGAAATAAATGAAAAAGAAATGATGGAATTGGTAACAAACATCAATAAAACTAACACCTGGTTCTTTGAGATGATAAATAAAATTGATAAACCATTAGCCAGACTCATCAGGAAAAAAAGTGGGAAGACTCAAATCAATAGAATCAAAAATGAAATAGAAGTAACAACTGACACTGAAGAAATACAAAGGCTCATAAGAGATTACTACAAGCAACTGTATGCCAATCAAATGGACAACCTGGAAGAAATGGACAAATCTTCCAACAAACAAAAGCCCAGGACCAAATGGCTTCACAGGTGAATTCTATCAAACATTTAGAGAATAGCTAACACCTATCCTTCTCAAACTCTTCCAAAATATAGCAGAGGGAGGAACACTCCCAAACTCATTCTATGAGGCCACCATCACCCTGATACCTAAACCAGACAAAGATGCCACAAAAAAAGAAAACTACAGGCCAATATCACTGATGAGCATAGATGCAAAAATACTCAACAAAATACTAGCAAACAGAATCCAACAGCACATTAAAAGGATCATACACCATGATCAAATGGGGTTTATCCCAGGAATGCAAGGATTCTTCAGTATACGCAAATCAGTCAATGTGATTGATAAACGATATTAACAAACTGAAGGAGAAAAACCATATGATCATCTCAATAGATGCAGAAAAAGCTTTTGACAAAATTCAACACCCATTTATGATAAAAGCTCTCCAGAAAGTAGGCATAGAGAGAACTTACCTCAACATAATAAAGGCCATATATGACAAACCCAGAGCCAACATCATTCTCAATGGTGAACAACTGAAACCATTTCCACTAAGATCAGGAACAAGACAAAATTGCCCACACTCACCATTATTATTCAACATAGTTTTGGAAGGCTTACCCACAGCAATCAGAAAGGAAAAAGAAATAAAAGTAATCCAAATCAGAAAAGAAGAAGTAAAACTGTGACTGTTTCCAGATGATATGATACTATACATAGGGAATCCTAAAGATGCTACCAGAAAACCACTAGAGCTAATCAATGAATTTGGTAAAGTAGCAGGATACAAAATTAATGCACAGAAATCTCTTGCATGTCTATACAGTGATGATGAAAAATCTGACAGAGAAATTAAGGAAACACTCCCATTTACCATTGCAACGAAAAGAATAAAATACCTAGGAATAAACCTACCTATGGAGACAAAAGACCTGTATGCAGAAAACTATACGACACTGATGAAAGAAATTAAAGTTGATGCAAACACTTGGAGAGATACACCATGTTCTTGGATTGGAAGAATCAACATTGTGAAAATGACTATATTACCCAAAGCAATCTACAGATTCAATGCAATCCCTATCAATCTACCAATGGCATTTTTCACAGAACTAGAACAAAAAATTTCACAATTTATATGGAAACACAAAAGACCCTGAATAGCCAAAGCAATCTTGAGAAAGAAAAACAGAGCTGGAGGAATCAGGCTCCAGGACTTCAGACAATACTACAAAGCTACAGTCATCAAGACAGTATGATACCAGCACAAAAAGAGAAATACAGATCAATGGAACAGGAGAGAAAGTCCAGAGATAAACCCACACACATATGGTCACCTTATCTTTGATAAAGGAGGCAAGAATATACAATGGAGAAAAGACAGCCTCGTCAATAAGTGGTGCTGGGAAAACTGGACAGCTACATGTAAAAGAATGAAATTAGAACACTCCATACCACCGTATAAAAAAATAAACTTCAAATGGATTAAAAACCTAAATGTAAAGCCAGACACTATAATACTCTTAGAGGAAAACATAGGCAGAACACTCCATGACATAAATCACAGCAAGATCCTTTTTCACCCACCTCCTAGAGAAATGGAAATAAAATCAAAAATAAACAAATGGAACCTAATGAAACTTAAAAGCTTTTTCACAACCAAGGAAACTATAAACAAGACGAAAAGACAACCCTCAGAATGGGACAAAAGATTTGCAAATGAAGCAACTGACAACGGATTAATCTCTCAAATACACAAGTAGCTCTTGCAGCTCAATATCGAAAAAACAAAGAACCCAATCCAGAAATGGGCCGAAGACCTAAGTAGAGATTTCTACAAAGAAGGTGTATAGATTGCTAACAAACACATGAAAGGATGCTCAACATCACTAATCATTAGAGAAATGCAAATCAAAATTACCACAAGGTATCACCTCACACCAGTCAGAATGGCCATCATCAAAACATCTACAAAAAATAAATGCTGGAGAGGGTGTGGAGAAAAGGGAACGCTGTTGCACTGGTTGTGGGAATGTAAAGTGATACAGCCACTATGGAGAACATTATGGAGGTTCCTTAAAAAACTAAAAATAGAACTACCATATGACCCAGCAATCCCACTACTGGGCATTTATGCTGAGAAAACCATAATTCAAAAAGAGTCATGCACCGCAATGTTCTTTGCAACACCATTTACAATAGCCAGGACATGGAAGCAACCTAAGTGTCTATCGACAGATGAATGGATAAAGAAGATGTGGCACTTATGTACAATGGAATATTACTCAGCCATAAAAAGAAATGAAATTGAATTATTTGTAGTGAGGTGGATGGACCTAGAGTCTGTCATACAAGTGAAGTAAGTCAGAGAAAAACAAGTACCATATGCTAATACATATATATGGAATCTAAAAAAAACATGGTTCTGAAGAACCAGGGACAGGACAGGAATAAAGACGCAGGTGTAGAGAATGGACTTGAGGACACAGGTAGGGGGAAGGGTAAGTTGGGATGAAGTGAGAGAGTGGCATGGACATATATACACTGTCAAATGTAAAATAGCTAATGGGAAGCAGCCACATAGCACAGGGAGACCAGCTCGGTGCTTTGTGACCACCTAGAGGGGTGGGATAGCGAGGGTGGGAGGGGGATGCAATAGGGTGGGGATATGGGGATATATATACATATAGCTGATTCACTCTGTTATACAGGACAAACTAACACACTACTGTAAAGCAATTATACTGCAATAAAGATGTTAAAAAAAAAATTCTCTAGAGGGTTATTATTGTTCCCAGACTTTTCAGTTGAGGAGGGAAAAAGAAAAATGGATAAATGTGAAGGGAAATATAACAATTATTGTAGCTTTGGAATAATGTAGATCATCTTATTATTTTAAATTTATATGTTAATATACACCAAGATACATTTTAGAATATAATCTAAATAACACAAATATTAAAATTCAGTTCTTTTATATATATCTACTTATATGCTTAGAGGTTTTCTTGAAATTTAGTGCCAGGCCAAATAGATTTTAATCAGGCACAGTTAATTATACTCATAAAATTACTAACAAAGTACTAAAATAAAATTATATTACTTACATTGACATCACTTCTGATGACAAAGAAGACTAATAAAAGAAAAATCAGTGTTTTATATTCTGGAACAACTTTCCAGTTTAGATATAGGACGTCAACGTAAGTTTTTCACAAGTTGTTTTCATCATGTTTTTAGACTAGTGATGAAATCATTTGTTGCTTTTTAAAATGTAATTAAATAAAGAGCTTTATCCTTAAAATGTGGTGATGGTCACATCACCTTTTAAATCATTTCTAGTAGAACAGATCTATATGTAGCTTATAACAGGGAAACAATCAAAATTTGTTGACTAATGAAATCATTTTTTTTAATCAAAAGAATAAGATAATTATCATGAAATCAGAATAAAATGCTAAGAAAACTGGAAGAAACAAAATTTAAAAGAGTTTATTTTGGTTGTTTTTTCATATTTCTATTTCTTTTTCCTTTAGAGCATTTTTTTTTTATTGCGGCCAGACACCGTACAAAATAACTCAAGCTGTTTTTAGTGTTTCACCACACAAAAGAACAAAGTTTAACCTTACAGAATTTTAATATTTATTTTCTGAATTATTTATTCTCTAACAATTCTAGTCATTGCCCATATGTTATGTTCATATTCTCTCAGGTTTCAATAAAATGAATAAAATATCACAGAGGACACTTAAAATATTTTATGGTGTTATCATGGGAAGAATGTGGAGAGAAGGATTCCACAATGCCAACCAAACACTGTAGGATGTGAAATATTTTTACAACTATAGAACAGGAAATTATTAAACAAGTGAATAAAAATTTACTAGAAAATATAAAGGTTTAAAGCTTTTTATGTGAATTAATATGTCAAGGTCACGTCAGGACCACACCTAAATATCACTCACAGGAATTTCTATATCCCTTATGCAACAATTCCTAGGTGGCACATAACTCCAAAGAAAGAAAAGAAGAGAAAAAAGAAAAGAAGCTAGTTGCTTATGTATGGAAACAGGGAGTAAAGAAACTAAGGAGAGGGACTGAAATTCTTAATTTTTAAAATTATGTTTACGATGTAGGAGAAGCATAAGAACACCAACTTGAAGGCTATTTATGATGCAGGATAATCTATTTGGAAAGGATATTCAGGGAGAAAAGTGGGGTAATATGGGTTATTATAAGCATCTCCAAGTCTCTGTTTCAACTATACAATGAGAAAAATAAAGAGGGATTTTCAAGATAAGTGTTTATTATTGTATTCCAAGTTATAGACATTTTCTTAGGGAAATTTTATCTCAACATTGAAAGTATAGCATATGTCAATAAGTAAATTACAGGAATTGGCATGTGGTTACAGGTGAAACATAAGGTATAAAATATTAAATTGTGTTCATATAACGCCTAGACTAGAACAAAATCACTTAGGTAGCATATCTTTAATATGTGTGGTGGTCACTAATGCTGTTTACAATGGTTCCAGTTCTTATTCTGGGCACAAGGGAGAATTTCATTTTGTCTCTCCTTTTGAAGTTGGATGTGGCCATGTAATTTGTGTTAGCTAATGAAATGTGAGGAGAACTGTGTATCATTTCAAGATGGAAGCTTAAAAAACCAGTGCAGAATCACTGTGTTCCCTTCCCCAAGACTAGCGTTTTTGGAGAACGGGTAAAGATGGAACCTCTATCATCCTGGGTGCCTGAATGACTGAAGAATGGATTCTCCCACACAGCAGTCGTGTGAGATTTTAATCTCTTTAGGTTGCAGAGAGCCCTTGAAGTCTATACAATAGTAGTACCTATGTTCTAAGATGGTTGTGAGACTCAAAGATAACTCATCTTTGGCACTTGATGTGATGTCCAATAAATGTTCACTATTAGCACTACTGTTAAAAATGAAAACAAAATGCTTAAAGCTTTTTCTGGAAATTTTATATTTCTCTTCCTAAATGATAACTTTAAAAAGTGAACCATTTTATTTATCGTACTAATTTTGTGACATGTTTTCCTTTTCCTTACATTGTGACTTGCTTCCAAAGAAAGAGTCAGCAATCAAAAGTCACAGAGTTTCTACCTATGCTTAACATAGAAACCACATGAATAATCTCACTAGACAGGAAACTAGGTAAGGCACAAACATCAGTGCTTAGCAGAAAGGGCAGAGAAGAGAATTATAGTGGGTTAGCCTCTGGCTGTCCAAGGGGTTTATGGTGTTCTAGGAAACTAGAAGTGAGTGGTCAAGAATTACGTTTCCAATATTACCGAAAGAGCGAGGGCGTTTTTAGCTGAAATCTTGTAACTCAAATCTACTTGTAACCTCAGAATCATTCAAAAATATGATAAAATAGTGAAGGTCATCACTCTCGAAGAGCTTCGGCTGTGAATTTTCCATTTGATAAGAAAAGAGTTAACCATTCTTGGAAAGAAGGAGTACACATAATAAGATATAATGTAAGCCAAGTAGGGCAAGTTCCTTTTCTTTAGTAAATAATTTCGGTCTACACTGTAGACTTTGGACAAAGTTCATGGATTGGCAGTAGAATGCATTTGGTAAGGAAGCTGCTGGAAATACAGTCCTTCACTCAGGCCCTTGTTGTTGTTGTCATTGTTGACCAAGGTTTTTCAATGCAAAATGGGGCCACTTAAATCAATTTATTGACATGTCATTGATTAACAGAGAGAACATGACTTATGTAAATTGATTACAGTATGCAAGAGAGCTAGCTATTTCCACATCACCTTTAAAGTGAGGCTTTCTGTAAAATACAGGCTGCTCAGAGGTTATTTTCAGAGTCACCTCTGTCTCTGTCTAGAATAGCCTTGTGCCTTTTTCTCAAATTTTTCCATTCTACACCAATATTTAACCAGCCCACTCTTCCAGTGGAGATTGATCTGTTAAATAAGATGAATGAAACTACTATTTAGTTTTGTTTATTGTACATATAGTTCCTCTCCTGTGCCTGTTCTGCGAAGAAAACAGGACCTGATTCACTTTGGCACCTACCGGAAGTCCTCAATGCCTTATACTCTATTCTGCTGTTTTTCTGTTCAACTCACCAATAAAACAAATTTACTAAAGTGGATTGCAGGCAATAGCTTTAAAGTGTTAAAGGCAACCACTAGGGTGGCCCAAATATTAAAGAACCTGACTTTTTCTACCTTAAAAATCAGCACTTTGCTATAAAATAGGTTCTTGGTATTTTGGAACCATCTTGGCATAGAGTTTTACAGCTTAGGGCCAACCTTGCTTTTCACAGTGATTAAATAGAAGGTCGACTAACTCTTAACCTTCATTTAGCTTGCAATTCAAATGTACACTTGACTAAAAATAAAATATCTGAAAATAAGTGGCATCTGCCCAGTACTTTGGGGTTTTCTAAAGGCCTTTACATAAGGTATTTTATTTAAGCCTTATAACAGTCTTGTTTGCTCAACATTATTACCTTGATTTACATAAAAAATAAAGTTCAGAAAGGTTAAGTGACTTGTTCACATAAGTATAAACTGAAGGAGCCCAGGCTTAAATGTATTCTATGTATTCTACACTACCAAATTTGTCCTTCGCAGCTGTACTGTCCAACAGAAACATAGCAGGGGGCACACATGACATTTACATTTTTCCTGGAGCCACATTACAAAAGGTAAAAAGTAATCAGTGGAATTAATTTTAGTAATATATATATTTTACTTGATCAAAAATACCATCATTTCAACATGTATTCAATTTAAAAATTGGTAATGATTTATTTCATGCTTTTTTTTTTGTACAAAATTTATGAAATCCAGTGTGTACTTAAAGTATATCTCACCTTGGATGCTAAATTTTCATGAGAAATACTTAACTTGTAGATGACATCAAATTTAAAGTCGAAAAAGCAGATTCACATACTCGAATTATTCTAAGCATACTTCAAACTTTTTTCCAACAATGAAATTCAGTGTTAGTTTTCAAATTTAAATTTAATTTTAAAATTTAGTTCCTCAGTCATAGCAGCCATGTGTGAAGTGCTCAGTCGTCACATGGGACTGCCATATAGACAGAGGCCTTACAGTGTCTGGATTAGCAGTAGAGTTTAAAGTCAGTTTCATGCTGTTTATTTCATCTTTCACCTACATCAATTATGAAGAAAGAGATAACATGTTAAAGGGGGGCAATTACATATTCAGATGGGCTGATTTTCTTTCTTGGTTTCCAGATAATTTTTACAGGTTGAGCTTTACATAGAAACACGTAGACCTAAAAGAAAAAAATAAAAACCAAAACCTTCCTTTGTAGGTCAAGTAAATAAACAATATTTAAGAAAATACAACTCATTTCCTTTACCACTCAATCAAAATCCTGGTTGTTAGCAGTTAGCTCATACATTTTTGTTGAAGGTAAACATAGTTTGCTTCTGCCTCTGCACTACTGCACTCTTTTCAGCTCAGTGAATGTAGAGCTTATAAGAATTTTTATGAAATGTTGGAATGTGATAAAATAGGTGAAATTTGCCTTGCAAGCTGGAATAAACTTCTCTTCACCTGTCTCTCCCTTCTGTATGTTTCACCACTTAAATGCTGTATGTTTCTCTGCTGCCCTTAGTTATGAAGCCAGATGACTTTGGACTTGAGTCCTTCCTCTTTCTTGTCATCATTTGACTCACTCTGTGATTTATTTCTCTCAGGAAAGGACGTTATAAACTTCTTTCTCTAAGGGATGATTGTCACCTTTCTAGAGATATTAAACATGAGAGGAGAATTTGAGGTAGCAGCAGGCTATAAAGAATATATTTGGGGGGTCAGGAGAGGTGTGAAGTCATATCACTTTGTCAGGAACTCCTTCTGCCTGCCCTCCACTGGAAGCCTTCAGCCAGCTTCCGGTGCACAAACTTTAATATAGAAAGTATTGCTTCTCATCTGAGTTTTAATATTGAAAAATTAAGTTATGATCATTGTTAAGAAGCTAGCTAAAAGGAAGCCACCCTTAGTTCATAAAATTCAATTCACATATCCATCTCCGTAAGGCAGGGCTATAATATCCCATGGGTTTGGGTTCGTGGGCGCCCTGTTAGAATTTACTCCATGCTGAGAGGCCTGTCTTCCTTTGTGAATACATTTCTTTAAAAATCCGTAAAAATTTATGACTAATTATTGGACATTCCGAGATCCATTGGAAGGATTTCCTCTTGATTAGCCGTTATAAACTTCTGCCAATAATACACTGCATAAGTTTACAAAAGGGCTTTGGTGTAGAGAACAAATGTATGGACACCAAGGGGGGAAAGCAGGGTGGGGGGGCGGATGGTGGTGGTGGGATGAATTGGGAGGTTGGGATTGACATGTATACACTAATATGTATAAAATAGATAACTAATGAAAACGTGTATTTAAAAAAGAAAGGCTTTGGTTGCCAGAAGTTGCTAAGTTCCAAATATTGTGAAAGATTCTGTCTAGGCTGTGGAGCCAGTGTACCATTTCTGGGAAATTATTGGCAAACTATTGTGGCCACTTAGAGTCGGTCTAGGAGAATACCTAAACTCTTCTTGAAAATTGTGCTTACAATTTGAATAGTTACAAAGGATTATTTATAAGACAGATGTCAGATATCAAGAATTATGAGATATTGAACGAAGTTTAACAAAAAAGGGCATAACCGTTATCTTTGAATTCCCCAGTGTATCCATCAGAGGTAATCACTACCTGGCCTATGCCTTAATCATTACCTTATACTTTGGTTTTCTTTATAGTTTGACTACATATGTTAATTTCCCTAAATGATGTTTGGCTTCATTTTCTAAGTTTTTGGATTTCATATACATGAATTTATGTTTGTTTGCAATTTGCTTATTTTTTTGTTCAAGAATATGTTCTCCCACCAGCACTAAATAAATTGTTCTAGTCGTTTTTCATCCTTTACAACACTTGGGGTGGTATTAAGTGCTCTTCCTATTACATTATTTTTTCTTTATTTATGTGTAGATGTTTTTATATATCTGAGTACTAATATGCCACAAATACTCCTAGTTTGTGGTTCTTCTTTTTATTATATGATGTCTTGATGAAGAGAAATTCTTTAGTCATCAAATTTCTCATTATTTCTCTTTTGCTGTCTATTTTTGTACCTTGATTAAGAAACCCCTCCCTTCCTTGAATTGATGAATAGATTTTACCGTCTTTCAAAATTTTGCCTTTTACATTTGCTTTAATTTACCTGAAAACAGTATTTGTGGATGGCGTCAGGTAGCGGTCTAATTTCATATTTATTCCACACATGGATACCCAAATGTGCAAGTATCTTTTATCAAATTGTCTCTTTCTTTTCCCAGGTATCTATAATACCTGCTCTGCCATAGACATGTGTCTTATTTTGGGGATCTTCATGGTCAAATGTGTCCATCTTTGCACTAATACAAAAATGCCATTATTTAAAGGTATCATTTTGTTGCCTTGTGAATCAAATCTTCTCACCTTTCTCTAATTCTTCAGAATGTCTGTTTATAGTTTTCTGTTCTTTGATATACATTATAAAATTAGCTTGTGACATTCATTCTGTTTCCTCCAAAGTTGTGATTTTGATTTGAAATGTCTTGATTGGAAATAACTTTGACTGTATAGATTAATTTGGGGAAAAGTGCCACCTTTATAATATTGTCATCCAATCCATGATTATAGTACATTTTCTAGATTATTTAATTCTCTAATGCCTTATAGTAATGCTTTATAAGTTTCTTTATAAATGCCATACACATCTTTTATTAGATATATTTCTGAGGGCATCATATATTTTGATGCTATTGAGTATGATATATATGTTCATAATTTTTAAATCTGCACCTTGATGAATGTTATGTATATATGATAACACATATATCTTTTTATTTTTATTTTATTTTATTTTTTTGCGGTACGCGGGCCTCTCACTGTTTGGCCTCTCCCGTTGCGGAGCACAGACTCCGGACGCGCAGGCTCCGGACGCGCAGGCTCAGCGGCCATGGCTCACGGGCCCAACCGCTGTGCGGCATGTGGGATCTTCCTGAACCTGTGTCCCCTGCATCGGCAGGCGGACTCTCTACCACTGCGCCACCAGGGAAGCCCCTTGGGCTGCACTTTTGAGCTGGCTCTTCTTGTCCCAGTGCATGCACACGTGTGATGGGGATGGTTGTTTCTGCCTTGGTTTGAGGCTTGTTTGGGGCCTGATGGGTTACAGCTGCACTTCTGAGCTTGTTCCACTTTTCCTCTCGTGTGTGTGCATGCGATGGTGATGGTGCCAGAGAGGAGGGGCTGGGGCAGGAGCTTGGTCCCGGCAGCGTGTGGTGTGCAGTGGCAGTCCTGGCAGGCTGGCCAGAGCACCAGACAGTTTTCAACCTGCTGCCTCTGTGCTGGGGCAGGGAGCTGGGAAGTTCATCCATGCACTATTCAAGAGTGGAGTCTGTTTCTCACAGCTCTCCGGTAAGCCCCACTCTGTTTTCAAACCAGCTAATGGGGTTTTTCTTCCTTGTGCTGGACCACGAGGCTGGCATGCCTAATGTGGGACTTGAACCCCTTGCTCTTTAGAGATGATTCCTGAGCCTATAATCCCCCCTCCTCTTCTGGGTCTCCTGCTAGACATGTGGGTCCTAACTAGATTGCTTCTCCTCCCTTCCTACTATACTGTGTATTGTTCTATCTTTATAGTCTTGGTTGTAGAAGGGCTGTTCTGTTAGTCTTCAGATCATTTGAGTTGTTCTATATGTCGTTGTAGTTTTGCTGTGTTCCACTGGGGGAGATGAGCTCAGAGTCTTCGTACTCTGACGTCTTAATCCTGCCTCCTACGTTCCTTAAACTTTATTTCAACTTTATATGTATTCATTTAAGAATACATATTTGATTCTTTTTTTATAGTTTTCAGTTATCAAGTGACACTTTCCAAACTATTATTTTGTTTACTAGACAAAATAAATATATTTTGTTTGTGATAACTCCAACATCTGGGTGACCTCCAAGTGTTTTTCTACCATGTTTCTCATCTTGCTTGATCATATGGTCTTGTGACCTAGTATTTTGGGTAATTTTTTAGTGATGCTGAACATGGTGTAAGAAAAGTTTTAGTGGTAATACGATTCTCTGGATGTTTTCTCGTCCCCTAGAAGGGATATAATTAGAGGCTGAGCCTCAGTCTTACGAGATCTGCTCTATTTCTGGTTCAATTCTATTCCTAGCATGTAGCCTTTCATTAGTTCCAGCTGAAAGCATGAGGCGTTTATTAGGGATTTTTCCTCTATGGAAGGATCAGTTACACTAATTGTTGGCTCCATAGCCCCTTAAGATTGCTGAAAGTTGTGCTTTTAGCAAATCAGCAAACATGTTGAGAATAAAAGTGGGAATGAATGAAGCTGAAGTGGGCTGTTTTTCACTTCCTCCAAGATATTTGTCCATTAAATCTTCATTGCGTTACTGTGTCTTAAATGTCTTTGGACTGATAGTTTTTAGATTTTGTCAGGGTTGGTCTATAATAAGAGAACCATTATTACCAGAATGAGAAATAATCCTTTATGTAAGCTTGAATCTAATATGTGTTCTGAAATTTTAGGGTGCATTGTTATATCTGTGTGTGTTGATCATCTATAAATGTTTCTGTTTACCTCTTCCATATGACTAATGATTTATTATGTTTGCTTAATCAATAATTACATGTGTCAGAATCTACCAGTACAATTACGAATTTGTCAGTTTCTCTTGTTTTATTAATTTTTACCTTGTATGCTCAGAAGTTATTAGTCTATACTATGTCAGAATCTTTACATTTTTTTTTTTTTTTTTTTGCGGTACGCGGGTCTCTCACTGTTGTGGCTTCTCCCGTTGCGGAGCACAGGCTCCGGACCCGCAGGCTCAGTGGCCATGGCTCACGGGCCCAGCCGCTCAGCGTCATGTGGGATCTTCCCGGACTGGGGCACAAACCCGCGTCCCCTGCATCGGCAGGCAGACTCTCAACCACTGCACTACCAGGGAAGCCCGAATCTTTACATTTTTCTGGAGAATTGAAATTTTTCTCATTATTAGTATCCCTCTCTTAGAGTTAATAATATTTTATGTAATCTTATAATTGTTGGAATCAAAGATAGATTTATTTCCAACATAATGTATTCCTCTTGTTTTCTTTTGGATTTATCAAGTATGTTTTCTCACTGAATTAATTATATTCCTCAGTTCATGGCACATTATCATTATTACCAGTGGTTGTGTACAAAATCCTCTCTTGTACTATGTACATATTTTTATATATATTCCTTTTTCCTTATTTTTCCTCATAATTTACCTCATATGAATTTTTTTGATTTTACGTGGTTTTACAAAATGTGGGTGGTTTCTGTATGCATGTATTTTTTTAAACATATTTATTGGAGTATAATTGCTTTACAATGTTGTGTTAGTTTCTGCTGTATCACAAAGTGAATCAGCTATATGTATACATAGATCCCCATATCCCCTCTCTCTTGCGTCTCCCTCCCACCCTCCCTATCCCACCCCTCTAGGTGGTCACAAAGCACTGAGCTGATCTCCCTGTGCTATGTGGCTGCTTCCCACTAGCTAGCTATTTTTTACATTTGGTAGTGTATATATGTCCATGCCACTCTCTCACTTCGTCTCAGCTTACCCTTCCCCCTCCCTGTGTCCTCAAGTCCATTCTCTATGTCTGTGTCTTTATTCCTGTCCTGCCCCTAGGTTCTTCAGAACCTTTGTTTTTTTTTAGATTCCATATGTATGTGTTAGAATATATTGTATTTGTTTTTCTCTTTCTGACTTACTTCACTCTGCATGACAGTCTCTAGGTCCATCCACCTCACTACAAATAACTCAATTTTGTTTCTCTTTATGGCTGAGAAATATTCCATTTTATATATGTGCCACATCTTCTTTATCCATTCACCTGTCGATGGACACTTAGGTTGCTTCCGTGTCCTGGCTATTGTAAATAGAGCTGCAATGAATATTGCAGTACATGACTTTGTGAATTATGGTTTTCTCAGGGTATATGCCCAGTAGTGGGATTGCTGGGTCGTATGGTAGTTGTATTTTTAGTTTTTTAAGGAACCTCCATACTGTCCTCCATAGTGGCTATATCAGTTTACATTTCCACCACCAGTACAAGAGGGTTCCCTTTTCTCCACACCCTCTCCAGCATTTATTGTTTGTGCATTTTTTTGATGATGGCCATTCTGACTGGTGTCAGGTGATACCTCACTATAGTTTTGATTTGCATTTCTCTAATGATTAGTGATGTTGAGCATCCTTTCATGTGTTTGTTGGCAGTCTGTATGTCTTCTTTGGAGAAATGTCTATTTAGGTCTTCTGCCCATTTGGGGGTTGTTTGGGTTGTTTGTTGTTTTGATATTGAGCTGCATGAGCTGCTTGTATATTTTGGAGATTAATCCTTTGTCAGTTACTTCATTTGCAAATATTTTCTCCCATTCTGAGGGTTGTCTTTTCCTCTTGTTCATGGTTTCCTTTGCTGTTATGCATGTAGTTTTAATTTAGATAAATATTATTGTGTTAGATCTCTCCATCTTCTTTACTTTTTTTTTTCACTTTAAAATTTGTGTTTTTAGTCACTGTGCGTCTTGTCTGCCTTCTAATTGTTGCCTAGAATTTCATGGTGTGCATCCACCACATTTTAACTATCTGTTCTTCCTATTGTCTGCTGCCACAAAAAAAAAAAAAAAAAAAAAAAAGCAGCAGTGAAGCTTATTCAAATATGAATCCTAGAAATCTGTTTACTCTCAACATCCATTGTCTTGCCTTCTCCATCATAGTCTCTGCCTCAGGAGACTGACATGTAAGAACTACATCAATATATTTCTTTGCCATCTATTTCCTGGTTGGATTCAGTTAACAACAAACACTGGCAGTGCAATGATGATAGATAGCAGAAGGATTCAGGGTATTTATTACTTTGTGTGGTCATCTCAGGTTGACTTTGTCACCTTATTCATGTTTACAGTTCCTCTCAAGGAAGCCATCTCTGTAGGCTTTTCTCCTTGAGGATTCTTCCCTCATCCCATTGGGTCTGGAGGTGGTAAGAGCCCAATATACTGAACTCTCCCTTTATGTTCCCCTGCATTGTACTCATCCCCTTTTAATTGTCTTTTTAGTAACTCCCTTCAAATTATTCTAAAATGCTGGGATCTTGGCTCGTTTTAACCTTTATGGAATTGTAAGAAAATTGACATTCTTTTACTCTTGCTATTATTGATTTTTTAATTGATCAGAATCTAAAGCTAATCAGTACCATAAGCCTCACAAATGATACAACAACTAAAAAACTTTTTCCTTGTCATGAATCCTCTGGATTTATGTACTATTTTTTGTCTCATACGTTAATCTATCTTTTTTTTTTTTTGTGGTACGCGGGCCTCTCACTGTTGTGGCCTCTCCCGTTGCGGAGCACAGGCTCTGGACGCACAGGCCCAGCGGCCATGGATCACAGGCCCAGCCACTCTGCGGCATGCGGGATCCTCCTGGACCGGGGCACAAACCCATGTCCCCTGCATCAGCAGGCTGACTCTCAACCACTGCGCCACCAGGGAAGCCCTATCTCTTGTATTTAAAAAAAATCATCAAGTTGTAATTATTAATGTTGTAAAGAGTTATTTTTTTGTTTAGTCTTACATATTTACCATTTTAAAATTGTCATTCCTTTTCATGACTTAAACATTTTATATTGGGTCACTTTCCCTCTTCCTGAAGTATAGCCTTTATAATATTTTTTGCAAACTATCTAATTTGAAGTTGATGGATGTTTTCTTTCAGTACACTGATGATGTTATTTCACTGTATTCTTCCTGTTGCTGTCAGTAAGTTAGCTGTCATTCTAAATACCCTTCCTTTTAAGCAATCTGTGTTTTTCTGTTTGGCTATTTTATGATTTTCTCTTTTTGTCTGTGTTCTCTACTGCCACTGTGGTATGGATTTCTTCTTATTTATCCTGTTTGTAATACATTGGCCTTCTTGAATCTGTATTGGTGCTCTTCAACTTTTGTCAAAATTTCTATCATTACTCTTAAAATTGCTTCTGCACTATTTTCTTTTTCCCTTTATGCAGCTGCAATGGAATATAAGTTGAACTGTCACTTGGTCTGCATCTTTCAAACACTGTTTTTTATAACTACATCTTTGTATTTCTGTGCTGCCCTTTGGATTTATATATATATATATATATATATATATGGGAATTTACTATTTCTGTCTTCAACTATTCTAGTCTATTAATCTCATTCATTGACTTTTTAATGTCTTTTTTTAATTTCTAGAACTATTTGTTTACATTTCAAATATATTTGGTAATTAATTTTTTGCCTTTTGTTCCTTTGTCATTCTATTATATCTTGGCTTTAGACTTTTAAATTATATTATTTCTTTAAATTGTGTAAAGTACAATTACATGGTATTTTATATCTGACAATCCCAACACCTCATGTCTTTTGAAGGACTGCTATTGTTGTCCCTCATGATGTTTTGTTTCCTTGTGTGTTTTTTTTTGACTGAATCTTCCTATTTACTGAAAACTTTTTTGTGTTCAATATTAAGAATTTATATGGAAGTTTTTCCTCCAGTAATGATTTACATTTGTTCCTTCCAGAGGTCTGAGGCATTTCCAATCCATGACCTCTTTAAATCAAACTCTTAACTTGAAGCTTTTTGAACTGGTTGTAAACTGAGGGAAGACACACTTATGGTTATAAATTCCCAGCAGATACCACCTCAAACTCACCACTAAGTTTTTGCTTGGCCAGTTTTCTGAAAATCGTCCATAGTAGACATTTGGGATCCAGGATTATTTCTAATTCACCTTTAAATCAAAGGTGAAGGCCTTTGAGTTCCCAGGGCTATCTGGAAGTTTTCTAGTGGCCTCTCTACCTTGGATGTTGCTTGGGCTTTTCTTTAGGTATCCATTTCTTAAAGCCTATGAAAACTAAAGCTGAATTTCTCTTGGTCAACAAAATCTTTCTCTCCATTTGTGAGACTCAGTGCTCTGCTTAATTCTCTGAGATACAGCTTCTACTTTCTTTTTAACCTCTTTGTGTTCCTCAGTGCTTTTGTCAGTTCATTAATGTGTTTTAAACGATTAGAAAAATATTTTATTCAGCACTTTCAGTTATTTTTCAATGATGGGAGCAGTAAGAGAATCTAATCCACCATTACTCCTAGAAACACAGTTTTAATATTGTAGGGCTTTGGCAGTACTAAAAATACTTCAGTTATTCAAACATTTATGCTATTGGCATGATTAATATTTAATTTGTTTAGAACAATATTTAGAACCTATTACTAAGACACATTTCTTTCTGATTATTCCAGTTGTTCTTTTATCATGGCTATGGGCAACGGATTCTCCTGAAATGTGGTTTCTCAAGGCAATTTTCTATATTTGTCTTCTGTGATTCACTAACAGCTTGTTTGATCTCCATAACAGAAAATACTTCTCTCCATATGCCAAAAGACAACTCATTTAAATAAGCCTGGTTCATGGTTTATCAACTTGATTACATCAGTTCCTTGAAAATATAGGCGTTTATGCTATGGTTTTAGAATAAATTGCCTTCTCTAGTGTCACTTGTATTGTACTAGAAAACAAACATGTAATTTGAAAACCTGTGCCATCATGCTAGTAGAACAAGGAGGGATTTATCCCTCTACTTCATCAAAAAGTCAAACGCATAACAAATCATTGTCAATGATGAAAGTGCTTCTTGTGCATTGTAAGGATCAAAGTAAACTAAATGACTTCCTCAAGGCAAGGCCATTGTCACCAGTTATCAGAGTGAAGCAGAGACATGATGTAGGATGGAGAACACTTTTGTTTTCGCACTTGTAATACCTGTTTAAGTTAGTATTTCCACCATATAATTCATATCAAAGGAGTGTGAATGCCTTTCCAAAATCAAAACACATGGTATATGCTGATAAACTGTTTTTTACAGAAGTTGTATATTCTTGCCTTTCCTAATAACCTTGTAGAACCTGTGACAACTAAAGAAGTTATCCTGTTTGTTTTTTCCCGCAAAGAATAAGAACAATATGAACGAAATATCAAATGTACTACCTAGTTAGAAACAGATATATAATATTATATCTCTTAGTCAGATATTGTTACAGTTTTGAAATTAAAAAGTTCAGAAGTCTCTACCTAAGATTCTCTGATGGTTTTCATTACACATAACTGATAAAGAAACATGAGTCCATTTCTGCAGTGGTTCTTTTCTATGAATATTCTTTTTTTAATGTATATTTTACATTTTATTGAGCATAATTCTTTCCACAAATGGACAAACCGAAACAATCGTTGTGTAATTTACATGTTACACATAGCACAACCACAGTGAGAACAGTTATTCAACTGAAAAACTTTTTACACATTAATATATTCTTTTTAATTGAAGTATAGTTGATTTATAATATTATGTTAGTTTCAGGTACAGCATAGTGTTCCAGTATTTTTGCAGGTTATACTCCATTACAAGTTATATAAGATAATGGCTATAATTCCCTGTGCTACACAGTATTATCCTTGTTGCCTATCTATTTTATATATATTAGTTTGTGTCTGTTAATCCCATACGCTTAACCTGTCCCTCCCCCATCCCCTTTCCCCTTTGGTAACCACAAGTTTGTTTTCTATACCTGTGAGTCTGTTTCTGTTTTGCAAATACATTCATTTGTATTATTTTTTAGATTCTACATACAGGAGAAATCATATAATATTTGTCTTTGACTTACTTCACTAAGCATAATATTCTCTAGATCCATCCATGTTGCTGTCAGTGGCAGTATTTCATTCTTTTTTGTGGCTAATATTCCATTGTGTATATATATATATATATATCACATCTTCTCTATCTAATTGTCTGTTGATGGACACTCAGGTTGCTTCCATGTGAATATTCTTATTTTTAAAAACAAACAAACACCCAAGCAAAGTCAAACCAAAAACTTAAAAAATAATTAACCTAGTCAGATTCATTATAGCCTTATGAGTATCCTGTCCTTAAAAAGTGAAATAAGGCCAGGGCGAGGGGTGCAGCCTTGGAGTTGGGTGCATGGAAAGCAAGGGCTGGTGGGCTGTCCATACCATGTGGACCTGTGGGCCCACCTGGCCCCCGCTATCCTCACAGACAGCACCCCTTTCTTCACTTTAAAAAAAAAAGGGAAAGAGGTCACATATTAATCAAATTCTATACCAGCTTCAACTTTTTAATCTTACTACAGTCTAGGAGATAACTGTGAAATAATTAAACACATAGTTTGTTTCAACTAGGATCTAATGCCTCTTACCCCTCCCCCACCCCAACCCTGAACCCATCATGTAAAACTAGCTTTTCTTGAAATCACTGGAATACCTTTTTGGTATGTAGAGAAAAGAACACTAGAAAAATACAGAGCAGGGAGAATAAAATGGCATTTGAAATATCCTTGGTTTTATTTAAAATAATAATGATGATGATAATGATGCTGAAGGAAGGACAAGAAGACATGATTACATTTTATTTGACATGCTAGAAGAGCACTGTTCCTTTTTATTTCCAAGTGGAATTTGTAGATTATGGATAACAAAGGAACATGTAAAAAAATAATACCGGTAATTTATTTCTGAGAAAAGAAGACAGAGTATCAAAAGTGTCCCTGAGTTTTTTCTTCTGATTTGTTTGTAGACCTAATAAAACTATTTCTCACTTTTCTAAATGCAAAGTATAAAGAATATAAGTAAATATAAAGTATGGTTCTTATCCTCAGGCAAGTTATAATCCAGCTGGGAGGAAAAAACTGTGCAATTCTTATTCATGGAGATATCCTTACCTAAATGTGCCCAGGTTGCTTTTTTGGGCCAGCCATGGGGATAAAAGTTTGTTACCGAGGATATTGGAGTACATTGTAGAGGAGGCTTGGATCCTCAGTGATGTCAAATACGAAATGGAGTATCTAAACTGAGGGTGGGCAAACATTTCCTGTAAAGGTTTGCAACCACTCATCTCTGCTATTGCAGTGAAAAGGAGCCACAGACAATATGTACATGAATGGCTAGGACTGTATTCCCATAGAAAGAGCAGTAGTTTACTGATCCCTGCTCTACATCCTCTGCACTGCCTACCACCATATTTCATTTATCTGTTGAGATAAACCCTTTGGAGTTCAAGCTACCGCCATATTCCTCTGAAATCTGATGTGCTAAGACCAGATTTAAAGAGTAATACCTGAAAACAAATGAACTGAACTACAAGGTAGAGAATATGTTGAGGGGGCCCCACCTGGAACTGTTTCATGAACATGGGATCTAAAGTGCACCCTGAAAAAAGGTCACTTTTGTTATGGGAGAGAAGAAAAGCATTCCAGGAAAAGAAATGACTGGATACAAGAGGAGATGTGAGAAAATACAGCGTGCACATTGAGGACTTCTTTGACTAGAGTGGTGGACTAAAGAAAGAAGGAAACAAACAAAATTGGAATTATATTCTATGGTTTTGCTGTTCAGTGGCATTGAAAGCCAGGCTAAGAAATACATGTTTTCCTTCTCTTTAATTATAATTCATTGTCTTTGTCCCTCCCCTCCCCCCTATTCCTCCTATCCTCTTCCTCTCTCCTAACTCTGTTTCTTGATCAGAGGTCAGCCTTGGCTAAACAATAGGTAGGACGATCTAATGATGTCATCAGCAAAGAGTATATGTGGAAGTTGCGCAATTATTCTCCCTTAATGCTTATTCTAGGGATTCAAAAGGCACTTTTCCACCTATCTTTCACCATATGCAGAATACTGTAAGATAGTGTATTTACTTTCAGGAGATTTCTAGGTGTGAAAAGACAGTGCAGGTCAAAGCAAAAGATGAGATAATTTAGAAAAATCCAAAGCCTCTCTTCCTGTAGTCTCTGTGTACCTCTCCGTCTCATCAACTCCAACTAGGTTAAAATCTCGTTTTACGTGTATTTTTTCACTTCTTTCCAAAATTGTCATAAAGTATAGAAGTTGTTATATACCAAGTACTCAGAACGATACACTTCTTTTCTTTTTTGGGGTAGTTGTGGTTGGGTTTAATTCTTGAGGTAGGGTGTTAATGGCAAAAAATGTATTTAAACTTTATCCTTTAAAAAAAAAACAACAACCTGTTAACAGAATCCTTGACCTTTTCCTTCTCTTCTAATTGCTAAGTTTTCCTAACTTTTAGTAACACACACAAAACCAATCATGTCTGCTTAAATAACTTTAATAACAGTCTGAATTTTAGAGAATTATCTTTCCAAGACAGTAGTTACACAGAAAAACAGTAGTTATACAGAAAAAAATCTTGAAAGGAGTTTGGCTCAAGACAGAGCAGAGTGGAACTACTGAGTTCACTCCTTCCATTTTATTGTCAGCTTTAAACAATTGCACATGAGCCCTTCTCAAAGTTGTTTCACGTGAAACTAAATATGGGCGGAGACCCACATGGGTATTCTTTATTCCTCAGATCAAGCCCTATGTATGAAGAAAAAATAGTGACCTCAAAGTAATATGTGCTGCAAAGACAATTTCTGCCTGATTTGTGATGAAGACTGTAGTAGGCACTCAATAAATGATTGCTAAGTGGCTAGTCCTCAGGATATTGCTGTCCTTAAATCATTTCTCTGAGGAGTGGATATGTTGCAAAGCGATATGATCTAGTATATCCATGTGTCTGCCACATGTTCACTGGGTTGATCTATGAAACCCCATCACACCTCTTCTACAGCTTTACAGATTAACACATCTGGGGTTAGGTTTCTAAGTACAAAGGGATACCTATTGGACCAAAGCTGTCTTTGCTTTAAATCTCCTGAATGTGCAGACTTCATTTGACACTTCGGTCTTTTGACAGGAGAGCCTCACCTCCTGAATAATGTTAAGTAGTGCGCTCTAATAAATGTGGGCTTGGTAAATGAATGGCATCATTGTGTGTGCTCTCTACAAGCCTGGGAGATGAGACTGACAATTTATAGGAGAATAATACCATGTCTAGTCCCTTTACAGAAACTAGGTATATGGCTTTTTAGTGGGTATTTCAGGAGGCTGTCATGCTCAAGGATTTTGAGAAATGATGATCAGATAAAGAACTCTAAGAAGTGTTAAATAATGATTTAAACAGGAGTATAGGAGCTAAGGGGGAAAATCTTGAATGATCCACTCTAAAGACTATTAGTTGAAGGAGAAATTAGATTCTAAAGGTAAAATATAAATGATTATATTTTACATGCCGTACAAAAACACCCACTAAATCTACTTAAAAATTCTAGGCGGGGAAGAATGGGGTGGCACAATTATTAGAAAAAGCACAGAGAACAAGTGCAGCAGTTTCATTTAGTGCTAACATCCTATCTGTACTGAGTCATATACCCTTTGCCTTTTGGAGAAAACCATAAATATTGGAAGTGGTGCTAATTCCGGTTTGCAAAAGACCACTATTATTCTCAGAGGAATGGAAAGATAAAAACAAAAGCACAAAAAATCTACAAACTATGTTTCTATGAACATGAAAATCTGATACTCTTATATGGATGACATTAGCATATGTTTATATACAAACACAGTATATTAAGTATTCTCTAAAAGGTATCTACATGTACGAGCAATGCAATGCTATTGTGATTTTAAAAATAGTACGCAGGAATAAGAAATCTCTGACTATGTAATAATTTTGGTCTAATTATATTGCCTTGTATAATATAATTTTGAAATACAATGAAGTTTGGATCCTAAATCATTATTACTGATATGTTAAAAATTACACCTAATTTAATGATTTTTATTCTCTTAAGTAAAATGACTTGTTTCATTTTAGTAGAATAAGGTGGATTCTTCTATTCTCATCATAAAATAATAGTATTATTTTATTACATGTTATATTTACTATATCAATATATAATTTAATTTAAAATATATTATAAATTAAACTATCAATTTATAACCACATCATTATGATATAAGTGTATATTATGTTTGTTTTAATAATAATAAACAATAATATGTTTAAACAAATGAATATTATCATCTTGACCCAGTTATCTTACCTGATCTTCTTGCTTCCTTGATGTTTTTTATTAAGACCCTTTTATAGTCACTTACATTTTGCCTTCCATACTAGAGTTTATGCTCATTGATGGTACAACCCATGATTTATTGCTTTTGCCACCTTCACATTGTATTAAGAAAATACCTGTTTTAAAACATGATTTTTATGTTTAGGTAGCTTCTTTCATCATAGCTGAAGTATCACAATGGAAAATAGGATTTTTTCTACTCAATAGGCTTCTCTTTTACTACCAGATTTAGTGTTAGGGTGCTAAGTCTTTTTGGCAATGAAATAATCTCTATCTCCTCACTTCCTTTACATTTTCCAGTAATTCTGTTTCCCTTGACCTAATCTTTTATTCTTCATGCCAGTTAATCCATGGCTATTGGAAGGCAATAGAATGACTGGCTTAGAGTTCAGCTTTGCTTAGTGTCAGCTCCTGGCTCTCACTATTATCTCCTATAGCCTTGGAGTGAAGTTTCTTAATCTCTCCTTCTCTTTGACACTTCTTGCAAATCATGTTTACAGATTGTACAGAAAAAAATGTACACATATCTAGGGTTGGTTGAACAATTTAGATTTTCATAACTGATATAAAAACTATAGGGTAGGACAAACCGTGGGTGTTAGCACAGGATCAAAGAAGAGAGTTTTTTTTAACAGGCTCTGGGTTTCACTTTTTTCTCTCTTGTGTTTCTTTGAATTTTGTAATAATGAAAAATTATATAATTCTTTATCCTTTTTAACACTGAAACTTTTTTTTCTTATGAAACGGCCTTTAGAAACTGTACTGTTCTGTAGAAGTGTAATTTTATAGATGATTTAGGAGGAAAAGATTAAAGGTAGTATCAGAAAACAATTATTATTGCACAATTAATGATATTTACATAGGAGCTCAAACATTTTCCAATAAAACAAAAACGTAAACAAAAACCATAACCCTTTCTGAAGAAGGAAATATTTGGCTGCTTTACATGCATGAGAAAATGTACATTTTTGAGCTATTTATGCATTTGTTTCTCCCAAAATATCCTGGAGGATTTTTGACAGTAAATGCCAGAGTTATTGAAAGTTTTAACTTTTACCTTGCTGTTTTGCTGTTATCCAGATCCTTTAACTACATATTAAGTTTAGAAATAGAGTATTTTTAAAGTTTTTAAAAAGAGTATTTTAAAAGTTAAAAAAATACAACTTTAAACTTCCATTAATTCAAGACATCTATATAAAATTTGTTCAATCTTTCTGAAAGTATTCTAATTCTGTGATTACCCAATTAAAATATGATCTAAGGAATACTACTTTTATTCATTAATCTTATAATGCCAAAAGGTAGCTTTGTATTTTTGTTCTTTGATCAATGTTGCAATGATTCATTTACTCCAGGGATTAATCTAAACACTATTATTTTAGCAGTACTTATTTACATGATTTTGAGTGATATAAAGTAAGATGTCTTATTTCGTTTTATATTTTGCAGTTACTTTGCCCTTTTAAAAATACAGTTAGACATTAACATGCATATTTACTTCTCTCTCCTCTTTTTGGCAAAACCATTTGTTATGGACTTTTGTTTGCATCCCCTCCCAGAATTCATATGTTGAAGTTGGAATCCCTAAAGTGATGGTGTTAGGAGGTGAGGCCTTTGGGAGGTAATAAGTTTTAGATGTGGTCATGAGGGTAGGGGCGCATGATGGGATTAGTGTCCCTTTCCCCTACCTTGTGAGGACACAGAAGGAAGAAAGCCTTCTGTAAGAAGGAGCGCTCTCATCAGATATCAATTCTGCAGACACCTTGATCTTGGACTTCCCAGCCTCCAGAGCTGTAAGAAATAAATGTCAGTGGTTTAAGTCACACAGTAAATGGTCTTTTGTTTGGCAGCCCAAGCTGACTAAGACAAAATTTTTGTTCTGTTCTTGGGTTTAGATTTTGTAATTATAGTCTGAAGTTAGGGAGCATGATTCCTCCAGCTCCGTTTTTCTTGCTCAGTATTGTTTTGGCTATTCAGGGTATTTTGTGTTTCCATACAAATTTTAAAACTATTTGTTCTAGTTCTGTGGAAAATGCCACTGGTATTTTGATATAGATTGCATTGAACATGTAGATTGCCTTGGGTAGTATGGTCATTTTAACAATATTGATTCTTCCAATCCAAGAACATGGTATATCTTTCCATCTGTCTGTGTCATCTTCAGTTCCTTTCATCAGTGTCTTATAGTTTTCAGAGTACAGGTCTTTTGCCTCCTTAGATAGTCTTGTTCATAGGTATTTTATTCTTTTTGATGAGATGGCATATAGGATTGTTTCCTTAATTTCTCTATCTGATATTGCATTACTAGTGTATAGAAATGCAAGAGATTTCTGTGCATTAATGTTGTATGCTGCTACTTTACCACATTCATTGATTAGCTCTAGTAGTTTTCTGGTAGCATCTTTAGGATTATCTATGTATAGTATCATGTCATCTGCAAATAGTGACAGCTTTACTTCTTCTTTTCGGATTTGGATTCCTTTCATTCCTTTTTCTTCTCTGATTGCCGTGGCTAAAACTTCCAAAACTATGTTGAATGATAGTGGTGAGAGTGGGCAGCCTTGTCTTGTTCCTGATCTTAGTGGAAATGGTTTCAGTTTTTCACCGTCGAGAACAGTGTTGGCTGTGGGTTTGTCATATATGGCCTTTATTATGTTGAGGTATTTTTCCTCTATGCCTGCTTTCTGGAGAGTTGTTATCATAAATGGATGTTGAATTTTATTGAAAGCTTTTTCTGTATTTATTGAGATGGTCATATGATTTTTATTCTTCAATTTGTTAATGTGGTGTATCACATTGATTGATTTGTGGATACTGAAAAATCCTTGCATCCCTGGGATAAGTCCTACTTAATAATGGTATCATTGGATTTGATTTGCTAATATTTTGTTGAGGATTTTTGCATCTACAGGAGGCCTATCTGAGGAATTGGCATTTTAGGTGGTACTGAATGGTGATAGAATGGGATGATAGATAGCAAAGAGTCCTCTAGAGAGATGAAAACAAGTGAATCAGGAAAGAGAATAGCATATACAGGGATATAAATAAAGCCAGTGTGGTTGAAGTACAGTCAACAAGTTGGGGTGTGATAAAAGGTGATAACAAAAAGGAAAACAAGGGTTAAATTATGTAAAATTTTATAGGCTATGAGAAGGAGTTTAGATTTTTATTACAAGTGCAGAGTATTGTAAGTGGGGACAGGGTTAACAGAACCTAATTTAAACTTTGAAAGATCATTCTGGCTTCTGGGGAAGGGGAATGAGAATAGAAGCAAGAAGACAAATTAGGAGGCTCTAACGGCAGTCCTGGTGAATGATGATGGTGCCTTGGCTCAAGATTCTACCAGGAGCAATACTTAGTTGTCGTCTGGTTCAGGATACAACCTTGGAGCAGTGGTTGATCAGTTGGAATTGGTGTGTAATGAAAGGAAGGAAACCAGGGACAAGTTAATTCTGAGATTTAATGTGTTATGCAGTCAAGTGGAGATTTCGACTAGGCAGCTGGATATAAGAGAATGGAGGTCTTTGGTGAAGCAGGAGCTTGGAAAATAATTATAACTTAAATGATTAGGGAAGGGGGAGCTCTGATGGACTGTTTCTTTCCTGAACATTTGAGAGTTGACGAGACATCTGTTTGGCTTTTAGAAAATCTTTCCAAAATATGTCTCTGCTGACCTGTCTTAGACCTTCATAATGCAACATGGAATGTATTCAATGCACATAACATGTCCAATGAATGCTTACTGATTAAGTAGTTAATTAGTAGTTTATCATACTGATATTCTTTACCTTTCCATGTTGATTGAGGCATCTCTTTGGATAAAGGGCTTACCTGGGCAATTTCTTCTAAAATGAGTATAACAATATGTTTCTTGCAGGGTTGTGAAAAGGACCAGGCACATAGTAGGTATCAGTGTGTAATGACTATTACTGTAGATTGAATACTGGTCAATGTAGATCTAACAGTAAGGCAGTCTGAGAAATTGTTTCTCTGAATTGAAAGAGCCCCAGTTGAAACTGCCTCAGCAAAAGTATCATTTCAGGAAATAATACTCAATAGGCTAGCATTTCCTTTCAGAATGAAGAAAATGGCTTCTGAGTAACTGTGCTTTATTCAATCTTTGACTTGTATCAAATACCTGTATTGTTGGCTCCAAGAAATCCAGTGGTACACGTTTGGTATGTATTTTTATTAGTCACGGTTTTCCAAAGAAACAAAACTGATAAAATGTGTGTGTGTGTGTGTGTGTGTGTGTGTGTGTGTGTGTGTGTGTGTGTGTGTATGTGTAAAAAGACTTTGTAATTAACCTCAAGTCCAGATAATCCAAGGAACATAGCATGGATTTTCATGGTTCTAGTGTTTCATAACCCAACAACTTTATTATATTTTATCCATATAAAGGAGGTTAAGTCAGATTTGTCTAGATGATATATAAATAAGGGGCCAAAATAATTTTAAATGAATTAAAAAGAGATAAGGCAATTAAAAAGGGGGAGGTAGAATTGAGAAATACCTGTTGAAGATAATATAACATACCACTATTTAGTAATGTTACTCTAGGCTGTTCCAGGGACTTTGTACATAGCAACTGATTTACAAAGTGTGAAACTTGCAAAAGGTCAGAAAGGCTATGATTGGGGTGATCTACTAGGGAACTATACATTATTTTGGAACACATATTAGGTACAGATTACGTGACAGTTTCTTGGTCATAGATGCAGAGGAGAGATTTAGAGAGATTAAGCAGCTTGTCTGAGGAAAGCCAGCTTAGAAAGAGCAGAGGTGATGATTGGAGGCCATACTCTTTCTGTAGTATCATGTTTTCTTGCTACTTTGGACACTCTACCTTGTTAATCCTTTTTCTCATTTCTTTTCTAATTGGTCAATAGCTCTCTCTCTTAACAGTTAAATCCTTGAAATAGAGACAAATAAAGGTCCCTGGCATAACATAAATAGCAATTGGCTCTACTGCCAGTAACACAGTAGTTTTAATTCACATCTTTCTGACTCAGGAAACACACAATGCACTTAGATTCTCGCACTCTCTGTTTTTTCTTTCCTTCTAAATACTATAATTTTCATTATTCCCAAAGAAATATTACCATGTTTGTGCTGGATGAGGTATAAAGGGTTAACTTTGCTGGACTTAGAATATATGTTTTCTGCTTTATTCTGTCTCCTATTGCCACAAAGATGAGAAGGGTATTAACTGAAAGGAGAAAACACCTTGGTGTCCATTGTATGTAGTTTCTACATTCTGGGCTCCCAGAGTGATATTGGGTCTGAACATTTGGGGAACTAAATCCCAATCTTTATACACATAACATACAGTAATTTTATTCTCAAGACTCTTTTATATGTGTATAGTTTTCACAATTCTTCCTCAGCTTTTCAGGTTTACATCTTAAGGCCTGGAGGGTTATATTCTAGAGGCTTGAATACATCTGTTTTCAATAGATATCTTCCATGGTGAGACAGAGGGAGTGTTGGACTATGAAACAAAAGGTCAAATTCTAGTTCATTTCTAACACTTTTTTTTTTTGCTTTGTGACACTTCCAGCTCAGCGGTCTATAAACTTTTGTCCCTTAAGCTCTTTAGAGGAAGTAATGTGAATCACACAAAAATTTTGTTACAAACTGGGAAACGATTCAAATTAGGTAGGGCTATGAAGTTGCTGGTTTAGATATTTGTGGTCATTGTTAGTGCATGAAATGCAATCAAGTATTTTGTGACACACTACTCCCAAATGAGTTGGCATTGTATCCTCCCTTGTGGTTTTGGTGTGGGTGAGAGAAGAGAAGGAAGCTCTGCTGATGAGATTCAGAGGGTCTCAGGCTCATGGAGTATGGAGGGCTCTCTACCCTCAGGACCTGGACAATACTAAACTAGGACTGTAGAGCTAAGAGTCAGGGGAGAATTCAACTCATCAACAACTCAACAACAGCACATGACCTATGATTTAGTTATCTTCAGTTATGTTCTAGACACTTTGGAGAGCAATTAGCAAACATTCTTCTGTTTCCTTCATTCCTTCACGCAAGTTTCTAAGTGTGTGCTGTGTTCCAGGTGCTGCTGTGAGCATTGAGATTGTAATGATGAGCAAGGCACACGAGTCCCTGCTTTCATGGAGCTTAATTTTAGTAGGAAAGACTGACAATAAATAAGAAATGAACAGACCAAAACATAAGATTATTTCAGGAAGTGCTGTGCTAGGAAGAAAGCAATACAGGTAATGTAGTAGAGAGTTAAAGAAGGGGAAGGGAACATAATAATAGATTGGGTGCTCAGGAGAGGGCTGAGTGCAAGGCAACATCTGAAATGAGAGCTGAATGATAAGAAGTCAGACATCGTAAAGATCAGAGGGAGGCACAATCTAGGTAGAGGAAAGATCAGGTGCAGAGGGCCAACTGAAGAGGGAATCCCTTTGGATTATCAAGGAATTCAAAGAAGGCTAGTGTGACTGGAGCACAGTGAGTGGAGAAGAGAGGAATGAGAGTTGACACTGTGGAGGTGGGCAAAGGTTAGACCATACTGCAGTTTGTATGCCGTGGGAGAGAGTTTGGATTTTATTTTAGGTGTAAAGGAAAGGTTTGTACAGGGCAATGGCATGACCTGTTTCATGTTTTAAAGTGACCATTCTTTACTTAGATAGAGTATGGATTGCAGAAGGATGAAGTGTGAAACCATGGACTGAATGGGAGGCTACTACAGTACTCTAGGCAAGAGATGCTGGTGGCTGGAATTAGAGTGGTGGGCACGGAGGGAGAGAGAAGTAGAAGGTTTGGAGATGAGGTTTGAAGGATTGCATAAGATGTGCTAAAGGATTGAGTGTGATTTTTAAGTGAAAAAGAAAAACAATCTAGTAACCAGAGAAGTAGACATACTAATTTTGAGATGCAGACTTAGTTAGGATACTGGATGAACTGTTGAAAAACATCTGAAAATAAAAGTGGCTTAAATAAGATAGACTAGCCCTGGTCCGGGAAGATCCCACATGCTGCGGAGCAACTAAGCCCATGTGCCACAACTACTGAGCCTGCATTCTAGAGCCTGTGAGCCACAACTACTGAGCCCGTGTGCCACAACTACTGAAGCCCGCACACCTACAGCCTGTGCTCCACAACAAGAGAAACCACCACAATGAAAAGCCCGTGCCCCACAACGAAGAGTAGCCCCCACTCGCCACAACTAGAGAAAGCCCATGTGCAGCAATGAAGACCCAATGCATCCAAGAAAAAAAAATAAGACTATTTCTTTGTAACAGTCTGAATATAAGCAGTTCATGACTGAGGTCCTAGGGAATGATGGGAACCTAGAGTTCTATTATTTTGTTCTTCTGTTATCTTCAACATTGAATTTTCTCCCTATGGTTTATGATAACTGCTTTGGATCCTTTTATCACTTTCCAAGCACTGGAAAGGGAGAATGGGAAGAAAGAGTGTGCATTTTTTTCTTCTTAAGAATACAACTCTAAAGTTACATTTATCACTTCCACCTTTATCCCATTGTCCAAAATTAAGATATATGGTCCCACATACCTGCAAGCAGGGGTCAGGGGTAGGAAAATGTGGGTGGTGACATGACTGAGAACTCTGACCACCTACATCAATATGACATAACTGTTAGTACTAAGAACCAAGAGCATCTGTGTCAACATGATGTAGTTGCTTGTTTCAGCCCAGAAAAGATAAGACTGCAAATTAATAAATAACTTCGCTATATGCTTCAGGAAATTCTTATCAGTCAGTTTGTCTGTTGCTCTCATCTGTTCAAACAGGTTGCTTATCAAACAAAGTTTACTTTGCAACACTTAATTCAAGACCCTTCCCTTACTATCCCCACCAATCCTGAGCTACTACGTCTTGAACTTTGATCCCAATCAGTTCCGTTCTTTGAAAAGCCTGCTTTAAACCAAATGAGGCCAGAATCCAAACCCTATAAATATCTCACTTCTAAAATCCCCCTACTGACACCTTAAAACTTTGTCAAGATGGTGTTCTTTCTCTCTTACTGAAGTGAGTTTAAATAACCTTAGTTTTTACTTTATTAAAACTAGTTATTTTGGAAATTTCAACTGTCATGAAGTTCACTTAGTCCAACTAAGATGCCTCTCAATGCTACAGCATAAGACCCTGGAGCCTCTCCTGGCTAGAATGGGGGGGGACAAGTCTTTAATTGGATCAGAGCTCCAGTTATTTCACATTGAGCCATAAATGGTAAGTTTATATTTCTCCCTAGGAAAGTATGTCTCCTTTGAGAATTTTTTGGTAACTAATTGGATTGATGAACTCTCATCCTTGATTGGAACTTGCCTTGTGGCTAATAAAACCACTGTGTGTCTTGTCCCTGTCTATTCTTGTCTCTGTGTGTTTTAAATTTACTAGAGTGAACATGTAGGAAGAGGATGGGTTTACATTTGATAAGCTCATCTGTGAAAACAAGTTCAGAAAGTCTTGTGGACATCCTGTAAGCTTTATTCCTTGGGTCATCTTATCTAGACATTATAAGAATTTCCTCAGTCTTATTTTTATATCCCCTAGAATGATTTGGCTTAGTCCCAGCTCCATGGAGTCTGGAGTTTTGTCAGATTCTCAATCAGGGTGATTAGTCAGTTGGTTACATTCTGGAGACATGAAGTTGCACACTCAGCACTCTGACTGATCATGGCAGTGCTCTTGGGATTGTCTTAGTCTAAACCTAAAGATTGTTTCTCCCCTGGGCTATACCCCTTACACGTATTTATACTGTAACTCTACTCCATGTGTCTACCTTACTGAATGGCACAATCTCACAAGCATCATTTAGAATTATTTTTTAAAAATTATTTTTTTAACATTTTTATTGTAGTATAACTGCTTTACAATGGTGTGTTAGTTTCTGCTGTATAACAAAGTGAATCAGCTATATGTACAGATATAGCCCCATATCCCCTCCTTTTTGCATCTCCCTCCCAACCTCCATATCCCACCTCTCTAGGTGGTCACATGGCACTGAGCTGATCTCCCTGTACTATGCGGCTGCTTCCCACTAGGAAGTTATCTGTTTTACATTTGGTAGTGTATATATGTCCATGCCACTCTCTCCCTGCATCCCAGCTTACCCTTCCCCCTCCCTGTGTCCTCAAGTCCATTCTCTATGTCTGCATCTTTATTCCTGTCCTGCCCCTAGGTTCTTCAGAAGCATTTTTTTTTTTAGATTCCATATATATATGTTAACATATGGTATTTGTTTTTCTCTTTCTGAATTACTTCACTCTGTATGACAGACTCTAGGTCTATCCACCTCACTACAAATAACTCAATTTTGTTTCTTTTTATGGCTGAGTAATGTGCCACTCTTCTTTATCCATTCATCTCTCGATGGACACTTAGTTGTTTCCATGTCTTGGCTATTGTAAATAGTGCTGCAATGAATATTGTGGTACATGAGTCTTTTTGAATTATTGTTTTCTCAAAGTATACGCCCAGTTGTGGGATTGCTGTGTCGTATGGTAGTTCTATTTTTAGTTTTTTAAGGAACCTCCATACTGTTCTCCATAGTGGCTGTATCAATTTACATTCCCACCAACAGTGCAAGAGGGTTCCCTTTCCTCCACTCCCTCTCCAGCATTTATTGTTTGTAGATTTTTTGATGATGGCCATTCTGACCGATGTGAGGTGATACCTCATTGTAGTTTTGATTTGTATTTCTCTAATGATTAGTGATGTTGAACATCCTTTCACGTGTTTGTTGGATATCTGAATATCTTCTTTGGAGAAATGTCTGTTTAGGTCTTCTGCCCATTTTTGGATTGGGTTGTTTTGTTTTTCAGATATTGAGCTGCATGAGCTGCTTATAAAGTTTGGAGATTAATCCTTTGTCAGTTGCTTCATTTGCAAATATTTTCTCCCATTCTGAGGGTTGTCTTTTCATCTTGTTTATGGTTTCCTTTGCTGTGCCAAAGTTTTTAAGTTTCATTAGGTCCCATTTGTTTATTTTTGTTTTTATTTCCATTTCTGTAGGAGGTGGGTCAAAAAGGATCTTGCTGTGATATATGTCATAGAGTGTTCTGCCTATGTTTTCCTCTAAGAGTTTTATAGTATCTGGCCTTACATTTAGGTCTTAAATCCATTTTGAGTTCATTTTTGTGTATGGTGTTAGAGAGTGTTCTAATTTCATTCTTTAACATGTAGCTGTCTAGTTTTCCCAGCACCACTTTTGAAGAAGCTGTCTTTTCTCCACTGTATATATATATTTTTTTGCGGTACCTGGGCCTCTCACTGCTGCACCCTCTCCTGCCGTGGAGCACAGGCTCCGGACGCGCAGGCTCAGTGGCCATGGCTCACGGGCCTAGTCGCTCCACGGCATGTGGGATCCTCCTGGACCGGGGTATGAACCCATGTCCCCTGCATTGGCAGGCGGACTCCCAACCACTGCGCCACCAGGGAAGCCCCTCTTCACTGTATATTTTTCTCTCCTTTAGCAAAGATAAGGTGACCATATGTGTGTGGGTTTATTTCTGGGTTCTCTATCCTGTTCCAATGACCTATATTTCTGTTTTTGTGCCAGTACCATACTGTCTTGATTAATGTAGATCTGTAGTATAGTCAGAAGTCAGGGAGCCTGATTCCTCCAGCTCTGTTTTTCTTTCTCAAGATTGCTTTGGCTCTTCGGGGTCTTTTGTGTTTCCATACAAATTGTGCAATTTTTTGTTCTAGTTCTGTGAAAAATGCCAGTGGTAGTTTGATAGGGATTGCATTGATCTATAGATTGCTTTGGGTAGTAGAGTCATTTTCACAATGTTGATTCTTCCAGTCCAAGAACATGGTATATCTCTACATCAGTTTATATCCTCTTTAATTTCTTTCATCAGTGTCTTATAGTTTTCTGCATACAAGTCTTTTGTCTCCCTAGGTAGGTTTATTCCTAGGTATTTTATTCTTTTTGTTGCAATGGTAAATGGGAGTGTTTCATTAAATTCTCTTGCAGATATTTCATCATTAGTGTATAGGAATGCAAGAGATTTCTATGCATTAATTTTGTATCCTACTACTTTAGCAAATTCATTGATTAGCTCTAGTAGTTTTCTGGTAGCATCTTTAGGATTCTCTATGTATAGTATCATGTCATCTGCAAACAGTGACAGCATTACTTCTTTTCCGATTTGGATTCCTTTCATTCCTCTTTCTTCTCTGATTGCTGTGGCTAAACCTTCCAAAAGTATGTTGAATGATAGTGGTGAGAGTGGGCAGCCTTGTCTTGTTCCTGATTTTAGTGGAAATGGTTCCAGTTTTTCACCATCGAGAACAATGTTGCCTGTGGGTTTGTCATATATGGCCTTTATTATATTGAAATAATTTCCCTCTTTCTGGAGAATTTTTATCATAAATCGGCGTTCAATTTTGTTGAAAGCTTTGTCTGCATCTATTGACATTATATGGTTTTTATCCTTCAGTTTGTTAATGTGGTGTATCACATTGATTGATTTAGTATATTGAAGAATCCTTGCATTCCTGTGATAAATCCCACTTAATCATGTTGTATGATCCTTTTAATGTGTTGTTGGATTTTGTTTGCTAGTATTTTGTTGAGGATTTTTGCATCTATGTTCATCAGTGATATTGGCCAGTAATTTTCTTTTTGTGTGACACCTTTGTCTGGTTTTGGTATCAGGGTGATGTTGGCCTCGTAGAATGAGTTTGGGAGTGTTCCTCCCTCTTCTATATTTTGGAAGAGTTTGAGAAGGATAGGTGTTAGCTCTTCTCTAAATGTTTGATAGAAGTCGCCTGTGAAGCCATCTGGTCCTGGGCTTTTGTTTGTTGGAAGACCTTTTTTTTTTTTTTTTTTTTTTTTTTTTGCGGTACACGGGCCTCTCACTGTTGCGGCCTCTCCCGTAGCAGAGCACAGGCTATGGATGCGCAGGCTCAGTGGCCATGGCTCACGGGCCCAGCCACTCCACAGCATGTGGGATCTTCCTGGACCGGGGTACTAACCCGTGTCCCCTGCATTGGCAGGTGGACCCTCAACCACTGCACCACCAGGGAAGACCTGTTGGAAGATTTTTAATCACAGTTTCAATTTCAGTGCTTGTGATTTGTCTGTTTATATTTTCTACTTCTTCCTGGTTCAGTCTTGGCAGGTTGTGGATTTCTAAGAAGGTGTCCATTTCTTTCAGGTTGTCCATTTTATTGGCATAGAGTTGCTTGTAGTAATCTCTCCTGATCCTTTGTATTTCTGCAGTGTCAGTTGTTACTTCTCCTTTTTCATTTCTAATTTTATTGATTTGAGTCCTCTCCCTCTTTTTCTTGATGAGTCTGACTAATGGTTTATCAATTTTGTTTATCTTCTCAAAGAAACAACTTTTAGTTTTATTGATCTTTGCTATTGTTTTCTTTGTTTCTATGTCATTTATTTCTGCTCTGATCTTTATGATTTCTTTCCTTCTGCTAACTTTGGGGTGTTTTTGTTCCTCTTTCTCTAACTGCTTTAGGGGTAAAGTTAGGTTGTTTATTTGAGATGTTTCTTATTTCCTGAGGTAGGATTTTATTGCTATAAACTTCCCTCTTAGAACTGCTTTTGCTGCATCCCATAGGTTTTGGGTCATTGTGTTTTCATTGTGATTTGCTTCTAGGTATTTTTTGATTTCCTCTTTGATTTCTTTATGATCTCTTGGTTATTAGTAGCATATTGTTTAGCCTCCATGTGTTTGTATTTTTTACAGTATTTTTCCTCTAGTTGATATGTAGTCATATAGTGTTGTGGTCACAAAAGATACTTATATGATTTAATCTTCTTAAGTTTACCAAGGCTTGTTTTGTGGATTTGATCTATCCTACAGAATGTTCCATGAGCACTTGAGAAGAAAGTGTGTTCTGTAGTTTTTGGATGGAATGTCCTATAAATATCAATTAAGTCGATCTTGTTTAATGTATCATTTAAAACTTGTGTTTCCCTATTTATTTTCATTTTGGGTGATCTGTCCATTGGTGAAAGTGGGGTGTTAAAGTCCCCTGCTATGATTTTATTACTGTCGATTTCCCCTTTTATGGTTGGTAGCATTTGCCTTATGTATTGAGGTGCTCCTGTGTTGGGTGCATAAATATTTACAGTTGTTTTATCTTGTTGGATTGATCCCCTGATCATTATGTAATGTCCTTCTTTGTCTCTTGTAATAGTCTTTAAAAGTCGATTTTGTCTGATATGACAATTGCTACTCCATATTTCTTTTGATTTCCGTTTGCATGGAATATCTTTTTCCAACCTCTCATTTCAGTCTGTATGTTTCCCTAGGTCTGAAATGGGTATCTTGTAGACAGCATATATATTGGTCATGTTTTTGTATCCATTCAGCCAGTCTATGTCTTTTGGTTGGAGCATTTACATTTAAGGTAATTAATGATATGTATGTTCCTATTACCATTTTCTTTATTGTTTTGGGTTTGTTTTTGTTGGATTTTCCTTCTCTTGTGTTTCCTGTCTAGAGAAGTTCCTTTAGCATTTGTTGTAAAGCTGATTTTGTGGTGCTGAATTCTCTTAGATTTTGCTTGTCTCTAAAGGTTTTAATTTCTCTGTTGAATCTGAATGACACCCTTGCTGGATAGAGTAATCTTGGTTGTAGGTTTTTCCCTTTCATCACTTTAAATATGTCCTGCCACTCCCTTATGGCTTTCAGAGCTTCTGCTGAAAGATCAGCTGTTAACCTTATGGGGATTCCCTTGTATGTTATTTGTTGTTTTTCCCTTGCTGCTTCTAATATTTTTCCTTTGTATTTAATTTTTGATATTTTGATTAATATGTGTCTTGGCATGTTTCTCCTTTGATTTATTCTGTATGGGACTCTCTGTGCTTCCTGGACTTGATTGACTATTTCCTTTCCCACTTTAGGGAAGTTTTCAACTATAATCTCTTCAAATATTTTCTCAGTCCCTTTCTTTTTCTCTTCTTCTTCTGGGACCCCTATAATTTGAATGTTGGTGCATTTAATGTTATCCCAGAGGTCTCTGAGACTGTCCTCAATTCTTTTCATTCTTTTTTGTTTATTCTTTTCTGTGGTGGTTATTTACACTATTTTATCTTCCCGGTCACTTTTCTGTTCTTCTGCCTCAGTTATGCTGCTATTAATTCCTTCTAGAGAATTTTTAATTTCATTTATTGTGTTGTTCATCATTGTTTGTTTGCTCTTTAGTTCTTCTAGGTCCTTGTTAAACGTTTCTTGTATTTTCTCCATTGTATTTCCAAGATATTGGATCATCTTTACTATTATTACTCTGAATTCTTTTTCAGGTAGACTGCCTATTTCCTCTTCATTTGTTTGGTCTGGAGTGTTTTTATCTTGCTCCTTCATCTGGTGCATATTTCTCTGTCTTCTCATTTTGCTCAACTTACTGTATTTGAGGTCTCCTTTTCATAGGCTGCATGTTCATAGTTCCCATTGGTTTTGGTTGTTTTTGCCCCCAGTGGGTAAGGTTGGTTCAGTGGTTTGTGTAGTTTTCCTGTTGGAGGGGAATGGTGCCTCTGTTCTGGTGGATGAGGCTGTATCTTGTCTTTCTGGTGGGTAGGACCGTGTCTGGTGTTGTGTTTTGGGGTGTCTTTGACCTTATTATGATTTTAGGCAGCCTCTCTGCTAATAGGTGGGGTTGTGTTCCTTTCTTCCTAATTGTTTGGCATGGGGTGTCCAGCCCTGGAGCTTGCTGGTCATTGAGTAGAGCTGGGTCTTAGCGTTGAGACAGAAATCTTTGGGAGAGCTCTTGCTGATTGATATTTCATGGTGCTGGGAGGTCTCTGGTGGTCCAGTGTCCTGAGCTCGGCTCTCCCACCTCAGAAGCTCAGGCCTGATACCCGGCCAGAGCACCAAGACCCTATCAGCCACACAGCCAGGTATGTGAGGAGTTTCTTTCCTTTTCAGAAATCTGAGGTCTTCTGCCAACACTCTGTAGGTGTTCTGTTGGAGTTATTCCACATGTAGATGTATTTTTGCTGTATTTGTGGGTAGGAAGGTGATCTCCACATCTTACTCCTCCACCATCTTGAAGGTCCTCCCATTCCACCAAGCAGTGACTGTGGCACTATGTGTTAAGCTTATTGTTCAAATAGCAGTGGGAGGATGGGGCTGGATGACCTTCAAGTCATTAGATGCCATGGTTCACATCTTTCACACTGTGTGTGTGTGTGTGTTCATGTGTGTGTGTGTGTGTGTGTGTGTGTGTGGAGTTGGGAGGGAGGGGACAAAGAGAGAAACAGAGACAGAGATCAGAGATGAGATGAGGTGGGATGCAGTACAGTAAGAGCAGATCTGTGGATCTTTAATATGAACAAAATTCATTTGAGAAGTGTCATACTCTGAAAAGGGACTAAAATTCCAAACATTCAATAGCCATTAATTTTTTCATTGGTATAAAGAAACTTTCAAAATAAATTTAGATTCCAAAATTCCTTTCTTAGTAGAGTGTTTGTCAAAGGCAAATAAAAAATGTGGAAAATCTGAAACTAGATTTCTTTTAATCTCCCCAAATCAGGACCTGCACCTAATGAGAAAAACATTACTATTATATTAAATTGGCAGAGGAGGAAACAGGCTTAAGGAACAAATAACTTGTCCAGTGACAGATAGTTAGTGTGGTAGGCATAATAATGACCTCACTTCACTCCCAAAGATGTTCATGTCCTAGTCTCCAGAATCTGTGGATATGTTACCTTATATGTCAAAAGAGACTTTGCAGATGTGATTAAGAATTTTGAGATGGTGATATTATTCTGGATGATCTAGGTGGGCCCAATTTAATCAAAGGGGCCCTTATAAGTGAAAGAGGGGGGTAGGAGGGTCAAAGTCAGAGAGAGGTTTGAAGATGCTACACTGCTGGCTTTGAGAATAGAGGCAGGGTCATGAGCCCAGGAATGTGGGTGGCTTTGAGAAACTGAAAAAGGCAAGGGAACTCATTCTTCCCTAGAGCATCCAGAAAAAAATGCAGGCCTGCTGACACCTTCATGTTAGCCCAATGGAGCACATTTTGAGGTCTGACCTCAAGAAGTGTGGATGAAAATTGTGTTGTTTCAAGCCACAAAGTTTGTGGTGATTTGTTACAGTAGCAATAAAGAAATAACACAGCTAGTAAATGTTGAAGCAGGTACTTGTCTGGTCTGACAGTAAAACACATATTTTCAACCAGCCCAGATAGCTCCCCCAAAAGAAAAGAACCAAACAAGAAAACCTCACAAACCCAAAGGGGGCTGAAAACAAAATGGAAGCCAAGGTAAGGAACGAGGAACAAAGAGTAAAATCCGATTTAAAAAATGTGTGTGTGGGCTTCCCTGGTGGCGCAGTGGTTGAGAGTCTGCCTGCCGATGCAGGGGACACAGGTTCGTGCCCCGGCCCGGGAAGATCCCACATGCCGCGGAGTGGCTGGGCCCGTGAGCCATGGCCGCTGAGCCTGCGCGTCCAGAGCCTGTGCTCCGCAACGGGAGAGGCCAAAACAGTGAGAGGCCCGTGTACCGCAAAAAAAAAAAAAAAAAGTGTGGGTGTTTGTGCTGTGTGTGTGTGTGATGGTGATGGTGGTGAGGGGAAGCTGTGAAGTGAGGGAGCAGCTTTATTTTTTAAATGCTCAAATAAACATTGGTTTTATTACACTCTGTTCAAAGTGTGTAACTGGGAAGTTCAAATAAAAAAATGTCCAAACAGGGCAGGCACTACCTACAACATCCAACACTTCAGAAATATTTTCTTTTGAAAAGTGTCCCTATCTTTAATTGATTTGCATCTCTGTTCATTTCAGGAAAGCTCTTACTAAATTTAATGTGCTTCAGTTCAAAGGTGGTATTATCAATGGAAAAATATCTTTATCATGTTTTCACTTTCTGTTTTAGGTCCTCCTGGTTAACAGAAAGGTTTTTGACATTACTTCAGGCAGGGGAAGGTCACATGATAAACCAAAATTAGAAATGAGTATATGTGGTTTTCACAATGTTATATCCTTGTACACTCACACTGATACAGTAGCAGACGTGCTAATTAGTCTAAAGACCTTAGTTGCCAGTGTTCTAAAGGTTCTGTGAGACTGCTTCCTATCACCTCTGCTCTCATTACTATAATTGCCTACAACTATCTATAACAAACTCTCTCTTCACTCAAACATCCCTGATTTCAGTTATATCCTAAAAAAGCTAGAAAAAGAGAAACCTTACCATAGATCCTACTCCATATTTATATATGCTATTGGCATGTCCCCTTATCCCTGACTTGTATTTATGAAGACAGATTTAGAGATTCCAAAGTTGTACCAAATATTTATTTTCATCTCCTAGTCACTTCTTGTCTTCTTTTCTACCTCAAGCAAAAGCTTTCTGAGCAAATAAGTAAATAAGTGTGGTATCATGAGTGTGTGTGTGTGTGTGTGTGTGTGTGTGTGTGTGTGTGTGTGTGTGTATTTCTTGAACAAAGTTTTGGTTTACTTTAAATTCCTATGAAGACACCTGAAACTATTTTCAGTGATAGTGCTTACGTTAGTACTATGCACAGGATACTCTTTTGTGAAACTACAGTAATAAAGAACCACATGTTCTCACTAAAAAAGCAAACTCTAATCCTCTCTTCTGCCCTTTCTATTTCCCAACTGAAATTTTGGAAGAGTGTACTTTTGCTTCTATGTGAAATATACAAAGCATGTAATTTGGTCACCCTTTTCAGCACTAAGTATGGACAGCAACAAGGATGACAGTCTATCCCAGGCAGGAGTTTTTCTTCCTGGGTAAAACAGATTCGGAGGTAGATGTTGGGAATTATAATCTTTAAGTAATCTGCTTCTTGTACTGACCACAAGACAGAAGCCACTCTTCAAATCACTGTAAACAGGGAGAATAAAATGCTGTTCTTTTATAAAATTATTTCTTTTTTGATTCAGTAATACATGCAAGTGATATAAAATTCCCCAAAGTGCAAAAACCTATTCTCTAGTCACCTAGTTGCCTTCCACAGAGTTTCTACTGTAGCCATATTTTTTTCTCCATCATATATTTTTCTCCATCAGGCACATCAAAGCCTTTTTGTGCTGAGTAAAAAAGGCTTTTGGACACTATGCTTGGGGGCATTTTAAACAGCAAAATCTCAAAAAAAAAAAACCCCAAAATATAAAAAATGAGGCACTAAACAGAGCCCCCGAAGAATACTTCTTTACAGTATAAGAATGAAATAAGAAGGCAGAGAGTCACCTTCTTTGACTTCAGATCGTGACATGTGCACTGGTGGACTCAAATTTTTTGCTGCCCTGTGCATATCCACAAATGAATGCAAAGTTCGAGTATTGATTTTGAAGTTACAAAGAAATTTTACCAAGTAGGTGAATCTGCAGATGCAGAAAAATGAATAATGAGGATCGATCTCCTTAACAATATACCTTGGCGGTCTTTCTTAATAGTACGCAAAGTGCTGCCTGATTCTTTTAAATAGTTACATTTTATTCCATTTCAAAATACAACACAATAGATTTAACCAACCTCTTGTTAATGAAGATTTAGATTACTATTTTTTGTTGCTGTTGCAAACAATGCTACAAGAAATATACTTGTAAAGTGATTTTGCACATTTGTAAGTATAACTGTAGTATATTTTTCTAGAAATTGGATTGCCAGATCAAAGTATATGTAAATTTTCCTTTTTGATATTTTCCTTTGCTCTTTTGTTACTTTTAAATCATAAAGCTACTCCACTAAAATATTGCTCTCCGTGAGCAAACATGTCATCTTTTATTAACTGAAGTATAGCATTCCTTTAAGAAGGAATATCATATTTTTAAGTGGAAAATCTAAAACTTGAATTGAGTTCTATCCTGCAGGAAAAAAGCAATATTCTTTTTTTTGAGGTCAAAACAATGGTCTTTTTAAAAATAGAAGTATAGTTGATGTATAATATTATGTAAAGTTACAGGTGTATAATGATTCACAATTTTTAATTTATAGTTATTATAAAATATTGGCTATATTCCCTGTGTTGTACAATATATCCTTGTAGCTTATTTTATTTTATCTTATTTTTGAATTGATTTTGATACTATGAGACAAAAGTAAGTTAAAAAAAAAAAAAGATGGTGTGTTTTGCCTCATTTCATACTGGTTACTGGGACTTGGTAAAAGTCCAATGTGTTTCAAGCAGAACATGATGATTAATAAGCGATGACAAGGTTCAAAGCCAGTCACACAGCCAGGCTGCTACAGGCAGCTCCCATCTCACCATGCTTCTTTTGGCAGCAGACTTGTTGGTACTGGATAATGGTAACAAGAATTCCATGACTGTCTAGGGAAGGAGATATGCATATTCTTCCTGTCAAATAAAAATGTGGAAGGAGATATAGAATGACCTTGCATACATAGCTGGCCTACTCAGGATTGTAAGGTTCCTTATAACTGTGAGAAAAAGAGTATATTTTGGCATTTCTTTTGTTCAAGGCACTCTACTGTTGTCAACATAAACCCAAGCTGGTTTTGCTAATGATATTTGACCTGAATGTTGACTTTTCCTTTTTTTCACCTATATGACTGAAAGAGTGGGGAAATTTGACTCTCCATCGTGGGAAGAGAGAGCTTGATAAGACTGCTCACTATACAAGGATCTGGGGACATAAGAGGTTTGAAACTCAAGAAATGTTTTTTAGATAAGAAGCCCAAAGCAAAATATAGAAAGTAGATTTAAGTAGGTGATAAATTTATGAGCTATCTGTGGGAAGAAAATAATCAAATCAGAACCAGAAAGAGAATGAAATATCAGAATTAGGCAATGAGTCAGAACAGATAGGTCTTGGAGGACCCAGAAGGCATTGAAGTTGAAAATGAGCATGACACGTGTGGATTATCAATTATAGATCCACTAAAAACTGAAAACCATGATTAAGGAAACCAAGGCGATTTGTGTAGGTCAAAACTTTAATACAGTGGATCCATACATTGACTAATGAACTATCTCATCCTTGGTATATTTGGGTTTCTATCAGAGTAAGAACTAAGTTCCAAGTTTGGCTCTTCTGGATTCTATAGTTGAACTGAAGCAGGAGCACAAGGTAGTGAAGGAGTCTCAAAAGCTTTAGGTACCATATTTGCTCAGTCTTAGAAAACTTCTATTATATCAATATTATAAGTTCTGCTTAAAAATGATGCTTCAGAATTCTACTACCTACAGGATCAATTATAAACTCTTGAATATGTCAAAGAAAGGCCATCATTTTCATCCCCAACCATCATTCTTGACTCAGCTCCCAGCATTCCACCACATCTACTACTCCACAGCATTAGAATTTTTTTTACTGTGCCACGTTCTCTCTTGCCTAAGATGTTGTACATTCTGTCTCTTCTGCTTACAACACCTCACCCTTCCTCTTGTCCACTTGTAAGACTACCTACCAATCAAGTATCCCTCCTCTTTGAAGTCTTCCTTGACCATCCGGTGGAGCTAAGTCCTCTTCTCACAGTACCCATAACATCTTGCACAAATCTCTTTGTTTATCTCATCCCTGCTGCTATTGATAGTACTGGAAATTGAAGCTCAGAAATTACAGCAAAAAGGCACCTGCCCTGAATATTGTTTTTTCCAAACCGTAATCACTGATTGACCTTATTCAAGAGGTTTAATTGTCTATCCTTTCTATTATAGAGTATTTGATACTCAGTCTTTTTCTGTTTGAATGGGATAAAATGTATGCCTGGCTGTAAAAATACAGTGATAGCTGAATTTATTTTTAAAGGGAAAAGGCCAATAACCTTGAATTAAATTCCAGTAAAATTACATATTCCTAATGTGAGAATTACTCTTTTCTTATCTACCTCCAATTATTCCTAAATATCATCTGATGATATTGTTTATATTCCTAGTCATAATCATTACAATAATACATGGAACTAGTATGATTTACAAACTACTCAGAAATTCCCTGGTCTTTTTCTTCAAAACAAGCCATTAGGATAGTTGTTGAAGAATTATTACAGACAAGAAAGTGTGTTTTACTCAAAGTAATACTGTCAACAGTGGTGATAGGACTTGAACACAACTTTTCTGATTCTTTGTATACTGATCTCTCTATTATCTTGTTAAATAAATAAAATTTCTGTTGATTTCCCATATAAATTCTCAACTAAATTTCTACCAATTGAGTATTATCTGGTATCATAATAAAAAATGAGCACTTAGAATTTTCTATGGGCATGAATGTCACGCTACAAATTTGGCAAGCAAGGAACAATACACTTCTCTATTTTCCATCGATCAGTTGATTCCCACATTAAGCCCAATATCCTACCCAGAGGGCACAGAAATTAATCTCAGTTAATCTTGGGCTTCCCTTCTTTTTCAAGGTTATGTAAGGGTCTGGGACTTCGCAGTGTTAGATTTGTCGGGGAAGGTTCACCAAGTCATACATTTCCACAAGTTACCCTAAGACAACCAATATTCCTGACCAAATAGTACCTTCAGGTCTGCAGCTTTGTGCCAGAGACCCAGAAATACATTTCTTTCTGGGGTCGTGTCTGCACCAAGTCAGGTGATCCACCACAATAGACCCCTTCCTCCTTCCCTTCCCAGCACAAAGTGATATACATAGTTTGTGTAGGGGTTGAAAACATGGCTAAAGGATGTCTCCTTGAGCTCTTCAAATCAACCTGCCTCTACTTTCAATCTGCTTCTTTTCTTTTTCAACAAACTTACTAATTTTTCGAAAATGTTGCAGGCTACTCATTTTTTGAGTTCTTTTACATACCTTCTTTCCTCTGAGCTGGCTCCCTGTTTGGAACAGGAAAGAAGGCAGATGAAATATGTATGGTGAGGGGAAAAGGGAAAATACAGCAGGGAAAAAATTGTAAATCAATCACAAATCTCAAAATCGCAGTATTACCTGTCAATGTTTTTAACCTTACAGTAAACCTCTTTTCCGCACTATAGATGCAGGAATAGGGTATAGGATTAGGAGAAAAAAAAAAGCATATGTAGGGGCATAATTTTTAGGATATTTCAACATCAGGCCATTGCCTCTGAAAATATGGTTATCATATCAGATATTAACAAGCACATGACTTTAAAACCTGGACTAATCAGTGAGTGTGCACACAATATTTTAATGAAAGTTTAGTCATTTAAGAAACTGCTTGGCTTCTGAGCTCCCATCATTGATTTTCTTTGGGAAAGAGGTGAATTCTTTCTAAACATTTGATGCTTTTGTCCTGTGTCAGTGTTGAACTCTAGGGTTTGGGTTTTTTAGTTCCATTATGAACTTTAGTTTCCTGATAATACTTTTGGGTGGAAGGGAAACTTTCATGACAGTTTCTGTGTAGGAGGGTATGTTTTTGTCTAAATACTCTCAACCTTGAATCCTAACATTTATTTCTCCCCAAGGAGGTGGAGAGAGTTCCTTCACTGTTGACTTTGGCAGAAGCACTGGGGATCCGACCTCAGCCTTTCCCCACCCTTCTCTCCGGGGTCAACCTGCCTGTAGAAAACAGGCCTTCTGGCCTCTGCCTGGAATGAAGTTTGACAGAGAAAGGCTCCATGTAGGGAGTTTTGCCTCGTTCAGCCTCTGAGTGGGTGGGTGAATTGTCCCACTCTGGGCAGCCTTGAGGGAGCAGTTGTAGTTCCCTTTTAAAGCCACATTAATCAGTATTAGTTTTATCAGTAATACAGATGGTTTTTAAAATCTTCACTCTGTCTAACTTTTTGTCTTATTTTTTAATTGGTTCACCCTTTGGGTGTGGAAAAACAACAATATAATTAATTGGGTTTCTTTTAAAATATTAACTATCGGTTTGACAAGCTCTTTAGTTTCTGGAATTTAAAGCTGTGGGTCACATGGAAAAAAAGCAACTGGCTGAAAAGTTCAAAGCAAAAAAAAAAAAAAAGAAAAGAAATTAATCAACTTTTCAACACATTGCCAAATAAGGATGACTGTATTGTTTTTTATTACTTAATTGAATTTCTAAATTGAGGTCAACTAAATCTACCATCCATTTTGTTGTCATAGTTTTAGTGTCTAATACAGTTAAATTCTTTTTGGGTATTACTTTAAAAATTTCCAACTAAAAGGTAGTCTCACTTATTTCACAAATATTTTTGAATATGACTCAGACATACACATTTATAGCCTTAAACCCAATCATTTCTTTTTCCCTTCCAGTTCTTGCATCAAACACAAATTTTCCTACAATGGTACTGGTCAGAGTAGTCTTTGCCTTTTGGATATTTTCAATAATACTGAAAGTGGAAAATAAAAAAATTTTGACTTGTTCATTCTTATGAATATGACTGCAGAACAATTTCAGAACTAAATGGATATAATCTTCCCCAGTGTTGATAAGCTATGACCTCAAGACAGAATTTTCAACAGAAGTCTCCAGTGTTATTTGGTCTTTTTTGGTACTAATTAGGAAATGAACAGTTTGAATGAAAATAATAATAAGAATCTAATTTTAATGCATTTTTACTGGGCTTATAGATAGTCCAAATGTAGAGAACAAAGTCAATGCAAGTAGGAGGAAGTTGAATTGGTTTTTCCCAATAATAATTAACATTGACTTAAAGACAACCAAAATTTTTACAAAGTGATTAGCAATTGTGTACGGCTGTAATTTCAGACTTTGCCTATACGTATGTAGACCGTGTGTAAATTTCTTAGGTTTCTCAGATTTTAATATTAATAATATTGTGTCGCTTGGTCTATAAATGTAATGGGAAAATAACGAGTATGCAATAAGTGGTTTTGTGCATGTACTTTCCACATCTTATTTATTTATTTATTTATTGAAACTTTCCACTTAGGATGACATCATTGAAATGAATCAATGGTTTGTTCAGTTATTATTTAATAACAATTTAAAAATCCTAATTCTTTAACCATGTTGGCCATCCAAGAAGTAAATTTTGAACTAAAGACCTTTTTCCATTACCATCCTACACCCCTGACTACTCAAATCCTTCAACATTCATTTTCTCATTTTCTTGGTAATGAGATTCTTACTTTTATGAAGATGTCTATCTCATTTGTGAGACCAACTATGATTATTCATTAACTATGATTAGCCCTAATAAGTTAGCAGTGGAGAATGAACTGTCTCTGGAATATTCTTTAGAAATGGGTGATCCTCCATACACAAAAATAAACTCAAAATGGATTAAAGACCTAAATGTAAGGCCAGATACTATAAAACTCTTAGAGGAAAACATAGGCAAAACACTCCATGACATAAATCACAGCAAGATCCTTTTTGACCCACCTCCTACAGAAATGGAAATAAAACCAAAAATAAACAAATGGGACCTAATGAAACTTAAAAGCTTTTGCACAGCAAAGGAAACCATAAACAAGATGAAAAGACAACCCTCAGAATGGGAGAAAATATTTGCAAATGAAGCAACTGACAAAGGATTCATCTCCAAACTTTACAAGCAGCTCATGCAGCTCAGTAACAAAAAAAACAAACAACCCAATCCAAAAATGGGCAGAAGATCTAAATAGACATTTCTCCAAAGAAGATATACAGATTGCCAACAAACGCATGAAAGAATGCTCAACATCATTAATCATTAGAGAAATGCAAATCAAAACTACAATGAGATATCATCTCACACTGGTCAGAATGGCTATCACCAAAAAGTCTAGAAACAATAAATGCTGGAGAGAGAGTGGAGAAAAGGGAACCCTCTTGCACTGTTGGTGGGAATGTAAATTGATACAACCACTATGGAGAACAGTATGGAGGTTCCTTAAAAAACTAAAAATAGAACTACCATACGACCCAGCAATCCCACTACTGGGCATATACCCTGAGAAAACCATAATTCAAAAAGAGTCATGTACCAAAATGTTCATTGCAGCTCTATTTACAATAGCCAGGACATGGAAGCAACCTAAGTGTCCATCAACAGATGAATGGATAAAGAAGATGTGGCACATATATACAATGGAATATTACTCAGCCATAAAAAGAAACAAAATTGATTTATTTGTAGTGAGGTGGATGGACCTGGAGTCTATCATACAGAATGAAGTAAGTCAGAAAGAGAGAAACAAATACCGTATGCTAACACATATATATGGAATCTATGAAAAAAAAGTGTCTTGAAGAGCCTAGGGGTAGGACAGGAATAAAGATACAGACCTACTAGAGCATGGACTTGAGGATATGGGGAGGGGGAAATGTAAGCTGTGACGAAGTGAGAGAGTGGCATGGACATATATACACTACCAAACGTAGGGTGGATAGCTAGTGGGAAGCAGCCACATGGCACAGGGAGATCAGCTAGGTGGTTTGTGACCACCTAGAGGGGTGGGATAGGGAGGGTGGGAGAGAGGGAGATGCAAGAGGGAAGAGATATGGGAACATATGTATATGTATAACTGATTCACTTTGTTGTAAAAGCAGAAACTAACACACCATTGTAAAGCAATTATATTCCAATAAAGATGTTAAAAAAAAAAAAAGAAATGGGTGACCTAATAGTAAAATTTTAAAGAGTTATATCAGACTAATAGAAGACTTGTTTGTGACATTTAGAACGTAATAGGCCAATAGAGGAAGTATTTGAAGTAATTTAGAACTTTCATGTTGTCATTTAGCAAATCATTTATACATTGAACAAAATTTCTTCATCATCAACTGTATACCAGACACTACTGTACTAAAGGCTAAGGTTGCAGAGCCTCATGCAACTTCTCAGGTCATCTATTTTAGTATGCATTCCATCCATCCATCTGTCCATCCGTCTGTCCATCCATCCATCTAGTTATCCATTATTGAATGTCTTTTATGTGTCAGTCTCTAATTCAGTGTTTGTCTTTCCCATCAGAATATAGTTTTATGGAGGAGTTTCCAGTGTTACATGCCTGTGCATAGCATAGCATTTTGCATATGGTAACTTAATAAAGATTTATTGAGTCAGTGAATGAATATGTCAGGTCCTGTGCTTGGTGATGGGGAAATAAGATCAAATAGCACACTGCCTTTGCATACTATATCTGAATGCCTATTTAGGAGATTATAGTAAATTCAGTCTTGTCATCTGAGTGATTAAAGGGGAAATTTAATGTTATTTCTCCTAAAGAAGAACCTAATTTCTTAAAACTAAATTTTTCCATCTCTTTACCATAAGCCAATATTATATTTTCCATGTCCTCTTCATTAGCCTAAGAATGCTTTACCTCTCTGACTTATTTTAACACCTTCTTTTGCTCTTTTCATTAAGTTAACATAAATAAAATACTTTTATGTGCTAAGAGACTTTACCTCCCTCCCTCCCTCCCTTCCTTCCTTCCTTTCCCCTACAGTCACCATTAAACTGGAATAACTGGATATAGTTCTGAATTAATACTTGACTTTTAGAGTATATCTGAAGGTTCTGTGAGAATTTGGAGACCATGATTTCTTAAAAGGTTTTATTTCATTGTCATGTCTGCATTTATCTACTGATATTAGAGTGTTGGTAAAATTTACATATTCCATCAAACAGTTAAAGGTAAATCTGTCACAGAGGTTGCCCTGGCCCTTATTTCAGTTCAGATGTGTATAAGTTTGGCAGAGTAAGCCATCTCCCAAGTACTCTCTGGGCAATTCCTAAAGCTTAATATTTTGTCATGGACATGTTGAAAATATATCTGGACTGAGGTTTGACCAATGGACCCACCTAGTAAAACACATTTTTACATTGTTTGTATTCACATTTAGAGCAGGCCCAAGGAATGAAGGTGTCTTCAATGTTATCTCAGAAGAGTTATGATTTTTCTAGTTACCATCAAAGTACTTCCAAGAAGCTGCTACGATGCAATGACAATCACCTGAGGAAACAAAATGTCTGTTACTAGGAAAGTACCATTAGTAGAACAACCAGTTGCCAACCTGAATTAGATCACAATTAGAACTGGGGACGTCTCAGGAAAAATGTTGAATTGTGGTGGTGGGGACTGTTGGCGTTTTGGCCTCTTTGGACCTTTGCACACTTCAGTGACTTTTCATTAATTATGTTGTCAGTGCAGCAGACCCTGGACACCTGAAACAGCCAGTCTACTCCTCGGAGGAAAATGTAATGGAAACATCTACAAAGTATTTGCCAACCAAGTACTTGTCAGAAATATTTACTTTCTACTTAAATTAGTGTGAAAATAAAGGAAGTCAAGAAAAAAATAAGGATGTTTTTTCTAACTGGAGATCCCTCTGCTCACAATGCAGAAAATTTGAAAGGATTTGAGTTGCTCACATACAAGTTCTTTTCTTTCTGATTCCTGGAATCCACTTAGCTTATGCAAATTTGGAAACAGGGTATTGTAGCACTGTAGACTGCCATGAACCAGAAGTAAATCTTATTTTCTACTTTTCTTTAAAAAAAACATGAAAAATGAGCATTTCTGCAGTTCATCATAGAGATGAATGGATTAGATTTTCTATCCATGTTGTCAAACAGATCAAAGGATGGAAATTTAAACCTAATTTGGATAAATTAATTAAAAATATAAAAGGCTAAAGTCAACCCAAACTTCTAGGGCATCTATATCAACAAGATAATTAGTTTGAATGATATTTCCTTACTATGTAGCCATTAATATTAGCGTTAATTAGATATGCTAGGCGTTAGGTTTCCAGAAAAAAATAACAGATATATATATATATTTGATACATATTGCATGTAACATCTGAAATGTAAAACGTATATTAATATCTATTAAACAGGAATATGTATCGTTTTGAATTAGTGTTTTTATTTTTTTGGATATATACCCAGGAGTAGAATTCCTGGGTCATATAGTAAGTCTAAGTTTTTTGAGAAACCTCCATACTGTTCTCCACAGTAGCTGTACCAATTTACATTCCCACCAACAGTCTAGGAGGGTTCCCTTTTCTCCGCATCCTCTCCAACAGATGCTAATGGCATCTGGTAGGTGGAAGTCAGGGATACGGCTACTCATTCTGCAGTGCCCAGGACGCTCCTCCACAACGAAGAACTATCTGGCCCCAAAAGTCAATAGTGCTGAGGTTAAGAAACACTGCTCTAATTCATTCTCATCACTGCCTCCAGAATCATTTAGTAGGAAAGCAAATTTGATTAGACCCGACTCCTGTGTGAGAACTTTCAGATCTTCTCATTGTTTATAAATTCACATTCAAAAGTTTAACGTTGCCCTCCCTGCCAGATTTGTGATGTGAAACTTTCCTTCTCATTTGCCAATGTTGGGACATACTCTACTTTTTTTCCTTTTTTTTTTTGTGGTACGCGGGCCTCTCACTGTTGTGGCCTCTCTTGTTGCAGAGCACAGGCTCCGGACGCGCAGGTTCAGTAGTTGTGGCTTACGGGCCCAGCCGCTCTGCGGCATGTGGGATCTTCCCGGACTGGGGCACGAACCCGTGTCCCCTGCATCGGCAGGCAGACTCTCAACCACTGCGCCACCAGGAAGCCCCATACTCTACTTTTCAACATTCTTTCACCTCACTATATTCTTTCTGGAGAGTCATTTTGTATTCATTCTATTGTCTGTCTGGAATGCCCTCTAACCCTCTCCCTTCATCTGGCCTAGGTAATCCTACTCACTCGCAGGTCCGAGGATAAATGTCACTTCTTCAGAAGCCTTCCCTGATTACTGAGACCAATTTAGTTCTCTCTGTTATACAGTTCTTAGCATTCTGTATTTCTCTTTCATAGTGCTCATAAGACTTTCATTATTGCTCCAGTCGTCTGTTATCTGGCAAACTAAATAAAGGTGTAAATTGGGTCTATATTGTCTATCTTATTTCTAGTGCCTGGCACATACAAGGATCTTAGATTGTTGTTAAATCAATTACTGTTATGGAAATCAATCCTATTTACACTTATTGTCATAATACATCAGTGTCATAATATTTAGATAAGTTTGTGGTTTTCCATCTTGTTTATGTTTGCTCTAGACTTCTTTGTTGGTTTCAGTATTTTCTAAATTTTGCTATATCGTCTGTTACCCAATCCCTAGCCACCACTACCAGTAATTTGTTAGGTAGGCTGCGTGTTTTCAGTTCAACTAATTATTACTTTTATGACTTCAAATAATAAAGTTAAATGTATACGTAATGTATTTCCTAACTTGTAAACTTCTGAAATTAAACAGCAGACACTGAATTTCTTTATCCCCAAAGATGATGAAATTCTCCACTTCTTTTTTCTTTTTTTGGTAATACAATCTTGGGTTTTGGTGCCAATCTATTATTCAGTTTTATTACTATTATAATTTAAATTCTTTCTTTATATCATTCTTTTAACTTTTACAATAGTTCAGCTGTTGGGAATATAAATACTACCAAAATTTAGGATAAGTCTGCTTATATTTATTCTCTGATTCCTATTAGCCAGTTCATGCTCTAAGTTCTTCATTTGTGAGTTTTTTATTTGAATATGTTGGTTGCCAGGATTGGGTTAAACATTTTTCTCCCCAGGAAATGCCTGTCTGTCTATCTATCTATCAATTCCACAGTCCCTGAATATTTAAGACTGCCTGTTTAATCCCTTCAATCATGATTAATAACAGACTGATTGAATATATAATTTTGTCAAAGACTTTTCCCATCAAAACTTTGTTATCTGAGGTTGCTGAGAATGTTCAGGCCAGTCACGTATTTCTTCTCTGATTGGTAGATAATCTCTTCCTTTTTTTCCCTATTAGGTAAGGTTTCCTTCTTGCCCCTTGAAGCTAAAGAATATCATCATTAAGGTATAACTTGTTTTGTAACCCTTTTTTGGGGGGGGGGCGGGGATAGGACTGTAGATTACTTAATTTCTTCTGTTTTCTTCTTATTTAAAAATGCATTTTGCTTCATTTGTACACACCTCTTCTTTAGATACATCAAATACCTATATGTTAATTCATATTTGTTTGCCCTCAATATCCTTAACCTTTCTTCCTCATTATTCTGCTTTTTTATTTTTCCGTCTGTGATTTTTCTCAGAATATCTTCCCCATCGAAATAATGTATATTCTCTGCTTCTCTATAAAGTTTCTATTCCTTCCAAGTTAAGTCTTCAATTGCATTATTATCCATTGAATTTCTTTGCTCAGGCAGTAACTATCTGATTAGTCAGTAACTGCTTCATCTTGTTTTCTTACTGAATAACCCATTCTGAATATTTTGTTTCAATGTCTACATCTTCTTTTATATCCTTGATAACATGAATCAATTATATTAAAATTTTTTTGTTTTCTGGAATAGTGAATTAAATTTCTTAAAATATGATCTTAATATACCTTTCTTCATGAACTTCTTATTTTCCTTCCCCACACCCAGTACACAACTACAATCCATCCCACAATACCCTTTAATTGTTGCACAGTTTTGTATTTGTTTTGTTTGTTTAACTAGTCTTACAATAGGAGACATTTTCCCTTGAAATGTTATACATCCCACTTCCCTGTTACCTAACTCCCTCTCTTAAACCTGAACAGAGCTGGATATTGACAGTTTATATCATTTGTTCAGCAACTCACCTGTGTAAGATGTTGGAACAGTACTTTGAGCAGTGAATGATTATTTGGGATCATTATCTCTGTGCTTCTCTAGCACTATCTGCATTAAAGATTGCCTTTCCAAATTGTTGGCATACAATTTTGAATCAGAGAAAGGCTCTTAAAGTTTTCCTTAAAATCTCTCTATTCAACCACATTGATCTTATTGGTAAGATTGTTATTTGATTATTATAAGTCAGGTTTGCAAAAAATATTACAATCCATTGGCTTTTGTTTTGTAGTAATTTCAAAACTATTACTGTTTCCCATGCTTGGTGTTAATAAGCAACAATGTCCCCCTTAAAACTGTTTCCAATCTATACTGCTTTACCCACTTCTCAGATAAAATTTTGGCTTTTGGTAAACAATGGAACAACAGGGATAATATTTAACCTTGCATCAAAAACAACTAGAAAATAAGAAAAAAAATATATGAACAGGTTTCATATGTTGGAAAACATCCAGTGCAATACTGTGATTCTTGAGAGTGGATAAGGAAACAAGGTTATCCCTACAGTTACCTCAGCTTTCTCCTTGGAGACATGATCTAGACCTTAGAGCAGGGAGAGGATCACAACTAGACCGTGGTTGAAAGTTGTGGCAGTAGATTTTGAAAATAAGGGATTTACACAGAACAAGTGCTCCATTAATCTGCCTAAGTGCCCTATTGATTCTATTCTGAATATTAAATTGACCAAGTATAGGATGAAACTCCATATGGTTGGACAAAGAAGTATGAGTGAGCTGTGAGCTGAATTGTTTCTAGACCTTGCACAATGGGATTGAAAGATGTTTAATTTCCCAGTAGTCAGAGTTGCAAGTCCTCATTGATCACTCAAGGCATTCACTAGACATCCAAAAAGTTATTCCTTAGAAATGTGGCTAAATATTTCCTACAGTATAAGCTACTATAGAAGTACCCCAAAAGAGTTAAAGTAAATATTGAAAGGATCAAACTTAACTTTAAATAACATAACTGATAAGCAGAACAATAAGCAACACCCTTTCAAGGTAGTGAGCAAAGACCAGACATTCAACAACATAAAGTTCACAATGTCTGGCTTTCAATCAAAAGTTACTAGATAGGCTGATAGGCGAGACATTTTAACACAAAATCAGAAGAGAGATAAGTGTATAGAAAAATGTCCACAAGTGAAAAGTGATGGGATTACCAATATGTTATTACAAATATGCTCAACTACATAAAAGAAAATATGAAGATAGGTGAGAAATGGAAGATATACAAAAGAACAAAAGAAAACTTCTAGGAAAATACCAGTATCTAAGATGAAATAGTCACTGATGGTATTAGCAGAAGATTAGAAACTTCAGAAGAAAATCAATAAACTTAAATCCTAATAATAAAGACTATGCGCAGTTAGAAAAACATTCTGAAAAGTAATGAACAGATCTTTAGTGAATTGTGTGACAGTAATGTATCCTAACATATATATAGTAAAATTCCACAAAGGGAGAGTGTCAGAAAAAAGATTTAAAGAAATAATGGCAAATTTATTTCAAATTGGATGAAGAATGAATACAGATCTAAGAAGTTCAAAAATCTCCAAGCAGGAAAAATACAAAAGGCACCTCATAATGAAATTTCAGAGAACCAGTGATAAATAGAATTTCATAATAGTAGCTAGAGAAAAAAAATACACACTATATATGGTGGAAAAAAGATTAAAAGACTATAAATTTTCATCAGAAACTATGCAAGAGAGAAGACAATGGAAGGAAAATTTATGTAAAGTACATAAAAACAACTGGTAAACCTAGAATTTTCTATCCTGCAAAAGTGTCATATAGCATAATCTATACTTAAATCCAACAATACCAATACTTTCATTAGACGTAAATAATCTAAACACTTCATTAAAAATCAGAGATTGTTAAATTGGATGAAAAAATCCCAACTGAACTGTCTTCAAGAAACTCTCTTAATATATGTAGAAACAGCTAGATGAAAATTGGAGGGATGAAACAATATATACTAGGTAAACAATAATCTTAAAAACATTAACTTCACAACAAGGGATGAAGAGATGAATTTCAAATGATAGGAGGTCAATTTATTAACTAGACTTAGTAATTCTAAATGTGTATATAATAGAGCTTTAAAATGCATGAATCAAATACTGACAGACTGAATGGAAAAATAGCTAAATCCACAATTATATTTGGAGACTACAACAGTCTTCTGTCAGTCTTCAGTGGAATAAGGGGACAGAAAATTGGTAAGGATATTGAAGACTAGGACAATATTGTCACCAACTTGACCTGATTGACAATATAGAACATTCCACCTAGCAATTGCAGAATACACATTCATTTCAAGTGCACATTCTTAAAGCTAGACTATATGCTGCTATTAAAAAGCCTCAATAAACTTAAAGGACTAAACCCATACAAAGTATGTTCTTTGCCAATGATATAATTAAATTAGGAATAGACATAATAAGATATCTAGGAAAGATTCAAATACCTGAAAATTAAAAAAAACAAGCAAACATACCTCTAACTAATGGGTCAAAAAAGAAATCACAAGGGAAATCAGAAAATATTTAGAAATGAACAAAAGCAAAAATATAAAAATCTGAAATTTTAGGATGCGGCTAATACGACACCAAGAGAAATTTTACAGCTTTAAGTATTTATAATTAACAGAAGCAAGGTCCAAAATCAATTATCTATGTTTCCACCTTATGAAACAAGGAAAGAAAGGGCAAATTAAATTCAAACTAAATAGAAGTAGGGATATAATAAGAAAGCAGTGAAAGAGAAAATGAAAAGACTCAGTGAAAACAAAAGCTTGTTCTTTGAACAGAGTGATAAAATTGAGGAACTTCTAATTAGATTAATCAAGAGAAAAGAGGAAAGACACCAATATCATGGATGAAAGGACATCAACACAGATTCAACATTATAGGATAATAAGGAAATACTATGAGCAAATTCATATTAGCAATTTGTACCACCTTCATGAAATGAGCAAATTCTTTGACAGACACAAATTACCAAAATTGACTCAAGAAGAAATAAAAAATTTACATAGCTTTATATCTATTGAGGACCTTGAATTAATAACTGAAATCTTCCCACAAAGGCAACTCTGAGCTACAATGCATTTGCTGGTAAATTCTATCAAACAATTAAAAAAATAATAACACTAACTCTACCAAACTCTTTTAGAAAATAGAGCAGGAAAGGAATTCTTTTAGATCATTTTATGAGGGCAACACTACTCGGAAGTGAAAATCTGCCAAAGATATTAATAATAATAAAAAAAAACTATACACCAAAATCCCTCAAAAAAATAAGTGTAAAAACTTTTAAATAGAGACACTGGAACTCACCAAAAAAAGATACCCCACATCCAGAGACAAAGGAGAAGCCACAATGAGATGGTAGGAGTGGCACAATCACAATAAAATCAAATCCCATAACTGCTGGGTGGGGGACTCACAAACTGAAGAACACTTATACCACAGAAGTCCGCCCACTCAAGTGAAGGTTCTGAGCTCCACATCAGGTTTCCCAACCTGAGGGTCCAGCAACGGGAGGAGGAATTCCTAGAGAATCAGACTTTGATGGCTAGTGGGATTTGATTGCAGGACTTCGACAGGACTGAGGGAAATTGAGACTCCACTCTTGAAGGGCACACACAAAGTAGTGTGCACATTGGGACCTAGGGGAAGAAGCAGTGACCCTATAGGAGAATGAACCAGACCTACCTGCTAGTGTTGGAGGGTCTCCTGCAGAGGCAGGGGTGGCTGTGTCTCACCGAGAGGACAAAGACACCAGCAGCAGAAATTCTGGGCAGTACTCCTTGGTGTGAGCCCTCCCAGAGTCCACCATTAGCCCCACCAAAGAGCTGGATAGGCTCCAGTGTTGGGTCGCCTCAGGCCAAACAACCAACAGGGAGGGAACCCAGCCCCATCCATCAGCAGACAAGTGAATTGAAGTTTTACTGAGCTCTGCCCACCAGAGCAACAGCCAGCTCTACCCACCACCAGTCCCTCCCATCAGGAAACTTGCACAAGCCTCTTAGATAGCCTCATCCACCAGAGGGCAGACAGCAGAAGCAAGAAGAACTACCATCCTGAAGCCTGTGGAACAAAAACCACATTCACAGAAAGATAGACAAGATGAAAAGGCAGAGGGCTATATACCAGATGAATGAACAAGAGATAAAACCCCAGAAAAACAACTAAATGAAGTGGAGATAGGCAACCTTCCAGAAAAAGAATTCAGAATAATGATAATGAAGATGATCCAGGACCTCGGAAAAAGAATGGAGGCAAAGATCGAGAAGATGCAAGAAATGTTTAACAAAGACCTAGAAGAATTAAAGAACAAATAAACAGGGATGAACAATACAATAACTGAAATGAAAAATACACTAGAAGGAATCAATAGCAGAATAACTGAGGCAGAAAAACAGATAAGTGACCTGGAAGACTAAATGGTGGAATTCACTGCTGTGGAACAGAATAAAGAAAAAAGAATGAAAAGAAATGAAAACAGCCTAAGAGACCTCTGGGACAACATTAAACACAACAACATTTGCATTACAGGGGTCCCAGAAGGAGAAGAGAGAGAGAAAGTACCCAAGAAAATATTTGAAGAGATTATAGTCGAAAACTTCCCTAACGTGGGAAAGGAAATAGTCACCCAAGTCCAGGAAGCACAGAGAGTCCCATACAGGATAAATCCAAGGAGAAACATGCCAAGACACATAGTAATCAAATTGGCAAAAATTAAAGACAAAGAAAAATTATTGAAAGCAGCAAGGGAAAAACAACAAATAACATACAAGGGAACTCCCATAAGGTTAACAGCTGATTTCTCAGCAGAAACTCTACAAGCCAGAAGGAAATGGCATGACATACTTAAAGTGATGAAAGGGAAGAACCTACAACCAAAATTACTCTACCCAGCAAAGATCTCATTCAGATTTGATGGAGAAATCAAAAGCTTTACGGACAAGCAAAAGCTAAGAGAATTCAGCACCACCAAACCAGCGCTACAACAAATGCTAAAGGAACTTCTCTAAATGGGAAACACAAGAGAAAAAAAAGGACCTACAAAAACAAACCCCAAACAATTAAGGAAATGGTAATAGGGACATACATATCGATAATTACCTTAAACCTGAATGGATTAAATGCTCCAACCAAAAGACACAGGCTCACTTTATGGATACTAAAACAGACCTGTATATATGCTGTCTACAAGAGACCCACTTCAGACCTAGGGATACATACGGACTGAAAGTGAGGGGATGGAAAAAGATATTCTATGCAAATGGAAATCAAAAGAAAGCTGGAGTAGTAATACTCATATCAGATAAAATAGACTTTAAAATAAAGAATGTTACAGGAGACAAGGAAGGACACTGCATAATGATCAAGGGATCAATCCAAGAAGAAGACATAACAATTATAAATATATATGCTCACAACATAGGAGCACCTCAATACATAAGGCAACTGCTAACAGGTATAAAAGAGGAAATCGACAGTAACACAACAATAGTGGGAGACTTTAACACCTCACTTACACCAATAGATCATCCAAACAGAAAATTACTAAGGAAACACAAGCTTTAAATGACACGATAGATCAGATAGATAATTGATATTTATAGGACACTCCATCCAAAAACAGCAGCTTACACTTTCTTCTCAAGTGCACGTGGAACATTCTCCAGGATAGATCACATCTTGGGTCACAAATCAAGCCTCAGTAAATTTAAGAAAACTGAAATCATATCAAGCATCTTTTCTGACCATAACGCTGTGAGATTAGAAAAAAATTACACAGAAAAAACGGAAAAAACACAAACACATCGAGGCCAAACAATACGTTACTAAATAGCCAAGAGATCACTGAAGAAATCAAAGAGGAAATAAAAAAATACCTGGAGACACATGACAATGAAAACATGATGATCCAAAACCTATGGGATGCAGTTCTAAGAGGGAAGTTTATAGCAATACAAGCCTATGTGAAGAAACAAGAAAAACCTCAAACAATCCAACCTTACACCTAAAGAAACTAGAGAAAGAAGAACAAACCAAACCCAAAGCTAGTAGAAGGAAAGAAATCATAAAGATCAGAGCAGAAATAAATGAAATAAAAACAAAGAAAACAGTAGCAAAGATCAATAAAACTTCTCAAAGCTGGTTTTTTGAGAAGGTAAACAAAACTGATAAACCCTTAGCCTGACTCATCAAGAAAAAGAGGGAGAGGACTCAAATCAATAAAATTAGAAATGAAAAAGGAGAATTTACAACAGACCCCACAGAAATACAAAGTATCCTATGAGACTACTTCAAGCAGCTCTATGCCAATAAAATGGACAACCTAGAAGAAATGGACAAATTCTTAGAAAGGTATAATCTTCCAAGACTGAATCAGGAAGAAATAGAAAATACGAACAGACCAATCATAAGTAATGAAATTGAAACTGTGATTAAAAATCTTCCAACAAACAAAAGTCCAGGACCAGATGGCTTCACAGGTGAATTCTATCAAACATTTAGAGAAGAGCTAACACCCATCCTTCTCAAATTCTTCCAAAGAATTGCAGAGGAAGGAACACTCCCAAACGTGTTCTACGATACCACCATCACCCTGATACCAAAACCAGACTAAGATACTACAAAAAAAATTACAGACCAATATCACTGATGAATATAGATGCAAAAATCCTTAACAAAATACTAGCAAGCAGAATCGAACAGCACATTAAAAGGATCATACACCATGATCAAATGGGATTTATCCCAGGGATGCAAGGATTCTTCAGGATATGCAAATCAATCAATGTGATACCCCATATTAACAAATTGAAGAATAAAAACCATATGATCATCTATAAAAAACTTTTAAATATTAACAAATAAAATCCAGGTAAAAAAATAAAGGTTAATATATCAAGTAACTAACCAAGTAATGTTTATATCAGGAATGTAAAATTTGGTTTTACATTTGGAAATACATTTCACCATATTAACAGAATAAAGGAGAAAATCCATATGATCGTCTAAATAGAGGCAGGAAAGAACATATAACAAAAATTTAACAACAAATTTGTGAGGCAACTATCACCAAATTAGGAACAGAAGAGAATTTCCTCAATCTGATAAAGAGCTTCTACAAAAAAAATATAGCACTGACACCATGCTTAGTTATCACACTGAATGTTTTTGCTCTAAAATTGGGCACACGGCAAGATTGTCCTCTGTCATCACTCTTATTCAACATTCCAGCAATAATGTGTAAAAAAGAATTAAAAGGGGCTTCCCTGGTGGCACAGTGGTTGAGAGTCCGCCTGCCAATGCAGGGGACACGGGTTCGTGCCCCAGTCTGGGAAGATCCCACATGCCGCGGAGTGGCTGTGCCCGTGAGCCATGGCCACTGAGCCTGCGTGTCCGGAGCCTGTGCTCCGCAACGGGAGAGGCCACAACAGTGAGAGGCCCACATACTGCAAAAAAAAAAAAAGAATTAAAAGACATTCAGATTGGACAGGAAGAAGCAAAGGTGTCTTTATTTGTAGATTTCATAATTGTTATTTTAAAAATGCTAAGAAATATACACCAAAACTATTATATTAATAAAGAAATTTACCAACATTAGAGAACAATAGGTTAATGTACAAAGATTAATTTTATTTTTATTTACTAGCAGTAAACAATTGGAGATAAAATCTATTGAGATGGACACCAATTTTTCAGAAAGGACATAAATGCACAAACCATAAAAAAATAAACTGATAAAGGTACTCAGGAAAAAAAATACTTCTCACAGAAGAAATTTAATAAAGTGACAGGGGGGAAATCTTTTCAATGCATATGTCTGATGAAGGATGTGTCCAGAATATGTAAAAAGTCTTACTACTCAATAATAAGTTGAGCCAATTAAAAACAGGCAAAAGGTTGAAAATACATGACATAAAATAATATAAGCAAATGGCTAATAATCACATGGAAATTTGCTCAACATCATTAGCCTTCTGAAAAATGCAAATTAAAGTCACAAAAAAATACCATTACATACATACTATAATGATTAAATTAAGAGGTATGACAAGTACCTGTGTAAAAACTAGGGCAAGAATGTTATATCAGCATTTTTCATGATACCCTTGACTGGAAAAATCTCACATGTTCTTCAGCAGTTGGATGGATAAACAGATGACTATGTATAGACAGTGGAATACTACTCAGCAGTGTAAAGGAATAAACACACTGATACAAGCAACCATATGAATAAATCACACTGAAATCTTGCTGAGCTATAGAAGTCAGATACAAAGCCTGATGTAAAACTTCATTTATATGAACCTCTACAAAATAGGCAAGTTTAATCCAAAGTGAAAGGAAGCTGGTCAATGTTTGCCTGTGGCTGGGGGCAGAAGGAGAAGGATTGATGGAAAGGGGTACATGGAACATTTTGGGGGTGATGGAAATGCTCAATATCTTGATTATGGTTAAGTTTACACAGGTGTATAAATTTGTCAAAACTCATTGACATGTACACCTAAAATGTGTGCACTTTATTTTATGCCAAGAAAACTTAAGATGCTGTCCTTAAGAGTATTTGCAGGGACAAAGTATCAATAAATATTCTGGAGCTGGAGAATATAAGTGGACTTATTTATAAGCATGCACAGTGCAGACTGGGGACTCCTAAAAATGATTCAGTAGCGGTGTGGCGTTTGGAGGTTGGAGCTGTAGCAATTGACAGGTGGATTACAGAACCAGTAAAATGTGATGTGGTAAAAAATCTGATGTGACCTCATTCATTTCTGCAGGATGGTAAGGTCTGAAGATATATGAATTACATTCAAGGGTATACAGAATCTGTTTTTTATCTCTTAAGTTTAAAGAATGGTAGTTAACAGATTTTCTATGTAATTTAACTGTAGTCCTCCCTGGAAATAGAACAATAAATGTATTACATAGCTTAAAGCATCTATAGTATGTTATAAATTCAATCTGCACAGATACCTATGATTAGTAGAGTAACAAAAATAATTTGGAATTGTAAAGCAATATATTGAGAAGTTTACACAGAACCATAATTTTAGAGATAGAAAGGGCCTAAAAATATCAAGTCCAATTTCCTTATTTCAAATATAGTGATAACAGGCTAGCTGGGGGTGTGGTGGTGGGTTGCCTTATGGTCCATGATTTTTTATCTTTCTCTCTATCTAGGCCTTTTGACATGTGTTTTTTTTAGTTTCTCACGTAAAAGTGAAGTGTATTCCCTGACCATTGGCTTTTGCGTTTAGTTATGTGACTTGCTTTGGGTAACAAAATAAGGCAGAAGTGACAGGGTGCCAGTGCCAGGCCTTGAGTGAATTCAGAGTGGCTCTGTTGTGTTTCTGTTAACAGCACAAAGAGAACATTCCCTAGTTAACTTGCTGGTCCGAGGAAGTGAATGAGAGAGGTGAGCAAAGTTGCCCCAGTTGAGATGTCCCATCTAAGTCAACTCTAGAATAGCAGATCCCGAGGCAACCTGCAGAAGCAATGTCTTCTTGTCAATGTTAACTTATTACTTTTTGAATGTCTAGTAAAATAAGTTATTTGGAGACAGTCTGGTGTTGGTATAATATAGGCCATGGGATCAGAAGCGCTCAGTGAAATCTGGTGTTTCTCCATTAAATGGAGAATGGACTTTTATGAAAGTATACAACAGTATAAGGCCCAAAGCAAAATATGTAAAAAAACCCAAAATCAGCTTTGATGCACGTTTAATCTATTAGAAGCTAAGTATTTTCAGGTGACCTTTAACCTGGCCTTGGAGGAGGCCTCAGAAGTCAGTGTAAAGCAGTGTAGGAGACCCTGGCTAGGTCAGCTCAAATAACCACATGGTAAGACCTGAACTAAGCACAGAGAGTTCAATACATAAAAGAAAGTGATTTAAAAAATCACAAGTTTTCTGATCAGACAGAATAAAATATCTCCTATTTAAGTAATGTCGAGTGTAAAATAGATAAGGGATAAATAGAATTAGTAGCAGAATAGCAGCTATAAACACATACAAAGGATAATCCTTACATAATTGAAATCTGACTTCAATAAAGCAAAGGGAAAGGAATTTGGCAGTCAGCAAAACTAAAAAAAGAAAACAAACAACCCCCCCCCCCCCCACCACCAAAACAGTCTACTGTGTCTACCAGGAATCCTTCAATAATCATCATTAAGACTTGGCCGGGGGAATGCTGACACCTCAACAGACAGTGGGTAAAATGGACGAAGTTAACCGGGTGAGGCTGAGGTTAGGGAATTAACTGCACAAAGGGGCTGGACTCAAAGGGAGTGGCTAGCTACTGCCCTGTGCTTTGGGCATTAGGAAACAAAACCAGCAGGAGCTAGCTGACATGAACAACAACATCAGAAAAACATTTGTGGAGAAGATGCAGACTTATCTTTTACAAAACTGAAGATCATGGAGGACAGTTGGGTCTTCAGCAGGACTCACTGGGAGTCGATGCACTCACACTGAGCCTCACTGTTCCCGGGTCTCATGGCCTCTTGCCTCTGATTCTCTCTGCCTGTTTTTGTCATTTTCCATTCTTCAAAGTCTAGCTTTACCTGTTCCTCTGTGATCTTAGCAGAGGATGCTAACCTCATTTCTGCTGTTGTTGCATGATCTCAATTTAAGTAGACTGTCAGGCTGACCTAGAATCTCAAACTGCAAAATTCTAGGAAATATAACTTCACTGGTTTAGTTTCAGTGATGTGCCCACTTCTGTTCTATCAATTATGCCCAGAACAGGGTATCTTCATAGTCATGTTGTATAAACAGACTGCTAGAGACGTTGCTCTCCTCTGTGGGTGGAAAGGGTCAAATAGGAAGAAAGCTGTCATGGGGTGGGAGACATTTTCTGAGGTGTCTCCCTCGTGTTATTCCTCGGCTGACCAACAGAAGAATGACGTTCATGCTTCCCACATATTCACAGATGTTCTTGAGTATCTCGTTCCACAATTTTCTAATGCATGACAACACACAGGGCTAGGCAGCTATAGTGCGCAGAGGAAATGCTCAAAGACTACTACTCTCTGTAACCTATGGGAGAAGAGGAGTGGAAGAGAAAACTGTCATTTAAAAAAAAAAGAAATCCCATCAGCACAGAGGGCAAAACCAACATCTCCAAAATAGCTCATGCAGTCATGTGTCCAAAGGTTAAACAGCATCCTGATAGAGGCACATAGGAAAGTAAATGAAAGGACCAAATGTTTATTGTAGCAATGTGTATTAATTGGTTCATAAATAGGAACACTATTTTTTCCTCTACTGAGTGGCTTTTTCTCATGTAGGATCTAGGAGCCACTGGGAAGATCTGGGATAGGATACCCTTTGGGGGTGATAGGTGGCCTTCCTAGGCCACTTCTTTGTATCTTTGTAATCAGTCCTAGGGCCTGCAGAGGGCCTATAACCGACTGCCCTAAGGTGCCTCTTTTGTATAGCTGGTAGTTTTTGATACTACAAATCCTATAACAACAACTTCAGTTTTATATGTGAGCCTTTAGTTTACTATAATACCTCTTAAGAATTCTTAAATAGTCATACTCTGGGAATATCCTTGCTGATTTGAATTAAAAGCCAGATTTGGACCAGGGGTAGTATAAAACTTCAGTTTCTTAGCAGCAAATTGGGTTGCTACTCTATTATTCACCTTCTCAGTGGCCTTAACCTCAGGGCATTATTGATAATAAAAATGTGGAGATAGTGGAGATTATTTACATTCCATCTTTAGAGATCAAGGTGTTTTGTTTTATTTTTACTTTCTGTTTGTTTTTATTTATTTAGGTTATTTTCATTCCATTGGAGCTGGGTCCTTGGAGGACCTTAGTAATGGTCTCAAAGTTGGATCCTTTCTGTTATTTCTATTCTAATGGCCAAGAAGTTACCTTCCTTCAATCAGCTCATTAAACTTTTTTACAGTGTGTATGTGTGGGGGTGATTTATTAGCAAAGATACTTTTGGGAGTTGACAGATAAACCCCCAAATCTCAGTTTAACACAGCAGAAGTTTCTAACTCACAAGTCTAGTTAGCTACCAATGGAGAAGACAGTCATTCAAGAAGTTAACCTAATTCTGCCATCTTAAAAAATTTGCTTGCAAGGACTTCATGGGATTGTGCCTCCAACTAGTAGATGTGGGAAGAGAGAGAGAGTTGGTTCTAAGTGTTTTGTATTGTGGAGGTTCAGAACTGGAAAGGCCTCTTCCAATTGAATAGAACTCAGTCACATGACTGCACTTAATTGCAAGGGAGGAAAATTTGGCTGTGCGCCCTAGAGGAAAATCACCTTAACTTGGTCAACAGCAAGCCACTCTCTGCAACTTCAACAGTCTTCTCTTTTGGTGACCAAATATCTGTTTCACTCTTTTCCCTACACATAGAGATAACCCAGAGTCCCATCTGGCCACCATATGTGCTCAAAGTCCAGTATTTCTAGGTATTGCTCATAATCTCCATCAGACTAAAGTGAGGCATCTTCACTCAGTGACCTAGGACTAAAGACATGTTATCTCCTCCATCTTTTCCCCCACATAATTGTGAACAAGCAGAAGATAATAGCAATAAAACTCCTATGCAGAAATAGGAAAAATGGTAGAGATATGGCAATAATTGGTTCATAAAGTTACAAAATCTTACCCAAAGAGTAAGGAAATTTCCTTGACTAGAACATGATTCTGCTCTTTTGGAGGAACTGCCTTGTTTGTTGTTCTCTGCGAACTCAGGCTCCATCTTCTGAAGATGCTTTCTTTTAAATTATCTAAAATCTACACTGAAGACTGTTCTCTCCTTAGTGGCTACATGGTTTTCTGAGCCCATTTCCTGCTGGTGCAAATTTGAGTACCCCAAATTTATATTAAGCCTGATACAAACAAAGGTGTATTAAGTCTGGAATTTGCTTTTGGTAATACAATTCCCTTGTAAACTTAGGCTGCTGATGTCCTTGCTTGTAGTAGGTTTCATGTATCAGTGACCACCAGCCAGATTCTTTCCTACATATAATGCTCAAGCTTGATTTACATCTATTCTTTTTTGCCCTCATGCCTCCATCTCAGTTTGTATCTGGCCACTTTAATGCCTTCTGAAAGAATAGGTGGGATGGCTACAGTCTGAATCTGATCATTTTTGTGGGGCTGAGTATTAAGGGACTTTTGTAGCTCAATTTTTTTTTCCAGTCTTAACTCTTGTTTGGAGTCTGAAGTAGGCAGTGCTTTAACTGTCAAGGCTCCAAACTTCTGGATTCTCTCTCTTCCCCCATCTACTGCCTGGATACAGAGAATTCAACAGTGGAATCAGAGGTAGGGCATAGTAGAGCCGCAGATGGATGGAGTTTGTGTCCCTGAGATATTACCTGTACGGTATCTGTCCAAAATTGCTGCCTTAAAGAGAACTTTTGCTGGAGTGAGAAATAATCCTTTAGTGTGCTAAGCCTCAGGAATTTTGATGCTTGTCACAGTAGTTAACCTATCTTTACTGATTACAGGGGCAAAGCATAGAATTTTCTTATCATAAATTTCTTGATCTAGACCTCAGCTGTCTCTATGTATATGCCATAATTTTCTCCACATTCAGTATAAAAAGCCTGGATTAGAGTTGATCTCTTTCTGGTTTGGTATACTCAAAATCTCTGAGAATTACCAAGCACATTTTCATATTCTTTCAGTATATTTCCCAAGAGTGCTAACTTCAGGCTTGGCTCAGAGGGAGTCCTCATAGCTAAGCCGTTGTGGCTCAGCCAGTACCACACTTTCTCTTAGAACCTGTTACAAGAGATGCTATTTCCTGGTATGAGTGTATGGTGAGGATTCAGAGGTAGTTTACAGAAGGCAAAAGTATAAAATATAGCTAAGCCTTGAAACTATTGATAGAAAGTCATCAGGAACTGGAAAATGATGCAGAAGCAAGGCAGTCTCTCTGATCTTTGCCTGGTCTTTGCCTCTGCTGCTCTCTGCATGTCAGCTTTACTCCTGTCTTCTGCTGACACTCTTCCTACAGTTCTTCTGGCTGCCCTGCAGTCCCAGAGTTCCCATTACTTCAATTCAAGTGAATAGCTCAGAGAACCTCTCTGTTACAATGCTAAAATCCTAGAGTGAGAATCCTATTGGTCTAACTCGGTCTAGCTCCAATGTCCGTCTACAGCTGGTAAACTGGAGGGTTGGGTCATGTAGTACAAACATGGCTACAAGAGGTCCAACCCTTTGAAATGTCAGGGAAATTCCCAGAAATAAAAACGGGGAGGTTACAGGCCAGACAGATACTTTGTAAGATTTACATGCTAACCAACCACAATGCTTAGGGAACTGATAGGCTCATATTCAATCTGGGATGATGACTGATGTCTACATTTGACAGAGAAAAAAAAAAGTTCCATTTTATGCAAATAAGTAGCCGTGGTATCGAAGACCCTATGGTATGGCTAAAAAACTATTTGATTTAAAGTCAGCAACCTGGTATAAGCTGTGGCTTTGCTTATGCCAGAAGTATGACATTAGACAAACCGTTTAACCTCTTCGGGTCTCATAGTTCAGTGCTTGAAATTGGGCTAAGAGTCTCACAGTTTCCTTTTGTAGATTTGATAGGCCCTAACTGGCTGTTTTGACTATATAGTTTGATAAATACTAACTGTTGCTGTTCAGATGGTGATAGTTTTATTTTTAAGGCCTCAGGCTGTCTTTCTAATGAACTGGGTGAACAAATGTATTCTAAACACCCAAATTCATTAAACCTTATACCAGTCCCTATACACTAATTTCAGTGCAACAGGATCTTTCCCAAACAGGCACTAGTTTCTAAACAATCCAGTGTGGAAAATCTATAAATTAAACCTTAATTCATTATTAAAACCATATTTGCTTAGGTCACACAACTGCCAAATCTGAGAGCCTTATCTGCCACAAATGAGATTTGCCTAAATGTGTTTTTAATCATTTTGTTTTCAGTGTACCATAAGTGTCTTATCTAATCTAAATAAATGTTGGTACTAATTCATAGAGCAGTCAAACAGTTTCTTCCTCTATATGTTGATAGCACTCAAGAAATCTTTGACCGTGTCTGCCTTCTGTTCAAAAGGATTGCCGCAGGCTCAAGGGTTAAATTGTTCAAGTGGGTGGTTTGCCTTGCACAGCTTTAATTCTCCAACTCAGCCAAGGACCCCAGGAAGAACTTCCATATGAATTCATCACTAGCTACACGGAAGAACCTCATCCTTTCTAGTGATGCAAGGCATATAGACAATGCAGGAAATATCTCCTTCCCCTTCATGAAAATTAATCAATTTCCCATGAGTAGAGTGTTCTTTCAGGAGCCTATACTTCAGTGGAGCAATGGTAGCAAATTAATCTGAAGCTAAATGGATAATGCCACTCCTTTTGGCTACTGGTGTTACTGGAGTCCCCCATGATCCACTGTTATGGTTACAGTTATTGTTACGGTTATGGTTATGGTTATGGTTACGCTTGCCTCTTAAACTTCATCTTTTGCCACTAAAGTAAGGATGTTTTACTGTCCGTTATTGTTTAACTCCCTACACTTCCCAGGCTATTCCATACAGATTGTTACATTATTTCTCCTTGTAATCCCATCTCTATATTTTCTATTAGGTGGACACCAAAAAATTTAAATTACATGCTTCTGTGAAGAGTTTCTATACCAAATTAAGCACAGTGATTTATTAACCTTTCTTTGTGTCTCAACTCTTCAATACTTATCTCCAAAATAACACTCATCAAAATATATTACAATGATTTAATTTCATGTTTAACATCCCACTAGATAATATGGACTATTGAGAGAAAAAACATCAATCTTTTTTTTTTTATACAGCAGGTTCTTATTAGTCATCAATTTTATACACATCAGTGTATACATGTCAATCCCAAGAAAAAACATCAATCTTATTTTTTTAGTATGTACCCATTTCCTACCAGGTTATCTGGCACTTATAGGGAGCTCAAACTATTCTTGTTGAATATAAAAATAATAATATTTGTTAAAATTTCAGAGAATTAGTGTGTCAGTGCCAAGAAAACAATGTTTTGGACAAGAAAAAATAAAATCCCTTAAGAAAGTATAATGTTTAGATCTGAATTTTTATCCAAGCAATGTTTCCTTCTTCTATACTTGTAAAATCATAGCACAAGTATCGATTGCTGGGTTTAAAGTTATTGCTAGTATTAAATATTTGGAAAATAGTTGAAAGATTTTGTCATCTGCTTATCAGTTCCTTGAGTAATTGACACTGTGTAGGACAACTGGCACTTGGACTTTTATCTAGATGTTTGAGAATAATGGCAAACAAAATCAATGCTCCTACATTGCTTTGCATATACAACTCATCATGTTTGTTTCGATTCAGAATTTTCTCATAGGAAGAAGAAAAAAAGTCTAGCTATTTTTGACAACCAGCATATATAAGGAATGTGAACCTATAAAATGACAGAAACTGTTAACATTTTTTTCTTGTTAGTATTAAATATGTAAAATAACAACTGAAAAAGTGTGTAATGGGATTCTTTCTAGTATGAAAGAATGCTTGATGATTTAAAAATATTGTATTTTATTAGCAGACAGTAGTGATTGTCTCACCCCTCCCCCAACACTTTTCCTCTTAAGAGCCAATAAAATAGAACATATTCTTTTGACTTTGTAATGCTTTAGGTAACACATAATCCTACTGTCCTGATTAAACACTTGGAAGGCTACTCCTGTACATCAGCAATGTGCTCTGCTATTTTGGCTTGTAATTGTGATTGCATGAATAATTTGGGCTTAATTCTAGCTCTTTCATGGTAACCTTAACTGAATTAGTCACAGATTTGAGTTAATAATTCTTTAACTTGCTCAGAAAAATGGCCAATCCCCCCAAATTATAACTTAGGGACAAAGGCCAAGGTATTTTAGTGTGAGGTGTTGCTCAAAGATCTAGGGTCTTTTGAATACTGTAAGTGTAAAAGAGTGTTTTGGTTTTTTCATGTCTGTATAGGCCTCTGAAACTGTCCTACTTTGCTGAATTTCTATATTCTTTTGTAGTACTGATGATCTAAAAGTTATTTTTAGGTGTTTGACCAAGTGAAAATATATTATAGTGGTGCATTGGTCCATGTGGGCTGCTATACAAAAATGCCATAGACTGGATGGCTTAAACTACAAACATTTATTCTCCATAGTTCTGGAGGCAGGAAAGTTCAAGATCAAAGTACTAGCAGATTTGATGTCTGATGAGGAGCCACTGCCTGGTTTATAGATGGCCATCTTCTCACTATGTCCTCACATGGGGAAAGGGGTGAGGGAACATTCCAGGGTCTCTTTTATAAGGGCACTAATTTCATTCATGAAGGCTCCACCCTCATGACCTAATCACCTGGCAAAGGCCCCACCTAATACCATCACATTGGGGTTTAGGATTTCAACATATAAATTTTGGAGGGACATAAACATTCGATCCATTGTAAGTGATTAATCAATTATTAATTATATTTACTGAGTTTGTTGAGGAAAGCTTAAGGAGTAAGGGCCTGGTTCCAAAACTTCCTTAACTACTGTGTTGGTTTTTTTTTTTTTTCTGAGTTTTATGTACTATTAAAGACATATAGCGTTGAACTTTTTTCATTTTTAGTTTAATTTTTTACAAACAGAGTCCTGTTGTCTCAGTTTGTATTTCCTTTCACTAGTATTTCTCAAAGTGTGGTTCCTGGAGCAGCAGCCAGCATCCTCTGAAAACTTGTTGGAAATGCAATGCTTCAGACCCCGACCCAGATTTATGGAATCAGAAACTATGGAGGCAGAGCCCAGATATTGGTTTAACCAATCTATCCAGGTGATTCTGATGGTGCACACAAAAGTGTGGGAATCACTATCTTAGGATGTTTTTGTAACTTTTGCTCTTCCTTTTGTTGATCTGTTGGGTTCATATCATTTTAATGTTTTCCAGTTTTATTCTATACCTGTCTTTGGAAGCCACATAGTGTCACTTGTGATGCATTCTATTGGTCACAGCCAAAGAATTCTGCCCAGGTTCAAGGGGAAGGGCTAGAGACTCCATCTTTGATGAAGGAGCAGCAAGCTCATCTTGTAAAAAGAATATACAGGATGAGAAATAGCATCATGCCATCTTTGAATAATACAATCAGCAACACCCTGTGAACCCTAAACATATTTAAAAATGTAAGAGAGAATAAATGTGATTATCCCTGCTTAAACAAGGCATCAATGAATAAATAGCTAAAAATGGAATCAATCTTTATGCACAAAGAAAATAGACCTTTATGTTCACTGGAGACTTTTTGGTTGAAAAAAGATTAGATGTTTCTTTTCCCCTTAAAAATCCGTCCTACTGAAGTTAAGGGATTCGAATGAGATGATAATTTCCTAGTATTCTGGTCATAGTGTGTAAAGTAAGAAAAATATTTAGAAGAAAATAGAGAAACTCAAATCTACAACTTAATAGAAGTTGATATTATAGGTTTATGTTTTCCCTGGAAAGGAGTATGTGGGTCCCATAAAGTATGATCAGAGCCTGTTAAACCATACAACTGGTCCTTGAGAAGTTTGAGCCAATGTACATAAAGTACTCAGTTGAGAGGCATTCCTGGCAATTGAAACTAGCCCTATGAGTATGGCAGAAGGTTTTCCAGGCTATTGTACATGCAAACACAAGGAAACCAAAACACAGCATCTTGGACTGAAGAAGGAAGTGTGAATCAAACAAGCAATTGAGTAGAATAATCAACTTAATGGACTGAGAAGAATGAGAAAATCCATGATGAAGGCAATAGAATATACTGAATAATCCTAAAGCAAAATGGGAAACTAGGGCCTTGGAATGTTCCTGGGGGCTCCAAGGCTAGCTCTAGGCTTCTGTGTCCTGTGGTTGATGAGGATACTATGTCAGATTGAACATTCAGTGCTATTTACTGTTAATAGGTTACAATCACAAGTTTATAGATCAGCTGAACATTTTTGCTGGTCTGGGCCAGATTTGGCTGATCGTGGCTGAGCTTCCTTTTGCATCTGTGATCAGCTACATGCAGAGGAGATAGACAGATTTGTGATTTTGGTTGAGCATTTCACATGTCTATGGCCTTTGCTGGCAAAAATGAGATGAACCAGCTCTGACCCATAAGGACTTCTTCACTGGGCCACTGGGCAGGAGTCTGAGAGGTATATGGAATTGTGCGAGGCCTTTTGAGGCCTAGAATTGGGACATGTACAACCTTATTTCATCTTTATTCTACAGACTCAAGAAGAGCTTGGATATGAGGGGTGAAGAGATAGACCCCGCTTCTTGATGGGAGCTTCTGCAAAGTCACATTGAAAAGGAGAATGGGTGTAACAGAGGTAATCGTGGCCATTTTTACTATCTACCATGGTTCCTGATAGAAGGAGTTTACTTTCTAGTGAGGGGAAGATTGACAATGTTTATGCAAACATAAAAACAAGGAAACAGCAGGGAAATAAACAAATAGACAAAGTAATCTTACATTATAATAAGTAAAATGAAAACAAAAATACTTGGAGAATGAGCATCCAGGCAGAGGAACACTTGTATAAGAGTTTTGGGTTAGAATGAGCTTGAATATTTGCACATAGTTAAAAGAAAGCCAATGTGGCTACAGTGCAGTGTTCCAGGGGTGGGAAAAGCAGGTGAGATGGGTACTTGAGGGGGCTCAGATTATACTCAGCCATGAAGGACAAAGTTGAGTTGGTATTATATTCTAAATATTGGAGGCTTTTAATCAGGAAAGAGATCTGTTCTAGGTTAAATTCCACTTTGTGGCTTCAGCAACACAGATGTCCTCAAATGACCTTTATGGCTGGAAATGCTCATGAGTGTTCTTCTTTATGTTACTTGTAGTTTTCTCTATCAATTGCAATCTTGGCTGCTACGAGTACTGTCAACAGGCACTTTGCCTGGCAAATACTGCTTTCAGTTCAGTGGCCTCACGTTACCTCAATAAACCCAAATTGTCCACAGGGTCAACATGGGAGAGGTAAGACCTGAACTCCAGAGGAAAGGGGGAATGTATTATAATCACCATATGTAGCACTTCATTCTACCTCCATATTTGTTCCTGTGGCAAATAACTAAGAGGGATATGAATGAGTACATTCGTTGTGAGAAAAATTTGTGATTAAGTTCCTAAACATAGAATCACTGGAAGCTATAAAGACTATCAAGTTTTCACCTGATGTTTTCACCCACTAGAGATCCAGATAATGAAATTCTTCTAGACAGAATACTATTAAATTGTATGGAACTTGCTGTATCTCTCTCAGAGGCAGCTGTTAGGCACTGACTGACTAAAGAACATTCTTGCAAGCCATGCCTGCACAAGACCAAAACACTAGTTAGGAACAAAGAGATAAACCAAAATATTAAAGTCAAATATAGACACACACACACACACACACACACACACACACACACCCCGAAACATAAAGCCTCTTTCCTAAAACAATTCCTCCTGAATTTTTCACATCATGGCACACATAGAAAATTTTAGAATTTGTACAGTACACTCAGATAATAAGGGAAGGCTGTTGGTTGAAGGAGGTGACTATGACAGAGTTCTGTAAAGGTGAGGGATAGGACTAGTTAAGAAGGGTTATGTGCTTATGTGGCAATTCTGAATAGAAAACCAAAATACAGTGAATAGTTTATGAACATATCAACAGGGAAATGAATTTGTCTCTTTGCTATGTTATTTTCATTAGTAGCACGTTTTTCGGGTTAGCTCTATAAAATGAATATGTCACTCTTGACATGCTCCTCCTGTCACACTTGTTTACAATAAATAGTTCAGCAATCATCAAGATACCAGCAAGAGGCAGGCTGTGCATGGGATGAGTTTTAGCACCATGCAAGTAGCCATGTTTACTTAATTTGGAAGATAGCACAGTAATTTTCCACTTAAATTTCTGTCTGTGAATCTATAATAGAAACTGTTTCTTGGTTGTGGCTTTTGCTGTTTTAACATTGTAGCAGTTGTTGTTTCAGTTCTGCATTGCTAGCCTTACTTTCCTTTTATGAATTACTTCCAATTATGCACTAACTTTGAGAATGTATCTTAAAGGGAATTTTCTGTTTTCCTAAATGAGTTTTTGAAGCTCCTCTCCGTGTTCAGGTAACCATTTCTTACAGCTTTATTGACTTAGGTCTAATTACTCGACCCAATTTGTGTCATCTCTCTGTATTAAGGATATTTGATGGCTTTTTGTCTCAGGCTTTTAGTCTATACTTCATTAATGATGTTTTTTAAAGGTTACAGACATTTCCTATTGAAAGAACGCTTCCTTAATTCATCATTTTAAAATTTGCAAGTATATTTTCTAAGCATTTAATATTGTTAGTATCATTAATATTACTAAAAGCATATCAAAGAAGTGCCAATACACTGAATAACCCAGAGCACATGGAGGGAAATATTCTCCCTCCACAGCCAGCTCAAAATTTGTAGAAAACATTATATTCTTGTCTCCTGTTGAGTTGAGAAAATGAAACTTTTGGGGTGGATGGAGAAGATGCTCTGACATTTCATGCATAGTTATTATTTCTTCAAATATCTACGGTGTGAGTGGGCCAGGTGCCATACATCCTGGAGCATAATGAAGTAGCTGGCTCCAAGAGTTGTATTTTGTTCTATTGGCAGTAGATTCACTTTTTCCTTCCTTTTTGTGTACACTTTTTGATATGGCATAAATGATGGCAGCAGTGGTAAGAGACAGAGAAAGAAACATCCTGCCATCCAGAGGATACAAGTGGACTCTGACATTTGCTTCTGCACCATCTGCCTTCTTACCTATAACACACTCTTGAGAAACAGACACAGAGGCTCACCGAGACTGTGCATGGTAGAAGGCAACTGGCCAAGGTTCTTCTTCAGAACATGAGGGTAAAGACAAGAAACTTTGGACCAGGTATATTCAATTGCTGTGTCTCAGATTCCATGTCAATGAAATGTCTTACAAGTTGGAAACATGGGTAAATGACAGTCATGCAAATCCACTTACCTCTAGATTGTTCACCAAAGAAAATTACATTCACTTGGGGCAGATACCTGGGTCCTTAAATATTGTGACTCTTTTGTGGAGCATATCAGGAAGTTTAGGTTTTCTTTAACTCTGCTCTCTCCCTTATCCCAGATCTAAGTATAGGCATACCTTTGTTTTATTGCACTTCACTTTATTGCCCTTTAGAGATACTGCATTTTTTACAAGCTGAAGGCTTGTGGCAACCCTGCATCCAGCAAGTCTATCAGCACCATTTTTCCAGCAGCATTTCTTACTTTGTGTCTCTGTGTCACATCTTGGTAATTCTTACAAGATTTTAGAACTTTTGTTATTATTATATTGTTATGGTGATCAGTGATTGCTGATGTTACTATTGTAATTGTTTTGGGGCACCAAGAACCGTGCTCATATAAGATGGCAAATTTAACTGATAGATGTTGTGTGTGTTCCGACTGTTCCACCAACCAGCCCTTTCTCCATGTCTCTCTCTCTCCTCAGCCTCCCTATTCCCTGAGACATAACAATATTGAAGTTAGGCCAATTAATAACACTACACAGGCCTCTAAATGTTCAAGTAGAAAGTAGAGTTGCAGGTCTCTCACTTTAAATCAAAAGCGAGAAATAATAAGCTTAGTGAGGAAGGCATTTCAAAAGCCTAGATAGGCTGAATGCAAGGCCTCCTGTGTTAAACAGAATGCAAAGAAAACATTCTTGAAGAAAATTAAAAGTGCTACTCTAGTGAGCACACAAATGATAAGAAAGTGAAACAGCCTAATTGCTGATATGGAAAAGTTTTAGTGGTCTGGATAGAAGAGCAAATACGTCACAACATTCCCTTAAACCAAAGTCTAATCCAGAGCCATCCTACCTCTCTTCAATTCCAGCTTAAGGTGGTGAGGAAGCTGCCAAAGAAAAGTTTGAAGGTACCAGAAATTGGTGTGTGGATTTTAAGGAAAGAAGCTGTCTCCATAGCAAAAAAGTACAAGGTGAAGTAGTAAGTGCTGATGTAGAAGGTGTTGCTTCCAGAATTTATCCAGAAGACCTAGCTAAGACAATTAACGAAGGCGGCTACACTAAACAACAGATTTTCAATGTAGATGAAACAGACTTATATTGGAAGAAGATGCCAAATAGGACTTCATAGCTAGAGAGGAGAAGTCAATGCCTGGCTTCAAGGCTTCAAAGGACAGGCTACCTCTCTTGTTAGGGTCTAATGCAGCTGTGGACTTTAAGTTAAAGCCAGTGCTCATTTACCATTCTGAAAAATTTAAGGCCTTTGTGAATTATGCTCAATCTACTCTGCCTGTGCTCTATAAATGAAACAACAAAGCTTGGGTGATAGCACATCTGTTTACAACATGATTTACAGAATATTTTAAGCTCACTGTTGAGACCTACTGCTCAGAAGAAAAGAATCCTTTCAAAATATTACTGCTCATCAGTAATGTATCTGTTCACCCAAGAGCTCTGATGGAGATGTACAATGAGATTAATGTTTTTATGCCCGCTAACACAACATCTGTTCTACAGCCCATGGATCAAGCAGTCATTTAGATTTTCAAGTTTTATTACCTAAGAAATACATTTCATAAAGCTATAGCTTCCATAAATAGTAATTCCTTTGATGGATCTGGACAAGGTAAATTGAAAACCTTCTGGAAAACATACAGCATTCTAGATGTCATTAAGAACATTCATGATTCATGGGAAGAAGTCAAAATATCAACAGAGAACTCATTCCTGAAAGGGAGAGTCAGCCGATGTAGCAAACTTCATTGTTGTCTTACTTTAAGAAATTTCCAAGCCACCCCAACCTTCAATAGCCACCATCCTGATCAGTCAGCAGCCATCAACATCAAGGCAATATCCTCCACCAGCAAAAATTCACTGAAGGCTCAAATGATGGTTAGCATTTTCTTAAACAATAAAGTATTTTTTAATTAAGACTTTTAAGACTTAAAGACTTTTAAAAGACATGATGTTATTGTATAGAGTACAGTATAGTGTAAACATAACTTTTACTTGTACTGGAAAACCAAAAAATTTGTGTAACTCACTCTATTGCAATATCCCCTTCATTGTGGTGGTCTGGAACCAAACATGCAATATCTCCAAAGTGTGCCTGTAATACAAAGCCTTGCCAATTTTGTCTTTAAACATTTTTTAATTATGTCCCCTTATCCATCTGCAAATGCTATCTTGGGTGACACCCGCATCATCTTGCAAGCTGACCCTGAAACAGTCTATATACCAGTTTTCCCAACTTCAGCCTTTTCCCTTCAAATCCATCAGACAGACCTAAAATAGAAATCCGACCCTGTCATTCCTTTGTTTAAAACTCTTGAGTGGCTCCTGTTGCCCAGAGGATAAGTTTCTTAACACAGAGATCAAAGCTCTGCCTACAGACTCTCCACGCCTCTGGCTTCGCCTCTACTCTGCTTCAGCAACACTGAACACATGTCATGCCATTTCTCTTTTTATGACTTTGCTCCTGATGTCCTAACTGCTTGGAATATATCTTTTCTCCTATTCATGTCTGACTCTTTTTCATACTTTAAAACTGCACAAATATCACCTCCTCCAAGAATGCTCTCTACTCCCTAAAAGGCAGGGTTAGATGCCTTTATTCTGTACCTCATATGCTTGTAATGTATTTCCTTTATAATGACACTTACTATATCATCTGTGTGCTCATTTTCACCACTATACTGCAAGCTCTTTGAGGATAGAGGATCTTATTCTTTGAATTCTTGGCCCCTTACCAAGTACATGACTCATTAAGAACACTCAGCACATGTTTGTGTAAAGAAAGAACTAAAATGCCTCTGTGAATCGATGAAACCCCTATGAAGTGAGGAGAGAGAGAGAAAGAGAGGAGAGAAACCTGGAATAAGCCTTTGGAAATTCCCACAAATTATGTCCTCTATTGTATTTTACTTCATCTGTCTGTTCTTTTTATCTTTAGATCAAGGGCTATAGCTGATTTCCTGCTTTCTCAGAACCACTTCAAAATGGATGGTATGGTTCTCAACACACACACTGTGTGTTCAGTGAATATTTGTGATTGACTGATAATCCTTGGGACACCACTGAGATATTGCTCTGTGTCATGACTGAGGAATGTATAAGAAAAATTGGTTCAGAGCAGAGATATAAATACTCAACATTATATTGCAAGGAATGTTATTGTGCTTTATAGAAAAACATATGAGAACATTTGTGAAAGAAAAAAAATGAAAAGCGGAAAGATCCATCCTTTCAGTCTATTTATCTTATAATTTATCATCCATCTGTTACCTTCCTAATCCATCTCACTTTACCCATCATCTGTTTTCCCACCACCAAACATTGCATTAGTTTAAAGCAGTGGCATATATTTTATTTCTGTGGCACCAATTGGATATATTTGTAAATAGGAGGGCAAACTGAATGCCAACTGTAACTGATAACATACATCCTACACTTATATAGAAGCCAAGGTCATTTTCTTCTTCCTGTCATAACTATACAAGTAGACAACTCTTTACCTGGTGAAACAGCAGCAGTTATGTCATTCTTATATACCTAGAAAATCAGAACCAAGTGCTTTTCATAAAATCGTTCCATGTGAAATTGGCATCAATTAATGCACTGAACTGTTCTTTCTCCTGGATGGAAATGTCTTTTAAGAAATATGAAGATATTATTTCATTGTACTAGGAGGAAAAACTAGGCGTCAGGAGGATTCTTATTCAGGCACAGATTGCTATTAAAACCTTACCTGAGGTGCCCTGTAACAGGGTCTCTTTCACTTCCTGTCTTATCTTTGACAGCCTGTCTTAATGCAGACTTAAGGCCAGAGCCAGGCCACAGCTCAGGAGGGGGGAACACTGTGTCTATTGCACTAGATTCTATAGTAAATTCTTTTATCCATTAATCCCAACAGTCACTAACTTTCTTTATAGCTGTGTATGTCTATGAAGCTCATGACGGTTGACATATGTCAATAAGAAAAGGTTTACTTACCCCCCTTGCCGCTCACAAGGCACTTAGAGAATTGAAGCAACACAATTCCATTGAATAGTATATTTAGCCACAAAAGGATGTTTCACATTTACTTGAAGAGCAGCAAGCTAGCATGAAATGAAGCAGGGTTAGTTCCAATTATACACTAGATCTCGTCAGCAGAGATAAAATTCCTTGCTGAAATATCTGAAATTCTTAATAAAAATTCCTGGAAGCCTGTGAACTTCTTGGCAGCATATGTAAATTTAGGAGAAAGAAATAATCACAAATCTGTCATGCTGAAAGGGCTGATTGGGGTTTTGGGGGAACACTGGAAGAGTTACTAAATATTGACATAGCTCTTTTCCCTGAATAATGAATATATTCAATATTCCCTGAATATTGTGCATATTTCCCTAAGATATGTAAAATATATGAAAGAAAGAGAAAACTAATCTATAATGAAACCATGGATCTTGAACAACCTCTTGACACACTTTATAAAGAAAATCTGGCACATACAGGGAAATTTTGAACAAAATGAGAGGGCTCTGAGATTCACAATAACTGAAAAAATGGTGAATATGATGTTGCTCTCAATAAAGAAAAAGATAGATTTGGGGATCATAAAAACAATAGTCCTCATCATGGAAAAACAAACATGAGGCCCATGAAGGAGCCTAGAGTGAAGTGCAGTGAGGGGCCCACTGCTTGAGGCCTATTGTCTTTTTTTTAAGAGAGCATGGAATTGGGCCTGAGAGAGCTCTTGAACTTCTGTGTCATCTTAACTCTACATAGGGCTTAAACAGAGAGGTAGCCTGGTGTCAGATGATACTCTAGAAGCAAAAAGAAGACAGGCATTGGTGAAAGAACAGTAGGCCATCTGAGAAGACATAGTTTCTGGAGGAAGTAAGTAATAAATGTCATGACTGAGAGATGAAGGATGTCATCTGAAGCCAAGGAACGGTTTCTGTGCAGAGGACAGAATAGACTTGGAACTTAGAGATAAATGTTTATACATTAGCTGAGTGTTGCCCCGAGACATTTATCATTTCCATTGTTTTCATATTTTCAACACTCACAATCAGTTAAAGAGGGAACCAGAGAAACAAAATAAACAATATTTAGTTCTCCAGCTGGAGACATAGAGGAATGATTCTAAGGACATCTTACTGAAAAAGGAGGTAAGCCAATGAGGTTCACCAACACTATCTTTCTGCACGTTGTAAATCAGATACCATGGTCTGCATTTAAGGATGACTAATAAATACAAAAGATCTGGCATACACAAACAAATGAAGAAATGGTTAACATTCAAAAGACTATGAAGATTGAATTTTAGAAGAGGAACTTGGGAAAGAAAAGAATGTTAAAAAATTATCTGTATTCTCAAGGAAATTAAAGTGAGTATGGAATTTCTATGTAACAAGGGATCATATAAAATGGGGTTACTGACAAATTCAGGGAAAGACATTGAGAAGAAACAAAATGTGAAAATACTTAAAAACCACATTTGAAGAAACTAGAACTGGTACAGTGAAAATCAAGAAAACAAACCACAGTAAATACTAAAAAACAAGGAAGTGATATAGGAGGTAGGGTAGATAAGATCATACATACTGAATAGAAAAAATTTATAAGAACAAAAATGACTAGACAGAAAATGATAGTTATGAGGGAATGGCTATACATCCTCACAAAATATGTGGATAACTAATGGACAGTTAGGGTTTCTTAGGAAGAGAACTTAACAATGAGATTATAAAAAATATTTAAGGAAATATAGACAAAAACTTTCTTTAAATAAAGGGAGATATAAATATGCATATTTATCATTATCTGTTGATGTACAACAAATTAGTCCAAATCTTAAAAGCTTAAAACAATAACAACTTATAAAAAGAATCTCTCATGGTTTCCTGAGTAGTTCTGGCTCAGGACTCTCATGGGGTAGCTAGAGCTAGAACAGTTGAGGCTTGCCAGGCATCTCTCTCTCTTTATGGAATGGTTAGGGCCTCCCCATGGGGTCTCACAGTTGTCTACTTTGGGTCTCTTCAGAGCATTAGGGCCTCAGGACAGTTGGACTTACCAAGTGACTGAAGACTTCCAAGAGAATGTTTTTTAAGAGAACAAGGCAGAAGTCTAAGGCATTTTCATCACCTACCCCCAAAAGTTGCTTAAGGCCATTCTCTATGTCTACGTCTTTATTACTGCCCTGCCACTAGGTTCATCAGTACCATTTTTTTTTTTTTTAGATTCCATATCTATGCATTAGCATACGGTATTTGTTTTTCTCTTTCTGACTTACTTCACTCTGTATGACAGACTCTAGGTCCATTCACCTTGCTACAAATAACATAGAGAATGGACTTGAGGACACAGGGTGGGAGGGGGAAGCTGGGGTGAAGTGAGAGAAGCATTGACATATATACACTAGCGAATGTAAAATAGATAGCTAGTTGGAAGCAGCAGCATAGCACAGGGAGATCAGCTCGGTGCTTTGCAATGACCTAGAGGGGTGGAATAGGGATGGTGGGAGGGAGGTTCAAGAGGGAGGGGATATGGGAATATATGTATACGTATGGCTGATTCACTTTTTTTAAAATTTAATAAATTAATTTTATTTTGGGCTGCTTTGGATATTTGCTGCTGTGCGAGGGCTTTCTCTGGTTACAGTGAGCGGTGGCTACTCTTCGTTGCGGTGCGTGGGCTTCTCCTTGCAGTGGCTTCTCTTGTTGCGGAACACGGGCTCTAGGCACACAAGCTTCAGTAGTTGTGGCTCACGGGCTCTAGAGCACAGGCTCAGTAGTTGTGGTGCACGGACTTAGTTGTTCCGCGGCATGTGGGATCTTCCAGGGCTTGAACCTGTGTCCCCTGCATTGGCAGGTGGATTCTTAACCACTGCGCCACAAGGGAAGTCCCCAGATTCACTTTGTTGTACAACAGAAACTAACACAGCATTGTGAAGCAATTATACTCCAATAAAGATGTATAAAAAAAAAAGAGTCACTCAGAATCACGTCTCCTAGAGTCACAAGCCTGCCAACATTTCAGATAAGGGCCCATACACTCCACCTCTGTGTGAGTGATGGTATCACATTTTAAGAAGAGCATGTGGGCTAGAGGATATTGTGGTGATTTTGAAAACACAATGTCACACATACTGAAAGGGGTTACTATGAGTGTAGCAAGACAATGAAAAATTAATAGAGACATAACATAGTGAGACTTTTGAAATTTAAGGTTAAGGAAAGAACAATATAATCATTCTGAAAGAAGAAATAATCACATGCAAGGGGAAATTCAGGCTGGGCTGAGATTTCCACACAGCAACGTTCAAGAACAGGAGATGACGGAGCACTTTCTTTAGAGTTAGGACAAAAGGCCTTTTCCCCAATAACTTATATCTAGTCCATACATACAAGTGTTGTGTATAAAGATGACAGGAAGAAATGTTTAAATATGTAAAGGCTCAGAGTATATATCATCTATTAACCATTATGAAAAAATCTTCCTGAAGACCAAATCTAGCCACATTAAAAATAAAGAATGAAAATTCAAAATAAAGGAATCATGAACAGATCTCTTTGTTTGAACATAAAAATGTAAAAATCAGCATTTTTCCCCTTATCTTCTAGAACTCATCCAAAAATGAATGAAAGACAGAAAAACCATGTCTGGTGAAATTGGAAGACAGCTAAAGTCCAAGATCACAAGATATAAAAAATAATAATAAGAAAAAGGGTAGGAGGAAACTTTTGGGGATGATGAATATGTTTATGGCATAGATTGTGGTGATAGTTTCAAAGATGTATCTTTATCTCCAAATTCATTAAGTTGCATATTTTAAATATGTACAACTTTTTGTATGTCAATTGTACCTCAATAAAATGGTTTAAAAAAAAAGATATCTGGAAGAATGGCTTAGAGCAGAAATCATGCAGTGGGGTGAGTAGAAACCAATAAATGATGATGTAGAGATGGCATAGAGAGCTTCAAATCAGAAAAAGAGCCAGCAAAAAGTACAGTATCAAAGAAGAAGGTCATGCCAGGTGATAAACCCAAGTTTCTTATTTTCAGCAGCAGATAGAGTGATACATCTGGCATTAGTTTTACTTGACTCAATATGGTCCCAGGAAGCAGAGGAATTGGGACTAAATGAGCAATCCTATGGACAACCCATATGTGCAACAGTACTGTCTCTACTGCAGCAGAAAGGAGATTGAATTGAGAAAACGTTCAGTGATACCTGTCTCCATTGCATGGGGAAAATCACACCCAGAATCCTTGATCACAAGAAGAATTCATGCTTGTCCTGAATACTATTGTATTTTGTCTGACATATACTCCTGGCAAATAGTTGGTGCAGGAAACACATTTTTCAATGATAAATAATACAAGAAAGCACCAGCACAGGATCTGTTCAAAGACAGAATTGGAAAACAGGAAGGAAATTTTTCATTATAAAATTAAAAAGATATCAATATGTAAATTAACTCTCCTATCAAGGGTACAAAGCAAAAATGCAAAAGCTCTGGGAAGATATGTTGAGGCAATAACAATTATCATCTGGTTGAGCTCAGGGAAGTATAGAAAAAACACAAAACTATTAAGCAAATTAAGCTGAACTTGCAGGAAGTTCACTTAAGAATAGACTGTTCTGAAAACAAAGACAATGGAAAAAGTAAATGGAATTAAGTAGAAAATATATTAATTAGAATATATTAATTAGATTCTAATATTAATTAGAAAATATATTAATTAGAAAATATATTAATAATTATGCAATTAAGGAAAAAATGACATTTAAAATATGACTGATTTGGAAGTCACATGCTTAATTAGAATCCTCTATGAAGAGATGGTAATTGTGAAACAATGAATATATAAGGATATAAGTTAATAACTATTTTTGAAATTAAAAAAAAAATGAACTTGCAAATTGAAAGGCTATATTGTGTTGTTCCCAGAAGAAAATGATGGGTAACAATGAGACATACTTCAGGAAAGTTATTTGTCTTTTAATGTACAAAAACAATTCATCTGGGAAGCCTGATGAGAATATAAAGCAACTTATTTTATAAATTAATTCAACTTATACTTCCCCACAGCAATCTTTTATGCAAGTAGTCATAGAACAATACCTACAAAATGCTACAGGAAAGAGAATGCACCCAAGGATTTTATGTCTAACCAACTGTCATTCGAGTATAAAGGCAATCTACATGGTTTTGAGTGTTTTAAATACTTTTTACTTATTCCCTCAAATTTTATTTTAGAAATTAAAAAAAAACTAGAATAGATAAATACTTGTATATAGCCTCCATTTGAATTCAACAATTTTTATCTTTTTTGGTATATTTGGTTTATCTCCAGCCTCAGCTCGCTTCCTCCTTTCTTTCTATGCCCTTAGCCCCTCCCCTCCTCTCTCTGTTTCTCTGTCTTTATCTATTTAAAAGTAAGTTTAAAGGCTTCCCTGGTGGTGCAGTGGTTAAGAATCTGCCTGCCAATGTAGGGGACATGGGTTTGAGCCCTGGTCCAGGAAAATCCCACATGCCGCAGAGCAACTAAGCCCATGTGCCACAACTACTGAGCCTGCGCTCTAGAGTCTGCGAGCCACAACTACTGAGCTCGTGTGCCACAGTTACTGAAGCCCGCACACCTAAAGTCCGTGCTCTGCAACAAGAGAAGCCACCACAGTGAGAAGCCCACACACTGCAACAAAGAGTAGCCCCTGCTCACCGCAACTAGAGAAAGCCTGTGCACAGCAACGGAGACCCAACGCAGCCAAAAATAAATAAATAAAATAAATTAAAAAAAAAAAGTAAGTTTAAGACTTCAAGTCACCTCATACCTAATTACTTAAACATTCATTTCCCAAGGATAAGGATAATTTCTTATATAACATTATGCTGTTATCACATCTAAGAAATAGAAAATGATTCCATAATTTTATTTAATATCCAGTCCATACTAAAATTTTCTAAATCATCACAATTTATATATTTGACAGTTTGCTATTTTAGGAACTGAAATCCAACCTAGGTTGTTGCTATGCCATTGGTGATTTTGTCTGCTTATAGTTTTAGTAAGAAAATCCCCCTGCCTTAAAATTTTTTTTCACTACATTCACTTTTTGAAGAATTCAGGACAAGCAACATACATATTGTTCCAATTCTGCATTTATCTGATTCTTTTCTCTTGGTGGTGTTTAACCTGCTCCTTTATCACTCTTATTTCCTGTAAACTGGAAATTAGATATAGAGGCTTGACAAGCAGTTTCTGAGTTGCACAAATGTAGAGAATATTTTCCCCATGAATTCTTTTTGAGGAATGTACTAAAGGAAAAACTTTAGCTTATCAAGATGTGACTGGAAAATTTACAAAAAAATTTAAAAATCAATGATGATCATTGGATTTATTTTAGTATTATCTACAGTAGAGGCTAAGCCACTGTAAGAGAATGACTCCAAATTCAGTGTCTTAAATTGGATAAAAGTGGGGGTTTTTGGTTCTGTTTTCATGAAATAATCCAGGTGTGAGTAGTCCAGGGCTGATACTGTAGCTATACTCCAGGAGGGCACTCAGGGACCTAGATCTACACATCTTATTTCTTCAGCGTCTCCCAGGATGACTACAGATTTCATCTGCGTGGCTTATACTGACTTATCCCCAATCCATGCTCCTAGGGAATTATGGAAGTCAAGAGCAGGCAGCTTCTTCTTTAAGGAACTATCCTGGAAGGAGAACACATTGCTTTACTTCACACTTGACTGGCTTGAACATAGTCAAAAAGACACACCTAGGTAGATTGGAGGCTGAGAAATTTACCCTATTGTTTGATGACTATGAGTGCAGCTAAAATGAAAGGATCTTATTATTAAAATGGAAAATAATATTACTGTGGGACCACTAGCAATCTTTACTACAATTTGAATGTACTAAAAACACTAAAAAGCATGGGGATGGGGGGACAGTAGAATGTAAATGCTAAATGCACTGGCAATGTACAAAATTAGAATTAAAAGGGAAGAGAATTATTACATATTGTCAAACAAAATGGAGTATTATCTGTATTAGATAAGATTATACATTAAGTTATAAGCATAAGCACAGGACATATTAAAAAACTTTAAAACATGACAGTGAAATGTTTTAAAGTAATGGAATCAGAAAATATAGCATAAGTTAAATTAATTAAAATCAAATTTATCAACAAATGTAAATAACTAGACGTGTCAATGAAGAAGACTTTCAGATTGGATTACAAAGCAAAGTCACGTACCATGCTATTTACAAGAGAATTGACTTCCAAAATAATTTAGAAAGGTTAAAAAATAAATATATGGAGAGAGAGATGTTGGGCAAATGCAAAAAAAAAAAAGCATAGTTATGATTTTACTTTCAGTCAAGTTTGAATTAAAGAATTAATTGAGGCAATGAAGAGCGTGCTAAGGTGTGCAATTAACGGTGAAGATGATCTAACAGTTATAAATGTCTATGAATGAACAAACCTAACATCATTATGCATAAATTAGAAGTTACAGGAGATACAAAGAGAAATGAACATATATCATTGGCAGTAAAATATAATTTAATTCATAGATTTTAGTCCATGACAGATGTAAACAAAAATTATGTAAAGGTATCAAAGACTTGAATGGTATAATTAATACAACAGGTAGCCTTGAAATATATCAAATTTCATACCTAAAATTTTATATCCCTTTACCTACTCTTTTTTTTTTTTTGTGGTACGTGGGCCTCTCACCGTTGTGGCCTCTCCCGTTACAGAGCACAGGCTCTGGACGCGCAGCCTCAGCGGCCATGGCTCACGGGCCCAGCCGCTCCGCGGCGTGTGGGATCTTCCCGGACCAGGGCACGAACCCGCGTCCCCTGCATCGGCAGGTGGACTCTCAACCACTGTGCCACCAGGGAAGCCCTACCTACTCGTTTTTATTTTTTATTTTTTTTAACATCTTTATTGGAGTATAATTGCTTTACAATGGTGTGTTAGTTTCTCCTTTATAACAAAGTGAATCAGCTATACATATACATATATCCCCATATCTCCTCCCTCTTGCGTCTCCCTCCTTTCCACACTCCCTATCCCACCCCTCTAGGTCATTGCAAAGCACCGAGCTGATCTCCCTGTGCTATGTGGCTGCTTCCCACTAGCTATCTATTTTACATTTGGCCTTTACTTACTCTTGAAGGAGTTATAAAAATATATAGACTTCAAGGGAAATCCTAATAAATTATAAAAGTGTCAATTTAAGAAAATATTGAAACATTGCAAACTGAAAACAAAGAGATACAAGTACATCTAGAAATTAATACACAGGAAGTCACTACTTTTTGTAAACTAAACAGATAAATCTACAAAAACAATAAAAATTTCTTTCATTGATTCCTTTTTTAAGAGAAAACCTCAATTGCAAAACATCTGGAATATTATAAAAATGATAACACTACTAATGAGAAACTTTGCAATAGAGCTAAAGCAGATCTTAGAGAAAATTTTATATCCTTAAATAGTTATATTAATGAGCAAAAAATAATAAAAATTAATCAGGATTTACCTGAAAAAGTAGGAAAAGAAAAATAAAACAAAATTTAGGGTATTGTTAATGATATTAATAAAGATAAAACGGGAAATTAGTAATTTAGAATACACGGAAAACTGGATAGAAATAGATGCAGAAGTGTGTTCATTGAAAGAAAAAGTAAAGCAGATAAACTGTTAATCTGATTGAGAAAAAAAATGGGAGGACACACAAATACTTAAAATAGGATAGAAATGAGAACCACAAATACAAAGAAAATAAAAATGCTCACTCTAGACTATATAGTTAATTCTACTCAGAGATAAAAAGAATTGAAAAATTAATTTTTGTAGAAAAAATTAACCAAAACTAACTTTAGAAGTAAAAAAACAAAAACACATATAAGGACAAATTATCACTGAAGACATAGAGAAAGATGTCAAAGAACTATTACCCAGTATAGCACTAAGCTATGTAGTTCCAAGGGAGAATTCAACAATATCATTATAACCAATATCTCCAGGGCTATTTAAGCAATTACAAGACACTGAAAAATTATTTTATGAAGTAAATATATTAATTAAAAAAACAAAGAAACTCCCAACAAGTTATTTCATGGACATCAAAAAACTAATTTTAAACATTATATAGAGAGGAAAAGACCCAGAATAGCCAGCACAATATTGAAGAAGAACAAAGTTGGAGAACTGACTTAAAACTTACTACACAGCTACAGTAATCAAGAAGATTGTGTCATTAATAAAAGAATAGACAAATAGATTGATGCCAGAGAATAGAGAACCCAGAAGTGGACCCACATATAAATAGCAACTGACCTTTGACAAAGGAGAAAAAGCAATTTAATGGAGCAAATATAGTCTTTTCAACAAATGGTCTGTAACAACTGGACATCCATATGCAAAAAAAGAGAAAAAGTTAGATACAGACCTTATACACTTCACAAAAGTTAACTCAAGATGGATCATAGACCTAACTGTAAAACACAAAATTATAAAACTCCTATGAGATAACATAGGGGAAAACCTAAATGACCTTGGGTATAGTGATGACAGTGATAACTTTTTAGATAGAACACCAAAGGCATTATCCATGAATAAATAATTAATAAGCTGGACTTCATTAAAATTAAAAATGTCTACTCTGTGAAAGACAATGTCAAGAGAATGAGAAACAAACCACAGACTGGGAGAAAATATTTGCAAATGACAAAACTGATAAAGAACTGTTATCCAGAATATACAAAGAACTCTTAAAACTCAACAATAAGAAAAAAAATAACCTGATTAAAAAATGGACCAAAGACCTTAACAGACACTTCACCAGAGAATATATACAGATGGCAAATAAACATATGAAAAGACGCCCCACATAATATGTCATCAAGGAAATGCAAATTAAAACAATGAGATACCACTACACACCTATTGGAATATCGAATACTGACAAAACCAAATACTGGCTAGAAGATAGAGTAGTAGGAACACTCATTCACTGTTGATGGGTGTGCCAAATAGTCAAACCACTCTTGAAGACAGTTTGGCAGTTTGGTACAAAATGAAACATAATCTTACCATATGATTCAACAGTTGTGCTCCATGGGGTATTTACCCAAAGGAGATAAAAATGTATGTACACACAGAAAAGTGCACACAGGTGTATAGCAGCTTTTTTATAAACTGCCAAAACTTGGAAGCAAACAAAACGTCCTTAGTGGGTGAATGGATACATAAACTGTGATACATGCAGACAATGAAATTCTTTTTTAACTTTTTATTTTATATTGGAGTATAGTTGATTAGCAATGTTGTGTTAGTTTCAGGTGTACAGCAAAGTGATTTAGTTATACATGTATCTATTCTTTTTCAAATTCTTTTCCCATTTAGGTTGTTACAGAATATTGAGCAGAGTTCCCTGTACTATACAATAAATCCTTGTTGGTTATCTATTTTAAATATAGCAGTGTGTACATGTCAATCCCAAACTCCCTAACAATCCCGCCCCCCCCACACCCTTCCCCCCTTACAAATGAACTTGTAAATAAGTTCATTTGTATCATTATTTTTTAGATTCCACATATAAGCGATATCATAAAATATTTCTCTTTCTGACTTACTTTAGTCAGTATGACAGTCTCTAGGTCCACCCATGTTGCTGCAAATGGCATTGTTTCATTCTTTTTAATGGCTGAGTAATATTCCATTGTGTATATGTACCACATCTTGTTTATCCATTCCTCTGCTGATGGACATTTATGTTGCTTCTATGTCTTGGCTATTGTAAACAGTGCTGCAATGAACATTGGGTTGCATGTTTCCTTTTGGACCATGTATTTCTCTGGATATATGCCCAGGAAGGGGATTGTAGGACCATATGGTAGCTCTATTTTTAGTTTTTTAAGGAAATTTCATACTATTCTCCACAGTGGCTGCACCAATTTACGTTCCCAACAACAGTGTAGGAGAGTTCCCTTTTCTCCACTCTCACTCCAGCATTTATTGTTGAATCAGGCTCCCTGACTTCAGACTATATTACAAAGCTATAGTCATTAAAACATTATGGTATCAGCACAAAAAATAGAAACATAGATCAATGGAACAGGATAGAAAGCTCAGAAATAAACCTGTGCACCTATGGTCAATTAATCTATGACAAAGGAGGTAAGACTATATAGTGGAAGAAAGGCAGTCTCTTCAATAAATGGTGCTGGGAAAACTGGACAGCTCCATGTAAAAAAAATGAAATTAGAACATTCTTTAACACCATACACAAAAATAAACTCAAAATAGATTAAAGACCTAAATGTGAGACTGGACACTATAAAACTCTTAGAGGAAAATATAGAACACTCTCTGATATAAATCGCAGCAATATCTTTTTCAATCTGTCTCCCAGAGGACTGGAAATAAAAACAAAAATAAACAAATGGGACCTAATTAAACTTAAAAGCTTTTACACAACAAAAGAAACCATACACGAAATGAAAATGCAACCCACAGAATGGGAGAAAATATTTGCAAATGATGTTACCGACAAGGGATTAGTCTCCAACATTTACAAAGAACTCATGCGGCTTAATATCATGAAAACAAACAACACAATCAAAAAATGGGCAGAAGACCTAAATGGACAGTTCTCCAAAGAAGACATACAGATGGCCAAGAGGCACATGAAAAGATGTTCAACATTGCTAATTATTAGAGAAATGCAGATCAAAACTACAATGAAATATCACCTTACACCAGTCAGAATGGCTACCATCAAAAAAAATCCATAGATAATGAAATATTATTCAGTGCTAAAAACCATGAGCTAAACCATAAAAAGATGTGGAGGAAACTTAAATGCATATTACTAAGTGAAATAAGCCAATATTGAAAGGCTACATATTGTATGATTTCAACAATATGACATTCTGGAAAATGCAAAACTGTGGAGACAATAAAAAGGTCAATGGATGCCAGTGGTGTGGAGGGTAGATATAAATAGAGCACAGAAGATTTTAGGACAGTGAAACTACTGTATGATATTATAATGATAAATAAATGTCATATGCATTTGTCTAAAACCATAAAATGTACAAAAACAAGAGTAAACATTGAGGTAAACTGTGGGCTTTGGATGATTATGATGTGTCAATGTAGATTCATTCTTGGTAAAAAATGGTACCATTCTAGTAAGTGATGTTGATAACAGGGAAGCTATGCATGTGTTGGGGCAGGGGTGTATATGAGAAGACTCAGTCACTTCCTTTTAATTTTGCTCTGAATCTAAAACTGCTCTTACAAAATAAAGTTTTTTTTCTTTTTTTAAAAAGCAAAGAAGAACAGTAAAAGAAAAACAAACACAAACCAAAGAAGTTTAATATACAAGAAGAAAACTACAAACCAATGTCACTATGAATATGGAAGCAAAATGCCAAAGTAATCAGCAGCACATAAGACCGTCATACACCTCTTCAAAGTGGTATTAATTCAAGAAATGATAGTTCTATAATGACTAAAATTATTTATAATAATTGATCTAAGAAGAAACAGCCTACCATCATTTCCATGTTGAAAAAGCATTTTCCAAGATTATTTATCTATTCTTGATATGAACAATTAAAAATATCAGAACATATGAATACTATCTCAACATAATAAACATTTCAAACAAAAGGCTGAAACAATCCTTATTGATAAAACTTTAGAAGTATTCTCATCTATGTCAGGAACAAGGCACACACTCCTTTATTACCACTATTAATTAAATTGGGTTTGCAGATACTAACCAACATATTTAAATAAGAGGAAGAAACTACAAAAATTGGGGAAAAAAAGAGGTTAAGTTATTACTATTTACAGATGATGTGATTATATATTTGAAAACTTAAAAATTTTCAATTAAACCCACTAATTCAGTAGGGAATTCACTAAGGTGGTAAGGTACAAAATTAATATACATAGTCAGTAGTCTCCACTGATACAAATAATAAGTTATATGACATAATGCAATAGAAGACCTTATTTATATTAGCAACAGTAAAATACAGAATGCCTAGTATATTAGTTTTTTTGTGGTAGCCGTAACAAATTACCACAAACTTAGTGATTTAAAACAACACAAATTTATTATCTCACAGTTCTGGATGTCAGAAGTCCAGAATTGTTCTAAATGAGCTAAAATCAGTCGTATTGTATTTCTTTTGGTCACTCTAGGGGAAAACACATTCCTTGCCCTTTACAGTTTCTGGAGGCTGGCCACATTTCTTGGCTCAGGACCTTCTTCCATCTTCAAAACCAGGCCAATTCTTTTTGCACTGCTAGCTCTCTGATTCTTCCTCATCTGCCTCCTTCTTCCACTTATAAAGGATATTTGTGATTACACTGGGCCTACCTGAATAACCCAGGATAATCTCCACATCTCAAGGGCAGCTGATTAGCCATCTTAATTCTATCTGCAACTTTTGTTCCCCTTTGCCATGTAACTAACATATTCAAAGTTTCTGAGCATTAGGGTGTAGACATCTTTGGGGCAGGGAGGGGCATTGTTCTTCCTACCATATCTAGTAATAAATTTAACAATAAAATTGCAATGTTTATTATAAGAAAACTTTGAGATGATTCAGGGAGCTATAAAATAGCGCTTGAACAAATGAAAGGCATACTATTTTCTTGGCTAAGAAGAAATAGCATGTACTTTAATGGAAAGAAACAACATCACAAAGATATGTTATCCCTAAATAAATCTATACATTTAATTCAATACAATAAAAAATTACCTAACTGAATACTTTTGGAAAGAGACAAGTTAATTCTTAAAATACATGTGGAAAACAAAAACTAGCAAGAATAAATAGGAAAATTCTGAAAAGGAAGAGTAAGGAGGTGTTACCAGATGTTAAAGCATATTACTAAGGCTCAGTGATTCAAACGGTGTGATATTACTCATAAATAAACACATCAATGGAATCACATAAAAAAGTCCAGAAATAGGCCCAAATCATATGGGAATTTACTAAATGATAAATATTGCATCCCAGTGAAAAAATTGTTTATTAAAACTGAATGGTGTTGGGACTCTTGCTAGCCATCTGGACTGAAAAGTTTTCTTTCATGTCTCATATTTTATATCAGGGTATCTTCCAAATGAACACAAAATTTAAAGACAGAATTAAAACCATAAAACCACTATAAGAATCCCTGGGTAAAAATGTTATATCAGAACAAGGAAGGCTTTTCTATGACAGAAAAACCCAGAATTCATAAGAGAAATGACCGAAATTTTCAGCTACCTAAACACAATAAAAACAGCAATAAAAAAAGGCCCAAATTCATCACAAGTAAATTCAAGCAGGGTAAAACTATTTGTAACTCATAGACAAACATCTAATTTCCCGCACGTATAAAGCATTCCTACAAATTGAAAAAATAAAAACCAATAAATAAATATAAAAATATTTAAGAGGTTATGAAAAGCAAAGAAAAGGAAAGACAATTTGGATTTTAGATATGTAGAAATATCCTCAACCAAACTCACTCACAATGAGAGAAATAAAGAGTAAATCTACAGTGAGATACCATTTGTCACCTTTTAGGTCATCCACAATCCAAGAGGTTAATAGCATCTGCTGTGAGTGAGGGTGAAGAGAAAAGCCACACCCATTTATTGCTTGTAAGAATGTAAATTCGTACAGTCCTGTTGTGGGGGAGGTATTGTCTATCAAAATTACACATCACATACCTTAGCATCCAACAATCTGACCCCTACAATGTATCCAGTTATGTACAAAGTGAAAACATTAGTCACTGCAGCAATCTCCTTTTAAAAGAAAAATATTACAAAAAACTTAAGCATGTATCAATAGGGGACTAGTTAATTAAATTATGCTACATCAGACAATGAATATTATTTAGCTATAAAACATAATGATAAGTCTTTATGTAGAGTATGGAGAAACCTCCATGATATATTTTTAAATAAAAAAAGCAAAGGGTAGACCAATGTGTACAACATTGAGTTGTGTGAAAAAGAACAAAGAATATACATGTAAGAGCCAATACTTATAAAGCACTTCTTATCCCTTCTAGTAGAAATGACTCTGTAAGGGAGGTACTGTCATTCCTTTTCCTACACCATAAGCAACACATCTGTATTATTTACTGCTTTAAAAAAATTAATTTTATTTATTTTGGTTGTGCCAGGTCTTATTTGCAGCTTGCAGCCTCCTTAGTTGCAGCACATATGCTCCTTAGTTGTGGCCAGTGGGGTCCTTAGTTGTGGCATGCATGTGGGATCTAGTTCCCTGACCAGGGAATCGAACCCACATCCCCTGCACTGGAAGGTGGATTCTTCACCACTGTGCCACCAGGGAAGCCCCATTATTTACTGCTTTATCTTCAGTACCTACCACAGAGCCTGACACATAGAGTGCTCACTAAATATTTAGGCAATAAATAAATAAAGAATTTCCTATTTAAAGATGAAAAAACGAAAGCTCAATTAGATTGAATAGCTTGACCCACGTCACACAACCAGTAAGGGAAGAGTCTCATTTCTGGATAAAATAACTTTGGAAGAATACATGCCCCCTCACTCAAACACACAAACTCATCCCATTAGTTATCTGTGAAGACAGAAACTGGCTGGAGGGAGCTGAGGACACAGGTAAAGGTCAGACTTTTTCTATATGCCCTTTTATAGTTTTTGAATTGTGAGGTATTTGGACATATTACATATCCCAATGAAAGTATATGAAAATACAGCTCACAGATAGGAAGGTTGACAAACAAAACACCAGAGGCAAGCACACGATTTGTTTAAAATATAAATAATACAAATAAATTATATAAGTAAATGTGGTTAATACTGTTACACAAAGGACAATTCTTGAAATATATCTTAAGAGAGTTATGATTTGAAAATAATAGACTGAGAGGAAACCTCAAATAGAACCACAAAAGCTGGGTGGAAAATTACAAGGAAGAGAAGTAGTGGACTTACTCTAGTTTCTCTGTCTCTCTTGAATGGTAGCCTCTCTGGACAGTTTTTCTGAAGAAAGTACATTGATACATAGGCAGCTAACAATCTTATTTAAATGTATAAACATAATCTCTAACAGTAGTAAAACAGTTTCTACTCCTGTGGGCAATGAAAACAAAGCATAACAAAAAATACCACTGGAAGGAATATTATATGAATATTAAGTGCACAATCACCCCATATGGGCTCATAACTAAATTCCAAATCATGTTAGTAAATTGTCCAAAATAACTAGGAAATCTGAAATAATGGACTAAGATATAATCAGCATATGTAAACAAAAAGAAGGGAATATCAAGGTTATGCAAACTATAATTTTAGAAAAAAATTATTAAATGGGAACATGGTGGCTTTAAAATTATGAATTAAACAAGTTCTCAATGAGACTTTCTGTTCCACTGACATAACATCAGAATACCTGAAGAAAATGTTGTGGGAACTGAAATGAGAAACAGATGGAAGAGCAGTGGGAGAGAGAGAATTTAAGAGATAATTTTTTTGTCCTTGAAATATCATGAATATAAAAGTTGTTCCTACATGATAATCTAAACAGTGTTGGGAAAGATTGATATATTCTAGTCTAAAATAAACATATATACTAAAAGCTATAACCTATAAAAATTTTTTTTCAATGGCCCCTGGAGCATTTTACAAAAAATGTAATCACATATTAGCCAAAAGAAATACTCTTTCAGTTCCAAAGAGGAAAAATACTTTAGATCATATTCTAAAACCACAATCTAATAAAGTGAAAAATAAATGTCAAATTTAGAAACAAAAAACCCAAAACATTTGACATTTTAATGCCTTTCTTTTCTAAAGAACTCTTGGAGCAAAAGGAACTAAAAAACCAATTTCATAGTATTTATAAAATAGTGATAATAATAGTTTCAATATTTTTACTGCAAGCAAAAGTAATAAAAATAATGAATAAAATCTGTAAGTGATGAAAAACAACCAAGTGAACCTAAGGGACACAAATGGAAAAAAAATTAATGAAGACAAAAGCATAAATAAATTAATTAGGAAACAGAAATGGTAGACTTGCCAACGCTTATTTTAATGGAAAAAAATAATTTGAACCACTTAGGAGAAAAAGAGAAAATGCCACTGAAACATAAGAACATTAGATAGGAGAAAAGAAAACTAATTATTGATGACATTAAAGAATTTTATGATAATACTTCACTATTTCACCCAACTCCATGTTAATAAATCGATAACCAAGGTAGGTAAGTTATATTGTATTAAAATTGGACTGTCTAAAATGAACCTAAGAATAGAATGAAAACATGAAAGCCAAAAATACAAATAATCAGAGGTGAAAACTCTCAAAGTTGTCTAAGAGTTATACTTAAAAAGGTTACCGGGTTCAGATGACTGTATGGTTTAACTTTATCAATCCAATCTCAGAACATCTAATTTTCATGTTGAATGATTCCACCAAAAAACACCCCCCCTCCCAAAATAAAAGGTCTGCTTTCTACTTCTTGTTATGAAGCCATGGGTCTAAGATGACAAAATTCAACAAATATGGCACAACTCTAAAGACTAATATTCAAAAACTCACATAATAAAGCCACATATTAAATATAATTCAATATGACTCCAGTAGGGTTTATCTCAAGGTGTGCAAATAGGGTTTAATGTGAGGAAATTTATTAGTACAATTCACTACAGTTAAAGAATAAAAGCCATATAATTATTTTGATAGAGAGGAAAAGCCTTGGATAGAATTCCATCTTTGTTCCTGATAAAACTTTATATATACATTATAATAAGCAAACACTCCAAATACTTCAAGCTGTTTTGAAAAAATCTTCAACAACTTCAAACAAAATTTTGAAGCTCTTTGTTAAGCCTCTAAATCTTATTTCCAGTTTATAGAAAATAGAAGTGATAATGAAGTAAGTTAACACCAAGAGAAAACAATCAGATAGAATCAGATTTGAGGAAAATATGTAAGACAGTTTATAATTATATACATATATACACTTATAGAGATAGCAATTATATTCCTATATATGATTCTTAAGTGTTCAGTGATAAAACATTGTTAGAAACAATGGAAAAGTTATTAATCACCATTATTTTTCACATTTTCTTGCAGATACTAGCCAATGCAATTAAGACAAAAAACTAATTGGCAAACATATTTTAAAGAATAGGGAGAACGTATTTATTTAGGGAGGTTAGGCGAGAAGTAAGAATTAAACTAAATTGATTCCTTGAAGGCTTGCATCTCTAGAGAGCTCTATGGATCTGAGGTGATGTCCAGAGGTTCTGTGCTTCACTGTCAACTACAGTTGAAAAGTTTGAATTCCAGTCTTATCCCACCTTTTAGAGGAGCTGATGTTTCCTTAAACATGAAGGTTAAAGACTTAAGCTCAAGGTCTGGGGCCCTCTCCCAGAACCTGAGGCCCAGCTCTGCTAGATCTCTGTGCTCTGCCCTAGAATACAAAAGACAACAGGAGAACCACTCACTTGATACTCCTGCTAGCTCTACAATCACCTCAATAAAAGCTGTACTTTCAGCCTTGGGGAAATCCAAAAATAAACAACTAAAAAATAAAATTTTTATAAACAATAATAAAGTTTAATTAGATTTTAATTATTATTAAAAGACCATTAGCTTTGCTATATACAAACCAGCATCTGTTAGAAAGAAAATGAAAACCAACATCCAGACTAAAAAATAAATATCCAGCCTGTGAAAATAGAAAAATGGAGATACTGATATGTATGGATACTGACGATCCTTAAGAATTGTCTAAGTCATAAGAATCGATCATAATCTCACCAGCCACAGATGTTATTTACAAATGCCAGCAGGGCAAGTGGAATCTGACTGAGCAAGGAACATTTGAAATGATAAGAGGCTAGAGGAGATAGAAGCTAGATAATCTTAATTCTTCTCTACACTGTGAGGCTTCAGAACCATACCCTTTTCCCTCCCAATCCTCATACCGAAATGTCATCTTGAATATAAACTGGGTTTGGAGAACCTAAAACAGAGAAATCTGAGGGACTGAATTAACATTACGTTTCCCTAAGCACAGAACACATATACTGAGAGGTGCTCAAAATTGCTCCCGCCAAAGACAAACCTATTTAAATTATGGGATGAGACTAAACTGTACATCACATTGGACACCATTACTTGTTTTATTCTGCAAGCTAATTGTTGGGGGTACATGAGGAAGACTAGATTCACTGTGTAAAATGAGTGAGTTTACATTTTCTCTGAACAATTGAATTGTAGGGTGAGCTAAGTTTTGTTATCAGAGATATATAGATGGATTTTTTTCCCAAGGCACCAACAAAATATGAAAGAAGATAATAAATGCCAACATTTTAACATGATTTTCTCAAGATTGGTTAAGCTTTCAGAGACCTTTCTCCTCTTATTTTTCACATCTTTAAATAAGCTTATAATATGGATTATTTTGGCAATTATAAAAAGTAAACTTAGAGCAAAAAATAAAGAGGATAGAAAAAATAATAGGTAACAATTTTTAAGACATACCACATGCCAGGTAGTATGCTAAGCCCTTAACACGTGTTAACTCATTTAATTTTTCCATCAACTCCATAAATTATGTTATTACTGTCATTTTACAGAATTGAGGCTTGGAAGGGCTAACCTGACCATGGTCATAAAACTAGGTAATACTGTATCATAGATTCACAACCAGGCAGTCCAACTTCAGAGCATCTAAGTTTAATTAACTTGCTCTATTGCTTCTCGTGCGACACCATAGACCTCCCATTCTATAGGCTCTATCTGGCTCCTATACCTTTTTTTCCCGTCTCATCATTTCTAGAAGCAAAATTTCTACTTGGCTCATTTAGGACTCCAAATGCACTTTATGCGCTATCTGTGGAAAAATTTGAGAGGAAGGGAAAACATAATGTCACCTGTATTTTTTTCTTTTTAGTTACCAAACAGCATTTCTGGCATTCCTAGAAAAATAAACTATCAAACCCACAAGAAAGACAAGACACCGTCTAGTCTACCATACTCGGTCACTTCAAATTATGTTAAAATGTGTTTACCAGTGCCTAGAGCAGTGCTGGTAACATATTAGGTGGATAATATGATTTATTGCTGTTATATCAATAACTCTTTTCTTTGTATTGATAACATATTTTCACAGATCTTTCTGGCCGCTCCTGCCCTTTGTGCTTTATTTTATAAAGTTCATTTATTGACCATCTATATTGTAACCTATTTTAGGGGATATAAAAATAAGACCCAGTACCCATCTCCAGAATGTTGTAAGCTAGTAGTGAAGATAAGACACATATATACTCTAGGCAGAAGGCACAGATGTAAATGTCTATGAAAATTTTGTGTTGAGAGAGATCCTTTTTAGTCAGAGAAAAAAGAAAACTTTATGAAGAGAATCACATTTAAAGTGAGATATGGGTAGGATTTGAACTAGAGGAAATGGGAGAAACTATGCTGGACAGAAAATCGATATGTGCAATAGCATGGGGAATTGGAAAATGAAACATGCACAAAGATTTGTGAATAATCCAGGTAGATTTTAATCAAGGTAAGTTTTAATGAAGGCTAAAAACATAGATTGAGAACCCATCTGATTATCCTCAAATGTCCAATAAGAGAGTATGCACTATATTCATTAACAAGGGAAGCCATTTACAGTTTTTCAAAAAGTATCACAAGTAGAGATTTAATCTTGTGACCATGCACTATTTTCATTAATGAGGAGAGAAATTAAATGTTAAAAAATAAATCAGAAAGTTGATATAACAGCTCAGGTAAGAACCTATAAGAGGAAAGTAGTCCTAGAAATAGGAAAAGAGAGGGCAGACAGGGCTGCAATGTCAAGAAAATATCTGTGGGACTTAGTAACAGATTGTGAGGAAAGAAGGAAATAAAAAAATATGATTCTGAGTTTGCACATCAGGAAGAATTTTGGTATTTTGAAGAAAATAGAAATTCAGGACTAGGAACTGGTCTGAGAAGGAGAAATTACTAATCTACTTTTGTACATGAAGAATTTGAAATACCTGTGGTACTTGGAGATAGATATTAATGTCCTACAGGTGGTTGGAAATATCAATATACAACATACAATTGGTTAATTTTGGGAACTGTAAATTTTGGAGTCATTCACATTATATGACAGTCATAATGTTGAAATGGTCAGTCTATGCATGGTGAAGATTGAGAGAAAAAAAAGAAAGCTGTGCACACAATTCTGAGGAATGCCTACCTTTTAGGAACAAAAGGATTAGAAACAATTAGGAGAGGATACAGGAGAGAAATGGTCAGAGACTGAGAAAGAAAATGAGAAATAATGGATACATTAAGAGGAGTTGGTTTTATAAAAGAAGAGTTGGTTAACAGTTCCAAATGCTGGAACTTTTGAAGTTGGAGAAGGGAAGGCTTTGAAAGGAGCATAGGAATAAATGTTGATAAAAGTCATTATTGACAAATACCTCTAGTAGAGTAATTGAGAAAGAACCCAAAATGCAAAATTTGGGGCTGTGAGTTTGTTACTCCCGATTTCCCCTTCATCCTATAACTTGTTTTGTGCACTGTATATTTTTGTGGGTGCTAATCTTATAATCTAATCTTTACTTAGATTTAGTAGCTAATAATGGCCTACCAGTTTTATTTTGCCTAGGGAACACATTTCATAAGTGATTTCAATTTTCTAAGGAAAGCGTTGGTGAATAATTATTTGTTGAGAGGAGCTGTATTTAAAATATAGTGGAAATTTTAGATTGGAGATATTTTAAGACATGGAGAACATAAAATTTTGGTGTCCTTAAATCACAAATAATGCCTATTTAACCTGCTTGATAAACTACTTAGCTTCCATCCACTCAGAATATTCACACACCAATTATCAACCATCTTTGTATCTCAAACATTAAAAATATGGGGCCACCATATCTTGAGAGCAGTTAATTACCTAGAAAAGGAAAAGATTGTTTCTTGCATTCTTCTGACTAGGTGGAGATGAAATTTCTGGAACAGTAAGCTTTTCACTTGTGAAAAGATCATAGGTTATTCATTAGATGGTTAATTAGCACAGAAACACATTTTATCTTATAGAATATTCAGTTGAGATTTTTTTTTTGAAACCTTAGCAACTCTGTTTTGAAATGGTTTCAAGATTCCAGGTAATTATTCAAACTTCAAAAGCAATGGTTAAAACCTATGACATTTCTTTCTGAAGATAAATATAGACTTTTAATTGTGTGTTTATGTGCTTATGTGGTATATGTGTGTGTGTGTGTGTGTGTGCACGCGCACAGGCTTGGAGACGATAGCGTATTTATAAAAATGAAGTGAGTTAAAAAGTGAATAATAATGAGATCAATTCCTTTATAACAGTACTTTCTATATACTTTTATGAAGGACAAGTAGGAGAAAAGTAAGAATATATTTAAAAATTCACAAAGGAAAATAGAGTTCACGTTGAATTTGAGAATTCTAATTTTTTATTTCTTCTACTGCTTTCTAGGAGAGAAAAGCAAATCAACACTAGTCTCAACTTCTTTTCAAATTGTTAATATTTTATACTGTGAAAAAATAAAGGAATGCCTATATTATTTGATGACACACTAGAGAAGTAATTCAGTAATGTTAATTTTAAAGTAAATACAAAATTATTTGGTAGGTTAATCAGACATGGACATTATAATCCAGTGGAATAAATTTTATACATCACCAATGACTATGATTACTCTGCAGCAAGGCTTAAATACAATTTCTAGCCTTGAATTCATATTTTTCTTTGATTTATATGCTAGGTATTTCCTATAAGACAATGTGCTTAAGTATTTTCTTTAACAAAGCATCTTTTTTGAAATATAATTTAATAAAATAAAATTCACTTATTTTAAAGTACAGTTTATTAAGTTTTGACAAATAGGTAATTTGTGTAACTACCACCACAATCATGATATAGAATATTTTCATTTTCCCAGTATTTCCCACATATCCCTCTGCAGTTAATGTTTTTCCTCTACCGTTGGACAACCACCGATCCACTTTCTGTCATTGTAGTTTCACCTTTTCTATACTTTCATACACATGAAACCATACAGTTTGTAATCCTTTGTGTTGACTTCTTTTACTCAGCCTGATGGCTTTTAAGCTTTATCCATGTTGTTGCCTGTATCAGTTTATTCTTTGAATTGTTGAATAGTATTCAATTGGTAAATATGACACAATTTGTTTATCCATTTGCCAGATGATAGACATCTAGGCTATATTTATGTTAACATATTTCATTTTTGTTTGGATAAATGTCTAGGATGAGGATTGCTAGGATGTATAATAATTATATGTTCAACTTTATGAGAAAAAGCCAAATTAGTTTCTAAGGTATCTTTGCCATTTTGTTTTCCCATGAGCAATGTATGTGAGTTTCAATTGCTCCTGTATTATGTTCATTTAATTTTAGCTCTTCTAGTGTATGTGTAGTGTTTTTTCATTGTGGTTTTATATTGTACTTCCCTGATGATTAATAATGTTTCCTTAATGATGAATTTGTCTTTTGCATGTTTCCTATGGTGAAGTATTTGTTCAAATCATTACCCATTTTTTAAAATGTCAGGTGGTTATTCTTAATATTGAGTTGTAAATGCTCTTTATATTTTCTGGATAGAAGTGTTTATCTGATGTTTACATTTTGCAAATATCTTCTCCCTAGGTACTTTTTAAATTATTTTTTGATGCTATTGAAATTGGAATTGTTTTGTTAATTTCATTTTTGAATTGTTAATTGCTAGTGTATAGAAATACAATTGATTTTTGTGTATTGATCTTGTATCCTACAGTCTTACTTAATTTATTAGTTCTAATAGTTTTTGGTGGATTCCTTAGGATTTTCTATATATAAAACCATGACATCTACAAATAGAGATACATTAATGTCTTACTTTTTAGTCTATCTTTCTTTCTATTCTGGATGCTTTTTCTTATCAATTTCCCTGGTTAGAAACTTCAGTGTAGTATTAAATAGAAGTGGTAAGAGCAGGCATTTTGTCTTGTCCTTGGCGATGGGGAAAGCATTTACTCATTTACCATTAAGTATAATGTCAGCTGTGTTTTTTTCATAGATGCTCTTTATTTGATTGAAAAAGTTTCCTTGCATATTTTGTTTATTAAATGTTTTTATCATGAAAGAGTGTTGGATTTTGTGAGATAATTTTTCTGTATTTATTGAGATGATGTAGTTTTTGTCCTTTATTAATATGATGCTTTACATTAACTGACCTTCAGATGTTAAACCTACTTGGTATTTTGGGGATAAATTCCACATTGTCATGTTTTATAATCCTTTTTATATGCTGGTGAATATGTTTTACTAGTATTTTGCTGAGGATTTTTGCACCTATATTTATAAATGTTATTGGTTTGTAGTTTTCTTGTAATGTCTTTGGTTTTGGTAACAGAGTAAAACTGGCTTCACAGAATGAATTGGGAAGCGTTCCCTTTTCTTCCGCATTTTTAGAAGAGGTTGTGAAAAATGGGTACTAAATCTCCTTTGAATGTTTGGTCGAATGCACCAGTGAAACTATCTAGACCTGGGTTTTTCTTTGTGAGTAGATGATGATGGTGATGATGATACTAATGATATTTACTAATGATATTTCTTTACTAATTATAGATCTATTCAGATTTTCTATTTGTTCTTGCATCAGTTTTGGTAGTTTATATCTTTCTTATAATTTGTCCCTTTCATCTAAGTTATCTAATTTGGTGACATACAGTTTTTTATTTTCCCCCAGCCTCTGGAATAGAATATTTTTAAATAGTCTTCCTGTTTTAACTTTTTATTCCTGAATTTAATACTTTGTCTTCTTTTTTGCCTTCTTCATCTGTCTAGCTAAATGTTGTTTTTTCTGATCTTTGAAAGAACCACCTTTTGGTTTTCTTTATCTTTCTCTACCATTTTTTATATCCCCTGTTTCACTTATTCTCACTATAATTTTTAACTCTTCTGCTTGCTTTGGGTTTCATTTGTTTTTCTTTCTTAAGGTATAATCTTAGTTACTGATTTCAGATCTTTCTTCTTTTCAAATATGGGCATTTATCACCATAATTTTCCTCTAACTACTTCTTTAACTTTACCCTATGAATTTTGGTATGTTGTATATTAATCTTCTCTTATCTAAAAGCATGTTCTAATCTCCCTGTGATTTCTTCTTTGGTGCATATTTATGGATTACTTGTTTAATTTCCACATATTGGTGAATTTCCCAAATTGATTTCTGATTTAAATATTCTAAAAATTTTAGTCCTTCTTAGTTTATTCTCTTTTGTCAATATCCAACTATTATTTCTGAATGGTATATTTATTTCTAAGTCCTGCCAGTGCTGGTTTCATGTATTTTGGTGCTCTGTTGTTAGATGCATATATGATGTCTCTGATCACTTATCTTTTTCTTAATTTTACATATGGCCTCATAGAAGTTGTCCTGGTCAGAAGCATTAGTAAATGCTCAGAGATTGTCTTTTGAGATTGAGGTTTCTAACTTTTATTTTTGGATCTGTATGTGGCTAGGTGATTGCTTTCACTGTACAGAGAGAGAGTCTGTGAGGTTATCCCACTTTCAACCATGACTTGTAGTTCAGGATTTCTTTTTCTAGTTATTTATTTTCATTCTATTTTATTTTATTTTCTCTCTCTCTGTGGCTCTGTTTTTGTTTATTTTTCCTCCTGGTTATGGGTAATATTTTTCTTATTTTCTTCATACCCAATCATTTTTGATTAATGTCAAACATCATGCATTTTACATGATTGGAAGCTGGGTTTTGTTGGGTTCCTTTTAAGAGTGTTGGATTTTGTTCTGGCCTTTGGTTAAATAACATGTCAATTAGTTGAAACTTTTCAAAAATTTTTACGGCATTCAGAGTGGCATTTAGTCTGGGACAAATTTAGCTGCACTCCTAAGGCATAACTTATTGGAGGACTCTATCCAATGTACAACATGTTACAAAGTATCTCTACTTTGAATAATGGAGGTATTTTAGTGGTGAAGACAGCAGTGAGAGGTATGAGGATTGTTTGCCATGCTGCTCTCTGGTCATTCCTTTCTGGCTTCAGGTAGTTCCCTACTGCTCATGTGTTGATGAGTACTTAGCCAACCACTCAAGGAGAGTTCTGTATAGATTTCTGGAAAACTCTATCTCCTTCTCTTCTAAACTCTGCCACACACATTCTAGCCACCACGGCCTCCCCAACCTCCGATCTTGTTTTTTTTATACTCTGTGTCTGCCAACCTCTGTTTGCATTGTCCCTCCGTTTACTGAAGCCTCAAGCTGCCTCTAGGCAGGAAACTGGAGAGATCATAGATTCACTTTGTTTCCCTTTTCTAGGATTACTGTCTGAAAAGCATTTTAAAAAATATATATTTTGTCCCATTTCCTAGTTGTTAATGGTGAAAAGGCAATTGCTATAGCAATTAATCTTCTATGGGCATAAGCCATGTGACTGCCTTTTTTAACATAAAATTTTCTATCTAAATGAGTGATTATCTTTCAGAGTAGTAACAGTGTTCCAACATTGTTAATATTTCATAATTAAAAATAAATAAAAATAGCTAACATTAATCAAGTGCTTACAACTGTGCAATAAAACTTAGAGGCATTTTATAAACAAATTTTGAATTTCTATTAGAATCCTCTGCACAAGCTGATGCATCATTTTAGAATATCTTCTATGACCATAAATATTTATCTTGAGGATTGATTAAATCATTTGATCAAGTTAATAAAATATGAGGAGCTTGAGAACTTAATAAAATATATGGTCAATATGAATATTCAGTTTTTGGAAGTAAATAAGTTGTGATTATTTAAAAAGATTAGACTCCCTATAGTTTTACACTTGTTTTCCCTTTCTTTTGCCCTGGTTAGCTCTTACATGTGCTTCGAGACTCAACTTAGATGACATCTTTACAAATTTGGACTCTTTTCTAGCTCCCCGTAACTGTGTTTGGTGTTCTTATGTGCTTTTATATCTCTCTGCCCACACTACATTTTGTGGCATCTACCACTCCAGATAATATAGTCTGTTTCCTTTTCTACTTCTTCCTTTTCATGTGTTTTTCTTCCCCATTTTGGAATCCCTGACATATTCACCCTTCACCAAGTACGCTAGATTATATTTTCCCAATTATTTTTATATTTCCTCCTTTTCTTTATTTCCACACTATCTGCTTTCCTTAGGACACTCGCTAGCATTCTTATCTACTTTAGTAGTAATATTTTGAGTATATTTTCCCATTTCCATATAGACCCACCTTCTAATCCTATCTGACTAAATGATCTTTCAGTGGCTCCCCATTATTTCACCACTGAGTCCTCTTTCTTTAGCAGAACATAGCACACTCTGATTATTAAGTTCCCTATTTACTTGCATTAACACTGTGAGCTCCTCAAAAACAGAGGTTCTATCCTTGATTGTATCCCTTCTAGCACCAGCACCTGGCACAGTGGAGGAAGTAGTTCAAGCAGCTGGTTTGTAATCTCTTTCCCTCTCATTACCAAAGGATTCTCCCAAGGAAAGAAAGCACATAATTGGTCTAACTTATTTATAAACATGCTGATGATAATGAGCCTCATGGTAAACAGATTAATGCTATTGGCTAGAGAAAAAGTACTTACCAGTACTTTTATACAGTAGAAAGATTTTGGCAGAATATCCATGTTTTAGGATTTCTTATAATAGACAAATATAATATGTGGATTTATGAAGCAAGGTTCCCTGGAGGATATCATGTAAGCCATTAAATGATCTGAGTATAAATTGAAGATGATCAACAACATAAATGCTCCTTGCTTGCTGAAAAAATAACTTCTGTATCTTACTTAGAGATGCCCTCTGTTCTGGATGAGCTAGAGAGTGCATATTTAGAATGGTGAGGACTTGGGGAGCTACATGGATGGCCGACCTGCCCTCCCTGTGCCTCTTAATTGCTTGTTTTCTTCAAATCATTAGTAAAGCTTGAAACTAGCTGTGGTAGGCAGAATACTGGCCCATCAAATGCATCCACATCCCAAATCTCAGCACCTGTGTATATGTTATGTTATAGGGCAAAGAAGAGCTAAGGCTGCAGATGTAATTAAGATGATTGCAAATCAGCTGATTTTGTTATGGAGTGATTAACCTGTATCATCTGGATTGGTCCGAGGTAATCACGAGGCTCTTTATAAGTAGAGGAGAAGGGCAGATGAGTGAGAAGTACAGAAATGGTAGCGTGGTAAGGACTCAGAGCCCCAACTTTGCTGGCTTTTGAAAATGGTGACTAGGACCGTGAGGCAAGGAATGCAAGCAGCCTTTAGATACTAGAAAAGCCAAGGTTATCGATCCTCTCTTAGTCCCTCCGGAAGGAATGCAGCCCTGTTGACATCTTGATTTCAGCACAGTGAAACCTATTTCAGACTTCTGACTTGAGAATGGTAAGATAAAAATTACGTGTTGTTTTTAAGTCACTAAGTTTGTGGTAATTTGTTACAACAGCAAAAGAAAACCAAAAGCAGATAAGACCTCTGATTCATGTGGTTCTAATTTGATAACCCTAACACTTGTGTTAGTTCAGTAACTTAAACATAAAATAGGTTTTCTTTTCTTTTTTTTAACATCTTTATTGGAGTATAATTGCTTTACATTGTTGTGTTAGTTGCTGCTGTATAACAATGAATCAGCTATGCGTATACATATACCCCCATATCCCCTCTCTCTTGCGTTTCCTTCCCACCCTCCCTATCCCACCCCTCTAGGTGGTCACAAAGCACGGAGCTGATCTCCCTGTGCTAGGCAGCTGCTTCCCACTAGCTATCTATTTTACGTTTGGTAGTGTATATATGTCCATGCCTCTCTCTCACTTCGTCCCAGCTTATTTTTCTGGGCTAACGAATGGTGTACTCACTGTCTTCTAAGATTGACTTAATCATTGTTAGGTTTTTAAGCATTTGGTTTTAGAAAATCAGTTATATAATGGGATACAGGTTTACAGCTATAAAAGCTAAACTCTCTATTGGTAAGAGGGCAAATCTGAGCAAGTGTGGTCAATAGAACTCAATTAAATCAGTAAGTATTTAACATGGTCTATGTTCGAAGCACTTTAGCAAGTTCTATGAATGAATTTTTAAAAAGACAATGACAAGAGTCTGTCCTCCATGAAACAAACATCTATTAGTAGATATAGATAATGCAAGACAATATAAGAAGCATTAAAATATAGCTACAAAAACACTGTGAAAATGCTGAAAAGAAAAATTTGAGGCTTTGTAAGGAAGTGCTCTTTGATTTAATAAATAAAGAATTAATAGAACTTGGAAAGCCAGAGGTGGGCTATCGTGTAGACTGGTGTGGGAAAATTGTGGAATAAAGCCTAACTACAGGCACTGAGGTGACTTGGTATAGGGCATATTTAAGAAGAGTCCAATATTCTGCTTTGGTGGTATCTTGCAAAGCCAAGCCAAGCCGTGTTCTGTGCACAGTAGAAAGTGTGGGTCAGATTGTGCTGTGCCTTGGATCAAGCAGGTGAAATTCTTTTCCTATAGCAGGTGGGGAGCCACTGAAGGTGTTTCAACAGGGCACTGCTATGATTTTAACAGTACCTGAAAGGATTTTGTGGGCAGGTGTATGTAAGAGCAATTGGAAGTGGATTGACCTTTTCGTAGGCTATTACAGTTTTCAAACAGAAATTCATCAGTGCTACTCTAAATATACTGGCCCCTTCCATTAATACTCTGAGTTATGGCATCTGGAATGCTGTTTTTGTACACGATCAGTTCTTCTGTGTGTCCTCTTACCTGCCGTTTGTAAATATTTTCTTTGCAAGGTACACATTACTTTTAAGCTGTGCAATTAAATCCTGAAAATTAACAAGCAGCAAGAAGAAAAAGCAATTTTAAATATTCTAAAGTCAAGGTCTAATGGATCACTATGTTATCATTGTAAACTCATGTTTACTGAGTATCCAGTGGAGATGTATAAACTCTACTTGACTTTAGAATTATCATTAACCAAACGCTAAGTATCTGCAGTCATACGGAACCAGGATCTTAATGCCATAAGAATAAAAAGTCTGCGTTTTCTTGCACCAGCAATATACCTCTTCCACAATAAAGAGCTCCATTAGTAAAGGGAAGATGCTATTTTAATATATTAATGGAATTTGTAGTACTTTCTCATAAAACTAGCTCTTCTCCTTTGTTCCCAGCCATATAGCAACCAAATGCTTATTCGTTGAGGTCAGTAATAATGAAATTAACATCAGTGTGTGTCAACTATGCTCTAGACATTGTTGTAAGAATTTAAATACATCATATCATTTTATGTTCACAGCAATTCTAGGAGGTTCTATTACTAATCCTAATTTAGAGATTTAGAAATAGGAGCACATAGAGAAGTCAAAGTAACTTGTCTGAGATCACAGAGCTAGTCAGTGATGGAGCTGAGATTTGAACCCATTCAATTGACCTTTAGAGTCCAAATTCTTAACTACTACACCACATTCCTTCCAACAGTGTATTTCTTGGTGACTTACTTAGATACACCATGTATTGGTATCATCTTCCAATACAATGTCGATATTGGTATGCACTCCCATCCCAACTGGCTCATTTGGTAGGAGCAACAATCAGTAGTAACACTGAATAGAGAAGGTGAGGGCAAAGGGACAGGAGAGGCACAGGGGGAAGAAAAAGACATAGGTCATTCTTAATATAAGCAATGAAACCTATTCTTCAAGCAATTAAAAGGTTGAATACAGTATTATTTTGTAACAAAATCTATGTTCCAGAAAAAGTCTTAAGACATTAAAGACTGTATTGGTTTTAGATAGGTGGAAAATGGATTCCTAAGTGGTTAAGTTACTGGCCCAAGGCCATGTACTATTAGTGGGAAAGGAAGTATTTAGCTGTCTTAACTCGTGAGAGTGTTCAGTCTAATGCTGTATTTTGATAAATGTGATTATGGGGGAAAAAAAGCTCTTTAGAGAACTCCGTGTGTATGTGGGCCTTAGAATGATTTATCATTATTATTTGTCATTACAGCAAAAGAATTACCATTATTTGTTTCTTTTGTTGAGTTTCGTTTGTTTTTATCAGAGTTACAAATGCACATATCTACACGCACTCTGCAAGTCTTCAGGTGAAAAACAGCATCACCCTGCTCTCACTCCAACTTTCCTGTTCCTCAGAAGTAACCAATGTTTTCAGCTATTAAAAAACCTATTAGCTTTACTATTCTCTCCATATCTTTAAATAATATGCTTTTATCTCTACTCTTTGCTTTTTCAACTTTAAGCATTAAGTGTTCATATCTTACTATGGAAGATGATTCAGCTCAACCACACACACATTTCCCATGTCCTGTCCTTCCAACTCTGTTGTGTCATGATTTTGGTTAGATCAGTACTTTGTGTGCATTGCAAATTGGGTTGCTTCTTGGTTCTTTTCAGTGCTTGCTTGAGTTTCAGCTCCTTTGGGTCTGCTGATTCATTATTGCTTGTTCTGTTTTACAGTTGGCAAAATTGTGTGGCTATCACCTTCTATCCCTTTTTATTTGTCTTTGTATGCTTATGTCTTTAAACATATCTCCTTGCTGAGGGATATGTGTTTGTGTGTGGAGGGGCTCCCAGTGTGTTCAATATGCTCTTTTCCCAGATGTCCTTTTAGTTCTATAGTATCCATTAGAAATCTGGGGCAAAACCATAATCTAGTTTTCACTTGTACAGGATCAATGCCTTGAGGGTAATCAGAACTTTGAGTCAGGTAAATAAAGACAGTAGAAAATGAGCTGTGTATTTTGTAAAATGGATTTAGAATGTGAAGAACTCTGCCATGGTGCCAAACTCATTTTAGTGGCAACAGTGCTCCTATAAAAGGTGGTTTGGTTTGTAACACAATATTAAAATGGCTCAAAGACTGATAATTTGGAAATATTTTTTACAAAGGTGGATTAAATTTTTGTTTACATGATGTTATAACTCCCTTTTATACAAATAGTGATAAACTTAAATTATAAAACTGAGATTGGTAATCTCTCTTCTAAATCAACTTAAAGGATGTCTCATTCAAGATAGAAAAGATGAAAGAGATATTAGTGTAGAAAAACTGGAGTTTTTAATGCTTATAGCAAAGTACTGATTTGTATTCCTCAGACTCTCAGTTCATGTAGATAGATAAATTTGGATGGAATATTCAGTTATTTTGAGGATTTCCTAAAAAAGCAATACTTCTTGGATGTTAGCAAATTATAGTTATGAATCATTTGAACCTATCAAGACTGTATATATTTTATTTTAGTTACAGCTGCAACTTCTGGTATGCTGAATTTGGACGTTCATATTCTAATACATTACAATTATGCCTTTTCAATATTGGAATGTACTCTTGGGTTTTTTTCCTTTTAAATGTTATAAAATTTTTTCCTGGAATAAGAAACACATTTTGAAAAAAATTCATATAAAGGTTAAAGAATTGGTATTTTTTTCAGACAAGTCAAATATATCTGCAGAACTCACTCATACTTAGATAAAATTTTCAGTCATTCATTTATCACCTATAAGGCAATTAATTCATTTGTTTATCTAGCATTTATTGCAAATATTCAATGTGTGACATATCATCATTGGCCCTGCTGATGCAATGAATGACATGCACTATGGCCTTCAAGGAGCTTGGAGTCTAAGAGAAATGCCATTGTGCCATTGTTGACGTCGTTATAAGATAAAACCTGGTGTGTGTACATTTCCAAGAGAACGTTAATGTATAAGGGGAGCAGTGTTGAAGAAAGTATGTGGACTTTGGAGCTATTCAAGCTTAAATTTAATTCCTGGCTTTGGCAGTTACTGACTGGCATTTCTACAGGCATAAGTATCCTACAGGCTCGTTGTTAGGATTAAAAGATATACTATATGCAAAACAGCAGATGTATAGTAAAGCTTAACAGTTTCCTTTTTTTTTAAAATTAATTTTGGAATATGCAGTATCCCCAATATAGCATTTGCTCCCTGGGTAAAGAGTCACCACTGAAGTGCTAACAATTTCCGTGAGAACACTGCAAGTACTTTGAGAAAAACTTTCGAACCAGAAGGGACTTCAGAAATGATCTAATCCATCTCCTTTGTAATGACCTAGCTCAGTCACACAGCTAACTGAATCAAAACCAGGACAGAACAGAACTCAGATTCCTAAGTTTTATGCTC